>NC_091286.1:636597797-637251547 GCF_032444005.1 Ranitomeya imitator
GTAACAAACCCTCTCTCTACACCACGGAAGGGCTGATTCTTAGGAAGGAAGGCTGTCGGAAAGAAGCAGGGCGCGTCCGAGGGTGATTATATTCTTATTAGGTATATACTCACCCTCGGACGCGCCCTGCTTCTTTATTTGTAATGAATGTTTATTTGCAATGTGGTTTTGACTTACTCTATTTTTTTGGTAAATAATGATTTTATTATTTTCATTGTTTTGCATCTTCTTGGCAATAATATAAAGAAGACGCGACAGGACAACACTCGGTGGATGCCATATCTGTGTTTAAAATTGAAAAAACCTTTCAGTTAACTACTTGCAGGAGAAAGTTATTGTAGCTGGTGGCCATTTTTAGTACTGTACCAGATTTTTGTTGTATGTGTTTTTAATGTTAAAATGTCTGCATTTGATATCTCTCCAGTATTTTCTTTTTTATAAGCAAAATACTTATTTTTATATTTTCTGATGTTGGTTCCAGGGGTACACGGGCAGCAGTGGAAGGAGTGACCGCAGACAGGCATCGAAGGCCTAAAATAATAACACATGGCTGTAGGCAATTTTAAATTGGTTACAGGGGTACACGGGCAGCAGTGGTGTGGTCAGTGGAGGCCTAGTGGAAGGAGTGACCACAGACAGGCATCGAAGGCCTAAAATAATAACACATGGCTGTAGGCAATTTTAAATTGGTTACAGGGGTACACGGGCAGCAGTGGTGTGGTCAGTGGAGGCCTAGTGGAAGGAGTGACCGCAGACAGGCATCGAAGGCCTAAAATAATAACACATGGCTGTAGGCAATTTTAAATTGGTTACAGGAGTACACGGGCAGCAGTGGTGTGGTCAGTGGAGGCCTAGTGGAAGGAGTGACCACAGACAGGCATCGAAGGCCTAAAATAATAACACATGGCTGTAGGCAATTTTAAATTGGTTCCAGGGGTACATGGGCAGCAGTGGTGTGGTCAGTGGAGGCCTAGTGGAAGGAGTGACCGCAGACAGGCATCGAAGGCCTAAAATAATAACACATGGCTGTAGGCAATTTTAAATTGGTTCCAGGGGTACACGGGCAGCAGTGGTGTGGTCAGTGGAGGCCTAGTGGAAGGAGTGACCGCAGACAGGCATCGAAGGCCTAAAATAATAACACATGGCTGTAGGCAATTTTAAATTGGTTCCAGGGGTACACGGGCAGCAGTGGTGTGGTCAGTGGAGGCCTAGTGGAAGGAGTCACCGCAGACAGGCATCGAAGGCCTAAAATAATAACACATGGCTGTAGGCAATTTTAAATTGGTTACAGGGGTACACGGGCAGCAGTGGTGTGGTCAGTGGAGGCCTAGTGGAAGGAGTGACCGCAGACAGGCATCGAAGGCCTAAAATAATAACACATGGCTGTAGGCAATTTTAAATTGGTTCCAGGGGTACACGGGCAGCAGTGGTGTGGTCAGTGGAGGCCTAGTGGAAGGAGTCACCGCAGACAGGCATCGAAGGCCTAAAATAATAACACATGGCTGTAGGCAATTTTAAATTGGTTACAGGGGTACACGGGCAGCAGTGGTGTGGTCAGTGGAGGCCTAGTGGAAGGAGTGAACGCAGACAGGCATCGAAGGCCTAAAATAATAACACATGGCTGTAGGCAATTTTAAATTGGTTCCAGGGGTACACGGGCAGCAGTGGTGTGGTCAGTGGAGGCCTAGTGGAAGGAGTCACCGCAGACAGGCATCGAAGGCCTAAAATAATAACACATGGCTGTAGGCAATTTTAAATTGGTTACAGGGGTACACGGGCAGCAGTGGTGTGGTCAGTGGAGGCCTAGTGGAAGGAGTGACCGCAGACAGACATCGAAGGCCTAAAATAATAACACATGGCTGTAGGCAATTTTAAATTGGTTCCAGGGGTACACGGGCAGCAGTGGTGTGGTCAGTGGAGGCCTAGTGGAAGGAGTGACCGCAGACAGGCATCGAAGGCCTAAAATAATAACACATGGCTGTAGGCAATTTTAAATTGGTTCCAGGGGTACACGGGCAGCAGTGGTGTGGTCAGTGGAGGCCTAGTGGAAGGAGTCACCGCAGACAGGCATCGAAGGCCTAAAATAATAACACATGGCTGTAGGCAATTTTAAATTGGTTACAGGGGTACACGGGCAGCAGTGGTGTGGTCAGTGGAGGCCTAGTGGAAGGAGTAACCGCAGACAGGCATCGAAGGCCTAAAATAATAACACATGGCTGTAGGCAATTTTAAATTGGTTCCAGGTGTACACGGGCAGCAGTGGTGTGGTCAGTGGAGGCCTAGTGGAAGGAGTGACCGCAGACAGGCATCGAAGGCCTAAAATAATAACACATGGCTGTAAGCAATTTTAAATTGGTTCCAGGGGTACACGAGCAGCAGTGGTGTGGTCAGTGGAGGCCTAGTGGAAGGAGTCACCGCAGACAGGCATCGAAGGCCTAAAATAATAACACATGGCTGTAGGCAATTTTAAATTGGTTACAGGGGTACACGGGCAGCAGTGGTGTGGTCAGTGGAGGCCTAGTGGAAGGAGTGACCGCAGACAGGCATCGAAGGCCTAAAATAATAACACATGGCTGTAGGCAATTTTAAATTGGTTCCAGGGGTACACGGGCAGCAGTGGTGTGGTCAGTGGAGGCCTAGTGGAAGGAGTCACCGCAGACAGACATCGAAGGCCAAAAATAATAACACATGGCTGTAGGCAATTTTAAATTGGTTACAGGGGTACACGGGCAGCAGTGGTGTGGTCAGTGGAGGCCTAGTGGAAGAAGTGACCGCAGACAGGCATCGAAGGCCTAAAATAATAACACATGGCTGTAGGCAATTTTAAATTGGTTACAGGGGTACACGGGCAGCAGTGGTGTGGTCAGTGGAGGCCTAGTGGAAGGAGTCACCGCAGACAGGCATCGAAGGCCTAAAATAATAACACATGGCTGTAGGCAATTTTAAATTGGTTCCAGGGGTACACGGGCAGCAGTGGTGTGGTCAGTGGAGGCCTAGTGGAAGGAGTCACCGCAGACAGGCATAGAAGGCCTAAAATAATAACACATGGCTGTAGGCAATTTTAAATTGGTTACAGGGGTACACGGGCAGCAGTGGTGTGGTCAGTGGAGGCCTAGTGGAAGGAGTAACCGCAGACAGGCATCGAAGGCCTAAAATAATAACACATGGCTGTAGGCAATTTTAAATTGGTTCCAGGGGTACACGGGCAGCAGTGGTGTGGTCAGTGGAGGCCTAGTGGAAGGAGTGACCGCAGACAGGCATCGAAGGCCTAAAATAATAACACATGGCTGTAGGCAATTTTAAATTGGTTCCAGGGGTACACGGGCAGCAGTGGTGTGGTCAGTGGAGGCCTAGTGGAAGGAGTCACCGCAGACAGGCATCGAAGGCCTAAAATAATAACACATGGCTGTAGGCAATTTTAAATTGGTTACAGGGGTACACGGGCAGCAGTGGTGTGGTCAGTGGAGGCCTAGTGGAAGGAGTGACCGCAGACAGGCATCGAAGGCCTAAAATAATAACACATGGCTGTAGGCAATTTTAAATTGGTTCCAGGGGTACACGGGCAGCAGTGGTGTGGTCAGTGGAGGCCTAGTGGAAGGAGTCACCGCAGACAGGCATCGAAGGCCTAAAATAATAACACATGGCTGTAGGCAATTTTAAATTGGTTACAGGGGTACACGGGCAGCAGTGGTGTGGTCAGTGGAGGCCTAGTGGAAGGAGTGACCGCAGACAGGCATCGAAGGCCTAAAATAATAACACATGGCTGTAGGCAATTTTAAATTGGTTACAGGGGTACACGGGCAGCAGTGGTGTGGTCAGTGGACGCCTAGTGGAAGGAGTCACCGCAGACAGGCATCGAAGGCCTAAAATAATAACACATGGCTGTAGGCAATTTTAAATTTGTTACAGGGGTACACGGGCAGCAGTGGTGTGGTCAGTGGAGGCCTAGTGGAAGGAGTGACCGCAGACAGGCATCGAAGGCCTAAAATAATAACACATGGCTGTAGGCAATTTTAAATTGGTTCCAGGGGTACACGGGCAGCAGTGGTGTGGTCAGTGGAGGCCTAGTGGAAGGAGTCACCGCAGACAGGCATCGAAGGCCTAAAATAATAACACATGGCTGTAGGCAATTTTAAATTGGTTCCAGGGGTACACGGGCAGCAGTGGTGTGGTCAGTGGAGGCCTAGTGGAAGGAGTCACCGCAGACAGGCATCGAAGGCCTAAAATAATAACACATGGCTGTAGGCAATTTTAAATTGGTTACAGGGGTACACGGGCAGCAGTGGTGTGGTCAGTGGAGGCCTAGTGGAAGGAGTGACCGCAGACAGGCATCGAAGGTCTAAAATAATAACACATGGCTGTAGGCAATTTTAAATTGGTTCCAGGGGTACACGGGCAGCAGTGGTGTGGTCAGTGGAGGCCTAGTGGAAGGAGTCACCGCAGACAGGCATCGAAGGCCTAAAATAATAACACATGGCTGTAGGCAATTTTAAATTGGTTACAGGGGTACACGGGCAGCAGTGGTGTGGTCAGTGGAGGCCTAGTGGAAGGAGTGACCGCAGACAGGCATCGAAGGCCTAAAATAATAACACATGGCTGTAGGCAATTTTAAATTGGTTCCAGGGGTACACGGGCAGCAGTGGTGTGGTCAGTGGAGGCCTAGTGGAAGGAGTCACCGCAGACAGGCATCGAAGGCCTAAAATAATAACACATGGCTGTAGGCAATTTTAAATTGGTTACAGGGGTACACGGGCAGCAGTGGTGTGGTCAGTGGAGGCCTAGTGGAAGGAGTGACCGCAGACAGGCATCAAAGGCCTAAAATAATAACACATGGCTGTAGGCAATTTTAAATTGGTTCCAGGGGTACACGGGCAGCAGTGGTGTGGTCAGTGGAGGCCTAGTGGAAGGAGTCACCGCAGACAGGCATCGAAGGCCTAAAATAATAACACATGGCTGTAGGCAATTTTAAATTGGTTACAGGGGTACACGGGCAGCAGTGGTGTGGTCAGTGGAGGCCTAGTGGAAGGAGTGACCACAGACAGGCATCGAAGGCCTAACATAACAAAAATGTCAATACAATGGTATTGTCAGTGGCAGGCATTGAAGGATGTCAGCGCATAGACTAAACATTGGTGGAGCTGTGAGATAATTTTGCAAGTGGTAGAGCACTGTTTGAGCTGGGGTGGGGGGAAACTGTCTTGTGGCCGGCGGTACAGGCCCAGGGCCCCTCATATTACAACGGTGTGTCTGACGTTGGGTGCGCACCACCACCGCCAGAGACACTTTATTGTACTAGGAGGGACCCAGTGGCAGTGCCGTCGACCAAAAGTGGGCTCACCCACCTCTTCAGACAAACTGCACTCTCACAGGTGCTGTCGCCAAGTGTCGATACCACGGCCCCGTGTGGGGAGTTTGGCCATTTAGTGAGGTGTAAACATGTCGTATGCTGGACAATCAGGTGCAGAAAATTACGAGATTGGAAAAGGCATTCAGAATAGTCCACAGGCAAGACCTTTTCATAGGAAAGCTAGGTGTCAGCCGGGCAAGGTGGGGCAAAAGATTTCGAAATCCAGTTGTGGTTCATTTTAATGAAGGTTAGATCATCTACATTTTGGGTAGCCAGATGAGTCCTTTTTTCTGTTAGTATTGAACCTGCAGCACTGAATACTCTTTCTGATAGGACACTAGCTGCAGGGCAAGCAAGCTCCTGCAATGCATATTCTGCCAATTCTGGCCAGGTGTCTAATTTTGATGCCCAGTAATCAAATGGGAATGACGGTTGAGGGAGAACATCGATAAGGGATGAAAAATAGTTTGTAACCATACTGGACAAATGTTGTCTCCTGTCACTTTGAATTGATGCTGCAGTACCTGTCCTGTCTGCGGTCATAGCAAAATCACTCCACAACCTGGTCAGAAAACCCCTCTGGCCAACGCCACTTCTGATTTCTGCCCCTCTAACTCCTCTGGTCTGCTGGCCCCTGCAGCTCGTGTGAGAACGATCACGGGCGCTGTGTGCAGGGAATGCCAGAAGCAAACGGTCAACAAGAGTTGATTGTTTGGTTGCTAATATTAGTTCCAAGTTCTCATGTGGCATTATATTTTGCAATTTGCCTTTATAGCGAGGATCAAGGAGGCAGGCCAACCAGTAATCGTCATCATTCATCATTTTAGTTATGCGTGTGTCCCTTTTGAGGATACGTGGGCCAAAGTTCCAGTTCTCAAATCTGCGGTTGTGCTTGGTTGAGGGGCAGTTTCAGGCAAATCCACGTCACTTGTGTCCCTCAAAAAACCAGAACCCGGCCTTGCCGCGCCACCAATTTCCAGTGGCCCCGGAAAAGCTTCCTCATTAAAAATATAATTATCCCCATCATCCTCCTCGTCCTCCTCCTCCTCTTCGCCCGCTACCTCGTCCTGTACACTGCCCTGGCCACACAATGGCTGACTGTCATCAAGGCTTTCCTCTTCCTCAGCTGTAGACGCCTGATCCTTTATGTGCGTCAAACTTTGCATCAGCAGACGCATTAGGGGGATGCTCATGCTTATTATGGCGTTGTCTGCACTAACCAGCCGTGTGCATTCCTCAAAACACTGAAGGACTTGACACATGTCTTGAATCTTCGACCACTGCACACCTGACAACTCCATGTCTGCCATCCTACTGCCTGCCCGTGTATGTGTATCCTCCCACAAAAACATAACAGCCCGCCTCTGTTCACACAGTCTCTGAAGCATGTGCAGTGTTGAGTTCCACCTTGTTGCAACGTCTATGATTAGGCGATGCTGGGGAAGGTTCAAAGAACGCTGATAGGTCTGCATACGGCTGGAGTGTACGGGCGAACGGCGGATATGTGAGCAAAGTCCACGCACTTTGAGGAGCAGGTCGGATAACCCCGGATAACTTTTCAGGAAGCACTGCACCACCAGGTTTAAGGTGTGAGCCAGGCAAGGAATGTGTTTCAGTTGGGAAAGGGAGATGGCAGCCATGAAATTCCTTCCGTTATCACTCACTACCTTGCCTGCCTCAAGATCTACAGTGCCCAGCCACGACTGCGTTTCTTTCTGCAAGAACTCGGACAGAACTTCCGCGGTGTGTCTGTTGTCGCCCAAACACTTCATAGCCAATACAGCCTGCTGACGTTTGCCAGTAGCTGCCCCATAATGGGAGACCTGGTGTGCAACAGTGGCAGCTGCGGATGGAGTGGTTGTGCGACTGCGGTCTGTGGACGAGCTCTCGCTTCTGCAGGAGGACGAAGAGGAGGAGGAGGGGGTGCGAACGGCTACAGCCAATTGTTTCCTAGACCGTGGGCTAGGCAGAACTGTCCCAAACTTGCTGTCCCCTGTGGACCCTGCATCCACCACATTTACCCAGTGTGCCGTGATGGACAAGTAACGTCCCTGGCCATGCCTACTGGTCCATGCATCTGTTGTCAGGTGCACCTTTGTGCTCACAGATTGCCTGAGTGCATGGACGATGCGCTCTTTAACATGCTGGTGGAGGGCTGGGATGGCTTTTCTGGAAAAAAAGTGTCGACTGGGTAGCTCGTAGCGTGGTACAGCGTAGTCCATCAGGGCTTTGACAGCTTCGCTTTCAACTAACCGGTAGGGCATCATCTCTAACGAGATTAGTCTAGCTATGTGTGCGTTCAAACCCTGTGTACGCGGATGCGAGGCTAAGTACTTCCTTTTTCTAACCATAGTCTCATGTAGGGTGAGCTGGACTGGAGAGCTGGAGATCGTGGAACTAGCGGGGGTGCCGGTGGACATGGCAGACTGAGAGACGGTGGGAGATGGTATTGTTGCCACCGGTGCCCTAGATGCAGTGTTTCCTACTACGAAACTGGTGATTCCCTGACCCTGACGGCTTTGGCCTGGCAAAGAAACCTGCACAGATACTGCAGGTGGTGCGGAAAATGGTGGCCCTACACTGCCGGAAGGGATGTTGCGTTGCTGACTAGCTTCATTGGCCGAGGGTGCTACAACCTTAAGGGACGTTCGGTAGTTAGTCCAGGCTTGCAAATGCATGGTGGTTAAATGTCTATGCATGCAACTTGTATTGAGACTTTTCAGATTCTGTCCTCTGCTTAAGGTAGTTGAACATTTTTGACAGATGACTTTGCGCTGATCAATTGGATGTTGTTTAAAATAATGCCAGACTGCACTCTTTCTAGCATCGGATACCTTTTCAGGCATTGCAGACTGAGCTTTAACCGGATGGCCACGCTGTCCTCCAACAGGTTTTAGCTTTGCCACGCGTTTTGGGCAAGATACGGGCCCGGCAGATGGAACCTGTTGCGATGTTGATGCCTGCTGCGGCCCCTCCTCCTCCGCTTCAGAACTGCTGCCGCCTGCACCCTGTTCCCCCATTGGCTGCCAATCGGGGTCAAGAACTGGGTCATCTATTACCTCTTCTTGTAGCTCGTGTGCAACTTCGTCTGTGTCACCGTGTCGGTCGGTGGTATAGCGTTCGTGATGGGGCAACATAGTCTCATCAGGGTCTGATTCTTGATCAGCACCCTGCGAGGGCAATGTTGTGGTCTGAGTCAAAGGACCAGCATAGTAGTCTGGCTGTGGCTGTGCATCAGTGCACTCCATGTCAGATTCAACTTGTAATGGGCATGGACTGTTAACTGCTTCACTTTCTAAGCCAGGGACGATATGTGTAAAGAGCTCCATGGAGTAACCCGTTGTGTCGCCTGCTGCATTCTTCTCTGTTGTTGTTTTTGCTGAAGAGGACAAGGAAGCGACTTGTCCCTGACCGTGAACATCCACTAACGACGCGCTGCTTTGACATTTACCAGTTTCACGAGAGGAGGCAAAAGAGCTAGAGGCTGAGTCAGCAAGATAAGCCAAAACTTGCTCTTGCTGCTCCGGCTTTAAAAGCGGTTTTCCTACTCCCAGAAAAGGGAGCGTTCGAGGCCTTGTGTAGCCAGACGACGAACCTGGCTCCACAGCTCCAGACTTAGGTGCAATATTTTTTTTCCCACGACCAGCTGATGCTCCACCACTACCACTACCCTCATTACCAGCTGACAATGAATGCCCCCGGCCACGACCTCTTCCACCATACTTCCTCATTGTTTTAAAAACGTAAACAAACTAACGGTATTTATTGCTGTCACACAAATTACACGGTGAGCTATAACTTCAGTATGATTTAGCTACCCCTTTACAGGTGAGTGAGACCACAACGAAAATCAGGCACAATGTTACACACTCTGTTGTTGGTGGCAACAAATGAGAGAGATGCCACACACGCAGGACTGTCACTGAAGCACAAATGTAAATATTAATCTCCCACTGATTTGATTTTTTTTTTTTTTTCAGGGAGACTTTAGGAAGAAAAAAAAAATAGAATAAAATGATTTTTTCAGGAAGAATTTAGAAACCAAAGAAAATAAAATGATTTTTTCAGGGAGAATTTAGAAAACAAATAAAACAAAAAAAGGCTTTCTATGGCCCACTGAGTGAGAGATGACGCACACAGGAGTCAGGAGTGGCACACAAGCCCAGAGGCCAATATTTATCTCCCACTGATTGATGTAGTGATTTTTTCAGGTAGATTTTGGAACCCAAATCAAGCTAAAAAAAATAATAGGCTTTCTATGGCCCACAATTGGAGAGAGAGAGAGAGAGAGATGGCACACCCAGGAGTCAAGACTGGCACACAAGCAGAAAGGGCAATATTAATCTCCCACTGATTTGTTTTTTTTTGTTTTTTTTTCAGGGAGACTTTAGGAAAAAAAAAAATAGAATAAAATGATTTTTTCAGGAAGAATTTAGAAACCAAAGAAAATAAAATGATTTTTTCAGGGAGAATTTAGAAAACAAATAAAACAAAAAAAGGCTTTCTATGGCCCACTGAGTGAGAGATGACGCACACAGGAGTCAGGAGTGGCACACAAGCCCAGAGGCCAATATTTATCTCCCACTTTTTTTTTTTGTTCCAGGGAAAATTTATAAACCCAATAAAAAAAATAATAAATAGGCTTTCTATGGCCCACTATCTGAGAGACAGAGAGAGATGGCACGCTTAGGACTGGCACACAAGCCCAAAGGCCAATATTAATCTCCCTTTTTTTTTTAAGGGAGAATTTATAAAACCAAAAAAAAATAAATAAATAGGCTTTCTATGGCCCACTATTTGTGAGAGAGATGGCACGCTCAGGACTGGCACACAAGCCCAGAGGCCAATATTAATCTCCCACTTTTTTTTTTTTCCAGGGAAAATTTATAAACCCAATAAAAAAAAAAATAAATAAATAGGCTTTCTATGGCCCACTATCTGAGAGAGAGAGATGGCACGCTTAGGACTGGCACACAAGCCCAAAGACCAATATTAATCTCCCACTGATTGATTTATTGATTTTTTCAGGTAGAATTTAGAACCCAAATAAAGCAAAAAAAAAAAAAAATGGGCTTTCTATGGCCCACTGAGTGAGTGATGATGCACACAGGAGTCAGGAGTGGCACACAAGCCCTGAGGCCAATATTTTTCTCCCACTGATTGATGTAGTGATTTTTTCAGGTAGATTTTAGAACCAAAATCAAGCAAAAAAATAAATAGGCTTTCTATGGCCCACTGAGTGAGAGATGACACAGACAGGGATGGCACTCTAGCAGAAATGTCAATCTTAATCTCCCACAAAAAAAAAAAAAAAAAAACAGGGACTGTCCTTCAATTACTATCTCCCTGCAGTAATCTCAGCCAGGTATGGCAGGCAGCAATAAGGAGTGGACTGATGCACAAATTAAATAAAAAGTGTGTACAAACCAAAAAGATAGCTGTGCAGAAAGGAAGGAACAAGAGGATTTGTGCTTTGAAAAAAGCAGTTGGTTTGCACAGCGGCGTACACACAGCAATGCAGCTATCAGGGAGCCTTCTAGGGCAGCCCAATGAGCTACAGCGCTGAGGGGGAAAAAAAAAAAAATGTAGCTTCCACTGTCCCTGCACACCGAAGGTGGTGTTGGGCAGTGGAAATCGCTACAGCACAAGCGGTTTGGTGGTTAATGGACCCTGCCTAACGCTATCCCTGCTTCTGACGAAGCGGCAGCAACCTCTCCCTAAGCTCAGATCAGCAGCAGTAACATGGCGGTCGGCGGGAACTCCCCTTTATAGCCCCTGTGACGCCGCAGACAGCAAGCCAATCACTGCAATGCCCTTCTCTAAGATGGTGGGGACCAGGACCTATGTCATCACGCTGCCCACACTCTGCGTTTACCTTCATTGGCTGAGAAATGGCGCACAGGGGTCGGATCGGGTTTCATGAAACCCGACTTTGCCAAAAGTCGGCGACTTTTGAAAATGAACGACCCGTTTCGCTCAACCCTACTCACCATATATCTAGATAAGTTCCTTGGGGGGGTCTAGTTTCTAAAATGGGGTCACTTGTGGGGGGTTTCTACTGTTTAGGCACACCAGGGGCTCTGCAAACGCAATGTGACGCCCGCAGACCATTCCATCAAAGTCTGCATTTCAAAAGTCACTACTTCCCTTCTGAGCCCCGACGTGTGCCCAAACAGTGGTTTACCCCCACATATGGGGTATCACCGTACTCAGGAGAAACTGGACAACAACTTTTGGGGTCCAATTTCTCCTGTTACCCTTAGGAAAATTAAAAAATTCTGGGCTAAATAATTATTTTTGAGGAAAGAAAACGTATTTATTATTTTCACGGCTCTGCATTATAAACTTCTGTGAAGCACTTGGGGGTTCAAAGTGCTCACCACACATCTAGATAAGTTCCTTTCGGGGTCTAGTTTCCAAAATGGGGTCACTTGTGGGGGGTTTCTACTGTTAAGCCACATCAGGGGCTCTGCAAACGCAACGTGACGCCCACAGAGCATTCCATCAAAGTCTGCATTTCAAAATGTCACTACTTCACTTCCGAGCCCCGGCATGTGCCCAAACAGTGGTTTACCCCCACATATGGGGTATCAGCGTACTCAGGAGAAACTGGACAACAACTTTTGGGGTCGAACTTCTCCTGTTACCCTTTGTAAAATAAAAAATTGCAGGCTAAAAGATCATTTTTGAGAAAATATTTTTTTTTTTTTATTTTCATGGCTCTGCGTTATAAACTTCTGTGAAGCACTTGGGGGTTCAAAGTCCTCACCACACATCTAGATTAGTTCCTTTGGGGGTCTAGTTTCCAAAATGGGGTCATTTCTGGGGGATCTCCAATGTTTAGGGACACAGGGGCTCTCCAAACGTGACATGGTGTCCGCTAATGATTGGAGCTAATTTTCCATTTAAAAAGCCAAATGGCGTGCCATCCCTTCCGAGCCCTGCCGTGCGCCCAAACAGTGGTTTACCCCCACATATGGGGTATCAGCGTACTCAGGACAAACTGCACAACAATATTTGGGGTCCAATTTCTCCTATTATCCTTGGCAAAATAGGAAATTCCAGGCTAAAAATTCATTTTTGAGGAAAGAAAAATTATTTTTTATTTTCATGCCTCTGCGTTATAAACTTCTGTGAAGCACCTGGGGGTTTAAAGTGCTCAATATGCATCTAGATAAGTTCCTTGGGGGGTCTAGTTTCCAAAATGGGGTCACTTGTGGGGGAGCTCCAATGCATAGGCACACAGGGGCTTTCCAAACGCGACATGGTGTCCGCTAACAATTGGAGCTAATTTT
This sequence comes from Ranitomeya imitator, assembly GCF_032444005.1. Taxonomy (NCBI): domain Eukaryota; kingdom Metazoa; phylum Chordata; class Amphibia; order Anura; family Dendrobatidae; genus Ranitomeya; species Ranitomeya imitator. The sequence goes on from NC_091286.1 coordinate 636,610,440, forward strand.
CCATTCAAAAAGTCAAATGGCGCGCCTTCCCTTCTGAGCCTTACCATGTGCCCAAACAGTGGTTTACCCCCACATGTGAGGTATCGGTGTACTCAGGAGAAATTGCCCAACACATTTTAGGATCCATTTTATCCTGTTGCCCATGTGAAAATGAAAAAATTGAGGCTAAAAGAATTTTTTTGTGAAAAAAAAGTACTTTTTCATTTTTACGGATCAATTTGTGAAGCACCTGGGGGTTCAAAGGGCTCACTATGCATCTAGATAAGTTCCTTGGGGCGTCTAGTTTCCAAAATGGGGTCACTTGTGGGGGAGCTCCAATTTTTAGGCACACGGGGGCTCTCCAAACGTGACATGGTGTCCGCTAAAGAGTGGAGCCAATTTTTGATTCAAAAAGTCAAATGGCGCTCCTTCCCTTCCAAGCCCTGCCGTGCGCCCAAACAGTGGTTTACCCCCACATATAAGGTATCAGCGTACTCAGGACAAATTGGACAACAACTTTCGTGGTTCAGTTTCTCCTTTTACCATTGGGAAAATAAAAAAATTGTTGCTAAAAGATAATTTTTGTGACTAAAAAGTTAAATGTTCATTTTTTCCTTCCATGTTGCTTCTGCTGCTGTGAAGCACCTGAAGGGTTAATAAACTTCTTGAATGTGGTTTTGAGTACCTTGAGGGGTGCAGTTTTTAGAATGGTGTCACTTTTGGGTATTTTCAGCCATATAGACCCCTCAAACTGACTTCAAATGTGAGGTGGTCCCTAAAAAAAATGGTTTTGTAAATTTCGTTGTAAAAATGACAAATCGCTGGTCAAATTTTAACCCTTATAACTTCCTAACAAAAAAAAATTTTGTTTCCAAAATTGTGCTGATGTAAAGTAAACATGTAGGAAATGTTATTTATTAACTATTTTGTGTCACATATCTCTCTGGTTTAACAGAATAAAAATTCAAAATGTGAAAATTGCGAAATTTTCAAAATTTTCGCCAAATTTCCGTTTTTATCACAAATAAACGCAGAATTTATTGACCTAAATTTACCACTAACATGAAGCCCAATATGTCACGAAAAAATAATCTCAGAACCGCTAGGATCCGTTGAAGCGTTCCTGAGTTATTACCTCATAAAGGGACACTGGTCAGAATTGCAAAAAACGGCAAGGTCAACGGTTAAGGCACTGCTGTCATAAAACAAATACATCTACAAGACTCCCACAAAGGGTTAAACCAGTGGGCAAGGTGATCACCTGCTACACAAATCCAAGGGCCAGTGTTCTGTTAAGCATTAAGCGGAAAAGGACTGTAATGACACAGATAATGTCACTGTGGCAAGCCTAGATGGTGCAAACAGAGGGAAAGAGACTGAGAGCTGGGAGTGAAGGGAGCAGGGCACGCTGTGCACACAGGACCTGAGGCTAAGGCACACAGTAAGCACAGGACCTGATGCTAAGGCACACAGTAAGCACAGGACCTGACACTAGACAGTCACGCGATTGCAGGGGGCGGAGTCACCACACGTGAGGATGGGGAATCAGCTGAGAGTGTGGAGAACAGGGCACAGAACAATAACGTAGTCAGAGGGGAGCCGGGGGTCAAAAACCAGACGAGAGGGAGGTACAAGGGACAAGACTGAAGAGTACATCGGGATGAGCCAGGGGGTCAGAGAACCATTAAAGACAGACCAGTACCGAGCAGAAAACAGGGGTCAAAAACCAGACGAGAGGGAGGTACAAGGGACAAGACTGAAGAGTACATCGGGATGAGCCAGGGGGTCAGAGAACCATTAAAGACAGACCAGTACCGAGCAGAAAACAGGCAGAAGTCAGGAGACAAAACCGGGTCATACCCAACAAAACTCAAAACACACAGAAGCGCAACGATTACAGAAGTAACATGGGTCAGCAACCATTAACTGAGAACACTGTAATATCACCGACACCGGACCCAGGAACAACCAGCATTAAATAGCCACCCCAGAACCAGAAAAAGGCAACTCACATTAATCCTGACCTGACCAGGATGGAGGCTGGATCATGACAAGGACATTATTGTGAGCTGCAACATATAAATCCACCTACATACCAATGAGCAGATATAAATATTTGTAGGTCTTCAGGCTGGTTAAGAAAAATAAAAATAAGAAAAGAGTAAGGAAAAGAGTCACACCAACTCCCGACACTTATGTACACAATTTTATACACTACTTGAAAAAAGACACTGCAGAGTACACTTATTTTTTATACACACTACTAATATAGACAAAGCAACGAGCCAGCTGATGCCAATTGTTTATTTCACAGACTACTAGAAAAAACACACACCGTGCAAGAAAATACATTTATTTGGCTAGAAATGGCCACGGGATGGATGAGTACAATTATTTTTTTCACAGACTAATAGAAAGCACACAGCGGTCCTGAAAATGATTTATTTGGCCTACTAATTGCAATGAGACGGCTGATGTCAATTATTTATTTTCCAGAGTATTAGAAAACAAATACCGCTCCTAAAAAATTAGTCTGCGTGCCGCACAAGAGGTTGGTACACAAAATGAGAATGCTTGGTCTGGGGGAAAATGTGTGTAAATGGGGTAGTAACTGGCTTAGTGATAGAAAGCAGAGGGTGGTTATAAATAGTATAGTCTCTAACTGGGTCGCTGTGACCAGTGGGGTACCGCAGGGGTCGGTATTGGGACCTTTTCTCTTCAACATATTCATTAATGATCTGGTAGAAGGTTTACACAGTAAAATAACAATATCAATAAAATACAAGAGAAGATAGTATTCTGCTACAGATGGATCTGGATAAGTTGGAAACTTGGGCTGAAAGGTGGCAGATGAGGTTTAACAATGATAAATGTAAGGTTATACACATGGGAAACAGGAATCAATATCACCATTACACACTGAACGGGAAACCACTGGGTAAATCTGACAGGGAGAAGGACTTGGGGATCCTAGTTAATGATAAACTTACCTGGAGCAGCCAGTGCCAGGCAGCAGCTGCCAAGGCAAACAGGATCATGGGGTGCATTAAAAGAGGTACACATACACATAATGAGAGCATTATACTGCCTCTGTACAAATCCCTAGTTAGACCGCACATGGAGTACTGTGTCCAGTTTTGGGCACCGGTGCTCAGGAAGGATATAATGGAACTAGAGAGAGTACAAAGGAGGGCAACAAAATTAATAAAGGGGATGGGAGAACTACAATACCCAGATAGATTAGCAAAATTAGGATTATTTAGTCTAGAAAAAAGACGACTGAGGGTCGATCTAATAACCATGTATAAGTATATAAGGGGACAATACAAATATCTCGCTGAAGATCTGTTTATACCAAGGAAGGTGACGGGCATAAGGGGGCATTCTTTGCGTCTGGAGGAGAGAAGGTTTTTCCACCAACATAGAAGAGGATTCTTTACTGTTAGGGCAGTGAGAATCTGGAATTGCTTGCCTGAGGAGGTGGTGATGGCGAACTCAGTCGAGGGGTTCAAGAGAGGCCTGGATGTCTTCCTGGAGCAGAACAATATTGTATCATACAATTATTAGGTTCTGTAGAAGGACGTAAATCTGGGGATTTATTATGATGGAATATAGGCTGAACTGGATGGACAAATGTCTTTTTTTCGGCCTTACTATGTTACTATGTTATTTGGACTACAAATGACAATGAGTAGGTTAATGCAAATTATTTATTTCTCAGACTACTAGTAGATACACACTGATCCTGAGATATTATTTTTTGGGCCTAGAAATTGCTGAGACGTCTGATGCCAATTTTTTTTATTTCCCAGACTAATAAAAAATTCACACCAGTCCAGAAAAATTATTTTTGGGGGACTAAAAATGGCAAGGAGATGGCTGTTGCAATATTTTGATTTGCAAAAGTAGTACAAAAAACTCACTAGGCCTAAAAAATTATTTTGGGGGCCTAGAAATGGCAATGAGGTGGCTTATGCAATATATTGTTTTGCAAAATAACTAGAAAACACACCAGGCCTGTAAAATTATTTTCAGGGCCTAGAAGTGGCAACAAGATATCTGATGTGATGTATTCAGGGCCAGACTGGCCATCGGGCAGTTCTGGCAAATGCCAGAAGGGCCGGTGCCAGTAGTTGTCTGCTGCACACCGACTCACCCTTCCCTCCCCCAGCGCCGCCGCCACCGCATTCAACTATACCGGCATCTATGACGCTGGTTCAGTTGAATGCAATGATGGAGGAGAGAGCGTCACCTGTCGCTCCCTCTCCCATTATTCCCCGCTCTGCCTCTGACACTGTGGGTGTGCACGCACTCACTGTGTCCCAGGCAGTGCAGCGGCACCCGCCGAGACAAGAGCAGGGAGCAACGCGGGCACGAGGAGAGGTGAGGAGCTCGTGCTTTTTTTTTTACTGGACTGTGGGGATATTCTAAGGGGGGAGGAGAGATGTGGGCTCTGCTGTATACTACTATGTGGGCATTGTTGTATACTACTATGTGGGCTGTGCTGTATACTACGATGCGGGCTGTGCTGTATACTATGTGGGCTGTGCTGTATACTACTATGTGGGCTGTGCTGTATACTACTATGTGGGCTGTGCTATATACTAGTGTGTGGGCTCTGCTGTATACTACTACTGTGTGGGCTGTGCTATATACTACTGTGTGGGCTGTGCTGTATACTACTGTGTGGGTTGTGCTGTATACTACTACGTGGGCAGTGCTGTATACTACTATGTGGGCAGTGCTGTATACTACTATGTGGGCAGTGCTGTATACTACTATGTGGGCTGTGCTTTATACTACTATGTGGGCTCTGCTGTATAGTATTGTGTGGGCTGTGCTGTATACTACTGTGTGGGCTGTGCTATATACTACTATGTGGGCTCAGCTGTATACTACTATGTGGGGAGTGCTGTATACTACTGTGTGGGCTGTGCTATATACTACTATGTGGGCTGTGCTGTATACTACTATGTGGGCAGTGCTGTATACTACTGTGTGGGCTGTGCTATATACTACTATGTGGGCTCTGCTGTATACTACTATGTGGGCAGTGCTATATACTACTGTGTGGGCTGTGCTGTATACTACTATGTGGGCAGTGTTGTATACTACTGTGTGGGCTGTGCTGTATACTACTATGCGGGCAGTGCTGTATACTACTGTGTGGGCAGTGCTGTATAGTACTGTGTGGTCTGTGCTGTATACTACTAAGTGGGCTGTGCTATATACTACTATGTGGGCTCTGCTGTCTAGTACTGTGTGGGCTCTGCTGTATACTACTGTGTGGGCTGTGCTATATACTAATATGTGGGCTCTGCTGTATACTACTGTGTGGGCTGTGCTATATACTACTGTGTGGGCTCTGCTGTATACTACTATGTGGGCTGTGCTATATACTACTGTGTGGGCTCTGCTGTATACTGCTATGTGGTCAGTGCTGTATACTAATGTGTGGGCTGTGCTATATACTACTATGTGGGCTCTGCTGTATACTACTATGTGGGCAGTGCTGTATACTACTGTGTGGGCTGTGCTGTATACTACTATGTGGGCAGTGCTGCATACTACTGTGTGGGCTGTGCTGTATACTACTGTGTGCGCTGTGCTGTATACTGCTAAGTGGGCTGTGCTGTATACTGCTACATGGTCTGTGCTGTATACTGCTACGTGGGCTGTGTTATCTACTATGCGGGTTGTGCTAAATACTATGGGGGTATATTATATTCTATGGAGAGGCTGTGTTATATACTATGGGGGCTGCATTATATTCTATGGGGGCTACATTATATATTATGGGGAGGTGGGCTGTATCATATTCTATGGGGTGGATGCATTATACTCTGGGATGGCTGCATTATACTCTGGGGTGGCTGCATTATATTCTGTAGGGTGGTGGCTGCATTATACTATATGTGGGCTGCATTATACTGTATTGAGGACTATGGGGAATGCATTATACTATATGAAGAACTATGGGGTGCATTATACTATGGGAAGTGAATTGAACTACATGGATGACTATGGCGGGGCATTATCCAGCTACATATAGAAACCCTGCTAATCTTATTAACATTCAGTGCATGCCTTTTCCTATTGCTTTCCATTGTGCTCTCTGGAATGCACAGTCTGTGTGTAACAAACTAACTTACATTCACGATCTTTTTCTCTCTAATTCCCTTAACCTTCTGGCTATTACAGAAACCTGGATCCAGCACTCAGACACCACCCCCGCTGCCACTCTCTCGTTTGGTGGGCTGAAATTTTCACATACCACCAGACCTGAGAACAGACAGGGTGGAGGTGTTGGTTTACTCCTTTCATCACAATGTGCTTTCCAGGTCATCCCCCCCCCGGTTCCCTCACTTACATTTCCTTCCTTTGAAGTCCACACCGTCAGACTCTTTAAGCCTTTCTCCTTGCAGGTGGCGGTAGTTTATCGCCCTCCTGGCTCCTCCCACCTGTTTCTAGACAACTTTGCCACCTGGCTTACTCACTTTCTATTCTGTGACATCCCCACCCTCATCATGGGAGACTTTAACATCCCCATCAATGATCCTCTCTGCCATTCTGCCTCTCATCTTCTCTCTCTAACTTCTTCATTCAACCTCTCACAGTTTACTAATTCTCCTACGCATGAGGACGGGAATACTCTGGACCTCTTTTTCTCCCGTCCCGGATCGCTGCACGACGTTACTAACTCCACTCTCCCGCTCTCGGACCACAGCCTTCTTACCTTCTCTGTCAAGAATTGTCTCCTCACCCAGGACACCCCCACTTACCACACTTATCGGAATACACGTACCATTAATACCCAGCAGCTTATGGACAACCTCCACACATCTTTAGCCCCCATCTCCTCCCTCTCCTGTCCAGACTTAGCATTGTCACAATTCAATAATACACTGAAGAATGCCCTAGATGAAGCAGCACCTTCTACACGCAGAAAGACCTGACACAGACAATGGCAGCCCTTGCACACTATGCAAACACACATTCTTCAGCGTTGCTCAAGGTGTGCAGAGCGGCAGTGGAGAAAATCTCTCTTAGCAGAAGACTTCATCCACTATAAGTTCATGCTCAAAACCTATAACTCTGCCCTTTCTCTGGGAAAACAATCCTACTTCACCACCCTCTTCACCTCACTATCCAACAACCCAAAACGACTTTTTGAAACCTTAAACTCCCTCCTGAAACCTAAAGTACAGGCCCCCATCTCCAATTTCAGTGGTGAGGATCTGGCCACTTATTTCCTAGAAAAAATCAACCACATCCATCAGGATATCTCAGCCCAATCTCCTCAGTGCCTGGATCCCCTTCCCTGCCACACCTCAAGCTCTTTAGACATCTTTGAGCCTGTTTCAGAAGAAGAAGTTTCCAAGCTCCTCACTTCTGCTTGGCCTACAACCTGCAATAGTGACACCATTCCTTCACCTCTCCTGCAGTCTCTCTCACCAGTGGTCAGTCACCACTCACCTGACTAGAATATTTAACCTCTCTCTTTCTTCAGGTATCTTTCCCTCCTCATTTAAACATGCCATCATTGCCCCTTTACTTAAAAAGCCATCCCTGGACCAGAACTGCACGGCTAACTACAGACCTTTCTCTAACCTTTCCTTCATCTCTAAACTCCTGGAACGCTTGGTCCACTCCCATCTAATCCGCTATCTCTCGTATAACTCTCTTCTTGACCCCTTACAATCTGGTTTCCGCTCTGTACACTCCACTGAAACTGCCCTCACTAAAGTCTCTAATGATCTAATAACAGCTAAATCCAAAGGTCATTGCTCTCTGCTGATTCTCCTGGATCTATCTGCCGCATTTGATACTGTGGATCACCAGCTCCTTCTCACTATGCTTCGCTCCATAGGCCTCAAGGACATAGCCCTCTCCTGGTTCTCCTCCTACCTCTCTGACCGCTCCTTCACTGTATCTTTTGCCGGCTCCTCTTCCTCTCCTCGTCCCCTTATTATTGGGGTTCCGCAGGGCTCAGTCCTGGGCCCCCTCCTTTTCGCTCTATACACTGCACCTATTGGACAAACAATCAGCAGATTTGGGTTCCAGTACCATCTCTATGCTGACGACACCCAATTTTACACTTCTTCCCCTGACATCACCCCCACTCTAATTCAAAATACCAAGGATTGTCTGCTGTCTCTAACATCATGTCCTCCCTCTATCTTAAACTAAATCTCTCCAAAACTGAACTACTTGTATTTCTCCCTTCTACTAACCTCACTCTACCCAACATCGAAATGACCCTGGATGGTTCAACCATAACTCCCAAGCAGCATGCCCGCTGTCTTGGGGTCATACTCGACACCAAACTTTTCTTTACTCTCTATATCCGATCACTCACTCGCTCTTGTCACCTGCATCTTAAAAACATCTCCAGAATCCGACCTTTTCTCACCTTTGAAACTGCTAAGACTCTTACTGTCGCTTTTATTCATTCCCGTCTGGACTACTGCAACTCTCTTCTGAATGGTCTCCCTCTTACCAAACTTTCTCCTCTCCAATCCATCTTGAATGTGGCAGCCAGGGTCATATTTCTGTCAAGCCGCTTTACCGATGCCTCCATCTTGTGCCAGTCATTACACTGGTTACCCATTCGCTACAGGGTCCAGTATAACTCATCTCTCTCACCCACAAAGCTCTCCGCAGTTCTGCACCGCCTTATATCTCCTCTCTCATCTCCATCTATCGCCCTACACATGCCCTCCGTTCTACAAATGACCTAAGACTAACATCCCCCGTAATCCGAACCTCACACCTCCGTCTCCAAGTCTTCTCTCATGCTGCGCCAGCTCTCTGGAATGCACTTCCCCAGATGATCAGACTGATACCTAGCCCTGACCTATTCAAGCGCGCTTCAAAAACCCATCTCTTGAAACAAGCCTACCACATCAACTACTCAGTAAACTAACTTTGTCCTGTTCCCTCCTTCCAAATATTATCTGCATGTGAATCTGCACCCTACTATTCATCTGTCTCCACACCCTCCATGCACATGATAACTGCACTTGATACTTGACTATTGCACTTAAACACACGGGCTGATGACCCGATCATGCAGCTTTATATGAAAATCCCTATTTATTATAATTGCCAGACCTGAAATAACAAGCACTTTTCACCTATTGTGTCCCCCCATTTCCTTGTAGATTGTAAGCTTGTGAGCAGGGACCTCACCCCTAATGTCACAGTTTAAATTGTCTTAACTTGTACTGAATTTTTTGTCTGCACATGTCCCCACTAATTGTAAAGTGCTGCGGAATATATTGGCGCTATATAAATAAAAATTATTATTATTATTATTATTATACTATATGGAGCACTATGAGGAGTGTATTATGCTATATGGAGGACTATAAGGAGTGTATTATGCTATATGGAGGACTGAGCAGTGTATTTTAATATAAGGAGGACTATAGGGAGTGTATTATACTATGTGGAGGACTGTGGTGCACATTATAATATATGGAGGACTATGGGGTGTATTTTACTAAACAAGTAAAATGCTGCATATTCAGATTGTTTTTGCTGGAGCAAAAATCATTGTTCTCAGCAGCACATCGCCAGCATAAACTGTAGATGTGCTGCTGATAACATGATACTGTATGGTGATCTGTTAGTGATCATTCTGTCCCATCATTATTCCTCAGCTGATGGAAAGAGGCAGGGAAACAGGCGTTGAACAACTTCAGTATTGTCGATCAAACTCATTTAGCGGCCTGAACTCAGCGCTTGTAAATACAACTGAAATACTTTTGTGTGATGTGCAATATCTTAGTATTTGGGCCCCATTTTAAACATTGCCTAGGCGTAGGGCCCCACTTTGCCTAAAACTGGCCCTGCCTACAAAGATATTATACAGACACCATGTGACAAGTGGGCCTGTGTAACTTCAAATGCCAGGGCTGAATTTTAGTCCCAGTCCGGCCCTGGATGTATTGATTTGCAAAAGTACTATAAAACACAAACCAGGCTTAATAAAATTACTTTTGTGGCCTAGAAATGGCAACGAGAAGGCTGATGCAATATACTGTATTGATTTGCAAAAGTAGTGCAAAAAACAGACCAAGCTTGAAAAATTATTTTGGGGCCTAGAAATGTCAATGAAATGACCATTGACAATCTTTTATTTCCCAGACTAATAAAAAAATACACACCAGTCCAGAAAAATTATTTTTGGGACTTAGAAATGGCAATGAGACAGCTGATGTGACATATTGATTTGCAAAAGTAGTACAAAAAACACACCAGGCCTGGAAAATTATTTTTGGGGCCTAGATATGGCAACGAGACAGTTGATGTGATATACTGATATGCAAACATGTGCTGGTGTTAGGCGGGGAACACCAACCAGGAAAAATAGTGGAAGCTGGGGACCAAGTACAGAGGGACACAGCTGCCGTGAGGTTGCAGAAAGCCTCAGTGTCCACAAGCCCAAACAAGATTTCCAGAGCAAGCAGTCTGGAAAAGTGCCCATTTAGTGTTTGGACCTGCGACTAGGTATTTTATTTTGTGTTCCAAGGACTGGGGTTGGGACAGCTGAATGTTGCGCTGGGACAAAGAAGTGGATGTGGTCGCTGATGGTGCTTTCAAATGTGCAAAAATAAGTGCATGACAGGGAATGGCCAGCATGTAGCACAGGAGAAGAGTCAATGGTGTCACCCGCATTCAGCCCACGTAGTCGAGAGCTTTGATGACATGTGCCTGAGCATGCTGGTGGAGGTCAGGTGGGTAGTGGTCAGTCCTCTGTTGATGTTGGTATGGCACAAGACGCAAGTGACCATTCTTTTATTGTCCGCACTTTCTTTAATAAATTGCCAGACTGGGGAATAGTGAAGGGATGCGGCAGGCCAATCACAGTAATGCAAGTAGCCAACGCGGCTGCGGCATTACCGTGTGTGACCGGTAATCCTTGCATGTTTATTGGCTGTGTAAAAGGTGCCAAACATGCTGAGCCGGGACTCAAGCATGGCGCTCAAGCATCTGTGATACTCAAACCAGTACTGAGCATGCCCAAGCACCGTAATGATCGATCAAGTATTGAGCAGTGGCGTGAACGCTCGCTCATCACTACTGGAGAGAAATCGACTCTTTGCAATAAGTTTTGGAAAGAAAGGCTCACAGCAGTAAGCTGTTCTGAACACAGACTCATATTTTTCCTTAATGTAGGAAAAGCATCTCTACTCATGTTCCATTTATAGGACTCAGGCAGTGGGATGTCTGAGACTGCAATATATAAATCACCTAGGGGACCCCGAGACTGCTGTTTACATCATATAGGATACACTGAGACTGCTGTATGTGCATCACATAGTACAAACTGAGACTGCTGTTTATATTACATATGAGATACAGAGACTGTTGTATAACATTGCAAAGCATAAACTGAGACTGCTGTATATACATCACATAGGATATGTACAGATTGCTGTTTTTAATACATAGGATAGACTGCTGTATACATAACATAGGAGGCACTAAAACTACAATATATACATCACATAAGATACATTAAGGCAGATATATACAGTGGGGCAAAAAAGTATTTAGTCAGTCAGCAATAGTGCAAGTTCCACCACTTAAAAAGATGAGAGGCGTCTGTAATTTACATCATAGGTAGACCTCAACTATGGGAGACAAACTGAGAAAAAAAAATCCAGAAAATCACATTGTCTGTTTTTTTTAACAATTTATTTGCATATTATGGTGGAAAATAAGTATTTGGTCAGAAACAAAATTTCATCTCAATACTTTGTAATATATCCTTTGTTGGCAATGACAGAGGTCAAACGTTTTCTGTAAGTCTTCACAAGGTTGCCACACACTGTTGTTGGTATGTTGGCCCATTCCTCCATGCAGATCTCCTCTAGAGCAGTGATGTTTTTGGCTTTTCGCTTGGCAACACGGACTTTCAACTCCCTCCAAAGGTTTTCTATAGGGTTGAGATCTGGAGACTGGCTAGGCCACTCCAGGACCTTGAAATGCTTCTTACGAAGCCACTCCTTTGTTGCCCTGGCGGTGTGCTTTGGATCATTGTCATGTTGAAAGACCCAGCCACGTTTCATCTTCAATGCCCTTGCTGATGGAAGGAGGTTTGCACTCAAAATCTCACGATACATGGCCCCATTCATTCTTTCATGTACCCGGATCAGTCGTCCTGGCCGCTTTGCAGAGAAACAGCCCCAAAGCATGATGCTTCCACCACCATGCTTTACAGTAGGTATGGTGTTTGATGGATGCAACTCAGTATTCTTTTTCCTCCAAACACGACAAGTTGTGTTTCTACCAAACAGTTCCAGTTTGGTTTCATCAGACCATAGGACATTCTCCCAAAACTCCTCTGGATCATCCAAATGCTCTCTAGCAACCTTCAGACGGGCCCGGACATGTACTGGCTTAAGCAGTGGGACACGTCTGGCACTGCAGGATCTGAGTCCATGGTGGCGTAGTGTGTTACTTATGGTAGGCCTTGTTACATTGGTCCCAGCTCTCTGCAGTTCATTCACTAGGTCCCCCCGCGTGTTTCTGGGATTTTTGCTCACCGTTCTTGTGATCATTCTGACCCCACGGGGTGGGATTTTGCGTGGAGCCCCAGATCGAGGGAGATTATCAGTGGTCTTGTATGTCTTCCATTTTCTAATTATTGCTCCCACTGTTGATTTCTTCACTCCAAGCTTGTTGGCTATTGCAGATTCAGTCTTCCCAGCCTGGTGCAGGGCTACAATTTTGTTTCTGGTGTCCTTTGACAGCTCTTTGGTCTTCACCATAGTGGAGTTTAGAGTCAGACTGTTTGAGGGTGTGCACAGGTGTCTTTTTATGCTGATAACAAGTTTAAACAGGTGCCATTACTACAGGTAATGAGTGGAGGAAAGAGGAGACTCTTAAAGAAGAAGTTACAGGTCTGTGAGAGCCAGAAATCTTGATTGTTTGTTTCTGACCAAATACTTATTTTCCACCATAATATGCAAATAAATTGTTAAAAAAACAGACAATGTGATTTTCTGGATTTTTTTCTCTCAGTTTGTCTCCCATAGTTAAGGTCTACCTATGATGTAAATTACAGACGCCTCTCATCTTTTTAAGTGGTGGAACTTGCACTATTGCTGACTGACTAAATACTTTTTTGCCCCACTGTATATATATATATATATATATATATATATATATATATATTTAACATAAAATGCACTGAGACTGGTGTAAGCAGCAATAGCAATATTAAACCCTGCCTATATGACATTTGCAATTACTGTGTATATCACATAGGAGGCACTGAAACATCACATAGGATACATTGAGACTTCAGTACATATCACATAGGAGACACCGAGACTGCTATTTATACATCACATAGGATACACTGAGACTGCTGAATACATCATATATTAGGCACTGAGACTGCTGTATATATGTATCACATAGGATACATTCAAACTGTGGCATACATTACGTAGAGGACACCAAAACAGCACACAAGATACACTGAAACTGTTTTATATACATCACATATGATTCCTTAAGTCTGTAGTATAAACCACACAGGATACACCAAGATTGCTGCATACATCACATAGGAGAAACTGAAACTGTTGTATGCACATCACGTAGGATGCACTAAGACTCATGCATACATCGTATAGGATACCTTCAGACTGCTATATACATACCATAGAATAATAATAATAATAATAATAATTTTTATTTATATAGCGCCAACATATTCCGCAGCGCTTTACAAATTATAGAGGGGACTTGTACAGACAATAGACATTACAGCTTAAACAGAAATACAGTTCAAAACAGATACCAGGAGGAATGAGGGCCCTGCTCGCAATCTTACAAACTATGAGGAAAAGGGGAGACACGAGAGGTGGATGGTAACAATTGCTTTAGTTATTCGGACCGGCCATAGTGTAAGGCTCGGGTGTTCATGTAAAGCTGCATGAACCAGTTAACTGCCTAAGTATGTAGCAGTACAGACACAGAGGGCTATTAACTGCATAAAGTGAACATGATGCGAGGAACCTGATTGTTTTTTTTTTGTTTGTTTTTTTTATAAATAAGCCACACAGGGATCGTTAGGTTAATGCATTGAGGCGGTAGGCCAGTCTGAACAAATGAGTTTTTAGGGTACGCTTAAAACTGTGGGGATTGGGGATTAATCGTATTAACCTAGGTAGTGCATTCCAAAGAATCGGCGCAGCACGTGTAAAGTCTTGGAGACGGGAGTGGGAGGTTCTGATTATTGAGGATGCTAACCTGAGATGCAGGTAAGAAGAGCGAGCCAGTGATCGGATGTGGGGGGTGAATGAAAGGTCAGAATCAAGGATGACCCCAAGGCAGCGGGCATGTTGCTTTGGAGTAATGGTGGAACCGCACACAGAGATGGCAATGTCAGGCAAAGAACACACTAAGACTGTTGTATATACATCACATACGATACACTGAGGCTTCAGTATGTACATCACATTGGAGACACTGTGGCTGATGTATACATCACAAAAGATGCACTCAGACTGCTATTTAGTGTACATCCTATAGCATACACTAAGACTGTCTATAGCATACACTAAGACTGTTGTCTATACATCACATAGGATACACTGAGAAATGTATTTATATAAAAAAGGAGACACTGCAGTGCCTACACATATGATGGAGCTCAGAGCATGCAAACTCCTTCCAGAAAGAATGTCCCAACTTAGGCACTGGTCAGCATCAGCCGTAATCCAGTGTTGTGTGCACCAGTAGTGATTGAACACTGTGTGCGCTGTACAGAAAATATAAAGTGCTAGTAGCCAGAGAAATGGGGCCAGCAGGCCCAAGCAATGCAATCCACCAGGTATTTGCCCGACAATCAGACAAAATCTAAAGAATAAATAAACATTTGAATAGACATATTTGACAAAAAGTCCAGCCTATCAAATTAATGAATGTTTTGAATTAATTAAAAAATAAATCTTTGCAAGTTTGGTATCGCTGTAGTCATGCTGGCATGGAGAATCATGTTTGTAGGTAATGTGAACATATAATAAACCTTGTATACGTGGTTGATATGCTTAGCTGCATCTTCAGGTAGACACAGGAGCACTTTGATAGTGAAAGTCAGCATAGACCAGTGCAGGGTACAGAAAAACAGAAGCAGAGCCTTCCTGGCATTTTGGAAAACAAAACAAATAAAGTAGAACAGAGTCATTTCTCTGCAGGTTCCATCTGCAGACACCTGGCGATGTTCTCTGCTCCTCCTGGAGCCATGTAGGAGTGTTCACTCTCCCAACACACCACCCAGACTGTCTCTCATGTCCAGGTATTTAGCCAGGACTATGTGATGATCACATGATTGTGACATCACCGCAGGTTCTGCTAGTACACGTGCCGGTGTCAGTTCGATAGGAGGGGATACGGTTAGCACCCTCCCACCAACTCTATGGGTGCTGCTCACATAAAACCAGCCCATTGTAACTTTAACATTAACCCTCTCATCAGCATGCTGGAGGAAAAAACAATCTGGTTCTACATCACTGACTGCGGTATACGCAGTGACAGGTATCTCTTTCACCCATCATGTCTGTCACAAATAATGACGGAATTCCTTTTTTTCACTATTTCATCCCACTTGAAATTTGTTTCCTGTGTTTTAGTACAATTTATGGTAAATTGAAGTCATTCAAAACTACAACTCGTCCCCCCAAAAAACAAGCCCTTATATTGACATGTTGATGGAAAAAAACAAACCGCACCGTATTCATCCTCCCTGAGTCTCCTCCTCTGTTCTCGGTGTCTGTCATTTTTTTTTTGTTTAAACACAAACTGCAACCGGAGGAGGAGGGGGACAGGGATTCTCCGAAAACAGAAAACTTTTATAAGTGGTTAGACTAAGTTCACACATCGCATTCTTGCAACTTTTTTTTTTTTACAGTTTTTTCTCATGCAAATTTAAAGCTTCTTTTTACAGTACTGGCAAAAGCTGTGAAATTAAAGACATTTTATGCACATGCTTTAATTTTTTTCCTGGCTGAATTGGAAAACTGCAGCCTTTTTGAGATGTGCAGAGTGTCAATTCTTTCAGTGTTTTTACAGCTTTTTTTCCACCAATAGAAAACAATAAGAAAGTGCAACAACACTTCATAAATGCAACCATGCATTCCTGTTGCAGTTTTGCTGTTTTTTGAGCAAATAAAACTAACTTTATTAAACATACTAGATGGTGGCCCGATTCTAACGCATCGGGTATTCTAGAATATGTATGTAGTATATAGCACAGCCCACATAGTATATAACACAGCCCACGCAGTATATAACACAGCCCACGCAGTATATAACACAGCCACATAGTATATAACACAGCCCACGTAGTATATTGCACAGCCAAGTAGTATATAACACAGCCCACGTAGTATATTGCACAGACACGTAGTATATAACACACCCCACGTAGTATATAGCACAGTGACATAGTATATAATACAGCCCACGTAGTATATTGCACAGCCACGCAGTATATAACACAGCCCATGTAATATATAGCACTGCGACGTAGTACATAACACAGCCCATGCAGTATATAACACAGCCCACGCAGTATATAACACAGCCCACATAGTATATAGCAGTGTGGGCACCATATCCCTGTTAAAAAAACAATTAAAATAAAAAATATTGATATACTCACCTTCCGGTAGACCCGGGATCCAGCCCGGGCCTTTAGTGATGCTTCTCGCGATGCTCCGTTCCCAGTAATGCCTTGAGGCAATAACCCGTGATCATGTAGCGGTCTCGCGAGACCGCTATGTCATCATCTCGCGAGACTGCTACGTGATCTCGAGTCATTGCCGCAATGCATTCTTGGGACCGGAGCGGCCCGAGGAGGTGGAAAGAAAGGCTGCCGTGGACGCCGGAAGGTGAGAATATAATGGTTTTTTTTAATTATTATTTTTAACATTCTATGTTTTTACTATTGATGCTGCATAGGCAGCATCAATAGTAAAAACTGAAGTGGTGTTTACATCCCGCCCCAATATCGCTGGGTGGTCGCAACCCAGGATTTCCGTTACAGACAAACAGACGGAAGTACCCCTTAGACAATTATATATATAGATACTGTAGACAAATGAGACATATAACTGCAGCAAAAAAAACGCAGAAAAAATGCAGCTTCTTCACTGCCGAGAAAGCAGCTTTATCCTGCAGACAAATAAAAAAAAATCAGCAAAAAACACAATATGTGAACATAGCCTGAAATTATTGTAATTCCATATTTTTTGCCAAGGATTGTACATAGCAAAAATGAGCATCCTTGTGTGATTTTTACCTTAAGTCACACAATTTCTCTACATAATTGATGAACAATTTTTCTCTTTAATTTAGGTCTAAGGGGTAGTGGAGATCGACATGCCAAGCCTGGCATGTCAGAGTGAGGAGACTTATAAGGCATGCGTGCTTCTCTGTGAAATTAAATATGTAAATTGTCTCTACAAAGAGGAAGAGGAATCGAACCTTAGCGCCACCTATTGAAAGCAGAAATCCTAATTAATTTATAAATATTAGGGACAATGCTAAAGTGAAACGAAGGGTAAAAAAAAAAAAGACCTCATTTCTACATGGAGCTCTATTGATGAATGATCAAACACATCATGGATGGATGCTTGACAACAATAAAGGCATTTATTTTAAGGCTTAAAAGGCAGGCAATCAAACTGTCTCCTTATCAGATTCTGTTACATGGAACAAGTCATGTGATGAAGCGAAAATGGTGACACGCTGCAGTGATTGACAGCCCATGAATTACAATGCATAAAGCAGGAGATGGCAGCAACGGATCCGAACAAATCTAATTACATATAATTTTGCATTTCCCACTTTTTTGTTAACTTGACACATGCATAAAGGCAGGTGCACAGTCCTCCCATGTCCCCCACCTTCCCTCCATTCACCGAGCTGTCAGGTTCAGAACAAGACCATTTTGATGCATTTTCAATTTTCTGCCATTGCTGTTACTGTTATTTTTTTTTAGTTTTAACACAATTGTAGCATATTAAGTGAAAAGCTATATGTAACCGGTAGCTTATATTTAGCATTGGTTTATGAGATGTATTTGAAAAAGAAATAGCTAAAAAGTGAATTCTGGAAAAAAAAATAAAGATATTTTGGCATTCTGTCTGTTAACTCAGCTGAACCTGTGAGAAAATATTTCAGGGAACTGTTGAATGACAATTTCATAATAAGAAGTTATTAATGTAATTATTTCCATGAGCTTTGAAAATCTGATAATATTCTAGAGTAACATGGGACAGTGGCATGGGACAGTGGCATACAGGGGTGTACCCCCCATAACAACAAATCACACAGCCACTGTGGGCACGTGATCTGGGGGGCCGGTGCTGAGTGGAACCGCTCCCTGTCATTGCGATGTCAATGCTATCTGCATCCTACTCTTCAGCTTCCTGCTGCACCACTCTGTGCGTAGGGACAGTTTAGAACATAGTATAAGGCTCAGCTAGTGATACAGTGCCTTGCGAAAGTATTCGGCTCCCTGGAACTTTT
The DNA here is from genome assembly GCF_032444005.1 of Ranitomeya imitator. Taxonomy (NCBI): domain Eukaryota; kingdom Metazoa; phylum Chordata; class Amphibia; order Anura; family Dendrobatidae; genus Ranitomeya; species Ranitomeya imitator. The sequence goes on from NC_091286.1 coordinate 636,628,977, forward strand.
CAACCTTTTCCCACATATTATGCTTGAAGCATAAAGATACCAAATGTAAATTTTTGGTGAAGAATCAACAACAAGTGGAACACAATTCTAAAATTGAATTAAGTTTATTGTTTTTTTTTTAATTTTGGTGGAAAATAAAAAACTGACAGGTGGGGCGTGCATTATTATTCGGCCCCTTTACTTTCAGTGCAGCAAACTCACTCCAGAAGTTCATTGTGGATCTCTGAATGATCCCATGTTGTCCTAAATGCCTAATGATAAATATAATCCACCTGTGTGTAATCAAGTCTCCGTATAAATGCACCTGCTCTGTGATAGTCTCAGGGTTCTGTTTGAAGCACAGAGAGCATCATGAAGACCAAGGAACACAACAGGCAGGTCCGTGATACTGTTGTGGAGAAGTTTAAAGCCGGATTTGGATACAAAATGATTTCCAAAACTTTAAACATCCCAAGGAGCACTGTGCAAGCGACCATATTGAAATGGAAGGAGTATCATACCACTGCAAATCTGCCCAGACCCGGCCGTCCCTCTAAACTTTCATCTCAAACAACGAGAAGACTGACCACAGATGCAGCCAAGAGGCCCATGATCACTCTGGATGAACTGCAGAGATCTACAGCTGAGGTGGGACAGTCTGTCCATAGGACAACAATCAGTCGACACTGCACAAATCTGGCCTTTATGGAAGAGTGGCAAGAAGAAAGCCATTTCTCAAAGATATCCATAAAAAGTGTCGTTGAAAGTTTGCAGCAAGCCGCCTGGGAGACATCAAACATGTGGAAGAAGGTGCTCTGGTCAGATGAAACCAAAATCGAACTTTTTAGCAACAATGCCAAATGATATGTTTGGCGTAAAGGCAACACAGCCAGGGTCGGACTGGCCCACCGGGATACCGGTGAAATGCCCGGTGGGCCCCGACCCAGAGAGGAGGAGGAGGAAGAAAAAGAAAAAAGAAGATGTGGGCCTTTTAAATCTTTGGGCGGCACTGTCCGCCACCACATCCAGGGCCCCCCCCGGTGCCAGCGGATACATTATACTCGGGGGGCTGCAATATATTATGTGGGGTGGCTGCATTATACTCTGGCGTGGCATGATTATACTATATGTGGGCTGCATTATACTGTATCGAGGACTATGGGGAATACATTATACTATATGAAGAACTATGGGTGCATTATACTATGTGAAGTGAATTGTACTACATGGATGATGGAGGACTATGTGATTGACCATAATACTGTATGGAGGACTATGTGATTGACCATAATACTGTATGGCGCACTGTGTGGTGCCTATATTTTGTACTATATCTGTTTTTTTATCTGTGCATCAGGAATCGTGGCATGTGTTAAAGGGGCCCATGAAAACCTGGAGCCGACCCTGGCGACAACGCACATCAAGATGAATACTGGCTGCTACTGTGACAGGGCGCTCTGCTCTGTGACAGGCCATGTGTTGAAGTCACATGGCAGTCTTGTTAAATGACTCCTGCAGCCTTTGATATGTCGTCAGCCTTTCAATGTTACTGCTATGTGACATCAGCGCGCGGCCTGTCACAGAGCAGAGTGCCCTGTCACAGCTGCAGTTGGCAGCCATTGTAATGACAACGCCGAATATAAAGCCAAAAGAGGATGCTGGGGAGCGCAAGAAGGTGAAAAGAATCCCCCCCTCTGTAGTTGGGCAAGGTAGTGGCCATAGGGACGGACATAGGGGCCCAGGGAGGGTACATTAAATAAAGGGGCCCAGGATGAGGACATTATTACTGGAAGGGGCCCAGGATAGGGACCTTATTAAGGTGGACATTGGGGTCCAAGATGGAGACATTAAATAAAGGGACCAAGGATCTGGCACCTTATTAAATAAATGGGTGACATAATTACTGTATTGAGGTCAGGATGATGAACATACATTATTGGTTTATGGTGGCAAATGGGGACATAATTGCTGTAGGGGCCAATCAGGGGACATTATTACTGCTGCAATTTACTCTTGATCTTACTGTCTTCCATGGAGAGAACAAAAGGGTCCTGCTACTGAGCAGGGTGGCACTATGTCTTTTTTTTCTTCATCTGACATAGTATAGAAGTCGAGGAAAATAGTGGGGAATGTGCTCTGGAAGCGATCAGCTATAGCTAACTGTGTTATTTTCTGCAGAGACGAGTCTTTGCTGGAAGAAGTAATGGCGGTCTGCACTGGATGAAGAAAAAAGACCTCAACTACAGATGTCACTGGTGAGTCAGTGTGTTGCTTGTACACTTACACTATAAACTGTGTACAGAGCTCCTTTGTATAATGTCACTGGTGATCACTGTATTATGTGTACACTGACACTATATACAGAGCTCCTGTGTGTACTGTTACTGGTGGTAACTGTATTACCTGTACACTATATACTGTATACAGAGCTCCTGTGTATAATGTCACTGGTGATCATTGTATTACCCACACACTATACAATATATACAGAGCTCCTGTGTATAATGTCACTGGTGATCACTGTATTACCTGTACACTGACACTATATACAGAGGTACTGTGTACATTGTCACTGGCGGTAATAACAGTGTTGTTAGTATTGTGGTTTGTATTCATAATCAATATTGTAGTATTCGGGCACTATGTGTTGGTAATTTGTGGTCTGATCACGGCGTGGCAGTATTTCTCCTTGTATGTGGTATCATGTGGTCCCTATATGCTGGTAATATTTATTTTTATTTATTTTTACTCATTTATATAGCGCTATTAATTTCACAGCGCTTTACAGACATTATTGCCACTGTCCCCGATGGGGCTCACAATCTAGATTCCCTAGCAGTATGTCTTTGTAAATGTGGGAGGAAACAGAAACTCCAGAGGAAACTCACGTAAACACGGGGAGAACATACAAACTCATTGCAGATGTTGTCCTTGGTGGGATTTGAACCCAGGACTCCAGCGCTGCAAGGCTGCAGTGCTAACATCTGAACCGTGCTGCCCCAATATGTCATATTATTCGGTCAATATGTGGTGGTAATATGTGATCTGGTCATGGTGTGGCGGTATTTGTCCCTTGTATGTTGTATTATTCGGTCACTATGTGGTCTGGTCATGGTGTGGTGGTATTTCTTCCTGTATGTGGTAATATTGGTTTTGGTATAGTGGATTTTGTAGTGTATGGCGGTCATTTGTTCTCTCTGATATTAATTAGGAGAAGATTCTTTATTTCCATTAGAGTTTTAATGCTTTGTACACAGCGGCGGAGATGCACTTACAGGGGGTTTCCTGTGGAAAAAAGTAATCACCTCTCCACAGGATAACTGATAACTTATTGATTGGTGGGGGTCTGACTGCTTGGACCCATTCAGCAAAATGTGGAACTTTTTATCCCCATTAGACTGGAGTGGCATGTCTGACTAGATCAGTGATCCATTCATTCCCTCAGTGGCTGCACTTGTTTTTTTCTGGAAGCCCCAAAGAGAATGAATGGAGCTGTGGTCAGACATCCCACCTGCCGCTGCATTTTAAAATAGTGATAAAAGTGTCCTGTCAGGGATAAAACTTCCCCATTCTTCTGATCGGTGCAGTTTCTAATGGTCGGACCTAAGCGATCACCTATCCTGTGGAGCCCATGGATCGGTGATAACTTGTTTTAACCAAGAACCCCATTAATGTAAACTACCGTAATTATACATCCCAGTTATTGGGGCACACGGTAGATGTGCAGCAGCCGCCGGTGTTTTACAGCCGATGCACCACTATAATGACAGATATTTGAATGTAGCTGTAGGGTGGGCCTCTAGAGTCCATTCCCCTGGTGGGCCCCAGACACCCCAGTCCGACGTTGAACACAGCTCATCACTCTGAACACACCATCCCCACTGTCAAATATGGTGGTGGCAGCATCATGTTTTGAGCTTGCTTTTCTTCAGCAGGGACGGGGAAGATGTTTAAAATTGATAGGAAGATGGATGGAGCCAAATACAGGACCATTCTTGAAGAAGACCTGTTTGAGTCTGCAAAAGACCTGAGACTGGGACGGAGATTTGTCTTCCAACAAGACAATGATCCCAAACATAAAGCAAAATCTACAATGGAATTGTTCACAAATAAATGTATCCAGGTGTTAGAATGGCCAAGTCAAAGTCCAGACCTCAATCCAATCGAGAATCTGTGGAAAGAGCTGAAAACTGCTGTTCACAAACGATCTCCATCAAACCTCACTGAGCTTGAGCTCTTTGCCGAGGAAAAATGGGCAAGAATTTGTCTCTCGATGTACAAAACTGATAGAAACATACCCCAAGCGACTTACAGCTGTAATCGCAGCAAAAGGTGGCGCAACAAAGTATTAAGTTAAAGGGGCCGAATAATATTGCACACCCCAATTTTCAGTTTTTGATTTTCCACAAAAATTTAAAATAACCAATAAATTTCGTTCAACTTCACAATTGTGTTCCACTTGTTGTTGATTCTTCACAAAAAATGTACATTTGGTATCTTTATGTTTGAAGCATTAGTAAATTAGGGAGACAAAAAGCGCACATAGGGTCTTATCCTCAGATTAAATGCATTTTTTTAACAGGGAGCTGCTCACCTGATGGTGTAGAGCAAAAGCATGTGTGTATCGGCTGCTGCAGATCCACGGGCCGCCCACGTGACCTTCTCAAAGATATTATGCAAGAAAGTTTGTGAATTTAGTCCGCACTCCCACAATAATCCAGATTCAAATGTAATGAAAAACTGTGGTGGTTTATTCAAGTCGTTTCAAGGTCTATCTGACCCCTTCATCAGGAAAATACCCCAAAGACGTCTTTGTGGTATTCTCCTGATGAAGGGGTCAGATAGACCTTGAAACGCCTTGAATAAACCACCAGATGTTTTTCATTACATTTGAATCTGTATCATTGTTGCGGCACGGACTAAATCCACAAACTATCCTGCACGACAACTATGTTTGAAGCAAGATATGTGGGAAAAGGTTGAAAAGTTCCAGGGAGCCAAATACGTTCGCAAGGCACTGTATATAGAAGCAATAGGACAGAAATGCAGTGATGAGCCTATTAGTGTATGAGATATAGTGTACAGTAGATGATACAGTTAAATGTTTGGGACCAGCCAATTATGGGAAAGAGACAAGGTAAAGCAAAAAGGGGAAGTATTTCCTTGTTGTAGTCAGAGAGTTAGACAGTGTTGGTATGTGAGGTTCATGTCAAGTTCATTTGGCAATGGGTATGAGGCGCATGGAGCACAAAGTGCTCAGAAAGCATAAGGTTGTATCGAATTTCCTGCGGACATTCCTTTAACATCCAGGGACTACAGCCCAAGTAAGGCACTTGGAAGTGTGCCTTTTTCCCTTCCATATAGAGGAAGCCGGGGAAACGGGTGATGGAAATGTAGCAGATCACGGGAGTGCTGTGGGGCCAGGTGGAAAATCCCTGGGTCTGACAGGCAGATTAAGTATAGGGATTGTCCAAACTGAACATGAGCAGAGGCTTGAAATGTGCTGTATTGCTGAAGCTGGAATAGGAAGGTGCTTTTTCTCAACCTGTGTGATAAAGACTGATTTACTCGAACTGTTCAGTAAAGTTGAATTTGTTATAATGGACCGGATGTCCCCTGATGTGTGTGCGGCTGATCCTGGACCAAAGGACATGGATGCAGCGGAGTCCTATGGCTTGAAAGTTAGTACACTGCATTGTACACAACACAACATTGATTGACTGGGGTGCCAGGGTGTGATCAAGCAGTTGCTCACTCATGGCTACTGCCCGGGGCACCATATAATAATAATAATAATAATTTTTATTTATATAGCGCCAACATATTCCGCAGCGCTTTACAAATTATAGAGGGGACTTGTACAGACAATAGACATTACAGCATAACAGAAATACAGTTCAAAACAGATACCAGGAGGAGTGAGGGCCCTGCTCGCAAGCTTACAAACTATGAGGAAAAGGGGAGACACGAGAGGTGGATGGTAACAATTGCTTTAGTTATTCGGACCAGCTATAGTGTAAGGCTCAGGTGTTCATGTAAAGCTGCATGAACCAGTATGTAGCAGTACAGACACAGAGGGCTAATACTGCATAAAGTGTATGAGAACATGATGCGAGGAACCTTTTTTTTTTTTTATTATTATAAATAGGCCACACAGGGATCGTTAGGTTAATGCATTGAGGCGGTAGGCCAGTCTGAACAAATGAGTTTTTAGGGCACGCTTAAAACTGTGGGGATTGGGGATTAATCGTATTAACCTAGGTAGTGCATTCCAAAAAATCGGCGCAGCACGTGTAAAGTCTTGGAGACGGGAGTGGGAGGTTCTGATTATTGAGGATGCTAACCTGAGGTCATTAGCGGAGCGGAGGGCACGGGTAGGGTGGTAGACTGATACCAGGGAGGAGATGTAGGGTGGTGCTGAGCCATGGAGTGCTTTGTGGATGAGGGTAGTAGTTTTGTACTGGATTCTGGACCATACACCCAGAGCAGACATCAGGAGAACGGCTTAATGTGAGCAGTTATATTTTCTTTCCTATTAATGTCTGTACCTCTGGGGGCATCAAAGTGTGTGTATGTGTGTGGGTGGGGAGGTTTACAGGCCTATCAAACTGTTTGTAGGGTCCCCATTCTGTGTTGGCGGCTGTGGGGGGCCTTATATTGAGTGCAGGGCTGTAGGGGCCTTTTTTATTGTGTGTGGTGGCCCTCAAACTATATGGGGGACCTCAAATTAGGTTGTGTAGAAGGACGTAGATCTGGGGATTTATTATGATGGAATATAGGCTGAACTGGATGGACAAATGTCTTTTTTTGGCCTTACTAACTATGTTACTATGTTACTATGTAAATTGTATATTGGGACTGTAGGGGGCATCATATAGTGTGGGGCTGTGAGGGCTCTCATATTTTGTGAGAAAATGTGGGTGACATTATGGCATGAGTAGGGACCCTCACACTGCCTGTGGGGGCACCCAATTCAGTGTGCTCTTATTATATGGAGAGTTGTGAGGGCCCTCATACTGAATGTTGAGGTTGTAAGGGGAATCACATTGTTGGGACCCTCATATTTTGTCTGTGGTTGTGGGCAACATTCGACCAACTTTCAGATCTGTTGGGGACATCATTTTGTGTGTGGGAGTCCTGATATTGTGTGTGGATGCTGTGAGGATCATCCTACTGTGTACAGGGGCTAACACGCTATCATGTTATATATAGGGGAGCTGTAGAGCCATTATACTGTATGGGAGGCGACTTTGGGGGCATCATACTGTGGGAGGAATTATATTGTGTTGGAGTTACTGTGGTGTCATCATAATGTGCGTGAGAGGGGACTGTAGTAGAATTCACTGTTGGGGTATCAAGGCACTTTTTTTAGGGTGTTATACTCTGTAAGGGCCATGAAAGAGTGGCAAGAATGTGCCAAATTCTGCTGGGACCTGAGATTAGAAGACTTAGTTGAGCACAGGTCGTGTTTAAATCTACATGGCAATTCATGAGTTAACAGGTTTCTTGTAGCATGGAAAGGGTTTAGAGTTCCTCGTGGTCTATTGGCTGTGCTGCTTATTGGGACCACATTATATAAACCTGCGTTTGGCTTCCCTCCATGCGATCAATAGAATCTTCATTGGCTGCATTGGAGAAGTTGTTTCTTGAGAGTCGCTCTTGTTGTTTTGAGATTTTTGCATGCGGTTGGTTGTAAATATCTCTACCTTCCCCTTTTAGGCCTTCCTTCTTGTTGCTTTTCTGCCTCATTACTGTGCTCCCGTCTTCCCTTTATATTTTATCCTGTGAGCCTATTGTTTGTTCGTATCTTGGTTTTCCCGTCTGTCCAGATGGTGTTACCCTTTTTACTCCTGCCCCTTTCCTCCCTAGGAGGAGGAGGATGGGAGCTGTGCAGAATTACGTAGCAGCATAGAGAGGTACGACAAACAGGCATCTCCCCCTTTCAGGAGTAACCCCAGGGATAGAGATAGCCTAGAACTTCTCTAGATTAGGGACAGTATAGGGTCGCTTTTTCCCTGCATTCCTACGTTCACAGCATGACAATGGGGTATAGTAGTGGGTGGGAAAATTAAGGGTCTTCAGTATTGCTATAATTAGGTATAATTATACCTCATGGTGGCATGAGGTCTAATTCAGTATTTCTTACTGTTGACACTATCCTAGAGACAACAAACAGCCACTAAAGATGAGCAGATCAGGCAAAATTTAAATTCACATGTTCATGCTTTTTTTCCTGGGAAATAACTAATTCGAGAATTAAATGTCCCTTATTATGCTCTGGGGTCTCTCCAGACCCCAAGGCATAATAAGCATCATATGTAAAAAATAATATAAATAAATATACTCACCTTACTGCTCACCTCTCCAGCCCCTCTGCTCCTCACAATCACAGGTCTTCATTGCATATTCAGATCGATGTCGGCAGCAATGAAATCCTCGGGCCTCAGTTGCCAAGCCAAGGATTCTTGGTCTCCTAGGCCCAGGAGGGTTCTGTGCATGTGCCCACAAACGACTTAGCACATAAGGGACATCATATGTCTTGGGGTGGAACACTGATAGCCTCAGTCCAGCAAATCCAAGGATTTTACCGCTGCCGACGCCAATAGATGCAACAAGTAGCAGGCGGGTGGTGGTGAGAAGCGGAGTGGCCAGAGAGGTTAGTATATGGGTTTCTTAAAAAATTTTTATACTGACAGACATTTATTGTTCAGAAAAATGGTGGCCAGCAACTGTCATTTTACTGAATTCAAATAGAAGCAAATTACAAAAAAATCTTCATTTTGGCAAATGCGGATTTTGTAAAATTCAAGTAGAATACAATTCCATACTAATTTATTTGCTCATCTCTAACAGCCACTTAATAAATAATCTTTATTTTTATATATAGCGCTAACATATTCCGCAGCGCTTTACAGTTTTGCACACATTATCATCACTGTCCCCGATGGGGCTCACAATCTAGAATCCCTATCAGTATGTCTTTGGAATGTGGGAGGAAACCGGAGTGCCCGGAGGAAACCCATACAAACTCTTTGCAGATGTTGTCCTGGGTGGGATTAGAACCCAGGACCCCAGCGCTGCAAGGCTGCTGTGCTAACCACTATGCCACCGTGCTGCCACTTACAGTAGGAGGAGCGCTATATTTACACACGTGGTCAAAATTGTTGGTACCCCTCGTTTAATAACAGAAAAACCCACACTGGTCACAGAAATAACTTGAAACTGACAAAAGTAATAATAAATAAAAAATCTATGAAAATATGAAAATGAACAAATGAAAGTCAGACATTGCTTTTCAACTATGCTTCCACGGAATTTAAAAAAAAAATAAAACTCATGAAATCGGCCTGGACAGAAATGATGGTACCATTAGCTTAATGTTTTGTTGCACAACCTTTTAGGGCAATCGCTGCAATCAAACGATTCCTGTAACTGTCAATGAGACTTCTGCACCTCTCGACAGGTATTTTGGCCCACTCCTCAAGAGCAAACTGCTCCGGTTGTCTCGTGTTTGAAGGTTGTCTTTTCTGGTATGTTTTATCTCTTTCCAAAAATGCTCAATAGGATTTAAGCCAGGGCTCATAGAAGGCCACTTCAGAATAGACCAATGTTTTCCTCTTAGCCATTGTAACGGGGTCCTACTCCGATACCACACAATCAACAGAGCGAGGGAAGTGTGAACAATCCCAAGACATAGTAACATAGTAACATAGTTAGTAAGGCCGAAAAAAGACATTTGTCCATCCAGTTCAGCCTATATTCCATCATAATAAATCCCCAGATCTACGTCCTTCTACAGAACCTAATTGTATGATACAATATTGTTCTGCTCCAGGAAGACATCCAGGCCTCTCTTGAACCCCTCGACTGAGTTCGCCATCACCACCTCCTCAGGCAAGCAATTCCAGATTCTCACTGCCCTAACAGTAAAGAATCCTCTTCTATGTTGGTGGAAAAACCTTCTCTCCTCCAGACGCAAAGAATGCCCCCTTATGCCCGTCACCTTCCTTGGTATAAACAGATCCTCAGCGAGATATTTGTATTGTCCCCTTATATACTTATACATGGTTATTAGATCGCCCCTCAGTCGTCTTTTTTCTAGACTAAATAATCCTAATTTCGCTAATCTATCTGGGTATTGTAGTTCTCCCATCCCCTTTATTAATTTTGTTGCCCTCCTTTGTACTCTCTCTAGTTCTCTCTAGACCTTTATTATAGGCAAAACTAAAAGGTCCATAAACAATCCACCACACTGAGGATACAATAGACCAGAACATGAATGCAGTTCAAACATCTGGGAGGAGGTGGCCGGGCTGGCACCCACCAGTAGGTCAATTAAGGCTTCTTTAGTCAGTCCCTGTTAGTTCAGGCCCATGTCTCTGGCTCTCTCCTGCAAACTGGATACAGTTCAATTTCTGTACTCACTATATGGGTGGTTCTCCATTGGGTTACACTCTGTTGAACCCACTGCTGCCACCAGTTGTCACGGGGTCCTACTCCGATACCACACAATCAACAGAGCGAGGGAAGTGTGAACAATCCCAAGACCTTTATTTTAGGCAAAACTAAAAGGTCCATAAACAATCCACCATACTGAGGATACAATAGTCCAGAACATGAATGCAGTTCAGTAACAGGATAAAATGTCCAAGGAGATGAGCGTCCAATAATCCAGCAGACAGAGGATAAAAAATCCATGTTTCCCTTTCTCTCTGATGTGCTGTGTTCACACCATCCTCACCACACAGGAACTGACTTCCCAGCTCCTGTCCTCCCCAGCCCCCTCCTTATGTCCAGGGGTAGTCAGACAGGTCGGGGTGATTTTCAGGCCTCCCAGACCTGACAAAGGTTTCTTGAGGATTAAGGAACTAAAGGGGGCTCATCAAGAGGCATAGATACAGTCAGGCTGCAGACAGTAAGGGTACCGTCACACAGTGGCATTTTGATCGCTACGACGGCACGATCCTTGACGCTCCAGCATCGTAACAATATCGCTCCAGCGTCGTAGACTGTTGTCACACTTTGCAATGTACGACGCTGGAGCGATAATTTCATGATGTATGTGCGATGTAGAAGCCGTTGGTTACTATGCGCACATCGTATACAATATCGTGCACACCTTTGTTACACCATGCAATCATGCCACCACAGTGGGACACTAGACGACGAAAGAAAGTTTCAAACGATCTGCTACGACGTATGATTCTCAGCGGGGTCCCTGATCGCAGGAGCGTGTCAGACACTGCGAGATCGTAACTATATCGCTGGAACGTCACGAATCGTGCCGTCGTAGCGATCAAAATGCCACTGTGTGACGGTACCCTAAGTGAGCTAATCCAATTATCAGCCTTCAGGAAGGTAACTGAGACTCTAGACACTATGGGGAATACAAGGAATGATACAGGGCAACAAGAGAACACTATGAAAATCAGTAAAGTATAAATAAACACAAAATGATACCCACATAACATATCACATCATCACAACCTCTCCCCCCTCATAATAAGTGAGCACGCCATGAGGTCTACACAGACCTCTGGCCTGCTCACTTTAGTCCACATTGCTCCACTGTTTATAGTTCTTGTACAGTGGCAGGGGTTGCAACAATTATGAGCACTTGTTGTCCTCCCATAAATTCCTGGGTTCTGGCGTTACGGTCATGCCTGGTTTTTTGACTGGACTGGGTTATTCGCCGATGTTCATTAGCCAAGGTAGCTAGCTGGGCGAGACGGTCTCTGAAATCTAGAACGTAGGGAATGATGGGCATTCCGATGTCTGCAATATCTCGCTCCAATTGTTCTTTCAGATGAGTGAGAGGCCCACGGACCTTCTGGCCAAACAGATTGCTTCCCGTGAGGTCCGGATGTCGTGGTGCTTGAAGGGCCTGTAGTCAGGTGACAGCTCCCACAAAATGACACTGCAAGTCCCCAATGTCATTTCTAAGGAGGATATCTGCATTAAGTACTCCCATAACTCCAATCCAACACAGTTTTTCTCCAAAACCATAATCCAAACGCACCAACCCTCGCTGTATATATTTGCAGGCACCCCCCACCAGGACAATGGGAATTCCTGGGCCCTGGTGAATTGCCTCAGGTCGCACCACACGGGGTTCAGTGATAGTCAGGAATGCCCTGTGTCTCTAAATCCTGACATTTTGTACCCATCAATTAAGACATACTGCAGGTGGCGTTGCCATTGCTCTGGGTAGCTAAAGGACAAAGGCCAGAGTCCGTACACTCCAGGAGGGGTATCTATGATGCCATGGTCGGTGGTCCACTCTGGTGGGGATGGTGGTAGCTCTTCCTCAGGTGGAATGGAGTGCACAAGATGCACTGGACGAAGTGAGGCTGCATGGGGCTCCCTCCGAATCCTTGAGGGACAGCCAGACTGCAAATGTCCTGGTTCCCCACACCCATAACATCTCCTTTCTGTGATCCCCCCAGGTCGTGGTCGAAACTGTTGGGGCCCAGGATGGTGAGGCATGATTGTCATCGGCTTGCAACTAGGTGGAAGGGCAGATATAATCGGAGGGGGACGGGTCACGGGAGCAGGCCGTGGTTTATTGTCCAGAAGCCTCCTCCATTGCGGTCGGATAGTAAGGTCTTCACCGGCCAGGGCTGCAGCTCTATCCACGGTAAACAGTGTGTGCTCCCGGAACAATTCACATACCTCTGCGGGCACTTGGCAAGAAATAGTTCTATAAGGAATGCCTGTATAACATCTCCCACAGTAAAGGCGTTTTCTCCTTACAGCCATCTCCGACATGTCTGGGACATCTTATGTGCATATATCCTAAACGATCCCACCGTGGTGCAGGGAAGGTCTGGGGTGATAGCATGATAATCCAGGATAGTCCGCTTTACAATGTTATAATCTCGATGCTGCTGTGAGTCAATGGTTCGGTAAGCCTCCGCTATGCTTTCATTCAGGAGTCAAACTAACAAACGCATCCAGCCAGAGTGGGGCACCTCCATCACAGCACACTGCTGCTCAAAGTCCTCCACATCTCCGGAAGCCTCGTCAAATGGCTTAAACTCTGTCCGGGTGTTCCGTACAGGCTCCTGTATCATTGGGTTTACACTCCACATTGCATTACTCCCTCTTTCAAGCTGCATTGCTTCTTGTCTCCGCTGTGCCCGTTGGGTAGCCTTCTCCTTATACTCCTGAGAGACGCCTTGGCCCAGAACCGCCATCTCTTCTTCGTACCACACCAACCACTGGCTTTTTGGGGTGGGGATCCCTGTCTCCAGTGCTTGTCCTTCAGACATCTGTGAGGAGGTGGCCGGGCTAGCACCCACCAGTATGTCAATTACGCCTTCTTTAGTCAGTCCCTGTTAGTTCAGGCCCTGTTCTCTGGCTCTCTCCTGTAAACTGGATACAGTCCAATTTCCGTACTCACTCTGTGCGTGGTTCTCTATTGGGTTACACTCTGTTGATCCCACTGCTGCCACCAGTTGTCACGGGGTCCTGCTTTGATACCACACAATCAACAGAGTGAGGGAAGTGTGAACAATCCCAAGACCTTTATTTTAGGCAAAACTAAAAGGTCCATAAACAATCCACCATACTGAGGATACAATAGTCCAGAACATGGATGCAGTTCAGTAACAGGATAAAATGTCCAAGGAGATGAGAGTCCAATAATCCAGCAGACAGAGGATAAAAAATGCATATGTTTTCCTTTCTCTCTGACTTGCTGGGTTCACACCATCCTCACCACACAGGAACTAACTTCCCAGTTCCTGTCCTCCCCAGACCCCTCCTTATGTCCAGGTGTAGTCAGACAGCTTGGGGTGGTTTTCAGGCCTCCCAGACCTGACTAAAGGTACCGACACACATAACGATATCGTTAACGATATCGTTGCTTTTTGTGATGTAGCAACGATATCGTTAAGGAAATCGTTATGTGTGACAGCGACCAACGATCAGGCCCCTGCTGGGAGATCGTTGGTCGCTGAGGAAAGTCCAGCACTTTATTTCGTCGCTGGATCTCCCGCTGACATCCCGCTGATGTCTTCACTGGTAACCAGGGTAAACATCGGGTTACTAAGCGCAGGGCCGTGCTTAGTAACCCGATGTTTACCCTGGTTACCAGCGTAAACGTTAAAAAAACAAACACTACATACTTACCTTAAGCTGTCTGTCCCCGGCGCTCTGCTTCTCTGCACTCCTCCTGCATCCTGTGTCAGCGCTGGCCAGCCGGAAAGCACAGCGGTGACGTCACCGCTCTGCTTTCCGGCTGACCGGCGCTGACAGTGCAGAGGAAAGCAAAGTGCCGGAGGACAGACAGCGGAAGGTAAGTATGTAGTGTTTGTTTTTTTAACGTCTACGCTGGTAACTGTTGTGAATTCCGCTCTTGGGCTCCCTCCGGTGGTTGTAAGTGGCACTTTTGTGAGTTCTGCTCTTGGGCTCCCTCCGGTGGTTTTAAGTGGTATGGCTGCTCCTTGGATTTAGCAGTCTGCAGCTGCTTCCGCTGATTGTCTTTCTGCTCGGCTATTTATGCCTGGCTCTCTCTTCAGCCAGTGCCACTTGTCAATGGTTCCTGGTTGGATTCACATCTCTTTGGATTTCCCTGTTATCCTGACCAGTTCAGCAAAGCTAAGTCCTTGCTTGCTCTTTTCTGTCCACAGGTTGTGGACTTATCCGTTCTGTGCTTTCTATGTTTGTCCAGCTTGTCAGTATGAATTAATTCTGTGTAACTGGAAGCTCTGGGAAGCAGATTTACCCTCCACACCTTTAGTCAGGTGTGGAGATTTTTGTAAACTCTGTGTGGATTTTTTGTAGTGTTTTATACTGACCGCACAGTATTCCAACCTGTCCAATCTATCTAGCTAGACTGGCCTCCTGTGCTCATCCTGGTTTCATTCTGTGTATGTCTTTTCCCTCTCCACACACAGTCATTACTTGTGGGGGGCTATCTATCCTTTGGGGGATTTTCTCTGAGGCAAGATAGATTTCCTGTTTCTATGTTTAGGGGTAGTTAGTTCTCAGGCTGTGACGAGGTGCCTAGGGAGTGTCAGGAGCATCCCACGGCTACTTCTAGTGTTGTGTTGAGCTTAGGGACTGCGGTCAGTACAGATACCACTTCCTTCAGAGCTCGTCCCATGTTGCTCCTTAACCACCAGATCATAACAGTACAAGTGGCTAAAAATGAATTAGATGCATCTCAAAAGAAGGAAAAAATTCTGAGCCATTTTTTTTTCTGTGCTCTGTTCTGTCTTTTTTTTCCTCTTGATCTCTGGGTGGTTCGGGATTTATGCTCTGGCATGGATGATCAGGGTTTGTTTTCTCGTGTGGATCAGCTTGCTGCAAGAGTACAGAGTATCCAAGATTATGTTGTCCAGACTCCGGCTTTGGAGCCTAGAATTCCTACTCCTGATTTGTTTTTTGGGGACAGATCCAAGTTTTTGAACTTTAAAAATAACTGCAAATTGTTTTTTGCTTTGAAACCCCGTTCTTCTGGTGATCCCATTCAGCAAGTTAAAATCATCATATCCTTGCTGCGTGGTGACCCTCAGACTGGGCATTCTCCCTTGAATCAGGGGATCCGGCATTGCTAAATGTAGACGTATATTTTCAAGTGCTCGGATTATTGTATGACGAACCTAATTCTGTGGATCATGCAGAAAAAACCCTGTTGGCCCTGTGTCAAGTTCAGGAAGCGGCAGAATTATACTGCCAGAAATTTAGGAAATGGTCTGTGCTCACTAAATGGAATGAGGATGCTCTGGCTGCTATTTTCAGAAAAGGTCTTTCTGAAGCCCTTAAAGATGTTATGGTGGGCTTCCCTACGCCTACTGGTTTGAGCGAATCTATGTCTCTAGCCATTCAGATTGATCAGCGTCTGCGCGAGCGCAAAGCTATGCACCATATGGCAGTGTCCTCTGAGCAGAGTCCTGAACCTATGCAATGTGATAGGATTTTGACTAGAACAGAACGGCAGGAATTCAGACGTCAGAATAGGCTGTGTTTTTACTGTGGTGATTCTGCTCATGTTATTTCTGTTTGCCCTAAACGTACTAGGAGGGTCGCTAGGTCTGTTACCATTAGTACTGTACAGCCTAAATTTCTTTTATCTGTGACCCTGATTTGCTCATTGTCGTCCTTTTCTGTCATGGCATGTGTGGATTCAGGCGCTGACCTGAACTTAATGGACTTAGAATTCCCCAGGCGCTGTGGTTTTTCCTTGCAGCCTTTGCAGAGCCCTATTACTTTGAGGGGCATTGATGCTACACCATTGGCCAAGGATAAACCTCAGTACTGGATGCAGATGACCATGTACATGGCTCCTGCACATCAGGAAAATTGCCGTTTTCTGGTGTTGCATAACCTGCATGATGTTGTTGTACTGGGTTTTCCATGGTTACAGGAACATAATCCGGTGCTGGATTGGAAAACTATGTCTGTGACTAGTTGGGGTTGTCAAGGGGTACATAGTGACGTTCCTTTGATGTCAATTTCCTCTTCCCCCTCTTCTGAGGTCCCTGAGTTTTTGTCGGATTTCCAGGATGTATTTGATGAGCCCAAGTCCAGCTCCCTTCCTCCACATAGGGACTGTGATTGTGCTATTAACTTGATTCCTGGTTGTAAGTTCCCTAAGGGCCGACTTTTCAATCTGTCTGTGCCAGAGCATGCCGCCATGCGGAGTTATATTAAGGAGTCTTTGGAGAAGGGGCATATTCGGCCGTCTTCGTCACCATTGGGAGCGAGTTTCTTTTTTGTTGCTAAGAAGGATGGCTCCTTGAGACCCTGTACAGATTATCGTCTTCTTAATAAGATCAAGGTCAAATTCCAATACCCCTTGCCTTTGCTTTCTGATTTGTTTGCTCAGATTAAGGGGGCTAGTTGGTTTACTAAAGGCCCCTTCACATTAAGCGACGCTGCAGCGATACCGACAACGATCCGGATCGCTGCAGCGTCGCTGTTTGGTCGCTGGAGAGCTGTCACACAGACCGCTCTCCAGCGACCAACGATGCCGGTATCCAGGGTAAACATCGGGTAACTAAGCGCAGGGCCGCGCTTAGTAACCCGATGTTTACCCTGGTTACCATGCTAAAAGTAAAAAAAAACAAACACTAGATACTTACCTACAGCCGTCTGTCCTCCAGCGCTGCGCTCTGCTTCTCTGCTCTCCTCCTGTACTGGCTGTGAGCCGGAAAGCAGAGCGGTGACGTCACCGCTCTGCTTTCCGGCTCACAGACAGTACAGGAGGAGTGCAGAGCACAGCGCTGGAGGACAGATGGCTGTAGGTAAGTATCTAGTGTTTGTTTTTTTTTACTTTTAGCATGGTATCCAGGGTAAACATCGGGTTACTAAGCGCGGCCCTGCGCTTAGTTACCCGATGTTTACCCTGGTTACCAGTGAAGACATCGCTGGATCGGTGTCACACACGCCGATCCAGCGATGTCAGCAGGAGTCCAGCGACGAAATAAAGTTCTGGACTTTATTCAGCGACCAACGATCTCCCAGCAGGGGCCTGATCGTTGGTCGCTGTCACACATAACGATTTCATTAACGATATCGTTGCTACGTCACAAATAGCAACGATATCGTTAACAATATCGTTATGTGTGAAGGTACCTTAAGATTGACCTCCGAGGTCATATAATCTTGTTCGTATTACACGGGGTGACGAATGGAAAACTGCATTTAATACGCCTGAAGGCCATTTTGAATACCTTGTGATGCCATTCGGGCTCTCTAATGCTCCATCTGTGTTCCAATCCTTCATGCATGATATTTTCCGCAATTATCTTGATAAATTCATGGTTGTATATTTGGATGATATTTTGATTTATTCCGATGATTGGGAGTCTCATGTGAAGCAGGTCAGGATGGTGTTCCAGATCCTTCGTGATAATGCTTTATTTGTGAAGGGGTCTAAGTGCCTATTCGAAGTTCAGAAGGTCTCTTTTTGGGTTTTATTTTTTCTCCCTCATCTATGGAAATGGATCCTGTTAAGTTCCAAGCTATTCATGACTGGATTCAACCCACATCTGTGAAGAGCCTTCAAAAATTTTTGGGCTTTGCTAATTTCTATCGCTGTTTCATTGCCAACTTTTCCAGTGTGGTTAAGCCCCTTACTGATTTGACGAAGAAAGGCGCTGATGTGACAAATTGGTCCTCTGCGGCTGTTGAGGCCTTTCGGGAGCTTAAACGCCGATTTACTTCTGCCCCTGTGTTGCGTCAGCCGGATGTTTCTCTTCCTTTTCAGGTTGAGGTTGACGCTTCTGAGATTGGGGCAGGGGCCATTTTGTCTCAGAGGGATTCTGATGGTTCTTTGATGAAACCGTGTGCTTTTTTTTCCAGAAAGTTTTTGCCTGCGGAACGCAATTATGATGTCGGCAATCAGGAGTTGTTGGCTATGAAGTGGGCGTTTGAGGAGTGGCGACATTGGCTTGAGGGAGCTAAGCACCGCGTTGTGGTCTTGACTGATCATAAGAATCTGATTTACCTCGAGTCGGCCAAGCGGCTGAATCCTAGACAGGCTCGATGGTCCCTGTTTTTCTCCCGTTTTGATTTTGTGGTCTCGTATCTTCCGGGATCTAAGAATGTTAAGGCTGATGCCCTCTCTAGGAGTTTTTTGCCTGATTCTCCTGGAGTCCTTGAGCCGGTTGGCATTCTTAAGGAAGGGGTGATTCTTTCTGCCATCTCCCCTGATTTGCGGCGGGTGCTTCGGGAATTTCAGGCTGATAGGCCTGACCGCTGTCCAGTGGGGAAGCTGTTTGTTCCTGATGGATGGACAAGTAAGGTGATTTCTGAGGTTCATTGTTCAGTGTTGGCTGGTCATCCTGGGATTTTTGGTACCAGAGATTTGGTTGCTAGGTCCTTTTGGTGGCCTTCCTTGTCGCGCGATGTCCGTGCTTTTGTGCAGTCCTGTGGGACTTGCGCCCGGGCCAAGCCTTGCTGTTCCCGCACTAGTGGGTTGCTATTGCGTTTGCCAATCCCTGAGAGGCCCTGGATGCATATTTCCATGGATTTTATTTCGGATCTTCCTGTTTCCCAGAAGATGTCTGTTATCTGGGTTGTTTGTGACCGGTTCTCTAAAATGGTCCATCTGGTACCTTTGCCTAAGTTGCCTTCCTCCTCAGATTTGGTTCCATTATTTTTTCAGCATGTGGTTCGTTTGCATGGCATTCCGGAGAATATTGTGTCTGACAGAGGTTCTCAGTTTGTCTCTAGTTTTTGGCAGGCCTTTTGTGCTAGGATGGGCATTGATTTGTCTTTTTCTTCGGCGTTTCATCCTCAGACTAATGGCCAGACTGAGCGAGCTAATCAGACCTTGGAGACCTATTTGAGATGCTTTGTGTCTGCTGATCAGGATGATTGGGTGGCTTTCTTGCCGTTGGCCGAGTTTGCCCTTAATAATCGGGCTAGTTCGGCTACTTTGGTTTCACCTTTCTTTTGTAATTTTGGTTTTCATCCTCGTTTTTCTTTGGGGCAGGTTGAGCCTTCTGATTGTCCTGGTGTGGATTCTGTGGTGGACAGGCTGCAGCAGATTTGGACTCATGTGGTGGACAATTTGACGTTGTCTCAGGAAAAGGCTCAACGTTTTGCTAATCGCCGTCGGTGTGTTGGTCCCCGGCTTCGTGTGGGGGATTTCGTTTGGTTGTCTTCTCGTCATGTTCCTATGAAGGTTTCTTCTCCTAAGTTTAAGCCTCGGTTTATTGGTCCTTATAAGATTTCTGAAATTATCAATCCGGTGTCTTTTCGTTTGGCTCTTCCAGCCTCTTTTGCCATTCATAATGTTTTCCATAGATCATTGTTGTGGAGATATGTGGTGCCCGTTGTTCCCTCGGTTGATCCTCCTGCCCCGGTGTTGGTTGAGGGAGAGTTGGAATATGAGGATGAGAAAATTTTGGATTCTCGTTTTTCAAGGCGGAGGCTTCAGTATCTTGTGAAGTGGAAGTGTTATGGCCAGGAGGATAATTCTTGGGTTGTTGCCTCCGATGTCCATGCCGCCGATTTGGTTCGTGCTTTTCACTTGGCTCGTCCTGATCGGCATGGGGCCTCTGGTGAGGGTTCGGTGACCCCTCCTCAAGGGGGGGTACTGTTGTGAATTCCGCTCTTGGGCTCCCTCCGGTGGTTGTAAGTGGCACTTTTGTGAGTTCTGCTCTTGGGCTCCCTCCGGTGGTTTTAGGTGGTATGGCTGCTCCTTGGATTTAGCAGTCTGCAGCTGCTTCCGCTGATTGTCTTTCTGCTCGGCTATTTATGCCTGGCTCTCTCTTCAGCCAGTGCCACTTGTCAATGGTTCCTGGTTGGATTCACATCTCTTTGGATTTCCCTGTTATCCTGACCAGTTCAGCAAAGCTAAGTCCTTGCTTGCTCTTTTCTGTCCACAGGTTGTGGACTTATCCGTTCTGTGCTTTCTATGTTTGTCCAGCTTGTCAGTATGAATTAATTCTGTGTAACTGGAAGCTCTGGGAAGCAGATTTACCCTCCACACCATTAGTCAGGTGTGGAGATTTTTGTAAACTCTGTGTGGATTTTTTGTAGTGTTTTATACTGACCGCACAGTATTCCATCCTGTCCTATCTATCTAGCTAGACTGGCCTCTTGTGCTCATCCTGGTTTCATTCTGTGTATGTCTTTTCCCTCTCCACTCACAGTCATTACTTGTGGGGGGCTATCTATCCTTTGGGGGATTTTCTCTGAGGCAAGATAGTTTTCCTGTTTCTATGTTTAGGGGTAGTTAGTTCTCAGGCTGTGACGAGGTGCCTAGGGAGTGTCAGGAGCATCCCACGGCTACTTCTAGTGTTGTGTTGAGCTTAGGGACTGCGGTCAGTACAGATACCACTTCCTTCAGAGCTCGTCCCATGTTGCTCCTTAACCACCAGATCATAACACGTAACCATGGTAAACATCGGGTTACTAAGCACGGCCCTGCGCTTAGCAACCCGATATTTACCCTGGTTACCGGGGACCTCGGGATCGTTGGTCGCTGGAGAGCTGTCTGTGTGACAGCTCTCCAGCGACCAAACAGCGACGCAGCAGCAATCGGCATCGTTGTCGGTATCGCTGCAGCGTCGCTGAGTGTGAAGGCATAGTAAAGGTACCGTTACACTAAACGACTTACCAACGATCACGACCAAGCGATATGACCTGGCCGTGATCGTTGGTAAGTCGTTGTGTGGTCGCTGGGGAGCTGTCACACAGACAGCTCTCTCCAGCGACCAACGATCAGGGGAAAGACTTCGGCATCATTGAAACTGTCTCCCAGCAGGGGCCTGATCGTTGGTCACTGTCACACATAATGAGATCATTAGCGGGATCGTTGCTACGTCACAAAAAGCGTGACGTTGCAACGATATTGTTAACGAAATCGTTATGTGTGAAGGTACCTTTACAGTCAGGCTGCAGATAGTAAGTGAGCTAATCCAATTCAGCCTTTTTGGAAGGTAATTGAAACTCTTGACAATATGGGCAATACACAGCATGATACAGGGCAACAAGAGAACACTATGAAAATCAGTAAAGTATAATTATACACAAAATGATACCCACATAACATATCACACCATCACAGCCATTCTTGAGTATTTTTAGCTGTGTGTTTTGGGTCATTATCCTGTTGCAAGACCCATGACCTGCGACTGAGACCAAGCTTTCTGACACTTGGCAGCATATTTCTCTATATCAAATAAAAAAAGAACACCGTGCAGTCATAGAATCCAAACTAGAAGAATAGTTTATTAAATACAAGTGACAATAAAACAACCAGACAAAAGGTGTAGGTAGGGCTAAAAGATGACACTAATTGCCACCAACAACACGTAAACTGTAAAAAGGCCCAAGGTATGGCAGTCCCCAACTGCAGAGAGTAACAATACAATAGATGAAAGGAGTAATAGAACTTGTAGAAAATATATGGCAAACAAGCAAGTCACCAAAAAGACAATAGTAGTAGTCCAATCAAGATCACAAATAGTCAGATATATAGAATGGTGACAGTTAGGGTTGAGCGACTTTTACTTTTATAGGATCGGGTCGGGTGTATACTCACCTTCGGACGCGCCCTGCTTCTTTCCGGCAGCCTTCCTTCCTAAGAATCAGCGCTTGCAGGACCTTGCGTGACGTCGCGGTGACGTCGCGGCTTGTGATTGGTTGCGCGAGCGGTCACATGGGCGGCGCGTGACCAATCACAAGCCGCGACGTCACCGCAAGGTCCTGCAAGCGCTGATTCGAAGAAAGGAAGGTTCCCGGTCAGTACCAGGGCGCGTCAGAGGGTGAGTATAGCAATATTTTTTATTTTAATTCTTTATTTTACACTTAAATATGGATTCCGATACCGATTTCCGATATTGCAAACATATCGGAACTCGGGATCGGAATTCCGATACCAGATTCAGAAGATCGCCGACTTCATGGCCGACCCCACACAGGGGTCGGGTCGGGTTTCATGAAACCCGACTTTGCCAAAAATCGGCGACTTCTGAAAGTGGCCGACCCGTTTCGCTCAACCCTAGTGACAGTATATAAAAGGAGACACGTATGGACTCGTACACATCACCTGATCTTAATAGTCCTGTAGTAGTACTCCGCAGTATGGGGACCCCAATCCACCCCGACGCGCGTTTCGGTCTAAGAACCTTCCTCAGGGGGCGCGTAAATAAACTGGGCATGAAGGTGTATATATAGGAGCCACAATTGATGCAGCACACCACTGCATAATACCGCTTCCGCCCGGACCTGTGCGCCGGGCACCGATGACCGGAAACACGCGGGGCCCCACGTGATCCGGAAGTACGCGCGTGGCTGCTGGAGAAGGACGGAGAAGCAGCAACAGGGCGGCGCATGCGCCAAAGACGCTTAAGTGCGTGGAAGCCATCACAACTAAGGGCAACAGGAAGGGCAAAAAGGAAAATAACATTTAAACGCCTACTAATACGGAAAAGCAGCAGCACAAAAAATGTGTAAGTATATTAGCGCAGGATTTACCAATATAACATGCGGGCAGCAGGAGCATATACATGCATAAACATGTTTACATATATGGGTAATAATACAGTCCAAAAAGGCTGTAACCAATTTACATAATAGACCAAGTGGTCGTAATCAATACAGTAAATCCCTTGATAGTCTTGAGATTTTATTGTACCCTGCATAGATTCTAGACACCCTGTGCCAGATGCAGCAACGCAAACCCAGAACATAACAGTGCCTCCTCCATGTTTCACAGTAGGGACAGTGTTCCTTTCTTGATATGCTTCATTTTTCCGTCAGTGAACATAGAGCTGATGTGCCTTGCCAAAAATTTCCATTTTTATCTCATCTGTCCATTGGACATTCTCCCAGAAGCTTTGTGGCTTGTCAACATGTAGTTTGGCAATTTCCAGTCTGGCATTTTTATGATTTTTTTTCAACAATAGTGTCCTCCTTGGTCGTCTCCCATGAGATCTGTCATCCAACGACAGATGTTCCTTGAACTTGAAGTTCACCTTCAATCTGTTTAGAAATTTTTCTGGGCTCTTTTGTTACCATTCATATTATCCATCTCTTCGATTTGTCATCAATTTTCCTCCTGTGGCCACATCTAGGGAGGTTGGCTACAGTCCCATGGATATTACATTTCTGAATAATATGTGCAACTGTAGTCACAGGAACATCAAGCTGCCTGGAGATGGTCTTATAACTTTTACCTTTAACATGTTGTTAGGCTTGTCAGAATGCACCAAAAAATAATTAGAGATGATATAAGGTGTGTTCGCAGTCCGGGTCCACCATGCAGCTAAGGCATCCACTGCTTGGTAATGACGGACTAAATGGTGGTATAATGTGAGTACACACACGTGTTAGCTTTACCTGGTATGAAGGAAGTGAACCCTGTTGCATCACAGAACAAGGCGACACAGAACTCTGCCCCAAGACTCAGGGTAAGAGTCTCTCTAGATCTCTTGCGCTCGACACCGCTACTGTGGTGCCAGGGAATTAACTAAACTAAAACATTTACCGCACCGGAGTGCGTGCAGCTCCGCTCTGGAGGACGCCACTAACTACCATAACTAGGGCCAGGAAAGCGCACTATCTGCGCACGGCGCCACTCTGGTGGTCGCTGCTAACTAGATTAAGTATCTTGTGCTAAAGTGCAGGATAGCACTGTCGGGCACTAGGTAGCTCTACCATTCACGAGCAGGCAACAACACTAGGGATGGGAAAGCATTGATCCATCGACAGGCATTCATCCACACACAGAAGTTAACAAGTTTGCACTAGCGCATGGCTGAGGGGCCATGCAAACCTTTTATAGTAGTAGCACACCGGGACCTTCCTGTTGGTCCAATAGGAGCCGCAACAGGACCTGAGCATGTGACCCCGACCTCCAATTGGAGGTCGTCTCATGGGCATTCTCAGTGTGGGAAAAGCAGGACTGAAATGCCTGCTCGCTGCCTGGAAAGGCAGCAGTACCCAAGCGCACAGAATCAGTTTGAGCCAGACGCCAGGATTGATGTCTCTGCTGAGCAGGTTCCACTGCAGCTGGAGGAGAATTGGAGACCACAGTGGACATGGTTTGAAATTCCCCCTGTGCAGTGGCGGGAACTCGACACCTAACACGTTTGTCTATAATTTTCTTTCTAATCTCCTGAGACAACTCTTTCCTTCGCTTCCTCCGATCCATGTTGAGTGTGATACAGACCATGTCACCAAACAGCACAGTGAGTATCTGTAGCCCTATATACAGGCCACTCACTGATTCCAAGATTGTAGACACCTGTGATGCTAGTTAGTGGACACATCTTGATTTAACATGTCCCTTTTGTCACATTATTTTCAAGGGTACCATAATTTCTGCCCAGGCCTATTTCATGAGTTTTATTTATTTTTTTTAATTCTGTGGAAGCATGGTTGAAAAGCAATGTCTGACTTTCATTTGTTCATTTTCATAGATTTTTTATTTATTATTACTTTTTGTCAGATTCAAGTTACTGTGACCATTGTGGGTTTTTCTGTCATTAAACGAGGGGTAGCAACAATTTTGACCACGTGTGTATAAAAAGCCATATGCCGTAACCTCTCCCCTATTTATAAATCTACAATTATATTACTTATGATATAAATTTAGAAATAATTAACATCCCTATAGAAATATATTATGAAATTAAAGGAGTTTTTCAACTTATACATTTTTTTAAAAAATCCAGTTGTTATTAAAGAAAATAAATATTATTTTTATCCACTGACAATCTGAAAACAGCTAAAAGTTATAAAGAAAAACAAGATAAGTACATGGACCATTTTTGTGTTTTCTTGAAGATCGCCAAAAATGTTAAATGAAAGGGAACATTACCAGTATGAGACATGTAGATATGGAGAGCAAACTGTCAGTCATTACATGTCTCACACTAGTAAGACATCCTTTCATTAAAAATAAGCTCAATATTCCTAATAACCAATCAACCCACAAGAAATAGACCATAGTAGCAAGTGATTGTCCCAAATTTAGTTACAAATAGTGTTGTTCTGTGCTGAAGTCTCCAAAATCAGCCCCAACTAGAGTCGACTTCTGCTGGACCTTTGCGTCATGTTGTTGAGTCAATTATTGCACTAAAGCCTTGGTCGTAAAGTTGGACCGTGAAAATATTAGTTCCTTTCACAACTCTCAACACACCCTGTACCTGAAGTGGATCTATGCATATTTTTCACTCCTATGTCAAGGTTTGAACGGACCCATTTGTTTAAATCAATCTTTCTGTATAAATTTCTTGCTCAGGTGGAGCAATTCTTACATTGTCTAAGATATTGATTTCCACGGCTCAAAGATCAAATAAGCTTCTCATATATAAAGCGGAAATCTCTATTGCATTGGTTGTTTAATGTCCTTTAATGTCTTCCCATGAATTATCTGGATCAGAATTCATATCCCAAAGCTGGAAAGGAAACACAAGGAGCGGGAGAGTGAAAGTAGGGATTTCCTACACAGTTGGATATGTGCGTTATGGGCAAATTACGCTAATCTGGAACTAATCAAGAACATTTGGATGTGTAAACAGAGAAATCACCATTTACTGTACTGTGGCCAAAAGAAACATTAGCTTGTCTGGGCACATAGTGAATGATGGTGGGCACTCACATGGTGGTCACTGGTATTACTGGAGAAATGTTAGAATAATGCACAATAAAGTACATATATGAATCTTGTCATACTTATATACATGTACTATGTGCAAATATTGCCTAATGATCCAGTAATCTGATCCAAGTCTAGTTGTAACTTCCAAATTGTTGAAATGATGACATGCTCCCTCGAGGTAGCATGAACTTGTCTTCTGGTTAACTATGTTATAGCAGTCAATATTCAAAATCCCTATTTAGAACCAAATAGGGAAATAAAGCATATAATAAAATGCTCATATTTACAGTCAATAATTAATGTTGGACCACATTTTCCTTTGAAGTATGTTTTTTCCACATCCTTTGACTTTAGGGCCCCATCCTATTATGGAGCATTGAGGCATCAAAAGCAAGAAATCTTCCAAAAACATGATTTTCCAGGAGGCTGAAGTGGCACCCATGCGGTTTCTAGTAGCTTTCATGGTGTCTAGGACACTTGCCATCTCTTCCATAAGTCTATAAGGTATCCTGTCTTTCAAGGAGACTTTTCAATTTTTTAGGGGAGTTTGGGAGCAAATGAGAGCAGCAATATGGACCAATAGCTGGACATAGCGGTCGGGTCGAGGTATGGCTATATGAGGATAGGAGTGATTGTGGCATGTTTGAAAGCAGATGGGAAGGTACCAGAAGTCAGTGATGAAAATAACGTAAACATAAGCCACCCAATATCCAGAAAAAAAATGCTTAAAAGGTTTGGATATCCGTTCAAGAAAAAGCAAGAAAAAATTGTAATGCTCTTTGCATGTATGAAAACACCTGAAATTGTGCCTGGTCAGGAATGAGGGTAAATGGCCTGGCTTGGAACTGATAAATTGATGCAATCCTTGTAAGGGCTCTGTGGTCACAGAGACCCACTGGGTTGCCTAAAGTGTGGTTTCTGACATGCAGAATGCCAAAGCTAGTCATGAATTAGATGAGCTATGGTGTCATGCCCCCATCCCGACCCATCTCCACCCATTTTGGCATACCTGGGAGAAACTGACGAGAAAACGCCAAAAGTCCGAGTTGCTCCTAAATTTTGCGACTTTTCAAAAATGTTACTCCAGATGTGAAAGCTGATGTGAAAGCTGTGATGAATAAGGCCCATTAAGTACCCCAAAATTGTATCAATGAATACTTCAGCTCGGCATACAAAAAACAAGCCTTGACACATCTCATCGACGGAAAAATTTAAAATGATGGGGTTTTGAAAATCACAACACTAATCAATTTTTTTTGCAAAGTTCAGAATCTTCTTAGGTTACTAAAATAATAAAAAAAACACATAAGTTTGCTATCACTGGAATTAGACTGACCAGGAGAATTATGTCAACAGGTAATTTTTAAATACAGCTAAAACAAAACCTCAAAAAACAATAGCAGAATTACATATTTGACTGCTTTTGGAATGTCTTACTATTTTTTACTACATTACATAGTAAAGCGAATGGTGTAATTTCAAACTACCAAGTTGTCCTGCAAAAAAGGAGCTATCATATGTCAAAGTCAAGGATAAAAAAACAAACTAATGGCTATTGTAGAAAACAATGAGAATGCAAAATCAAAAATTATCTGAGTCCAGAAAAGGGTTAAAAACCAATATTCCTGTTAGTTTCCCAAGCAGAGTAGTTTTCTTTCTTTGGTTGGTCTGTGCCTTCACATTCCGTGATATATGGAGTCTAGAAATCAGATTACATAATAACATGTGACCAGCACTTTCAAGCAGAAGACGACATTGTTAATCCGAGAGGTTTTTCCTTTCATTTCATCCCACCTAAGATGTATAGCTGAAAACGGCATTTTATACGAGTCTCATGTTTCCTGATAATAGCACACTGGCACCACACCACGTCATTTCATGCATGACCTCGAAGAACAGGTGTCGATTCTCCATGAGAAAAAATTTAACAGCTGCGGAAACATACAAATCAATTGAAGCTTTCTCTACACTTTTCATTTTCCTCTCTAAGTGTGTGCCTGTGGGTAAGGAGGGCAATCGACTTGATTTTTCATGCTCTAGGTCCCCAAGAATGCAGTGGGTTGGTGGTGTTGGGACTCGAAAAACTCAACATTGACTGAAGGCATAGCTACGACATATCATCATGAGTTACAGGGATCCTAGCCAAATAATTCGAGACAGGCAACCTTTTGTGCACTTCGGCCAAGCCAAGCAAGACACTTTCTCACTCACTATAGCAACCGTCAGAGCCACCGTGATGACAGTGGGAACTGAAGCACCAGAAATGAAACCAAAGTCGTGTCTCTGGATGGAGATCAGCATTCTTGGAATACCTGCCCGGCTGCTTTCTAGCTTTCAGAGAGCTGTTTAACTACTTCAGTTTTCATTGCATATGTTTCACTTCATTTTCTCTGCGTGTCATTGATACATTTTCCCTTTCGTAATAGCAAATGTGTTCTACAAATGTATATAGAAGACTCAAAATTTCTGTCCTTGGCATAGGTTGCATCTCTGAGAAAGCATGAGAATAAGGAGAAAGCTTTACAATAGTTCTCATAAAAATGGAAATTATTTCAAAATATGACAACCACAAAAATATACAGTACATAGATTTATTAATGTCCTGTTGTGTCTTCATTTTTACCATTTTAACTTTGTCCTTAATTTTGTTAAAGGTAACAGTGACAATGTATAGACACTATTACCAACAGTTACAATCTAAATTATTCAACTTTCTGCAAACTTTCTGCTGTTTGCAAAAAACAATGAAACAATAAAAGTGTAAAGAACTCAACACAACTAATATAACAAGTGGTTTCTTCAAATTCATCACAAATTGCCACTTTTACTGACTACTGCAGTCCCAGAATTATTCACCACCTTCACGACAAGCGACTTTATTACTTAGTAAAGCCCCTCTGGCAGTTAAGACCTGCTGCAAATGTGATGCATAGAAAAGCACTGGCTTCTGTCACTGCTCCCGAATCGATCATTCCTAATTGGCAATGATGTCCAGGTCACTAATATTCTTGGGTTTGTGAGCAATAGCCACCTTATTCACATCTCTCAAAAGATTTTCTGTAGAGTTCAAGTCAGGCAACTGTGATGGACTCTCCAGAACCTTCCTAGACTTCTTTTGAAACCAAGCCTTGGTGGACTTTGAAAAATACTTGCGATCATTGTCCTGTTGAAATGTCCACTGACACCCAAGCTTCAGCTTCTAGACAAAAAGCATGACGCTACGTTGGCTAAGTGATGTCCGGTTGACCTGGGACAAATGTTTCCTTTTGCACTGGAAACCTGCAGCATGTGAAGGCAAGATTGATTTCCTGTTACTTGATTGAAGCCGTCTTGTCTTGACATGTTGCGGGTTTCCAGTGCAGCAGGAAACAAAGTTGTCCCAGGACATTACATATCCACTGCCATGCATTACTGTAGACATCACTGAGCCACTGCCATACTTCATTCTAGGCATCACTGAGCCACCACCATGTTTTATTGTAAGCATCGCTAAGTCACTGGCATGCTTTACTGCAGCCATCACTGAGCAATCGCCATGCTTGATTGTAGGTATCACTAGGCTACCCCATGCTTCTCTGTAGGTATCACTGCGCCACGGCCATTCTTTATTGTAGACATCACTGCACCATTGCCATGCTTCACTGTAGGCATCACTGAGCTACCACCATGCTTCATTGTAGGTATTACCATGCTTCTGACATGCTTCACTGTAGGCATTAATGCGCCACCACTAGGGATAAGCAAACTCAAAATGTAAATTAAAAATAGGAGGGACCCCTCATCATTTTTTAAGGGTCCCCCCATTTTTAATAACCAGCAAAGGAAAAGCAGGCAGTTGGGGGCTAATATAATATAAATTGGCTTGGAAGGTCCATGGATATTGGTCCTCTCCCAGCATTGTAAGACCAGCTCACAGGTGTCTGCTTTCCCTATTTTTAACAATAGGCAGAACCCCAAGTCTTTTTTCATTAATTTATTAACAAGTACAGTAACATAAACATGCAAGTGACTGCTCCACTCCTCCAATTGGACATCCACCTCCTGGTTCAAGATTATCATATCTTATTTATTTCTATTATGTTGTGTTAAGTAATTTTCCTATCCACATTTTGTTTGCAGGACAATTGTCCTGCTTTTATCCCCCATTTGTGTTCCTTTTTTAGCCCCCGAGCTCTTACAGTGACCATTTTACAGCCATTTTATAGCACCAAAGTTTGAGTCCCCAATGACTTATATGGGGTTTGGGCCAGGGACACATTCGTATCAAGTTCTGTTACCCAAACGAAAACTTTAGACTAAAATGCGGCTGAACCCAACGAGAGAGGAGAGAGGCTGTGGATGTACCTCCCTTTCTCCTGGTTTCTTATTCAATTAATTAATCTAAGTACATTGTTGGGTAAAGTTTATGAGCAATTTACACAACTATAGAAGCAGTAAGAATGGGAAAATTAAGGTCATCAAACCCCTCACCAGACTTACAATGAATTCAAACCTCAGACTACAACACAGTAAATTTTAAACCTTAGACCAAAACCCTAAATAAATACAAACCTCAGACAAGAGCTCAAGATGTATTCAAACTGCTGTACATCCTAATTAACGTTAGACACTAGACCAGATGCTTTGACATAATACAGACCCCAGACAAAAACCCCAAATTAATTCAAATCCCAAATTCAACCACTAAATAAATAAATACAGACCCCAGACCAGACCCAAAAATTAGTCAGATCCCAAATATAATCTTTAAATAAATACAGTCCCCAGATTAAACCTATAAGAAACTACTCTCTATACTAACAAAAACATCAGACTCACTAAACTAATATTAACCAAACCCAATAATTAATTTACACTTCAGACCAGACCCAAAATTTATTTCAAACGTGAGACAAGGCCTAAACTATTTGCGCAAGTAAAGCAACCAAATCCCTGAAGAAACACAGACCCAAGACCAGACATCCCTAAATAAATATAGACCGCCCAAATAAGTTAGTTTTGACCAGTATTATGACCAGTATCATTTTATGAGGTAATGACTGGGACACTTCAATGCATTTCACTGATTCTGAGATTGTTTTTTCACTGCATATTGTACATCATGATAGTAAGAAAATTTCTTTGATATAGGTTGTGTTTATTTGTGAAAAAAATGGAACTTTGGCAAAAATGTTCAAAATGTAGCAATTTTCAAACTTTTAATTGTTATGCCTTTAAACCAGAGAGTTATGTCACACAAAAAAGTTAATAAATAACATATCTCACATCTAGTTTACATAGGAACAATTTTTTAAACATATTTTTTTTCTTAGGAAGTTATAAGGTGTAAAAGTTGACCAGTGATTTCTCATTCAACAAAATTTACAAAAACTTTTTTTAGGGACCACATTACATTTGAAGTGACTTTGAGGGGCCTATATGCCAGAAAATATCCAAAAGTGACATCATTTTAAAAACTGCACCCCTCAAGGTGGTCAAAACCGCATTCAAGAAATACATTAACCCTTCAGGTGCTTCACAGGAATGTTTGGAATGTGGAAAGAAAAAATTAACATTTAACTTTTTTCACAAAAATTTTACTTTATACATAATGGATCATAAATTTAATGTGAAATTTCTCATGAGCATTCCGATACCCCATGTGGAGGGTTAAACTACTGTTTAGATGGTGCATAGCAAGGCTCGGAATGGAAGGAGCGCCATTTAACTTCTTAAATGCAAAATGTGCTGGAATTATTAGCGGACAGCTTTTTGCGTTTGGAGAGTCTTTGATGTATCTAAACAGTGGAAACTCCACAAAAATGAGACAATTTTGGAAACGAGACCCCACAGGGAACGTATGTAGATATATGGTGAGAACCTTGAACCCCAAGGTGCTTCACGCAAGTTTATAACATTGAACCATGAAAGTAAGAAAATCACATTATTCTCACAAAAATGTTTTTTATCTCCAAATTTTGCGTTTACATAAGGGTAACAGGAGAAATTGCACTATAGAATTTGTTGTGCAATTTCTGCTGAGTACATCAATATCCAATATGTGAAGGAAAACTACTGTTTGGGCACACAGCAGGGCTTGGAAAGGAAGGAGCGCTATTTGACTTTTTGAAAGCAAAATTTACTGGAAGAATTAACAGGCACCGTGTCCCGTTTGGAGAGCCCCTGATGTACCTAAACAGTGGAAACACCCCAAATGTGATACCATTTTGGAAACTAGACTTCTCAGGGAACTTATCTATATATATGCTGAGCACCTTGAACTCCGAGGTGCTTCACAAATGTTTACAACATGAAAATTTTAAAAAATCACATTTTCCCACTAAAATTTTCTCTTAGACAATTTTTTTTATTTTCATGATGAACCAGGAGAAAATGGACCCTAAAATTTATTGTGCAATTCTCCTGAGTATGTAAATACCCTATATGTGGTGAAAAACTACTGTTTGTTTGCACGACAGGGCTCAGAAAGGAAGAAGTGATGTTTTGGAACACAAATTTGAATGGAACAGCCTTGCATTGTCATATCGCGTTTGGAAAGCCTCTAATGTACCTAAACAGTGGAAAACCAGCCACAGTGACCCCATTTGAAAACTAGACCCCTCAAGGAATGCATCTAGATTTGTGGTGAGCATCTTGAAACCCCGAGGTGCTTCACAGAAGTTTATAATGTAGAACCATGAAAAAAAAATCCCACAAAATTGTTATTTTAGCCCCAATATTATTATTTTTACAAGGGTAACAGAAAAAAAGCAGAACACAAAATTGGGGGTAAACTACTGTTTGGGTGCACGACAGGGCTCAGAAAAGAAGGAGTGACGTTTTGGAACACAAACTTTGAGGGTATGGTCTGTGTTGTGATTAGGTAATTCAGTACCACAATTGACATAGAAGTCAGAGCACATACAGTGATCTGACAATAACCCAAAAACATAGAACGAGCTCTGAGACGTGGGAACTCTGCTGACCGCAATCCCTAATCCTCTCCAACCACACTAGAGGCAGCCGTGGATTGCGCCTAACGCTCCCTATGCAACTCGGCACAGCCTGAGAAACTAGCTAGCCTGAAGATAGAAAATAAGCCTACATTGCCTCAGAGAAATACCCCAAAGGAAAAGGCAGCCCCCCACATATAATGACTGTGAGTTAAGATGAAAAGACAAACGTAGAGATGAAATAGAATTAGCAAAGTGAGGCCCGACTTTCTGAGCAGAGCGAGGATAGGAAAGGTAACTTTGCGGTCAACACAAAACCCTACAAACAACCACGCAAAGGGGGCAAAAAGACCCTCCGTACCGACTAACGGTACGGAGGTACACCCTCTGCATCCCAGAGCTTCCAGCAAGCAAGAAAAAAACAAATAAGCAAGCTGGACAGAAAAAACAGCAAACAAAAAATAACACAAGCGAAACTTAGCTATGCAGAGCAGCAGGCCACAGGAACGATCCAGGAGGAAGCAAGTCCGATACTAGAACATTGACTGGAGGCCAGGATCAGAGCACCAGGTGGAGTTAAATAGAGCAGCACCTAACGACTTCACCACATCACCTGAGGAAGGAAACTCAGAAGCCGCAGTACCACTCTCCTCCACCAACGGAAGCTCACAGACAGAATCAGCCGAAGTACCACTTGTGACCACAGGAGGGAGCTCTGCCACAGAATTCACAACAGTACCCCCCCTTGAGGAGGGGTCACCGAACCCTCACCAGAGCCCCCAGGACGACCAGGATGAGCCATATGAAAGGCACGAACAAGATCGGGATCATGGACATCAGAGGCAAAGACCCAGGAATTATCTTCCTGAGCATAACCCTTCCACTTAACCAGATACTGGAGTTTCCGTCTCGAAACACGAGAATCCAAAATCTTCTCCACAATATACTCCAACTCCCCCTCCACCAAAACCGGGGCAGGAGGATCAACAGATGGAACCATAGGTGCCACGTATCTCCGCAACAATGACCTATGGAATACGTTATGGATGGAAAAAGAATCCAGAAGGGTCAAACGAAAAGACACAGGATTAAGAACCTCAGAAATCCTATATGGACCAATGAAACGAGGCTTAAATTTAGGAGAGGAAACCTTCATAGGAATATGACAAGATGACAACCAAACCAAATCCCCAACACGAAGTCGGGGACCCACACAGCATCTGCGATAAGCAAAACGTTGAGCCTTCTCCTGGGACAAGGTCAAATTGTCCACTACATGAGTCCAGATCTGCTGCAACCTGTCCACCACAGTATCCACACCAGGACAGTCCGAAGACTCAACCTGCCCTGAAGAGAAACGAGGATGGAACCCAGAGTTGCAGAAAAACGGCGAAACCAAGGTAGCCGAGCTGGCCCGATTATTAAGGGCGAACTCAGCCAAAGGCAAAAAGGACACCCAGTCATCCTGATCAGCAGAAACAAAGCATCTCAGATATGTTTCCAAGGTCTGATTGGTTCGTTCGGTCTGGCCATTAGTCTGAGGATGGAAAGCCGAGGAAAAAGACAAGTCAATGCCCATCCTAGCACAAAAGGCTCGCCAAAACCTCGAAACAAACTGGGAACCTCTGTCAGAAACGATATTCTCCGGAATGCCATGTAAAAGAACCACATGCTGGAAGAACAATGGCACCAAATCAGAGGAGGAAGGTAATTTAGACAAGGGTACCAAATGGACCATCTTAGAGAAGCGATCACAAACCACCCAAATGACTGACATTTTTTGAGAGACGGGAAGATCTGAAATAAAATCCATAGAGATATGTGTCCAAGGCCTCTTCGGGACCGGCAAGGGCAAAAGCAACCCACTGGCACGAGAACAGCAGGGCTTAGCCCGAGCACAAATCCCACAGGACTGCACAAAAGAACGCACATCCCGTGACAGAGATGGCCACCAAAAGGATCTAGCCACTAACTCTCTGGTACCAAAGATTCCAGGATGACCAGCCAACACCGAACAATGAACCTCAGAGATAACTCTATTCGTCCACCTATCAGGGACAAACAGTTTCTCCGCTGGGCAACGATCAGGTTTATTAGCCTGAAATTTTTGCAGCACCCGCCGCAAATCAGGGGAGATGGCAGACACAATTACTCCCTCTTTGAGAATACCCGCCGGCTCAGATAAACCCGGAGAGTCGGGCACAAAACTCCTAGACAGGGCATCCGCCTTCACATTTTTAGAGCCCGGAAGGTACGAAACCACAAAGTCAAAACGGGAGAAAAACAGCTACCAGCGAGCCTGTCTAGGATTCAACCGTTTGGCAGACTCGAGATAAGTCAAGTTCTTATGATCAGTCAAGACCACCACGCGATGCTTAGCTCCTTCAAGCCAATGACGCCACTCCTCGAATGCCCACTTCATGGCCAGCAACTCTCGATTGCCAACATCATAATTTCGCTCAGCAGGCGAAAACTTCCTGGAAAAGAAGGCGCATGGTTTCATCACTGAACAATCAGAACTTCTCTGCGACAAAACAGCCCCCGCTCCAATTTCAGAAGCATCAACCTCGACCTGGAACGGAAGCGAAACATCTGGCTGACATAACACAGGGGCAGAAGAAAAACGACGCTTCAACTCTTGAAAAGCTTCCACAGCAGCAGTAGACCAATTGACCACATCAGCACCCTTCTTGGTCAAATCTGTCAATGGTTTAGCAATACTAGAAAAATTGCAGATGAAGCGACGATAAAAATTTGCAAAGCCCAGGAACTTACAGGGTTACAGTCTGTTTAGAAAGGATCGTAAAAATCGGAGAGGAGGAGGGGTTTGTCTCTATGTAAAGTCTTGTCTAAAGTCCACTTTAAGGGAGGATATTAGCGAAGGGAATGAGGATGTCGAGTCCATATGGGTCGAAATTCATGGAGGGAAAAATGGTAACAAAATTCTCATTGGGGTCTGTTACAAACCCCCAAATATAACAGAAACCATGGAAAGTCTACTTCTAAAGCAGATAGATGAAGCTGCAACCCATAATGAGGTCCTGGTTATGGGGGACTTTAACTACCCGGATATTAACTGGGAAACAGAAACCTGTGAAACCCATAAAGGCAACAGGTTTCTGCTAATAACCAAGAAAAATTATCTTTCACAATTGGTGCAGAATCCAACCAGAGGAGCAGCACTTTTAGACCTAATACTATCTAATAGACCTGACAGAATAACAAATCTGCAGGTGGTTGGGCATTTAGGAAATAGCGACCACAATATTGTGCAGTTTCACCTGTCTTTCACTAGGGGGACTTGTCAGGGAGTCACAAAAACATTGAACTTTAGGAAGGCAAAGTTTGAACAGCTTAGAGATGCCCTTAATCTGGTAGACTGGAACAATAGCCTCAGAAATGAGAATACAGATAATAAATGGGAAATGTTTAAGAACATCCTAAATAGGCAGTGTAAGCGGTTTATACCTTGTGGGAATAAAAGGACTAGAAATAGGAAAAACCCAATGTGGCTAAACAAAGAAGTAAGACAGGCAATTAACAGTAAAAAGAAAGCATTTGCACTACTAAAGCAGGATGGCACCATTGAAGCTCTAAAAAACTATAGGGAGAAAAATACTTTATCTAAAAAACTAATTAAAGCTGCCAAAAAGGAAACAGAGAAGCACATTGCTAAGGAGAGTAAAACTAATCCCAAACTGTTCTTCAACTATATCAATAGTAAAAGAATAAAAACTGAAAATGTAGGCCCCTTAAAAAATAGTGAGGAAAGAATGGTTGTAGATGACGAGGAAAAAGCTAACATATTAAACACCTTCTTCTCCACGGTATTCACGGTGGAAAATGAAATGCTAGGTGAAATCCCAAGAAACAATGAAAACCCTATATTAAGGGTCACCAATCTAACCCAAGAAGAGGTGCGAAACCGGCTAAATAAGATCAAAATAGATAAATCTCCGGGTCCGGATGGCATACACCCACGAGTACTAAGAGAACTAAGTAATGTAATAGATAAACCATTATTTCTTATTTTTAGTGACTCTATAGCAACAGGGTCTGTTCCGCAGGACTGGCGCATAGCAAATGTGGTGCCAATATTCAAAAAGGGCTCTAAAAGTGAACCTGGAAATTATAGGCCAGTAAGTCTAACCTCTATTGTTGGTAAAATATTTGAAGGGTTTCTGAGGGATGTTATTCTGGATTACCTCAATGAGAATAACTGTTTAACTCCATATCAGCATGGGTTTATGAGAAATCGCTCCTGTCAAACCAATCTAATCAGTTTTTATGAAGAGGTAAGCTATAGACTGGACCACGGTGAGTCATTGGACGTGGTATATCTCGATTTTTCCAAAGCGTTTGATACCGTGCCGCACAAGAGGTTGGTACACAAAATGAGAATGCTTGGTCTGGGGGAAAATGTGTGTAAATGGGTTAGTAACTGGCTTAGTGATAGAAAGCAGAGGGTGGTTATAAATGGTATAGTCTCTAACTGGGTCGCTGTGACCAGTGGGGTACCGCAGGGGTCAGTATTGGGACCTGTTCTCTTCAACATATTCATTAATGATCTGGTAGAAGGTTTACACAGTAAAATATCGATATTTGCAGATGATACAAAACTATGTAAAGCAGTTAATACAAGAGAAGATAGTATTCTGCTACAGATGGATCTGGATAAGTTGGAAACTTGGGCTGAAAGGTGGCAGATGAGGTTTAACAATGATAAATGTAAGGTTATACACATGGGAAGAGGGAATCAATATCACCATTACACACTGAACGGGAAACCACTGGGTAAATCTGACAGGGAGAAGGACTTGGGGATCCTAGTTAATGATAAACTTACCTGGAGCAGCCAGTGCCAGGCAGCAGCTGCCAAGGCAAACAGGATCATGGGGTGCATTAAAAGAGGTCTGGATACACATGATGAGAGCATTATACTGCCTCTGTACAAATCCCTAGTTAGACCGCACATGGAGTACTGTGTCCAGTTTTGGGCACCGGTGCTCAGGAAGGATATAATGGAACTAGAGAGAGTACAAAGGAGGGCAACAAAATTAATAAAGGGGATGGGAGAACTACAATACCCAGATAGATTAGCGAAATTAGGATTATTTAGTCTAGAAAAAAGACGACTGAGGGGCGATCTAATAACCATGTATAGGTATATAAGGGGACAATACAAATATCTCGCTGAGGATCTGTTTATACCAAGGAAGGTGACGGGCACAAGGGGGCATTCTTTGCGTCTGGAGGAGAGAAGGTTTTTCCACCAACATAGAAGAGGATTCTTTACTGTTAGGGCAGTGAGAATCTGGAATTGCTTGCCTGAGGAGGTGGTGATGGCGAACTCAGTCGAGGGGTTCAAGAGAGGCCTGGATGTCTTCCTGGAGCAGAACAATATTGTATCATACAATTATTAGGTTCTGTAGAAGGACGTAGATCTGGGTATTTATTATGATGGAATATAGGCTGAACTGGATGGACAAATGTCTTTTTTCGGCCTTACTAACTATGTTACTATGTTACTATGTAACTTTTGCAGACTCTTCAGAGATGTCGGCTGAGTCCAATCATGGATGGCCTGGACCTTAACAGGATCCATCTTGATAGTAGAAGGGGAAAAAATGAACCCCAAAAATGAAACCTTCTGAACACCAAAGAGACACTTTGATCCCTTCACAAAGAAAGAATTAGCACGCAGGACCTGGAACACCATTCTGACCTGCTTCACATGAGACTCCCAATCATCCGAGAAGACCAAAATATCATCCAAGTACACAATCAGGAATTTATCCAGGTACTCTCGGAAGATGTCATGCATAAAGGACTGAAACACTGATGGAGCATTGGCAAGTCCGAATGGCATAACTAGGTATTCAAAATGGCCCTCGGGCGTATTAAATGCAGTTTTCCATTCATCGCCTCGCTTAATACGCACAAGATTATATGCACCACGAAGATCTATCTTGGTGAACCAACTAGCCCCCTTAATCCGAGCAAACAAATCAGATAACAGCGGCAAGGGGTACTGAAATTTGACCGTGATCTTATTTTGAAGGCAGTAATCTATACAAGGTCTCAACGAACCATCATTCTTGGCCACTAAAAAGAACCCCGCTCCCAATGGCGACGATGACGGGCGAATATGCCCCTTCTCCAAGGACTCCTTCACATAACTCCGCATAGCGGCGTGCTCAGGTACAGATAAATTAAACAGTCGACCTTTTGGAAACTTACTACCAGGAATCAAATCGATAGCACAATCACAATCCCTATGCGGAGGTAGGGCATCGGACTTGGGCTCATCAAATACATCCCGGTAATCAGACAAGAACTCTGGGACCTCAGAAGGGGTGGATGATGAAATAGACAGGAATGGGACATCACCATGTACCCCCTGACAACCCCAGCTGGACACAGACATGGATTTCCAATCTAATACTGGATTATGGACCTGTAGCCATGGCAACCCCAACACGACCACATTATGCAGATTATGCAACACCAGAAAGCGAATTTCCTCCCGATGTGCAGGAGCCATGCACATGGTCAGCTGGGTCCAGTACTGAGGCTTATTCTTGGCCAAAGGTGTAGCATCAATTCCTCTCAATGGAATAGGACACTGCAAGGGCTCCAAGAAAAACCCACAACGCCTGGCATACTCCAAGTCCATCAAATTCAGAGCAGCGCCTGAATCCACAAATGCCATGACAGAATAAGATGACAAAGAGCAGATCAAAGTAACGGACAAAAGAAATTTTGACTGTACTGTACCAATGGTGGCAGACCTAGCGAACCGCTTAGTGCATTTAGGACAATCAGAGATAGCATGAGTGGAATCACCACAGTAGAAACACAGCCCATTCTGACCTCTGTGTTCTTGCCGTTCAACTCTGGACAAAGTTCTATCGCACTGCATAGGCTCAGGTTTGTGCTCAGATAATACCGCCAAATGGTGCACAGATTTACGCTCACGCAAGCGTCGACCGATCTGAATGGCCAAAGACATATACTCATTTAGACCAGCAGGCATAGGAAATCCCACCATGACATCCTTAAGGGCTTCAGAGAGACCCTTTCTGAAAATAGCTGCGAGCGCACCTTCATTCCATTGAGTGAGCATGGACCACCTTCTAAATTTCTGACAGTAAATCTCAATCTCATCCTGACCCTGACACAGAGCCAGCAAATTTTTCTCTGCCTGATCCACCGCATTAGGTTCATCGTACAGCAATCCGAGCGCCAGGAAAAACGCATCAATATTACTTAATGCAGGATCTCCTGGCGCAAGGGAAAATGCCCAGTCTTGAGGGTCGCCACGCAAAAAAGAAATAATAATTCTAACTTGTTGAACTGGGTCACCAGAGGAGCGAGGTTTCAAGGCCAGAAACAGTTTGCAATTATTTTTGAAATTCACAAATTTGGCTCTATCACCACAAAACAAATCAGGAATAGGAATTCTTGGTTCTAACATAGGATTCTGAAGCACCAAATCTTGAATCTTTTGTACATTTATAACGAGATTATCCATTGAAGAGCACAGACCCTGAATGTCCATGTCCACACCTGTGTCCTGAACCACCCAAATGTCTAGGGGAAAAAAAAGGCAAAACCAGTGCAAAGAAAAAAAAATGGTCTCAGAACTTCTTTTTTCCCTCTATTGAGAATCATTAGTACTTAGGCCTCTAGTACTGTTGTGATTAGGTAATTCAGTACCACAATGGACATAGAAGTCAGAGCACATACAGTGATCTGACAATAACCCAAAAACATAGAACGAGCTCTGAGACGTGGGAACTCTGCTGACCGCAATCCCTAATCCTCTCCAACCACACTAGAGGCAGCCGTGGATTGCGCCTAACGCTCCCTATGCAACTCGGCACAGCCTGAGAAACTAGCTAGCCTGAAGATAGAAAATAAGCCTACCTTGCCTCAGAGAAATACCCCAAAGGAAAAGGCAGCCCCCCACATATAATGACTGTGAGTTAAGATGAAAAGACAAACATAGAGATGAAATAGATTTAGCAAAGTGAGGCCC
The DNA here is from genome assembly GCF_032444005.1 of Ranitomeya imitator. Lineage (NCBI taxonomy): Eukaryota > Metazoa > Chordata > Amphibia > Anura > Dendrobatidae > Ranitomeya > Ranitomeya imitator. Next base: position 636,670,000 of record NC_091286.1, read on the forward strand.
GACTTTCTGAACAGAGCGAGGATAGGAAAGGTAACTTTGCGGTCAACACAAAACCCTACAAACAACCACGCAAAGGGGGCAAAAAGACCCTCCGTACCAACTAACGGTACGGAGGTACACCCTCTGCATCCCAGAGCTTCCAGCAAGTAAGAAAAAAACAAATAAGCAAGCTGGACAGAAAAAACAGCAAACAAAAAATAACACAAGCGAAACTTAGCTATGCAGAGCAGCAGGCCACAGGAACGATCCAGGAGGAAGCAAGTCCGATACTAGAACATTGACTGGAGGCCAGGATCAGAACACCAGGTAGAGTTAAATAGAGCAGCACCTAACGACTTCACCACATCACCTGAGGAAGGAAACTCAGAAGCCGCAGTACCACTCTCCTCCACCAACGGAAGCTCACAGACAGAATCAGCCGAAGTACCACTTGTGACCACAGGAGGGAGCTCTGCCACAGAATTCACAACAGGTCTGCCAGTGGCATGTCACGTTTGGAGAGCCTCTGATGTTCCTAAACAGTGGAAACCCTCACAAGTAACCCTGTTTTGGAAACTAGACCCCTCAAGGAATCTATATAGATATGTGGTGAGCACCTTGAACCCACAGGTGCTTCACAGAATTGTATAACGTTGATCTCTGGAAATGAAAAAATATATATATTTTCACCCACAACTTACACTCTAGGATTATCAAAAGCTCCTGGTCTCCTTGACAGACGCCCATCCCAACGCGCGTTTCGGCACGCTGCCTTCGTCAGGGAGTCCAGGAGCTTTTGATAATCCTAGAGTGTAAGTAACACTTGAACACTACTTCTTACTATTACAGCATTTAGGATACTGATTGCATATGCTTGCTCCTGGTTTACTATCTGCATATGTGGACCAACTGACACCTGGTGGTGTTGTATGTGCACTGTCACTTTATGTACACAGCTTAATGGTCTGTGATTTCTTATGGCCACTATTTGTGTAGTTCCTCTTTTTTTGCACTGTGTGCACTTTATTTTGCCTGAAATTTTGGATTTTTATATATATTTTTGCTATTTATATCACTTTCCACATCGTTATTCGGTTGTTTTATGTTATTCATGTTAGTTTGAGGCACACATTTTATCACTTTTTATATTTTACCCTACACATTTACTATACCTCGTGTATTTTACAGTTTTCTCCAGATATAATGTTGTTTACATACGCCCCATTGAGCATACAAATGCACTATGTCAATTCACTGAATATAATTTTATGTAACTCTTGATCGATTTTTCTGTTTTATACCTAACGTTAATAAAACAAATTTTAACTCTTGAATTTTGGACTGTCAATCGGTTTTCTTTTCTGGTTTTTGGTTTGATAATCTGCCGAGTGTCCGCTTGTTTCTCAGTAGCACCCAATTATATTGAGGATAATTGATACTGACTGATAAAAAAATCTTTTTCTCAGAGAAATATTTTCCTCTTTGGGTGTCTCTGTGTATTGTCCCTTTTCTCCTTGTTTAAGTACTTTTACGCAATGAAAACTATTTAATAGAAAAAATAATTATTTTGCATGGCTTTATTCTAAGAGCTGTAACTTTTTATTGTTTTGCTGATAGAGCTATATTGTGGCTTGTTTTTTGCAAGACAAAATTATGTTTTCAGCGATACCATTATCATTTAGTTTCATCTATTTTTTCCCACTTTTTGTGCAGTGGTATGATGAAAAAGCATCATTTTTTGCCTCATTGTACTAGGGGTTATTTTGCCATTTACTGAAGGGGTTATCTGGTGGGACAGCTTTATAGGTCAGATCATTCTGGATGCAGCGATACCAAATATGTGTACCTTTTTTTCCATTCAAATTTTATTTATGTGTACAATATATATTTTATTTTTTTATTATTATTTTGGAATTTTAAAAAATATATTTTTGCTATTTTTTTTAACGTTTTTACTTTTACTAAGCCTCTTCACGAGACCTTCACTTTCTACAGTCTGATCGATGATCTAATGCATTGTAATGCACCAGTCTGTGTGCGCGCAAAATCATCATGACGTATTCAAACGTCCAAGGTCGGTAAGTACCAGCCAACCTAGACGTATGGATACATCCATGGTCGTAAAGGGGTTAAAGAGCTGGGAGGGGGAAAAAAATTAAAATGCACATACTCACCTCTCCAGAGCCTTTATGTATCCCTGCATCAAAATCCTCTTGTTCTTCTGGTTCTCTGCAGGTCTTCTTCCATCTTTACGGTGGTCTTCAAAGCCTCCAAGGTTGACTAGGCCTCGCAACATCATGAAAACAGAAGATGATTGGAGCCACCAAGAAAAGGATTGATAACACCTAGAAGAGGACTGGAGGAACCTAGAAGAAGACAGGAGAATTTTGGCATATTCATTATCTCTAGTTATTACAAAACTCTGATTTACAATTTGTGTCTTTTGCTATGTCATGCTTTTTATCACTTTATACCACATTGCCATGCTCTTCTGCCTTTACTTGTGACACATAATGCAATCTTTCATCCTACGCAAGGGCCTTAAGGTTATGCAGTTCCTTTGTGAAACCTGAAGCCGACAAGACCCTTAAACTTTATACCTTCAGAGTCCATTCACATCATAAAAGGCTTTACAAGCATATCATGTTAGCTTGTATATGGCCTTTATTACAACGTCCATGTCATATCATGCTCCATTGAAAATAAATAGGCTTATGCGATATTTGTCTCAATGACTCTTAAGCGCCAAAGCATTCGGAATTCATATTTGTGAATAGCAGCTTGGCAATATCTGTTTATTCTTGCTTAGTACTTGGCACTTTCTTTCCAAAAGGCCCGGTATCGTCAGAGAACGAGCTATTTAGTCAGCGAGCGGCGGTTTACAACTGTCAATCTCGAAGCCATGTCTATTTGCTTTAATCATTGGGGTTGTATATTTGGAGCAATTTCTGAAGGAATAAAAGTACCTTTGGCTCTTATCATCTGTCATTAAAGAATCCATTAAGACATTCAAGCCCCATAGTCAAGGCTCAGGGGATTACTTTAAGTGGTTTTTTCGGAAACAAGGAAGAATTCTTTTCTCTTTTCAGTAATACTGTGTGATTCTTCCTAAACCATAATCTGGAGGAGGAGGAGATGCTGCTTTAGGTTTGAGCTTTTTATTTGCATATTTCTTAAAGCGATGAACCTCGATCGCTTGTTTTCTATGTTGTATGTTGAGGAACCCGTTCCTGTTAGTGTAAATCATTAAATCAGGCGTGAAAATGGCTTCTACTTAATTGCCTATAAATAGAGCGCTCGCTGTTCCTTTTTAATCTGCACGTCTACGGGGACATAAATACAAATGCAATAAATACATAAAATTTAAATAAACATAAAAGAGATAAAATTAAATTAACATCATGGAAGATAAATTTTTCAAACTTAATAACTGGGTAAAGCGTAGAGAGGGAGTATAGAGATGCGTTATGATTTAAAGGGCAATTCAGCTCAGATATGATTAAGATATGTATTTAATTAACGACCCTGAAAAAATGGCGTATTGTACTACATATGATTATTTTAATGGACACTCTCTCCACCGCAGGGGCGCTAGTGAGGTTGGAGCAAGGCACAGTTCAATAAAATGGTCCACTGTTAAAAAAATTAAAGGCAACTTAAGCACACCTATTCTGGAATCCTCCCTTTTCATCACACCTCCTGTATCTGTGCATTCCTCCAATGATGTTGCTATCAGTGCTGATGAGAACAATAGTAGGATTGGAAATATCACCAGGCTGAACAATGGGCGCTGGTCGATTCTATGTAGAAAACGGCTTGGAGCAGAGAACCGCGGTTAGGCCAGGGTCACACTTGTCAGTCTCTCGCATTAATACCCGACAATGCCGCCGGCACTCAGGACCAGAGTGTGCTACTGCATGTATTTCTATGCAGGTGAATGCTCCGTTCCCGAGTGCCGGCGGCAGTGCCGGGTATTGATGGGAGAGACTCGTGCGAGTTTCTCGCATTGCACTCGCAAGTGTGACCCCGGCCTTACGTACATGCTGACACAGGAGGATCAGGAGCTTCTTGCATCTAGTAGAGCCACAACCAACACTATTATGTATTATTCCTCTTTGCAACCTAATGACATGCAATTTAGTATTTTAAAAGATTTTCTAATTTTTTTTTATCCAGGGAGGCAATCTGTGAAAGTTTGTAATTCAATTAATTAGGCATTTTGGCTTTTTCCTGTTCCAAAATATGATCATTGTGGCCACTAATCCCCTAACTTTCTCCAGACTTTTCATATTGATGTGCAGCATTCATACTCCACATCTATATAATTTGAGTATGGATTCTGTCCATACTCTGTAGCATTGGGGACCCCAGGAGTGTGCAGAACCCCAAGAGAATGCAAGACCCCAGGAGCGTGCAGTACCTCAGGAGAGTGAGAGACCCAAGGAGCGAGCAGCACTGTAAGGGTGTGACAGACATTGTTGTGTACATGCCCCTGAAGACAACAATTAAATAAATGTGTATTGCGACAAGGGATTTCATTGCGGTTTATGGTGTAATTAAAAATGTGAATTGCATAGAATGTTATAAGTACTGATGCTGCTGTGTGGGTGATGTGTTAGTGGTGCTTAAGGTAACTCTATGCACTCAGCTCAGGGGTACGGAAAGAATAGCATATTAATTAATATTTAGGTAGCGAGAGAGAGAAACTTTAGGACCCAAAGTAGTTCCAGATAGACTAAGATATGCAGTGGTGGCTATGTTAGTGTGTTAGTATAAGTATTGTTAGTATAGCGTTAATGTAGGAAAGTAATGCAAGCTGTGTGTTGGAATGTAGATCCAAGGTTAGATCATCCTAGGAACAGATTACAAGAACAGATACAGGTAAATGTTTGGACTGGTCCAGAATGGGAGGGGTCATGTCAAGCAAAAAGGGGAAGTGTTTCCTGGTTTAGTCAGTCTGAGTTAGTGACAGATTTTTGTCAAGTTAAGGTTCAATGTGCAGTGGGCTGGAGCCACGTGGAATACATATCGTTCTAATAGCACGAGGTCATACAAAATTTCTTGTGGACCTTCCTGTAATGTTCGGGAACTACAACTCAAACTAGGCACTGAGAAGTGTACCTTAATCCCTTTCATACAGAGGAAGCTGGACCAGGAACAATATGAGCAAAATATAGAGGATCTCGAGAGTACTGTGTGGCCAGATGGGGCTGACAGGAGCATCAAGCGAAAGGATAATCCAAGATGAATGTAAGCAAGGCTTAAAATGTACTGCGCTGATGAAACTGGAACTGTAGGGTGCTGTCCCCAAAACGGCTCGTTAAAGACTGATGTATGTGAACTGTCCAGTAAAGTTGAATTTGTTATAACAAACCGGGTGTCCCCTGATGTGTGTGTGGCTGATTCTAGACCAAAGGACGTGCTTGCACCGGAGACCTCCGCCCTGACAGGAAGTACAATGCACTGTACACAGCACAACATTGATGGACTGGCTCACTGTTTATTTGTGGGGTGCCAGGGTGTGGAGAAGCATCAGCTCACCCATGGCTATCCCGCTGAGCACCTTACAGCACCTCAGGAGGGTGCTATCTTCCAGTCAAGGTAATGTCTTTTGCATTATGACATTGCACCATTAATGAGAAAGATTGGCACAGTAGCATGAGTGAGTTAAGGCTGTATTCACTCATTTTTTTAACAGTTGACTTTTAAAAAAACAGTGTTAAAAAACACTGATATTCTACAGCGGCAAAAAAAAGCAAAGTGTGAACACAGCCTACATTACACAGTTACTTTGCTTATAGCTATGTTTCCACGATGAGCTTATGATGAGTTTTGATCTTGCAGATTTTCTTCACCAATCAGGTAAAATAGGTTACTTGCAGTTTTTCAAAAAATGTAAAAAATTCACCAAAAACCAATTGTGGCAAGATAGCCTAACAACAAGGATGAGACTGTGATGCCGCTCAGGCCGCAAAAAAAAATCTATTACTACAACTCCATTTGGATGTTGTACAGCAATAAGAAAAGCATGAAGAAAGATAGTGTATTGGAGACCGCTTTAACCTCTTTAGGCCCCAAGGTGGGTTGCAGTTTTTACAATTCTGACCACTGCCAAGTTATGAGGTAAGAACTCTGTGACGCTTCAATAGATTCCACTGTTTCTGAGAATGTTTTTTTCGTTACATATTATACTTCATAATAGTGGTAAAATTTCTTCGATATGAATTGAGCTTATTTGTGAAAAAAAAAATGGAAATTTGGCAAACATTTACAAATTTTTGCAATTTTCAAACTTTTAATTTTTATGCCCTTAAATAAAGGAGATATGTACAATATAGTTAATAAATAACATTTCCCACATATCTATGTTACGTCAGCACAATTTTTGAAAAAAAAAATATTGTTAGAAAGTTATATGGGTTAAAAGTTGACCAGCGATTTCTAATTTTTCCAACATAATTTACAAAAACATTTTTTTAGGGACCACCTCACATTTAAAATGACTTTGAGGGGTCTATATGATAGAAAATACCCAAAAGTGACACCATTCTAAAAACTGCACCCTTCAAGTTGCTCGAAACCACATTTAAGAAGTTTATTAACCCTTCAAGTGTTTCACATATGTCAGTAGGCACATATATGTATATATATTATTACTTCATACAGCGCTAGATAGCTTTAAAGCCGGTAATTCAATTGCCGGCTTTTGCTATCTCCTTCCTAAAACCCAACATGATATGAGACCTGGTTTACATACAGTAAACCATCTCATATCACCTTTTTTTTGCATATTCCACACTACTAATGTTAGTAGTGTGTATATGCAAAAATTGGCCGTTCTAGCTATTAAATAAAAGGGTTAAATGGCGGAAAAAATTGGCGTGGGCTCCCGCGCAATTTTCTCCGCCAGAGTAGTAAAGCCAGTGACTGAGGGCAGATATTAATAGCCTGGAGAGGGTCCATGGTTATTGCCCCCCCCCCCCCGGCTAAAAACATCTGCCCCCAGCCACCCCAGAAAAGGCACATCTGGAAGATGTGCCTATTCTGGCACTTGGCCACTCTCTTCCCATTCCCGTGTAGCGGTGGGATATGGGGTAATGAAGGGTTAATGCCACCTTGCTATTGTATGGTGACATTAAGCCAAATTAATAATGGAGAGGCGTCAATTATGACACCTATCCATTATTAATCCAATAGTAGTAAAGGGTTAAAAAATACACAAACACATTATTAAAAAGTATTTTAATGAAAAAATCACAAAGGTTGTTGTAATATTTTATTCTACGCTCAATCCACTCACTGAAGACCCTCGATCTGTAACAAAAAAAAAAAGAAAACAACAATATACATACCTTCCGAAGATCTGTAAAGTCCCACGATGTAAATCCATCTGAAGGGGTTAAAATATTTTGCAGCAAGGAGCTCTGCTAATGCAGCGCTGCTCCTTGCTGCAAAACCCCGGAGAATGAAGGTAAAGTAGGTCAATGACTTATATTTACCTTCAGTTGCAGTGAGGCGCCCTCTGTTGGTTGTCCCTAGATCGTGGGAACTTTCCTAGAAAGCTCCCAGGCTCGAGTTCATAAGAGGCGCCCTCTGCTGGTTGTCCTCATATGAACTCGAGCCTGGGAGCTTTCTAGGAAAGTTCCCACGATCTAGAGACAGCCAGCAGAGGGCGCCTCACTGCAAATGAAGGTAAATATAGGTCATTGACCTACTTTACCTTCATTCCCCGGGGTTTTGCAGCCAGGAACAACGCTGCATTAGCAGAGTTCGTGGCTGCAAAATATTTTACCCCTTCAGATGGATTTACATCGTTGGACGTTACAGATCTGCGGAAGGTATGGATATTGTTGGTTTATTTTTTTTTTTTGTTACAGATCGAGGGTCTTCAGTGATTGGATTGAGCGTAGAATAAAATATTACAACAACCTTTGTTTTTATTTCATTAAAATAATTTTTAATAATGTGTTTGTGTTTTTTTTAACCCTTTACTAGTATTGGATTAATAATGGATAGGTGTCATAATTGACGCCTCTCCATTATTAATTTGGCTTAATGTCACCTTACAATAGCAAGGTGGCATTAACCCTTCATTACCCCATATCTCACCGCTACACGGGAATGGGAAGAGAGTGGCCAAGTGCCAGAATAGGTGCATCTTCCAGATGTGCCTTTTCTGGGGTGGCTGGGGGCAGATGTTTTTTGCCAGGGGGGGTCCAATAATCTCCAGGCTATTAATATCTGCCCTCAGTCACTAGCTTTACTGCTCTGGCGGAGAAAATTGCGCGGGAGCCCACGCCAATTTTTTCCGCCGTTTAACCCTTTAATTTAATAGCTAGAACGGCCAAATTTTGCATATACACACTGCTAACATTAGTAGTGTGGAATATGCAAAAAAAAAGGTGATATGAGATGGTTTACTGTATGTAAACCAGGTCTCATATCATGTCGGGTTTAGGAAGGAGATAGCAAAAGCAGGTAATTGAATTACCGGCTTTAAAGCTATCTAGCGCTGTATGAAGTAATAATACATATACATATATGTGTCTCACTGACATATATATATATATATATATATACCTATTCTATGTGTACACATTTATTCTACCTATTCTACTGTAAGCTGTCAGTGTGATTTTCCTGTACACCGCACTGAATTGCCGGCTTTTCTCTCTAACACCGCTGCGTATTTCTCGCAAGTCACACTGCTAGTCCGTGTGTAATCCGTATTTTTCTGGCTTCCATAGACTTTCATTGGCGTTTTTTTTTGTGCAATACGGTGACAAACGCAGCATGCTGCGATTTTCTACGGCCGTAGAAAGCTGTATAATACTGATCAGTAAAATACGGCAGATAGGAGCAGGGGCACAGAGAATAATTGGGACGTTTGTTAGGCGTGTTTTACGAACGTATTTTCTGTACTCATACGTCCATAAAACTCGCTAGTGTGACTCCAGCCGAAAAAATGGACCCCAAAATTTGTTGTGCAATTTCTCCTGGGCATACCGATACCCCATATGTGGAGTAAAACCACTGTTTTGGGGAATGGCAGGGCACTGATGAGAAGGAGCATCATTTGACTTTTTGAATGTAAAATTTGCTGGAATCATTAGCGGACGCGGTGTCTTGTTTGGAGAGCCCCTGATGTGCCTAAACAGTGGAAACCCCCAACAAGTGACCCCATTTTGAAAACTAAACCCCTCAAGAACTGTATGTAGATGTGTGGTGAGCACCTTGAACCCCTAAGGGCTTCACAGTAGTTTATTACGTTGAGCCATGAAAATAAAAAATAAAAATTTTCCCCACAAAAAAGTTTTTTAGCCCCAAATTTTGAATTTTCATAAGGGTAGCATGAGAAATGGCACCATACAATTTGTTGTGCTATTTCTCCTGAGTACCCCGATACCTCATATGTGGGAGAAAACTACTAACTGGGCACACTGCAGGGCTCGGAAGGGAATGAGCATCTTTTGACTTTTTGAATGTAAAATTTGCTGGAATCATTAACGGACGCCATGTCACATTTAGAGAGCCCCTGATGTGCCTAAACAATGGAAACCTCCCCCAAGTGACCCCATTTTGGAAACTAGACCTCTCAAGGAATGTATTTAGATGTGTGGTGAGCACCTTGAACCCTAAGGTGCTTCACAGAAGTTTATAACGTTGAGCTGTGAAAAAAAAAAAAATCACATTTCCCTACAAAAATGTTAACAGGAAAAATTGCACCATATAATTTGTTGTGCAATTTCCCCAGAGTAAGCCGATACCCCATATGTGAATGAATACTACTTTTGAGGCATAGCACAAAGCTCAGAATGGAAGAAGCACCATATTGGAGTTCAGATTTTGCTGGAATGGTTTGAGGCTGCCATGTCACATTGGCAGAGCAACAACAGAACAAAAAAAACATATGTGAAGAAATAATAAATTCAAATTTTGCCACGAAAATGTTATTTTAGCCCCAAGTTTTTAATTTTTCCAAGGGCTAATAGGAAACTTTTTTAATAACAAGCTGAGGTCCATTTTTTCCTGACTGCGCAAATACCTGCGCAAGCATTGCATAGTACTATATCTGCGATCTGTCAGTGTGAAGTTGATTTCCCATCATGGGACAAAGTAAAAAAGCTAAAAAGTTAATAAAACTGTAAAAATATTTTAACAAAATAATAATGAAAGGAAAAAGAAAAAATATTAATATAATAAATACATTTATTTATGTAAAAAAAAGTACACATATTTGGTATCGCTGTGTCTAGAATGATCCAACCTATAAAACTGTCCCACTAGTAAAGCGCTTCAAAGAACACCACTAAAAAAAGACAAGGCAAAAAACTATGCTTAATTATACTGCCAAACAAAAAGTGGAATAAAATGAAATAAAAAAGACAAATGTAAGTAAAAAAAAATGAGCATATGAAAATGTTATCTTGTCCCCCAAAAAATAAGCCACGATACAGCTCTGTCAGCAGAAAAATAAAACAGTTATAGCTCTCAGAATAAAAAGATGCAAAAATAATTCTTTTTTCTGTAAAATAGTTTTTACTGTGTAAAAGTACCAAAGCATGAAAAACTATAGAAATGTGGTATCACTGTAATAGTACTGACCCAAGGAATAAAGCTTCCTTATCATTTTTACCACATGTGCAGTGCAGTTGCATAAAAAAAACAAAAATAAATTCCTGAATTGCTGTTTTTGGTTCATTCTGCCTAAAAAAATCAGAATAGAAAGCAATCAAAAATTGTCATGAGCCTGAAAATAGTACCAATAAAAACATCAACTCATCTTGCAAAATACAAGTTCTCACAAAACTCTGCTGAAATTTGGAAAAATTATAGCTCTCAAAATATGGCGATGCAAAAACTTGTTTTTTCAATAAAAAGACTTTTAATGTGTAACCGTAGTCAAACATAAAAACCCCATACAAATCTGGCATCTCTGTAATTGCACCGACCAAAGAATAAAGTTGTCCAATCACCTATACTGCACGAGAAATGGTGTAAAAAAAAAATATAACCAATTCTTCACTAGCTGTTGATTTGTTTATTCTACCTCCCAAAGATCGAAGTAAGGCTCGACTCACATGTATCCTGAGCTCTAGTAAACTGAGCACTTACACCAGGTTTTCCATGTAAATGTCTGAAATACGTGATTCAGATGGATCCTCAGACAGAAAATTCTCCGTAATGAGTTGGATGGAGGCATTGTGGATGCCGTCCAGCTACCTATGATCTGGTGGTGTCCGTCTTTTTAGGCAAGCATAGAAGTGCGGTCCCCCACTGTTTTGTGCATTTCTAAAAAGACACTGCTGAACAGAGGCCAGAGGAAGTCCAGAGTAACTCTGCTGCCGCATTATAGTGAATGGATTCCTCGGGGGTTTATTCTGAATCATGTCACTCAGAGATTTAGATGGATATAAGTGCTCAGCATAGAGTGACAAATAAATGTAATCCCAAATATTATGTGAAATGTTCCCAACAAAAGCTTCAACTCAATCAACAAAAAAGCAAGTCGACACTCATCTTTGTCATCTGTTAACAGAAATATAGGTAGCTTCCATGTCACTGGTAGTACATGCCTGCACAAGGCAAGATTGCTTTGCACAGGCGTGTACTATGGAGGACAGAGAATGAACTTCAATCCAATATTACAGCCAGCATGCAGCCAGCGGGTAAGGAAAGGGTGAATCAAACACCCGAAAACTCTGCCCATATGACCCAAAACCAGTCCCGCCAAATTCAGGTGACAGAGTCCCTTTAAGGAGATTTTGGAGGAGATTTTCTTAATTTTTCTTATTTTTTTCCTAATTTTGATTGGATGATTGGACAGTGCCTTGTTGAAAGGGGATTCCATCAGGATCAGCTTCAAAGAAGTGGCATGTACCTTTTTTCAACAGGTGTTTTCAAAAACGTCTTTCCCCGAAAAAAATGCTCATAAACTCCTCATGTGAAAAGCAAAGTTGATTTCCTATACAAGTGAATACAAAAAGTTTTCAGTGAATTTTTGCAGCAGTTACTAAGTTGATTTTGGAGCCAATGCACTCTGCTTTGCTTGATCCTAGCCTTATAATACACAAGAAGCAAGACTATGCAGTTATATTAAGAAATTAATCATTGCAGAAAGTGGGTCCTATAAAGGTGGGGTGACGAGCAAAATCACTCTGTAAGGTGAAACAACTATCTGCATCCAGGGCGACTCTTTTCTCTTTTGGACTCATGTGGACGACTACATAATTTGGATGAGTGCTATCTGTTGTTTTGATGGATACATAGCATTCATGCCTATGTTATTCTATGAAACTGTGCACATGTCCAACTTTTTCCTCAGACCAAGGCGGTCCAAAGAAACCAGAATTGGATGGCACTCGCACATTCAACTCTATGGGTCCATGGAAAAAAATTTCACGGGCTGACATTATAGAGAAGGCGGAAAAAAAAACATTTCTCTCCACCTTTGAGAAAATCAGATCATACTTTGATCAAACTCTGAGTAGCATAATCGATTTTCTCAGATGTGGAGAAAATAGTCGTTTGCACCTGCCCTTACCAATATCCGTCAACTTCTTAATGACGCCGCCGACTTTCATTTTTGTGCTGTAATTATTTCCTCCTCTTCTTCCATGAGTCATAACTTTTTATTTTCCCTTCAACATAGTCATTTGAGGGCTTGTTTTTTGTGGAATGACTTGTAGTTTTGATTGACACCATTCACTTTGCCAAATAATGTGCTGAAAAACGGGTGAAAAAAAAATCCAAATGGGGTGAAATGGGGACATTTTGATTGCATTTTTTGGGGAGTGTTAGCCATTAAAAAAATTACAATTCAAGTAACATGACTCTAATGGACATTTTACCCATAAACGGTTCGTGGAGTGTACACCTTGGGTTATTTCACACTTGGCAGTTCCATCATAGTTAAATACCATAGTAGGTGGGGATAATGGACGGGTGTAATTAAGCCATAGCAGATGATTCTGTAACTAGAAATTTCTATATGTATATGTAATTTTGATTAATTTCCCAATAATTAGAGGAATATTTGCAAATATGAAAAAAATAAGATTTCTGTATTTGTTGTCAAATTTCTTTTCCGTGTGAGTACCTAATAGATCTGTGGAAATCAGCATGATGCAAGAAGAGCGCAATCTTCCAAAAAATAATTATCAGAGGGAAAGGTGTAAAAGACTTTGCAACATGTATATTCACACATAAAAATGAAATATGGATGAAGCTCATTATACGCTCTGATTCTGAACATCCTTCTGCATGATTGTGAGGATGAAGGTGTGTGGGAGGTGAAGAGATGACTCTTTCTCAATCTTAACCTTTTGAAACATGGCAAAAAAAATATCCTTAGATAGCATTTCTTTTCTGAAATCCCCAGGGAATTTGTCAACTCCTCTGGGAGTCTGGGAGGTCTCACAACGGGGAGTTTGGCAAACATTCAAAGAGATTTGGCAATTATGCTGTTATGGGGTTTTAAGAGATAGAGGTCTTTGCCCTAGTTGGTGTTATGTCCTTTTCTGTTGGATGGCAAGAAACTGTGAAGGACTCCATTCTCTAGAGAAAGGACTTTGTGATCAAAATGGACTCCTACTAGAGACTTATTTAATTTTTTCATCTGTCAAGCTGTAGGAGGGCTTGCTTTTTGGAAGGCTAGCTGAAGTTTTGGGGTAAATATTTAGTTTTGATCACTTTGTATTACATTTCTTAGTGGGAGGTATGGCAACAACAAAAAATTGGACTTGTGACTGCAAGTATTCAATTTGCATTCTCCTGGACACATTTCAACTAGACGTGCTCAGCATCCCTCAATACTAGTGAAAGCTAAGCAAGTCTAGTCTGCATGTGATCCCATGTATGCAAATTGCATACTTGCTGTAAAGTGACAGCCCATGCTCTCACTGGCAACACCAGAGAATCATGACAGCATTTGGTGTGCATGTTGTAAGGATCCTGAAGTCTGCAATCACACAGAGTAAATGCTGAGAAAGAGTTAATGAAACCAGCTCACCATTAGGCTCAAGATGTACAGCAGCAAGGGATTCCATTATGACCAAGGCATAGTGATTGAAAGGAGAATGCAAATTCAGATTCTCAAAATGCAAAACTTTTTCAATAACAGTTTTACATTTTAAGGTGCCGAATTTACCCTCTCCTTTGAGTCACACAGTTACTGGTGACTTTTCCCACTAGACCAGAAAACCTCTTTAATGCTTATATAAAGAGGACCTTTCAACCAAATGTTTTATGTTGAACCCAACACATAATGTAATACTGGCTGCACTGTGGAATACATTTGTTTATGTTTACTTTTTGTTTTTTATTTTGCCCCTCTGTTGCAGAGATATTAGCAATCAAATATTTGGCACATAATGAGTTAACTTTAGCTAAGTCCAAGTGGGTGTTATCAGATAGTTTTCACTGGGGGCGTGTATTTTTGCCTCCTGTTTGACTAACCATTCATAAGTAGGCAGCAACAAGGAAGTGCAGAAAGACCTGTTATGATGTCATCATGGTCACATGACCAGAGTGGGCAACCTAACTAAGCACTAAAAATATATTAAACAGCACAGAAGTTCTGGAAAATGAACTGGAGTTTTTAGCTCCACATATCTTCCATGCTTATTTAGGCTGCATACTCTGGCTGGCAGAACATGTGGACTCTGGTCATGTTACCTTGATGATATCACAGGTCCTTCTGCACTTCTATGTGCATATTATTGCTCAGCATCATTCAGGTAGCAGAAGTACAAGCCCCCCAGTGAAAACTATCTGATAAAACCTACCGTATATACTCGAGTATAAGCTGACCCAAGTATAAGTCTAACCCCTAATTTTGCCACAAAAAACTGGGAAAACTTAATGACTCGAGTATAAGCCTAGGGTAGGAAATGCAGCAGCTACTGGTAAATTTAAAAAATAAAAATAGATACCAATAAAAGTAAAATTAATTGAGACATCAGTAGGTTAAGTGTTTTTGAATATCCATATTGAATCAGAAGCCCCATATAATGCTCCACACAGTTTATGATGGACCCCATAAGATGTTCCATATTAAAATATGTCCAATACAATGCTGCACAACGGTTAATCATGGCCCTATAAGATGATCCATAGAAACATTTGCCTCATATAATGCTGCACAAAGGTTGATTATGGCCACATAAGATGCTCCATAGATTATGCCCCATATAGTGCTGCACAAAGGTTGATGGTTTCATAAGATGCTCCATAGAAACATTTGCCCCATACAATGCTGCACAAAGGTTGATTATGGCCCCATAAGATGCTCCATAGATTATGCCCCATATGCAGTTGCTGCAATTAAAAAAACAATCACATACTCACCTCTCGTCGCTCAGGCCCCGGCACTTCCGATATTCACCTGTTCCCGTTCTGTCTTCCGGCTCTCTGACTGTTCAGGCAGAGGGCGGCGCACACTAAACACATCATCGCGCCCTCTGACCTGAACAGTCACAGCCAGAGGACGCGGAACATGTAGCGGCGCTCGGCGGTGGAACGTGGACAGGTGAATTTTGCAATGCTCATCCTCCCCCGTTATACTCACCTGCTTCCGGCTTGTCAGTGACAGATGGTCTCCGGGCGCTGGCAGCTTGTTCCGGTGTTCAGCGGTCAGTGGTTCTGCTCATTAAAGTAATGAATATGCGTCCATATTCATTACTTTAATGAGCGGTACCATGTGACCCCTGAACACAAGAAGAGCTGCCAGAGCCCGGGGACCATCAGAGATGCAGAGACACACCGTGAGCAGGTGAGTATGATTTGACAGCTGCCTCTCCCCCGCCGATGCTCCGGGACAATGACTTGAGTATAAGCTGAGAGGGGCCCTTTCAGCCCCCAAAAATGGGCTGAATATCTCAGCTTATACTCGAGTATATACGGTACTTAGCTAAAGTTAACTCGCAAGGTCCCAAATATTTGATATAATATTTCCGCAATATAGAAGAGAAATACAAAATAAAAATAACACTTTTTATTCAGCTCTGCAGCCGCTATTACATAGTTTCTCCAATTAAACGTGAAAATTTAGGTGAATGGTGCTCTTAAAGTGCAGTGTCCTGGACAACAATTCCCTGAAGCCTTTGCTCCTCTTTGCAATCTGGAATAGAAAAAGACTGATTGTCTAAGCTAGTTGGCAAAGAATAACTCGGCACAGGAAGTGTGGGTGATTGTCTGTGGAATGCTGTAGAGAGCCTTAACATGGAGGTACCAGAAGAGAGACAGAGAGTGAGTGGTGACAGCCCAGCCGCTCCGTGTCTGAGGAGAGGAGGTAATCCTAGAGCATTCTAATCCCGCAGACCAGCCAGGTAACCATGTCCTGCCTATTCCAAAGGAGTATGCCACCCACTTCCTGTGCTCCCAAGTGTCTGAATGCTGCTGCCATCAAAATGGATTCTGGTGTGACCAAAGAGTTGTTATGGCAAGGAATGACTAGATATTTCTGGAACTTATGTTTCTAAAGCAAAGGAATTCATGAGAGATCTGTTGCTAAGGATATCTTCTTTTATCTGTAATATTGAAGCGCATCAACGGTTCCTGCGAGAGCGCCAACATCCGCAGCAACTAAACCCCAATGTTATGCTTTGCTAACTGTATTGCTGCAGTTAACACAGTCCAACATTTTTTTCTTTAAATAGTTACATAGGTTGAAAAAAAGACCCAGGCCCATCAAATTCAACCTTTCTCCACCAATTGTTCATCTTGTCACTAAATTAACTATAACCCTCAATGTTATGTGTATTGAAGAAATCATCCAGCCCTTTTTTATACGCTGTCATAGTTTCTGCCATTACTTCCTCTTGTGATCGGACATTCCACAGTCTGACTGCTCTAACTGTAAAGAACCCTTTCCAATTTAGCTGTCAGAATTGCCTTTTTTTCCACCTGTAGTGAGTGCCCCATGGTCCTTAGTATGGACTTTGTAAGGAATAAGTCGTTTGTCAGTCCTTTGTACTGACCACACATATATTTATACATGTAAGTGTGATCTCCTCTGAGGCATCTTTTTTCTAAGCTAAACAAGTACAACTTTTCCTGCCTCATCATATGAGAGGCCTTCCATCACTTGTAATAATCTAGTTGCCTGTCTTTAAATTGACTCGAACTTCTGAATATCCTTTTTTAAATGTGGAGCCTAAAACTGGATCCCATATTCTAGATGTGACCTCACAAGTGATTTATAAAGGAGTAACAATACGTTGGGATCGCAGGATTTTCTCTTTTCATGCACCCTAAAAATTTGTTTGCTTTTGTGGCTGCTGCTTGACATTGAGCACTGCTGCTCAACTTACCTGTAAAAAGAATACCCAAATCCTTCTCCTGTTCTGTAGTCCCAAATTACTCTGTCCTAGGTGCATTACTCTACATTTATCTACATAAAACCTCATATGGCATGTGTTTGCCCATTCAGTCAAGGTCAGATTTTAGTATTCTACATAGTTTGGTGTGGTCAGCAAAGACTGACACTTTACTGTCAATGTCATCCACTAGGTCATTAATAAAGAGGTTAAAAAGAATCGGTCCTAGCACAGATCCTTGCGGTATACCACTGCTGACTATATCCCATTTGGAGAACTTACCATTTATGACGATTCTTTGTTTCTGGTCATTTAGCCAATTCCTTACCCATCTGCATAGTTTCCCCCAGTCCTTGCTTCTGTAGCTTCAGCATAAGGCTGTAATGTAGTACAGTATCAAATGCCTTTGCAAAGTCCAGTTAAATCACAACAGCCGTATTACCAACATCCAAATTTGCACTTACCTCCTCCAAGAAATTCAACATGTTAGACATTACTTATCTTTAATAAATACTTGCTGGTTGCCAGTTATTAGATTATTCTCAATATATCTCTACATGTCATGTCTTATCATGACCTCAAAAATTTTTCACACTACGGATATCAGGCATACTGGATGGTAGTTACCTGGATCCACTTTCTTACCTTTCTTAAAATTCGGTACCATGTGAGCCATCCTCCAATCCTGTGGCACCACTCCTGGTTCAGAGAGTCAAAGAATATGAGATACAGCGATCTGTCAATTACTGAGCTCAACTCCCTCAGTATCTGTGGATGAATGCCATCTGGCCAGGGAATTTGTCTATGTTTAATTTGTTCAGGCGCAGTCGTATTTCTTGTGTTAACCTAATTATATCAGGTTGTGCCTTGTTGAATGATCCCTAGATTAGTCAGTTCATTGGTGAACATGGATGAAAAGTGCCTGTTTAATATCTCAGCCTTTCCTTTGTCCTCTATTATTATCTTGTTATCATCTTTTAAGGGTCCTATACCATCTGTTTTTTTTCTTTTTGGAATTGATGTATTTATAACATTTTGGGGGATTTATTTTAATGTCACTGGCGATTTGTTTCTCAGTGGATGCCAGCTTGATTTCTTTTTCACATTTCTTACTTAGATCTTTTTACTCCTGAAATGCTATTTCTGTATTTGAGGCCTTTTTGAATGCCCTTTGTTTTAGTCTTATTAAACTTTGCACTGTCTTATTTATTCATATTTATTTCATTTTATTCCTGGACATTTTTCTACCATAGGGTATACATTTTCTACAGGATTCTAGTAGTATACCCTTAACCCCTTTCTGACCTCGGACGGGATACTACATCCGAGGTCAGAAGCCCCGCTTTGATGTGGGCTCCGGCGGTGAGCCCGCATCAAAGCCGGGACATGTCAGCTGTTTTGAACAGCTGACATGTGCCCGTAATAGGCGCGATCTGCCCGTGCCTATTAACTAGTTAAATGCCGCTGTCAAATGCAGACAGCGGCATTTAACTACCGCATCCGGCCGGGCGGCCGGAAATGACGTCATCGCCGACCCCCGTCACATGATCGGAGGTCGGCGATGCTTCAGAATGGTAACCATAGAGGTCCTTGAGACCTCTATAGTTACTGATCGCCGGTAGCTGTGAGCGCCACCCTGTGGTCAGCGCTCACAGCACACCTGATTTTCTGCTACATAGCAGCGAACAGCAGATCGCTGCTATGTAGCAGAGGCGATCGTGCTGTGCCAGCTTCTAGCCTCCCATGGAAGCTATTGAAGCATGGCAAAAGTAAAAAAAAAGTGAAAAAAAGTGAAAAAAATAAAAAATATATAAAAGTTTAACCCCTTCCCGACCTTTGACGCATACGCGGTGCCATTCCGACCCATGACGCAGCATATGCGTCATGGAAAGATCGCGTCCCTGCAGATCGGGTGAAAGGGTTAACTCCCATTTCACCCGATCTGCAGGGACAGGGGGAGTGGTAGTTTAGCCCAGGGGGGGTGGCTTCACCCCCTCGTGGCTACGATCGCTCTGATTGGCTGTTGAAAGTGAAACTGCCAATCAGAGCGATTTGTAATATTTCACCTAAAAAACTGGTGAAATATTACAATCCAGCCATGGCCGATGCTGCAATATCATCGGCCATGGCTGGAAACACTTATGTGCACCCACCCCACCCCACCGATCGCCCCCCCAGCCCCCCGATCTGTGGTCCGCTCCCCTCGGTCCTGTGCTCCGCTCCCCCGTCATCCTGTCCGCTTCCTCCGTGCACCAATCACACCCCCCGCGCTCCAATCAAACCCCCCCGCACTCCGATCCCCCCCCGCACACAGCGCCCCCCCGTGCTCCGATCCACCCCCCCCCGCACAGCGATCCCTCACCCCGTGCTCCAATCCTCCCCCGTGCTCCAATCCTCCCTCCCGTGTTCCGATCCACCCCCCCATGCTCCGATCCACCCCCCCGTGCTCCGACGCCCCCCCCGTGCCCTGATCTCCCCCCCCCCCTTATACTTACCTAGCCGCCCGAGGTCCATCCGTCTTCTTTCCTGGGCGCCGCCATCTTCCAAAATGGCGGGCGCATGTGCAGTGCGCCCGCCGAATCTGCCGGCCGGCAGATTCGTTCCAGAGTGAATTTTGATCACTGAGATATAACCTATCTCAGTGATCAAAATAAAAAAAATAGTAAATGACCCCCCCCCCTTTGTCACCCCCATAGATAGGGACAATAAAAAAAATAAAGAAATTTTTTTTTTTCACTAAGGTTGGGGTAAGAACTAGGGTTAGGGTTAGGGGTAGGGTTAGGGGTAGGGTTAGGGTTAGGGGTAGGGTTAGGGTTAGGGTTAGGGGTAGGGTTAGGGGTAGGGTTAGGGCTAGGGTTAGGGTTAGGGGTAGGGTTAGGGGTAGGGTTAGGGTTAGGGGTAGGGTTAGGGGTAGGGTTAGGGCTAGGGTTAGGGTTTCGGTATGTGCACACGTATTCTGGTCCTATGCGGATTTTTCCGCAGCGGATTTGAAAAATCCACAGTGCTAAACCGCTGCCGATTTATCGTGGATTTACCGCGGTTTTTCTGCGCATTTCACTGCGGTTTTACAATTGCGATTTTCTATTGGAGCAGTTGTAAAACCGCTGCGGAATCCGCAGAAAGAAGTGACATGCTGCGGAATGTAAACCGCTGCGTTTCCGTGCAGTTTTTCCGCAGCATGTGTACAGCGATTTTTGGTTCCCATAGGTTCACATTGAACTGTAAACTCATGGGAAACTGCTGCGGATCCGCAGCATTTTCTGCAGCGTGTGCACATACCTTTAGAATTAGGCTATGTGCACACGGTGCGGATTTGGCTGCGGATCCGCAGCAGTGTTCCATCAGGTTTACAGTACAATGTAAACATATGGAAAACCAAATCCGCTGTGCCCATGGTGCAGAAAATACCGCGCGGGAACGCTGCGTTGTATTTTCCGCAGCATGCCAATTCTTTGTGCGGATTCCGCAGCGTTTTACACCTGTTCCTCAATAGGAATCCACAGGTGAAATCCGCACAAAAAACACTGGAAATCCACGGTAAATCCACAGGTAAAACGCAGTGCCTTTTACCATTCAAAAATGGTGCTGAAAAATCTCATACGAATCCGCAACGTTGGCACATAGCCTTAGGGTTGGGTTGAAATTAGGGTTGTGGTTAGGGTTAGGGGTGTGTTGGGGTTAGGGTTGTGGTTAGGGGTGTGTTGGGGTTAGGGTTGTGATTAGGGTTACGGCTACAGTTGGGATAAGGGTTAGGGGTGTGTTGGAGGTAGAATTGAGGGGTTTCCACTGTTTAGGCACTTCAAGGAGTCTCCAAACGCAACATGGCGCCACCATTGATTCCAGCCAATCTTGTATTCAAAAATTCAAATGGTGCTCTCTCACTTCCGAACCCCGACGTGTGCCCAAACAGTGGTTTACCCCCACATATGGGGTACCAGCATACTCAGGACAAACTGCGCAACAATTACTGGGGTCCAATTTCTCCTGTTACCCTTGAGAAAATAAAAAATTGCTTGCTAAAACATCATTTTTGAGGAAAGAAAAATGATTTTTTATTTTCACGGCTCTGCGTTGTAAACGTCTGTGAAGCACTTGGGGGTTCAAAGTGCTCACCACATATCTAGATAAGTTCCTTGGGGGGTCTAGTTTCCAAAATGGGGTCACTTGTGGGGGGTTTCTACTGTTTAGGCACACCAGGGGCTCTGCAAACGCAACGTGACGCGCTCAGACCATTCCATCAAAGTCTGCATTTCAAAAGTCACTACTTCCCTTCTGAGCCCCCACGTGTGCCCAAACAGTGGTTTACCCCCACACATGGGGCATCAGCGTACTCAGGAGAAACTGGACAACAACTTTTGTGGTCTAATTTCTCCTGTAACCCTTGGGAAAATAAAAAATTCTGGGCTAAAAAATTATTTTTGAGGAAAGAAAACGTATTTATTATTTTCACGGCTCTGCGTTATAAACTTCTGTAAAGCACTTGGGGGTTGAAAGTGCTCACCACACATCTAGATAAGTTCCTTTGGGGGTCTAGTTTCCAAAATGGGGTCACTTGTGGGGGGTTTCTACTGTTTAGGCACACCAGGGGCTCTGCAAACGCAATGTGACGCCCGCAGACCATTCCATCAAAGTCTGCATTTCAAAAGTCACTACTTCCCTTCTGAGCCCCCACGTGTGCCCAAACAGTGGTTTACCCCCACACATGGGGCATCAGCGTACTCAGGAGAAACTGGACAACAACTTTTGTGGTCCAATTTCTCCTGTAACCCTTGGGAAAATAAAAAATTCTGGGCTAAAAAATTATTTTTGAGGAAAGAAAACGTATTTATTATTTTCACTGCTCTGTGTTATGAACTTCTGTGAAGCACTTGGGGGTTCAAAGTGCTCACCTCACATCTAGATAAGTTCCTTTCGGGGTCTAGTTTCCAAAATGGGGACACTTGTGGGGGGTTTCTACTGTTTAGCCACATCAGGGGCTCTGCAAACGCAACGTGACGCCCACAGAGCATTCCATCAAAGTCTGCATTTCAAAACGTCACTACTTCACTTCCGAGCCCCAGCATGTGCCTAAACAGTGGTTTACCCCCACATATGGGGTATCAGCGTACTCAGGAGAAACTGGACAACAACTTTTGGGGTCAAATTTCTCCTGTTACCCTTGGGAAAATAAAAAATTGCGGGCTAAAATTCATTTTTGAGAAAATAATTTTTTTTTTATTTTCATGGCTCTGCGTTATAAACTTCTGTGAAGCACTTGAGGGTTCAAAGTGCTCACTACACATCTAGATTAGTTCCTTTGGGGGTCTAGTTTCCAAAATGGGGTAATTTGTGGGGGATCTCCAATGTTTAGGCACACAGGGGCTCTCCAAACGCGACATGGTGTCCGCTAATGATTGGAGATAATTTTCCATTTAAAAAGCCAAATGGCGTGCCTTCCCTTCTGAGCCCTGCCGTGCGCCCAAACAGTGGTTTACCCCCACATATGGGGTATCTGCATACTCAGGACAAACTGGACAACAACATTTGTGGTCCAATTTCTCCTATTACCATTGGCAAAATAGGAAATTCCAGGCTAAAAAATCATTTTTGAGAAAAGAAAAATTATTTTTTATTTTCATGGCTCTGCATTATAAACTTCTGTGAAGCACCTGGGGGTTTAAAGTGCTCAGTATGCATCTAGATAAGTTCCTTGGGGGGTCTAGTTTCCAAAATGGGGTCACTTGTGGGGGAGCTCCATTGCATAGGCACACAGGGGCTCTCCAAATGCGACATGGTGTCCGCTAACAATTGGAGCTAATTTTCCATTCAAAAAGTTAAAAGGCGCGCCTTCCCTTCCGAGCCCTGCCGTGTGCCCAAACAGTGGTTTACCCCCACATATGAGGTATCGGCGTACTCGGGAGAAATTGCTCAACAAATTTTAGGATCCATTTTATCCTATTGCCCATGTGAAAATGAAAAAATTGAGGCGAAAATAAATTTTTTGTGAAAAAAAAGTACTTTTTCATTTTTACGGATCAATTTGTGAAGCACCTGAGGGTTTAAAGTGCTCACTAGGCATCTAGATAAGTTCCTTGGGGGGTCCAGTTTCCAAAATGGGGTCACTTGTGGGGGAGCTCCAATGTTTAAGCACACAGGGTCTCTCCAAACGCGACATGGTGTCCGCTAACGATGGAGATAATTTTTCATTCAAAAAGTCAAATGGCGCTCCTTCCCTTCCGAGCCTTACCATGTGCCCAAACAGTGGTTTACCCCCACATGTGAAGTATCGGTGTACTCAGGAGAAATTGCCAAACAAATTTTAGGATCCATTTTATCCTGTTGTCCATGTGAAAATGAAAAAATTGAGGCTAAAAGAATTTTTTTGTGAAAAAAAAGTACTTTTTCATTTTTACGGATCAATTTGTGAAGCACCTGGGGGTTCAAAGGGCTCACTATGCATCTAGATAAGTTCCTTGGGGCGTCTAGTTTCCAAAATGGGGTCACTTGTGGGGGAGCTCCAATTTTTAGGCACACGGGGGCTCTCCAAATGTGACATGGTGTCCGCTAAAGAGAGCAGCCAATTTTTCATTCAAAAAGTCAAATGGCGCTCCTTCCCTTCCAAGCCCTGCTGTGCGCCCAAACAGTGGTTTACCCCCACATATGAGGTATCAGCGTACTCAGGACAAATTGGACAACAACGTACGTGGTTCAGTTTCTCCTTTTACCATTGGGAAAATAAAAAAATTGTTGCTGAAAAATCATTTTTGTGACTAAAAAGTTAAATGTTCATTTTTTCCTTCCATGTTGCTTCTGCTGCTGTGAAGCACCTGAAGGGTTAATAAACTTCTTGAATGTGGTTTTGTGCACCTTCAGGGGTGCAGTTTTTAGAATGGTGTCACTTTTGGGTATTTTCAGCCATATAGACCCCTCAAACTGACTTCAAATGTGAGGTGGTCCCTAAAAAAAATGGTTTTGTAAATTTCGTTGTAAAAATGAGAAATCGCTGGTCAAATTTTAACCCTTATAACTTCCTAGCAAAAAAAAATTTTGTTTCCAAAATTGTGCTGATGTAAAGTAGACGTGTGGGAAATGTTATTTATTAACTATTTTGTGCCACATAACTCTCTGGTTTAACAGAATAAAAATTCAAAATGTGAAAATTGCGAAATTTTCAAAATTTTCGCCAAATTTCCGTTTTTATCACAAATAAACACAGAATTTATTGACTTAAATTTACCACTAACATGAAGCCCAATATGTCACGAAAAAACAATCTCAGAACCGCTAGGATCCATTGAAGCGTTCCTGAGTTATTACCTCATGAAGGGACACTGGTCAGAATTGCAAAAAACGGCAAGGTCTTTAAGGTCAAAATAGGCTGGGTCATGAAGGGGTTAAATCACCCCCTTTTGCCCCAATCAAAATAAATCAATAAAAAAATCAAATCTACACATATTTGATATCGCTGCATTCAGAATCGCCCGATCTATCAATTAAAAAAAACATTAACCTGATCGCTAAAGGGCGTAGCAAGAAAAAAATTCTAAATGCCAGAATTACGTTTTTTGGTCGCTGCGACATTGCATTAAAATGCAATAACGGGCGATCAAAAGAGCGTATCTGCACCAAAATGCTATCATTAAAAACGTCATCTTGGCATGCAAAAAATAAGCCCTCAACCGACCCCAGATCATAAAAAATGGAGACGCTACGAGTATCGGAAAATAGTGCCATTTTTTTTTTTAGCAAAGTTTGGAATTTTTTTTCACCACTTAGGTAAAAAATAACCTAGTCATGTTAGGTGTCTATGAACTCGTACTGACCTGGATAATCATAATGTCAGGTCAGTTTTAGCATTTAGTGAACCTAGCAAAAAAACCAAACAAAAAACAAGTGTGGGATTGCACTTTTTTTGCAATTTCACCGCACTTGGAATTTTTTTCCGTTTTCTAGTACACGACATGCTAAAACCAATGATGTCATTCAAAAGTGCAACTCGTCCCACAAAAAATAAGCCCTCACATGGCCAAATTGACGGAAAATTAAAAAAGTTATGGCTCCGGGAAGGAGGGGAGTGAAAAATGATCACGGAAAAACGAAAAATCCCAAGGTCATGAAGGGGTTAAACATGCCCCATTTAGGCTGGAGTCACACTCAGCGTAAGACAATATGGTCCGTATATTATGGCCGTAATACGCTGAAAAGTCCCCAAAATAGTGGTCCGTAGCTCCTCCGTAGGCAGGGTGTTTCAGCGTTTTTTGCGCATGGCATCCTCCGTATGTAATCTGTATGGCATCCGTACTGCGTGTTTTTCTCGCAGGCTTGCAAAACCAACATACGGCTATACAAGGGATCCATGTGTAAAAAAAAACAAACATATATACTGTCTATATATATACCGTATATACTCGAGTATAAGCCGACCCGAGTATAAACCGACCCCCCTAATTTTGCCACAAAAAACTGGGAAAACTTATTGACTCGAGTATAAGCCTAGGGTGGAAAATGCAGCAGCTACTGGTGAATTTCAAAAATAAAAATAGATGCTCCATACCGTTCATTATTGCCCCATAGCTGTGCCATATAGTGCTCTGCACCGTTCATTATTGCCCCATAGCTGTGCCATATAGTGCTCTGCACCGTTCATTATTGCCCCATAGCTGTGCCATATAGTGCTCTGCACCATTCATTATTGCCCCATAGCTGTGCTATATAGTGCTCTGCACCATTCATTATTGCCCCATAGCTGTGCCATATAGTGCTCTGCACCGTTCATTCTTGCCCCATAGCTGTGCCATATAGTGCTCTGCACCGTTCTTTCTTGCCCCATAGCTGTGCCATATAGTGCTCTGCACCGTTCATTTTTGCCCCATAGATGCTCCATATAAATCTGTGCCATTGCTGCTGCTGCAATAATAATAAAAAAAAAGCCATACTCACCTCTCTTGATTGCAGCTCCCGGCGTCTCGTTCCGGCGTCCGGTCCCGGTGTCTCTCCGCACTGACTGATCAGGCAGAGGGCGCCGCGCACACTATATGCGTCATTGCGCCCTCTGACCTGCACAGTCAGAGCGCAGAGACGCCGGGAAGACAGAGCGGCGCCGGGAAGATGGAGCGGCGCCCGGCGGCTGGAACGGGGACAGGTGAATATAAAATACTCACCTAGTCCCGGCGCTCCTGACGCTGCCCCTGCCTGTCACACTGTCTCCGAGTGCTGCAGCTCTTCCTGTCAGCGGTCACTGGCACCGATCAGAGGAATGAATATGTGGCTCCACCCCTATGGGAGTGGAGTCCATATTCATGAGTTTAATGAGCGGTCCCACGTGACCGCTGAAGAGGGGAAGAGCTGCAGCACCCGGAGACCGTGGGACAAGCAGTGACAGCGTCAGGAGCGCTGGGACTAGGTAATTATGCCTCAGCACCCTCTCCCCTCACCCGCCGACCCTGCCACTCACCGTGACTCGAGTATAAGCCGAGAGGGGCACTTTCAGCCCAAAAATTTGGGCTGAAAATCTCGGCTTATACTCGAGTATATGCGGTATATATATGTCAGTAGACACATATATGTATATATATTATTACTTCATACAGCGCTAGATAGCTTTAAAGCCGGTAATTCAATTGCCGGCTTTTGCTATCTCCTTCCTAAAACCCGACATGATATGAGACCTGGTTTACATACAGTAAACCATCTCATATCACCTTTTTTTTGCATATTCCACACTACTAATGTTAGTAGTGTGTATATGCAAAATTTGGCCGTTCTAGCTATTAAATTAAAGGGTTAAATGGCGGAAAAAATTGGCTTCGGCTCCCGCGCAATTTTCTCCGCCAGAGTAGTAAAGCCAGTGACTGGGGGCAGATATTAATAGCCTGGAGAGGGTCCATGGCTATTGCCCCCCCCCCGGCTAAAAACACCTGCCCTCAGCCACCCCAGAAAAGGCACATCTGGAAGATGCGCCTATTCTGGCACTTGGCCACTCTCTTCCCATTCCCGTGTACCGGTGGGATATGGGGTAATGAAGGGTTAATGCCACCTTGCTATTGTAAGGTGACATTAAGCCAAATTAATAATGGAGAGGCGTCAATTATGACACCTATCCATTATTAATCCAATACTAGTAAAGGGTTAAAAAATACACAAACACATTATTAAAAAGTATTTTAATGAAAAAATCACAAAGGTTGTTGTAATATTTTATTCTACGCTCAATCCACTCACTGAAGACCCTCGATCTGTAACAAAAAAAAAATAATAAACCAACAATATACATACCTTCTGAAGATCTGTAAAGTCCCACGATGTAAATTCATCTGAAGGGGTTAAAATATTTTGCAGCAAGGAGCTCTGCTAATGCAGCGCTGCTCCTTGCTGCAAAACCCCGGAGAATGAAGGTAAAGTAGGTCAATGACCTATATTTACCTTCATTTGCGGTGAGGCGCCCTCTGCTGGTTGTTCCTAGATCGTGGGAACTTTCCTAGAAAGCTCCCAGGCTCGAGTTCATAAGAGGCGCCCTCTGCTGGTTGTCCTCATATGAACTCGAGCCTGGGAGCTTTCTAGGAAAGTTCCCACGATCTAGGGACAACCAGCAGAGGGCGCCTCACTGCAAATGAATGTAAATATAGGTCATTGACCTACTTTACCTTCATTCCCCGGGGTTTTGCAGCCAGGAACAACGCTGCATTAGCAGAGTTCGTGGCTGCAAAATATTTTAACCCCTTCAGATGGATTTACATCGTTGGACGTTACAGATCTGCGGAAGGTATGGATATTGTTGGTTTATTTATTTTTTTTATTACAGATCGAGGGTCTTCAGTGATTGGATTGAGCGTAGAATAAAATATTACAACAACCTTTGTTTTTATTTCATTAAAATAATTTTTAATAATGTGGTTGTGTTTTTTTTAACCCTTTACTAGTATTGGATTAATAATGGATAGGTGTCATAATTGACGCCTCTCAATTATTAATTTGGCTTAATGTCACCTTACAATAGCAAGGTGGCATTAACCCTTCATTACCCCATATCCCACCGGTACACGGGAATGGGAAGAGAGTGGCCAAGTGCCAGAATAGGCACATCTTCCAGATGTGCCTTTTCTGGGATGGCTGGGGCAGGTGTTTTTAGCCAGGGGGGGGGGGCAATAACCATGGACCCTCTCCAGGCTATTAATATCTGCCCTCAGTCACTGGCTTTACTACTCTGGTGGAGAAAATTGCGCAGGAGCCCAAGCCAATTTTTTCCGCCATTTAACCCTTTAATTAAATAGCTAGAACGGCCAAATTTTGCATATACACACTACTAACATTATCAATACAAAAATTTCCAGATTCATTGTGGTGACTACTGTCAGTCACCCACCCATCACATATACTCCCATGAGATTAATATATTAATCAGGAGAACAAATGGAAGTTTGTATAAAATTTTAACAAGCTTTATTGAAAACAATACATATAATTAAAACACAAGCACATATCAAAAAGTGACTGTGCAATTGATGCTAAAGTGCAAAAAAGACACCAGACAAAAAAGGTCTGCCACAGAATAAACACTTTGTGCACATAATTGCATGGTAAGTATAGGTACAGACAAATATATTCTAACACTATACCCAAAGACTATTAGTCACATGTGGGGATAAACCATGTTACAAATCATAAACCCCAGATGATAGCTGTATGGGAAATTCCCAGCCTCTGGTACACGTAATGTATGTCAGGCATGTAAAAAATATTCTTTGCCCCATATTGTGTCCATGAGCGGGGAGTAGTCAGAACAGCATGTCTTACCTAGTGTGGCCAGACCCTTTGCACGCACCCCGACGTGCGTTTCGCTGCTAATAGCGTTGCTTTATCCGTAAAACTTGCTAGTGTGACTCCAGCCTTATGGTCGGTATCTTCAGTTACCATGAGATGGTCCCAGTCTACACGATTAAGCTTTTTCTTTAATTTGTTGAACTCAGCTTTCCTAAAGTTCTTGGTTTTTGCATTTTCCCTTTAGAATGTTTCATTGAAAATTACTTTGAAACTCACTATATTCTGATCACTGCTTCCCAAATGCCCCCTGACCTGTAGATCTGAAATTGTACCTGGTTTATTTAACAGAACCAGTTCCAGCAGATTATCTCCCCTTGTTTCTTCATCTACCAGCTGAGAGAGGTAATTGTCCTGAATTGCGGATAAGAACTTTCAGCTTTTAGCACAACCAGAAGATTCTATGCGCCCGGTCTATCAAAGTACTGTATATACTCGAGTATAAGCCGAGATTTTCAGCCCAAATTTTTGGGCTGAAAGTGCCCCTCTCGGCTGATACTCGAGTCAAGGTGGGCGGCAGGGTCAGCGGGTGAGGGGGAGAGGGCGCTGAGGTATACTTACCTAGTCCCAGCGATCCTGGCGCTGTCCCTGCCGTCCCACGGTCTTCGGTGCTGCAGTTCTTCCCCTCTTCAGCAGTCACGTGGGACCGCTCATTAGAAAAATGAATAGGCGGCTCCACCTCCCATAGGGGTGGAGCCGCGTATTCATTTCTCTAATCAGCGGTGCCGGTGACCGCTGATAGAGAAAGAGCCTGCGGCACCGAAAACGAGCTGTGACAGGCAGAGGAGCATCAGGATCGCTGGGACTAGGTAAGTATTTTATATTCACCTGTCCGCGTTCCAGCCTCCGGGCGTCGCTCCATCTTCCCGGCGTCTGCGCTCTGACTGTTCAGGTCAGAGGGCGCGATGACGCATATAGTGTGCGCGGCGCCCTCTGCCTGATCAGTCAGAGCGGAGAGAGACGCCGGGAAGATGGAGGCGCCGGGACCGGACGCCGGGAGCTGCAAGCAAGAAAGGAGAGTATGTGTTTTTTTTGTTTTTATTGCAGCAGCAGCGGCCATGGCACAGATTTATGTGGAGCATCTATGGGACAAAATGAACGGTGCAGAGCAGATATGGGGCACAGATATGGGACAATAATGAACGGTGCAGAGCATATATGGGGCACAGATATGGGGCAATAATGAACGGTGCAGAGCATATATGGGGCACAGATATGGGACAATAATGAACGGGGCAGAGCACTATATGGGGCACAGATATGGGGCAATAATGAACGGTGCAGAGCATATATGGGGCACAGATATGGGGCAATAATGAACGGTGCAGAGCATATATGGGGCACAGCTATGGGGCAATAATGAACGGTGCAGAGCATATATGGGGCACAGCTATGGGACAAAATGAAAGGTGCAGAGCACTGTATATGGGGCACAGCTATGGGGCAATAATGAACGGTGCAGAGCACTGTATGGGGCACAGCTATGGGACAAAATGAACGGTGCAGAGCACTGTATGGGGCACAGCTATGGGGAAATATGAACAGTGCAGAGCACTATATGGCACAGCTATGGGGAAATAATGATCTATTTTTATTTTTGAAATTCACCGGTAAATGCTGCATTTCCACCCTAGGCTTATACTCGAGTCAATAAGTTTTCCCAGTTTTTTGTGGCAAAATTAGGTGGGTCGGCTTATACTCGGGTCGGCTTATACTCGAGTATATACGGTATGTTAATCCAATCGGTAAACGGCGTAATGAGGAAAAGAGTTAAAATGCCAGAATTACATTTTTTTTTGGTCGCCGCACCAGTGCAGTAAAATGTAATAATGGGCGATCAAACGTTGTATCCCAAAATGGAATCAATAAAAATGTCAGCTCGGCACGCAAAAAATAAGCCCTCCCCAGGCCACATTACAACTGTGGATTTGCAGAATTGCACTTTTTTTTACAACTTCACAGCACTCTGAATTGTTTTCACATTTTTCAGTACACTATATGGTAAAATCAATGGTGTCATTCAAAAGTACTACTCATCTCACAAAAAAACAAGCCCTCATATGGCCATATTATCATTTTATTTTTAATAATAATCTTTATTTTTATATAGCGCTAACATATTCCGCAGCGCTTTACAGTTTGTACACATTACACAGGTCAACAAAAACAAAATTTTTTTCTGGTGTCCAAAATATTTTAATGAATTTGGGGTATTTTTGGGGTGCTGATTCTGAATATGCTATCAGTTTTGCCAGATTGGCTCAAGTTTTTGAGATTTTTGGTATCTTATTTATAGCACTTGTTGGTAAATGCGATGCATCATGTCATTAATTTCTTTGGATTAGTACTTGAACTGAGCAGTTCTCAATATAGTTTTGTGTTAATTAGTGTTCTAAAAGTTTGTTCATAGCTTGATTTTTGCACTAACTTTATGTTGTTGTCTGTTTTCCATTGAAAAGCATGAACTCATCAAGAAGAAGTTGTCTTAACGATCCAGACTCATTCTGTTACATTTGTGGTGAATACACACTGCCAAAACATAGAAGAAACATAACAGACTTCGTAAAAAAAAGTGTATTTTGCCTATTTTGGGGTTATGCTTGGGGACCAAGACAAGTTTTGGGCACCACACATAGTGTGCAAAGCATGTATCGAATTATTACGAAAATGGAGCAAAGGACAAAGAAAAAGCTTCAAATTTGGTGTTCCAATGGTGTGGAGAGAGCAAAAAAATCATCATGTTGACTGTTATTTCTGTGCAGTGCAAGTGCAAGGATTCAATAAGCATAAGAAACGAAAATGGGAGTATCCTAACATGGAATCTGCAAGAAGGCCTGTCCCTCATTGTGAAGATGTGCCTGTACCTGTGTTTACCATGTTACCTGACCTTCCCCCACCTGATGATGATGAAATGCAGGGTATGGAGCTAAACATCAGTTCTGGAAGTGAACTAGAATATGAAGGAAGTTTCAGAACACCTACGCAATTTACCCAAGGAGAGCTCAACGATCTAATAAGAGACCTCAACCTCTCAAAAAGTGCATCCGAACTTTTAGCTTCAAGGCTAAGTGAAAAAAATTGTCTGACGCCTGGAACTAAAATTACATCTTACCGGACCAGAGAAGAAGCACTTCTTCAATTTTTCTGTGAAGATGACCTACTTGTATATTGTAAGGATATTCCTGGCCTGATGCTGCAAATGGGTTTACAAGTATATCGTCCTGAAGACTGGAGGCTTTTCATAGATAGTTCTAAAAGGAGTTTGAAATGTGTTTTGTTGAACAATGGCAATCAGTGTGCATCTCTTCCAGTAGCTCACTCAACTAAACTTGCAGAACAATACAAAAATGTCAAAATGGTCTTGGAGAAACTGTGCTACCATGAACATTCGTGGCTGATATGTGTTGATTTAAAAATGGTCAACTTTTTACTTGGACAGCAAAGTGGATACACAAAGTATCCTTGCTTCATCTGCATGTGGGATAGTAGAGCAAAACATCAGCACTGGGAGAAACTGAATTGGCCTCCAAGGGACACCTTGACAGTAGGAGCATCAAACATAGTGAACGAACCTTTGGTGGACAGGGAAAAAATCATTCTACCACCACTTCACATAAAGTTAGGATTAATGAAGCAGTTTGTCAAGGCATTAGACAAAGATGGTAATTGCTTCATGTACATCTGCAGATCTTTCCCTGGTCTTAGTAGCGAAAAACTGAAGGCAGGAATCTTTGATGGTCCTCAAATTCGGAAACTCATTAAAGATTCAAATTTTCCTAAGGAAATGAATGACATTGAAGCTGCTGCATGGTGTAGTTTTGTGTTGGTAGTGAAGAACTTCTTGGGAAATCAAAAGGCAGACAATTATGAAGAACTGGTACAAAACATGCTATTGAGATTTAGAAATCTGGGTGTACACATGAGCATTAAATTGCATTATCTTCACAGTCACTTGGACAGATTTCCAGAAAACCTTGGAGATTTTAGCGAAGAACAAGGGGAGAGATTTCATCAGGATATTATGGTGATGGAGGAAAGGTACCAAGGCAGATGGGACAGACATATGATGGCTGATTACTGCTGGAATCTACAGCGTGACTGCCCGAATAGCTCACATAGAAGAAAATCATATAAAAAGCGCTTTTCCAGCTATTAAATGTCTCCTATCTTTCATGTCTTGCTCATTTTTGAAGATTACTTTCTAAAACTAGTTAAAATAAACTAAAATCAACATTTACTTTGTTAAATTTATTGTATTCATGACAATATCAATAAAGTTAATGCGCGTGTAGCAAATTACGTCTTTTTTTTACACATTTTACGAAAAATCTCAAAAACTTGAGCCAATCTGGCAAAACTGATGACATATTCAGAATCAGCACCTCAAAGTTACCCTAAATTCGATGAAATATCTTTGGCACCAAAAATGCTGTTGACCAGTGTATCGTTGCTGTCCCCGATGGGGCTCACAATCTAGATTCCCTATCAACATGTCCTTGGACATATTGACAGAATAATAAAAAAGATATGGCTCTAGGAAGAAGGGGAGCAAAAATCAAAAACGCAAAGACAAACAAACCCAATGTGGTAAAGGAGTTAAAAATTACAATTTCCTATGAAACCCAGCCTATGGCTGAACTTCAGTATAGCACAAACCTACCAGCGACGGGGTCCATCTGTGTCAGACTGGTTGCTCTTAAAAGCTGCTGTCAGTGACTGACAGTGGGGTTTTTGGGGATAACAGCAGTGATCGGCTTTATGTATGTGAATGACTGGCAAAAAAGGAGTAGCACTCTGCAGTTGTCAAATCTAATCCCATTATTTGCTTAATTCCAGGTATAGCTTTATTCCAAGTGTCCCCCTATAAATAAAGATACCAATGTAGAAATTGGCAAATTCTTTATTTTATTCAATCTTAGAACTGGCCCTGTAAGCTTGGTGGTCTCAGTGCACACAATGGGGGATATTCACTTATGTAAATGATTCAAAGGTTTATGGGTCTACCCTATAAAACACTCCCCCCCTGTACACTGTACACTACCTCAAGACGTCTGCACAGCAGGTACACCCAGAGTACTGGACACCTTCATGACTGCCTAGTTAAGGCTACTTTCACACATCAGGCTTTTTGTTTTAGGCTAACTCCAACTAATTTTTTAAAAAACGGATCCGGCGTAAATTGTGAAAAACTGATGCACCGGATCCGTTTTTTAGCTGGATCCGGTCTTCTTTAATGCGCATGGATTTTTTTTTTACTTCCTGGTTCTGGGACGAGAGAGAGAGATCATTGTTTCACACCTCCGTTTCATGTGTTTTTCCCCGATTCCATCACTGCGTTTTTTTACGCCGGACAAAAAAACGTTGCAGTGGACTTTTTCTCCATCCGCCGGAAACGACTATTTGAATGGATCCAGAAAAAACGGATGAAACATCTGGCCATCAGGCACAATCCGGCGCTAATACAACTCTATGGGAAAAAAACAGACTCGGCGTAAAACAACGGATCCGTTTTTTTCAAAAATTGCCGGATTGTGCCTGAAACAAAAAGCCTGATGTGTGAAAGTAACCTAACAGCTCCTATGTAGGCCACAACAATAGAAAGAGTAAGACGAAGAGAAAGACCATCAACCAGATGGCTTGATGCCATCGGCAGAGAAGACACTGGTTGACCTATCTAGGCTTATACAAGATTGATCTTCCTACAGAGCATTCATCCAACAGGATCAAGCCGAAAGACGTAAAAATAACCTTCCATTGAGTCCCAAAAATATAACTTTGGCCCCCTTCTACCTGAAAATATACTACACTAGCAAAGCAACCTCCATTATGTTTCACAAACCATCCACTTCCATGAACAAGTATCTTCAGTCCCAATGGCAGCCCAAATATCAGGTTCCGGAATTTCACTGTATTTTGTAGATCTGCATGAGTTGTTCTCATAAAATGAATATATGCTACTTCCTCAGTACAGAATTAACGTGACCCAGTCCAAAATCTGTAACAAGGCTTCCCTACCCACCACAGGGCATTTACTGTATAATACTAGGGGGCTTTTTTTTGGGGGGGGGGGGGGCTAGAAATGAGCAAATCTGTTCCAGGCAATTTGAATTTTCCTTGACTATTACACAAAGGTTTAATTCTTCTGAAATATTTTTTTTTGTCATTCGATTCAGAAAAATGCGGAAAATGGTAGGCGGCCAGTCACCAATATTTTTGAATTACAGAGGGAATCTGGGATAAAAACAAAATGAGCAAACACCCTGCAGTAAGTGAATAAGTAGTAATAGTACATATAAATAACATATAGTACTTAGCTAACACTATTTTGATGAAAAGGGTGAAAAAGCCATCCCACCGCGACATGGTGTACCCAATCAGGATGGTCCCTAACTCTTGTAGTTCACCTCTCTACATGCCAACAGGCCTCAAAATAGACGGCGGTAGAGCAAGACCCAGAACTGACTGTTACAACACCTGTCTGTGGAAGCTATTTAGACTGAATGAACAGCCCACTATTCGCACAGGATCCTAATCTACTGCTTTCTATTTTGAGGTGAACTAAGAGTTCAGGACCATCCTGATTGGGTACACCTTGTTGCATTGGGATGGATTTTTTTTATCAAAACAATGTCAACAAAGCACCCTATGTTACCTACATGTACTATTATTATTCTGTATATTTATTAAATTACTACAGGGTATTTGCTCATTTTGTGTTTTTCCTAGGTTCTGTCTGCTATTGGCCACAGTTTGAATGTGCACCTACACACTGTACTTACATCAACATGTGTTTCAATTCATTTCTTTGGTTTTGAATTACTGAGGGGTTAAAAAAATATGTATTCTGTCTGCCCTTACCTGTTTTACCGTTTAGCACCATTCTGGTCTGATTGTCTTCTGTCTGCTCACAGTGCGGTCTCTTCAAAGGCATCTTCTACTCTACCACGTTGAACAGGCCCCATGAAGTCATGTGTCACCATAACCCAAGACCCAGGAGGTGTTGAAGATGCATTTTAGGAGATCACACCAGGTCACTGAACAGAGAAGGACAACCGAACTGGAGTGGTACTGTGTGGCGAAGATATTACCGTACCTATGTTTCACCTATTATGCTCTGCAATGTGAAGAGGCCTCTGATCACATTAATGCACATTCAAATGGATTTTTCCAGCCTAGTTCAAGCAAATTTGCCTAATTCAATGTTAGGCCTGTGTGACAAAGGACCCTTTTTGGCCTTCAAGTCATCAGGGTTCAGGTACAATTGTTACCTCTTCAAACCTTATTACCATGCTTCTGATAAAAGCGGTAGCTACAACTGGCGCCATTTACATGGTATTTTCTGACCACTGTGTGAATGGAGCTGGGCATATACTAAACAAAATGGAAAAGACACCCCTGGATGCGTTCATAATAGTTTTGAGGGAACAGGCTTTCTCAGGCTTTGGGAACGTTCCTGTACAAGGTGTGGATCTGGCACGAGCTACAGACAAGGCTGCACAAGGAATTCCTTTGGAGCTAATGAATACCATTAAAGTGGCTGGCTTTCATTCCTCTGGTTTGGATCGGTGCCATCTTAAGTCTAACATTTACAGTGTCAAGCTGGCAAATACTCATTTTCAGCTCATTGTGCTCTTATTAAACAGGCCGTTCAACTTAATTATTGCCCGGAGCTCCAGCTGAGGTAACAACATATAGTTATAAGCGCGAGCACAAATTGCTCACCATAAATATCCAACTTCCCGATCAATTTCCATGAAATGTGAAGGGGACAAAATCGAGATCTCACTTGCGCTAAGTGATTTTACAAAAAAGAACTTCCAAAAGCTTAAAGGACCACTCCAGGCAAACACTGTGCTCGATCTAGTGCAGACCCAATGGAGGGGGCATGATACAAAGATTCAAAGGACATCAAAAGGAAAATTACAATTTTGCCAGTTTCAATGAGGATGGCCAAATGGATAAACAACAAAGCAGACTTAACATAACTTTTTTTTGTCATTCATTTAGATATTTATCTTGTAGATATGCCATAAGTGTGTGATAAATGTCTAAAAATTATAATAGGAAAACAACATTGAACATGAAGGGAAAAAAGAAGAAAACAAGGTAGAGATGGGTTTTCCTAGATTTCCTGGCTGAAGACGTAAGAGTACCTCACAAGAAATTGTCAAAAAGGAAAAAGTATGTCCGAAACAAGAACATTTGATCATAACTAACCAAGAACCAACTTCATTTTGAGTGAACAGTGAACATTAATAAAATCCAAACACTTAGGTTCACCTTTGTGTTTTTGTGCGCAGCGTATACCTGCGTATCGATCCGTATGCGTCTTGCGTACATATATTTAACATTGTGTACGCAGGGACATGCGTCAGCATGTGTTTGCATGCAGATGCGTATGCATGTGTCGTTTCGTGGTGTGCGGCGAACGCAACATGTTGCATTTTTTGAGGCATCAATTTAGCGCAGACATACTCATGCGGATGTGGAGTGCTCGTTAGGGCCATGGGGTACTCTGGCCGGGTCCGACGGTTCTTAAAGGGGATGTCACGACAGCAGTGACCCGGTCATTGGTGTCATGATCCCAATGGCAGGGGATCACAAAAGGACAAGCACAAAAAACAAAACAAGCTCTAGGGTGATGGAAACTGAGCTGACCGCGATCCTGAACCTAAACACACAACTAGCTGTAGCCGGGGAACGTGCCTACGATGATTCCTAGACGTCTCGCACCAGCCGAAGGACTAACTTCCCCTATTAGAAGAAACACAGACCTCTCTTGCCTCCAGAGAAACACCCCACAGAAATAGCAGCCCCCCACATGTAATGACGGTGAAATGAGAGGAAAGCACATACGTAGTTATGAAAACAGATTCAGCAAAATGAGGCCCGCTAAAGCTAGATAGCAGAGGATACAAAAGTGAACTGCGCGGTCAGCGAAAAACCCTACAAAAAACCATCCTGAAATTACTTGAACTCATGTGCCAACTCATGGAACATGAGGAGTAATATCAGCCCACTAGAGCAACCAGCAAAAAGGAATCACATATCTGCAAGCTAGACTAAGACAAAAATTAAGCAAAACGTGGAACAGGAAAATCAAAAACTTAGCTTGTCCTGAAGATTACAGAAGCGGGAAGCAGAGGTAACAAGACACACTGATTACATTGATAGCCGGCGAGGAAATGACAAGAAAGCCAGGTTAAATAGGAAACTCCCATATCCTGATAGAACAGGTGGACACCAGAGACCGCAGAAAACACAAGTCACCCAGTACCATCTGTAACCACCAGAGGGAGCCCAAAAACAGAATCCACAACAGTACCCCACCCTTGAGGAGGGGTCACCGAACCCTCACGAGAACCACCAGGGCGACCAGGATGAGCCCTATGAAATGCACGGACCAAATCAGCAGCATGAACATCAGAGGCAACCACCCAAGAATTATCCTCCTGACCATAACCTTTCCACTTGACCAAATATTGGAGTTTCCGTCTGGAAACACGAGAATCCAAGATCTTCTCCACAACATACTCCAATTCTCCCTCCACCAGCACCAGAGCAGGCGGTTCAAGCGAAGGAACAACAGGTACCTCATACTTCCGCAACAACGACCGATGGAACACATTATGAATAGCAAACGATGCCGGGAGATCCAAATGAAACGACACAGGGTTAAGAATTTCCAAGATCCTATAGGGACCGATGAACCAAGGCTTGAACTTAGGAGAAGAGACCTTCATAGGAACAAAACGAGAAGACAACCACACCAAGTCCCCAACACGAAGTCGAGGACCCACGCGGCGACGGCGATTAGCAAACTGCTGAGCCCTCTCCTGGGACAACCTCAAATTGTCCACCACATGACTCCAAATCTGATGCAACCTATCCACCACCATGTCCACTCCAGGACAATCAGAAGGCTCCACCTGACCAGAGGAAAAACGAGGATGAAACCCCGAATTACAAAAGAAAGGAGAAACCAAGGTAGCAGAACTAGCCCGATTATTAAGGGCAAATTCGGCAAGCGGCAAAAAGGTAACCCAGTCATCTTGATCAGCAGAAACAAAACACCTTAAATAAGTTTCCAAGGTCTGATTAGTTCGTTCCGTCTGGCCATTCGTCTGAGGATGGAATGCAGACGAAAAGGACAAATCAATGCCCATCTTAGCACAGAACGTCCGCCAAAATCTAGACACAAACTGGGATCCCCTGTCAGAAACGATGTTCTCCGGAATCCCATGCAAACGAACCACGTTCTGAAAAAACAGAGGGACCAACTCAGAGGAGGAAGGTAACTTAGGCAAGGGTACCAGATGAACCATCTTAGAAAAGCGGTCACACACAACCCAGATGACGGACATTTTTTGAGAGACAGGGAGATCCGAAATAAAGTCCATGGAAATGTGCGTCCAAGGCCTCTTCGGGATAGGCAAAGGTGACAACAATCCACTGGCGCGAGAACAGCAAGGCTTAGCCCGAGCGCAAACTTCACAAGACTGCACAAAAGAACGCACATCCCTCAACAAGGAAGGCCACCAAAAAGACCTGGCCACCAAGTCTCTAGTACCAAATATTCCAGGATGACCTGCCAACGCAGAAGAATGGACCTCGGAGATGACTCTACTGGTCCAATTATCCGGAACAAACAGTCTTTCAGGTGGACAACGATCAGGTTTATCCGCCTGAAACTCCTGCAAAGCACATCGCAAGTCTGGGGAGACAGCCGACAAAATCACCCCATCCCTAAGGATACCAGTGGGCTCAGAATTTCCAGGGGAGTCAGGCACAAAACTCCTAGAAAGAGCATCCGCCTTCACATTCTTTGAACCTGGCAGGTATGAAACCACAAAATCGAAACGGGAGAAAAACAGTGACCAACGAGCCTGTCTAGGATTCAGACGCTTGGCAGACTCAAGGTAAATCAGATTTTTGTGATCAGTCAAGACCACCACACGATGTCTAGCACCCTCAAGCCAATGACGCCACTCCTCAAATGCCCACTTCATGGCCAAAAGCTCCCGATTACCAACATCATAATTCCGCTCAGTGGGCGAAAACTTTCTAGAAAAGAACGCACATGGCTTCATCACTGAGCAATTGGAGCTTCTCTGCGACAAAACCGCCCCCGCTCCAATCTCGGAAGCATAAACCTCAACCTGAAAAGGAAGCGAAACATCTGGCTGACGCAACACAGGAGCAGAAGAAAACCGGCGCTTAAGTTCCTGAAAGGCCTCCACAGCCGCAGGAGACCAATCAGCAACATCAGCACCCTTCTTAGTCAAATCCGTCAAAGGCTTAACAACACTAGAAAAATTAGTTATGAAACGACGATAAAAATTAGCAAAGCCCAAGAACTTCTGTAGACTCTTAAGAGATGTAGGCTGCGTCCAGTCACAAATAGCCTGAACCTTGACGGGATCCATCTCAATAGTAGAAGGGGAAAAAATATACCCCAAAAAAGAAATCTTCTGGACTCCAAAGAGACACTTTGAACCTTTTACAAACAAAGAATTGGCCCGCAGGACCTGAAACACCTTCCTGACCTGCTGAACATGGGACTCCCAGTCATCAGAAAAAAACAAAACATCATCCAAATACACAATCATAAATTTATCCAGATATTCACGGAAAATATCGTGCATAAAGGACTGGAAGACAGAAGGAGCATTAGAAAGTCCAAAAGGCATCACCAAATACTCAAAATGGCCCTCAGGCATATTAAATGCGGTTTTCCACTCATCACCCTGCTTTATCCGCACAAGATTATACGCACCCCGAAGATCAATCTTAGTGAACCATTTAGCCCCCTTAATGCGAGCGAACAAATCAGTCAACAATGGCAAAGGATACTGATATTTGACTGTAATCTTATTCAAAAGACGGTAATCTATACAAGGCCTCAAGGAACCATCTTTTTTGGCCACGAAAAAAAAAACCTGCTCCCAAAGGGGACGAAGATGGACGGATATGTCCCTTTTCCAAGGACTCCTTAACATAATCCCGCATAGCAGTATGCTCTGGCACTGACAGATTGAACAAACGTCCTTTAGGAAATTTACTGCCAGGAATCAAATCTATAGCACAATCGCAATCCCTGTGAGGAGGAAGCGAATTGAGCTTAGGCTCCTCAAAAACATCCCGATAATGAGACAAAAATACAGGAACCTCAGAAGGAGTAGATGAAGCGATAGAAATCGGAGGTGCATCATCATGAACCCCCTGACATCCCCAGCTTAACACAGACATCGCTTTCCAGTCCAAGACTGGGTTATGAGTTTGTAACCATGGCAGACCAAGCACTAAGACATCATGTAAATTATACAGTACCAGGAAGCGAATCACCTCCTGATGAACGGGAGTCATACGCATGGTCACTTGTGTCCAGTACTGAGGTTTGTTCATAGCCAAAGGTGTAGAGTCAATTCCTTTCAAAGGAATAGGGACTTCCAGAGGCTCCAGTCTAAACCCACAGCGGTTGGCAAATGACCAATCCATAAGACTCAGGGCAGCGCCTGAATCCACATAGGCATCGACGGAAATGGCTGATAATGAACAAATCAGAGTCACAGACAGAATGAACTTAGACTGTAAAGTACTAATGGCAACAGACTTATCAACCTTTTTTGTGCGTTTAGAGCATGCTGATATAACATGAGCTGAATCACCACAATAAAAACACAACCCATTTTTCCGCCTATAGTTTTGCCGTTCACTTCTGGACTGAATTCTATCACATTGCATTGTCTCAGGTGCCTGTTCAGAAGACACCGCCAAATGGTGCACAGGTTTGCGCTCCCGTAAACGCCGATCAATCTGAATAGCCATAGTCATAGACTCATTCAGACCTGTAGGCGCAGGGAACCCCACCATAACATCTTTAATGGCCTCAGAAAGGCCATCTCTGAATCTTGCAGCCAGGGCGCACTCATTCCACTGAGTAAGCACCGACCATTTCCGAAATTTCTGACAATATATTTCTGCTTCATCTTGCCCCTGAGAGAGAGCCAATAAAGCTTTTTCAGCCTGAATCTCTAGGTTAGGTTCCTCATAGAGCAAACCCAATGCCAGAAAAAACGCATCCACATTGAGCAACGCAGGATCCCCTGGTGCCAATGCAAATGCCCAATTCTGAGGGTCACCCCGCAGGAAAGATATAACAATTTTGACTTGCTGAGCAGGGTCTCCAGAGGACCGAGATTTCAAAGAAAGAAACAACTTGCAATTGTTCCTAAAATTCAGAAAACTAGATCTATCTCCAGAAAATAACTCTGGGATAGGAATTCTAGGTTCAGACACAGGAGCATGTACAACAAAATCTTGTATATTTTGAACCTTAGCAGCAAGATTATTCAGGCTGGAAGCCAAACTCTGGACGTCCATGATAAACAGCTGAGGTCAGAGCCATTCAAAGATTAAGAGGAGGTAAGATGCAGCCAGGCTGCAATTAAGGCTAGGCAGCAAACTCTGAGGGGAGAAAAAAAAAAACAACTTCCTCAGACTACTTTTCCTCCTACTTCAGCCAATACGATTACCACTTTTGGGCCGGCTATACTGTCATGATCCCAATGGCAGGGGATCACAAAAGGACAAGCACAAAAAACAAATCAAGCTCTAGGGTGATGGAAACTGAGCTGACCGCGATCCTGAACCTAAACACACAACTAGCTGTAGCCGGGGAACGTGCCTACGATGATTCCTAGACGTCTCGCACCAGCCGAAGGACTAACTTCCCCTATTAGAAGAAACACAGACCTCTCTTGCCTCCAGAGAAACACCCCACAGAAATAGCAGCCCCCCACATGTAATGACGGTGAAATGAGAGGAAAGCACATACGTAGTTATGAAAACAGATTCAGCAAAATGAGGCCCGCTAAAGCTAGATAGCAGAGGATACAAAAGTGAACTGCGCGGTCAGCGAAAAACCCTACAAAAAACCATCCTGAAATTACTTGAACTCATGTGCCAACTCATGGAACATGAGGAGTAATATCAGCCCACTAGAGCAACCAGCAAAAAGGAATCACATATCTGCAAGCTGGACTAAGACAAAAATTAAGCAAAACGTGGAACAGGAAAATCAAAAACTTAGCTTGTCCTGAAGATTACAGAAGCGGGAAGCAGAGGTAACAAGACACACTGATTACATTGATAGCCGGCGAGGAAATGACAAGAAAGCCAGGTTAAATAGGAAACTCCCATATCCTGATAGAACAGGTGGAGACCAGAGACCGCAGAAAACACAAGTCACCCAGTACCATCTGTAACCACCAGAGGGAGCCCAAAAACAGAATCCACAACACATTGGCCCTGGGCGTCTGATAAAATTAATGAAAGGTGAAATAAAGTTTAGAGGAGAATTATTCGTGACCCCACCCGAGGTGTTCAGCAATGAGTGGCTGACACGGCTTAAGGGGACCGCTGGGGCTGATGGTGATGCAGCAAAGTTGTTACGGCTCTCCACGGGTAGAGCTGGGCCCCAGGGCGATAATAGTGTTAAAGCTGTTGGTGATGTTGTAGTGCAGGGCAAGTGACGCAGGAATAATTCTGAGGATACAGCAGGGTGCAGTTTTCCACAGTTTACTCACAGTTCTTAGATGCCAGCCGGGGTGCTGTGTCCTCCAGGTTTGTGGTCCAGCCAGCTCTCAGGTAATTTTGAGTACACTTTGCCAGGACCCCCTTCTTATGTTCCTTTCCTGGCCGTTTCACTGCATTGGCTCCCGCCTCTACTGCCCTGCGCCTTCACACACAGTGTCCCAAGCCAGCAGCCTCGGACCTTGTCGGGCAACATCCTCCTGGTCCCTTGATCCTATGTGGTCGCCTTTTCGGCGAATGTATGTGGCTGTGGCTGTGGCATGTACAGTTACCACAGACTCCGGCTTGCTAGCTGAGCCTTGTAGTCCTCCACTGGTTGGGGGGCCGGTTCTCCCATTGCGACCTGGTCCCTCCACCCAACTACAGTCGGCGTGGATTTGGGCCCCACGGGTGGATTCCTCACCATCTGTGCCCCTAGGACCCCTTCTCTCTCTTCTTTCTGTCAAGAGCTTCTCTCTATCTTCCTTGTTCTCTCTCTGTCCTCTAGTTCTGGGATGAGCTCCTCACTTCTCAAGTCCCCAGCTCCAACTGACTAACTCCCTAACTGACTCCTCCTTCTTGTTTCTATGACAACTCCACTCTCTCCACCCACGCCCTCTACCTAGTTCCCTCCAGGCCTATAGAGATCTAGTGTTGGATGCTAGTGTGTGGGTACTGGGTAGTGTCCCATCCTTATCCGAGAGCCGAGTACCAC
This sequence comes from Ranitomeya imitator, assembly GCF_032444005.1. NCBI lineage: Eukaryota > Metazoa > Chordata > Amphibia > Anura > Dendrobatidae > Ranitomeya > Ranitomeya imitator. The sequence goes on from NC_091286.1 coordinate 636,714,382, forward strand.
ACCTCTGGCTGAGATGCAATGCCTCTGTGGCTACTGGACCCGCAGGGATGCCACAGATGAGTGGCATTTATAATACTAGGGAGGCATTTATCATCATGCTTGCGCATGTTATTATTATTATTATTTATTATTATAGCGCCATTTATTCCATGGCGCTTTACATGTGAGGAGGGGTATACATAATAAAACAAGTACAATAATCTTGAACAATACAAGTCACAACTGGTACAGGAGGAGAGAGGACCCTGCCCGCGAGGGCTCACAATCTACAAGGGATGGGTGAGGATACAGTGGGTGAGGGTAGAGCTGGTCATGCAGCGGTTTGGTCGATCGGTGGTTACTGCAGGTTGTAGGCTTGTCGGAAGAGGTGGGTCTTCAGGTTCTTTTTGAAGGTTTCGATGGTAGGTGAGAGTCTGATGTGTTGTGGTAGAGAGTTCCAGAGTAGGGGGGATGCACGAGAGAAATCTTGTATGTGATTGTGGGAAGAGGAGATAAGAAGGGAGTAGAGAAGGAGATCTTGTGAGGATCGGAGGTTGCGTGCAGGAAAATACCTGGAGACGAGGTCACAGATGTATGGAGGAGACAGGTTGTGGATGGCTTTGTATGTTATGGTTAGGCTTTTGTACTGGAGTCTCTGGGTGATGGGGAGCCAGTGCAAGGATTGACAGAGGGGAGAGGCCGGGGAATAGCGGGGGGACAGGTGGATTAGTCTGGCAGCAGAGTTTAGAATAGATTGGAGGGGTGCAAGAGTGTTAGAGGGGAGGCCACAGAGCAGGAGGTTACAGTAGTCGAGGCGGGAGATGATGAGGGCATGGACTAGGGTATTTGCAGATTCTTGGTTTAGGAATGTACGGATCCGTGAAATATTTTTGAGTTGGAGGCGGCAGGAAGTAGAAAGGGTTTGGATATGTGGTTTGAAGGAGAGATCAGTGTCAAGGATTACCCCAAGACAGCGGGCTTGTGGGACTGGGGAGAGTGGGCAGCCGTTTACCGTAATGGATAGGTTCGTTGGGGAGGTCGTGTGAGATGGGGAAAAGATGATGAATTCTGTTTTGTCCATGTTAAGTTTTAGAAATCTAGTGGAGAAGAAGGATGAAATAGCAGACAGACATTGAGGGATTCTGGTTAGTAGGGAGGTGATATCTGGTCCAGAGATGTAGGTCTGTGTGTCGTCAGCATAAAGATGATACTGAAAGCCGTGAGATTCTATGAGCTGTCCCAGGCCAAAGGTGTAAATAGAGAAGAGCAGGGGTCCTAGAACTGAACCTATAGGGACTCCGACAGATAGGGGGCGAGGTGAGGCAGTGGTGTGTGAGTGGGAGATGCTGAATGTCCGGTCAGTTAGGTATGACGAGATCCAGGATAGGGCCAAGTCTGTGATGCCAAGGGATGAGAGGGTCTGCAGCAGCAGGGAATGGTCCACTGTGTCAAAGGCAGAGGACAGGTCCAGGAGGAGGAGGATAGAGTAGTGTCGCTTGCTCTTGGCAGTTAAAAGGTCATTGGTGACCTTAGTTAGGGCAGTTTCAGTGGAGTGGTGTGACCGGAAGCCTGATTGAAAGCGGTCGAAGAAGGAGCAGGAAGATAGATAGGAGGACAGTTCAAGATGGACATGTTGTTCCAGTAGTTTTGAGGCAAAGGGGAGAAGTGATATAGGGCGATAGCTAGATACAGAGGATGGGTCAAGGGAGGGCTTTTTGAGGATAGGTGTGATGGAGGCATGTTTAAAGCTTGAGGGGAAAACACCAGTTGTTAGTGATAGGTTGAAGAGATGGGTTAGGGTTGGGATGAAGACTGTGGTGAGGTTTGGGATGAAGTGGGATGGGAGTGGGTCAAGTGCACAGGTGGTGAGATGCGATCTTGAGAGTAGAGTGGAGAGTCCGTCTTCTGTAATGGTGGAGAAGTTGGTTTTGGAGGTGGAGGACTGGGTAGTTGGGAGGAAGGGTTCTGGGGGTTGTTTACTAAAACTGTCTCTGATGTTCTCAATCTTCTGCTTGAAAAATGAGGCAAAGTCTTCAGCTGAGATGAGTGGGGAGGGAGGAGGTGCTGGGGGGCGGAGGAGAGAATTGAAGGTGTTGAATAACTGTTTGGGGTTGTGAGACAGGGAGGATATGAGAGATGAGAAGTAGGTTTGTTTTCCTGTGGCGAGTGTGGTTTTGAAAGTAGTGAGGGACTGTTTGAATGCGATGAAGTGTTCGTTGGAGTGGGATCTTTTCCATCTGCGCTCAGCAGCCCTGGAAGCTCGCCTCAGTTCTTTGGTCAGGCTGGTGTGCCAGGGCTGTCTGTTGATTTTGCGAGCTTTGGTATGTGTAAGAGGGGCAAGAGATTCCAAAGCTGCAGCTATTGTGGTGTTATATAGAGCGGCAGCATCATCCGCATTGTGTAGGGAGCTTATGTCTGCGAGAGGGAGGAGGGATTCCGAGAGTGAGTGAAGATCAAGATGTTTAAGATTTCTGCGAGGGTGTGAGAGTTTGTGGGGTGGGAGTTGTAGACAAGGAGTGGAGAGGGAAGAGAATGTGAGTAGGTTGTGGTCGGAAAGAGGAAGAGGTGAGTTCGAGAGGTTAGATAGGGAGCAGAGGCGGGTGAAGATGAGGTCCAGTGTGTGACCATCTTTGTGGGTGGTTGTAGAAGACCATTGAGCAAGGCCAAAGGAGGAAGTGAGGGATAGAAGTTTAGTGGCAGCTGAGAGGGAAGTGTCAATGGGGATGTTGAAGTCGCCCATGATGATAGTGGGGATGTCAGCGGTGAGGAAATGGAGTAGCCAGGTGGTGAAGTGGTCAAAGAAGGTGGTGGCTGGCCCTGGGGGACGGTAGATGACAGCCAGTTGGAGGTTGGAGGGGGAGTAGATGCGCACAGAATGCACCTCAAAGGAAGGGAGGGTAACAGAGGGCGGAAGTGGGATTGGGGTGAAGGAGCAGTTATCTGACAGGAGAAAACCAACTCCTCCGCCATGCTTGCCGCTGGGGCGAGGGGTGTGAGAGAGGTGGAATCCACCATAGGAAAGCGTGGCTGGAGAGGCTGAGTCAGAGGGGGTGAGCCAGGTTTCAGTGATGCCGAGGAAGGCATGTTGAAACATTTACTTGTTGTAAAGGCACTTATCAATGTTTTACGCCATTTCTTACACCGTATTTAAAATTTACACCAAAACATAATATTTACTATTAAAAATTTACCAGGCCGGGGGTTAGCAATTCTACTTAAAGTACAGCATATTTAAATGCAACATTTTGACATTGGTCTCCCATCCTTAAGGTACCTTCACACATAACGATATTGTTAACGATATCGTTGCTATTTGTGACATAGCAACGATATCGTTAATTAAATCGTTATGTGTGACAGCGACCAACGATCAGGCCCCTGCTGGGAGATTGTTGGTCGCTGAATAAAGTCCAGAACTTTATTTCGTCGCTGGACTCCTGCTGACATCGCTGGATCGGCGTGTGTGACACCGATCCAGCGATGTCTTCACTGGTAACCAGGGTAAACATCGGGTAACTAAGCGCAGGGCCGCGCTTAGTAACCTGATGTTTACCCTGGTTACCATGCTAAAAGTAAAAAAAACCAAACACTAGATACTTACCTACCGCTGTCTGTCCTCCAGCGCTGTGCTCTGCACTCCTCCTGTACTGGCTGTGAGCCAGAAAGCAGAGCGGTGACGTCACCGCTCTGCTTTCCGGCTCACAGCCAGTACAGGAGGAGAGCAGAGAAGCAGAGCACAGCGCTGGAGGACAGACAGCGGTAGGTAAGTATCTAGTGTTTGTTTTTTTTTACTTTTAGCATGGTAACCAGGGTAAACATCGGGTTTCTAAGCGCGGCCCTGCGCTTAGCTACCCGATGTTTACCCTGGTTACCGGCATCGTTGGTCGCTGGAGAGCGGTCTGTGTGACAGCTCTCCAGCGACCAAACAGCGACGCTGCAGCGATCCGGATCGTTGTCGGAATCGCTGCAGCGTTGCTAAGTGTGAAGGGGCCTTTATATAACTTTGGAAAATGTGATAAACATGTCCTCAATGTAGGACGTATCAGAAAAAATGCATGTCTATCCTGATATGCAAATTGCCTCTTCAGAGAAAAAGAGGACTTAAACTCTATAGCGCCACCTGTTGGAAGTAGCGATCCTACAAGTCACAATCAACCCTTTAACGAGTCTTGCAATATGACTAAGGATAAAAGCCAAAACAGTATTTCAATTCGCAGACAGTGTTTCGGGCTGTTGGCCCTCGTCAGAGCAAAGCATGAGAACTAATTTGGCTAGGTGAGAGGCTCTGGACTGGGGTCTAAGGGCTCCTTCTCACTTGCGAGAAATACGTCCGAGTCTCGCAGGTTAAAACCCTGCTCTGGCATCGGCACTCCAGAGCGGAGCTCGTGGCCGCACAGCAATACATGGAGCTGCACGCGCCGCTCTGGAGTGACGGCACCAGAGCAGGGTTTTAACCTGCGAGACTCGGACGTATTTCTCGCAAGTGAGAAGGAGCCCTAAGGGGTAAGGTTTCTCCTTGTTGAGAGTGACATACCAGCTCTGGCTTGTCAAGATAAGGAGGCTTATTCGCTGTGCAATGCTCCTCTGGGAAATTTAATATGCAAATTGCCTCTTCAGAGAAAAAGAGGACTTAAACTCTATAGCGCCACCTGTTGGAAGTAGCAATCCAACAGCTGACGCTATAGAGTTTAAAGCTTACTAACAAAAACCCTAATAAAACATAACTTTTAATACATATCGATAAAATGAATAGCACCAAAATCTGGGTACCCCCTAACTACAAAATACCTTAGGCTGAGAGATACTAGGGAGAAGAAATATCACTATGTCTCCTCTAGGATCTAATTTAGTGATGCAAAATCAATGATACTAAACCTCCTCTATTGTCATAGATATACAATTACAGAGGTAGGCCCTATATCCTGCCTCACAAACCAGTAATAACATCGATAGCACCATACAAAGTAATAGCTAAAAGTGATACCAATTAGCCGTGCTGATATACCACAACAGTCTCACTCAGCCGATGTGTGGAAATGAGTGACCTGTCCCTAGATACCACTCTATCTGCGCACCTACCTAGGTGTGGAGGTTGGCACCCTACGAAACACGAGAATGGCGCCCCCGCTCGTACGATGGCTGTCCCTTATCTTCTATTTTAGCCCTATAAGACTGAAAGTCAGAAACAGAGGGCCAGATGGCCTGTCTAAACTGTATGCCTCAATGCTAAATAAAATATATACAGAGAAAAATATTCGGGGGTTGGGATATGTAAATATAGAAAAAAGGGACAGACCAGGCAGGCTTAACCACTCATAGCCAATACACATGGAGTAATAGGTCACAGATATTCAAGATATCTAGGTATTAGTATAGCAATTAACTCACAATCCCTATAACCTAGATACACAGGGATTGAGTGGTGCTACCATAACAAACTCTCACAAATAAGTGTAATATATACAATGTTACAACGGTAAAACCATATTTCAACAGATGTATTTGCACACCACTGCACCACATATGGATATTTCATCAAGTTGTTAGATAAGCAGTGCGGACATAAAAATCCAAAAACATAATACATTTATACTCATCTGTTAAATAATGGTGCTGCATATGGGCGCCTGAGGATAATGAAACTCCTTAGATGAAGAAAAATGGACTCTCAGAGGGTGGACTCTTGACGCGTTTCCCCCAAGTGGGTTCATCAGGAGAGATTCATTATAGCATGGCAGTAAAGAGTTGTACTAAAGATGAGGCAGCCTACCTCTGTAATTGTAGATCTATGACAATAGAGGAGGTTTAGTATCATTGATTTTGCATCACTAAATTAGATCCTAGAGGAGACGTAGTGATATTTCATCTCCCTAGTACCTCTTAACCTAAGGTATTTTGTAGTTAGGGGGTACCCAGATTTTGGTGCTTTTATCGGTATGTATTAAACGTTATGTTTTATTAGGGTTTTTCTTTGTAAGCTTTTGTATGTACCCTTGAAAATATTCAAATTTGTGAGAAGAGCTATAGAGTTTAAGTCCTTTTTTTCTCTGAAGAGCTAATTGGCATATTAAATTTCCCAGAGGAGCATCGCAGGGCGAATAAGCCTCCTTACATTGACAAGTCAGAGCTGGTATGTCACTGTCTATCCCGAAAATCTTTATTGAAAACCATCAAAAATACTATACGATAATAATATAAGAAATACTATATAAGGATTGGTGGCAGCGGTCATATGTCCACCTGTACTGGAAAGAAAGAGTATACCGTATATACTCGAGTATATGCCGACCCTGAGCTGAGGCACCTAATTTTGCCACAAAAAATGCATTGTCCCCTCATCACAATCCTGCTATGCATGGCTTCCCATATCATCCTTGTATGCATGGCTCCCCGGTCCCTGTCCTTGTATGCATGCCTCCCCCATCGCTGTCCTTGTATGCATGGCTCCTTATCACCTATCCTTGTATGCATGGTTCCCATAAAAAAAATCAGCCTACCATATATACTCGAGTATAAGCCAAGATTTTCAGCCCATTATTTTGGGCTGAAAGTCCCCCTTTCGGCTTATACTCAAGTCATACCCAGGGGTCGGCAGGGGAGGGGGAACGGGGGCTGCCTAATTATACTCACCTGCTCCTGGCGTGGTCCCTGCCTCCCGGGCGCTGACAGCTTCTTCCTGTACTGAGCGGTCACATGGTACTGCTCATTACAGTAATGAATATGCGGCTACACCTCTATGGGAGGTGGAACCGCATATTCATTACTGTAATGAGTGGTAACGGTGACCGCTCAATACAGGATGAAGCTGCAGCATCGGAAGTAGGGACTGCACTGCGCCAGGAGCAGGTGAGTATAACGGGGAGCGCTGCGCGATATTCACCTGCTCCCCTTGGCAAGATCTTGGCAAGACAAAAGTTTTGTCGCCCACAGAAAGTAATGTGATATTCAAACAAATAATTAACTTAAAATACAAATATATGTTGCATAACATTGGTGAATAAAGTTGTGGTGCTATTAGAGTCATATTTAATATTTTGTGTGACTTCCATGATCTTGAAGGACTGCATCCATGCGTTTCAACAATGATTCATACGATTTATTAATTAAGTCATCAGGAATAGCAAAGAATGCAGTTCTACATGCCTCCCAGAGTTCATCTAGATTCTTTGGTTTTGTCTTCCAAGCTTCCTCTTTCATCCTACCCCAAACATGCTCAGTGATGTTCATGTCTGGTGACTGGTCTGGCCAGTCCTTGAGCACCTTGATCTTTTTTGCCTGGAGGATGTTGTAGAGATGGATGTATGAGATGGAGCACCATCCTGCTGCAGAATTTGACCACTTTTATGATATGGAATATTAGAGGTAGCTAATACTTCTTGATATTTTAGGCTATTGATATTGCCTTCTACCTTGCAAATGTTTCGCACACCCCCAAACTGAATGTAACCCAGAACCATGATCTTTTCACCACCAAATTTAACTGTTATCTGGGTGTATTTTGGATCCATACTGGCTCCTGTAGGTCTCCGGCAGTATTTGCGGTGGCTGTGGTGTATTTCTACTGAAGATTCATCAGAGAAATCCACCTTCTGCCACTTTTCTAGCGTCCATCTGTTAAGCAGGCTGTGGGACTTTGCAAATGCCACACAGGTTTTTATTTGCCTTTTGTTTAGTGCTGGCTTCTGGGTACTGATTTTACCATGGAGGTCATTTCGGGACAGAATCCTACAAACTGTTCTAATTGACACAAGGACTTGAGGTGACCAGGCCTGTTGGAGCTCTGCTTCAGTGGAAAAGGGGCTTGCCTTGGATTTTCTAACCAGCAAAGGTTCCTCCTGAGCTGTTGTCTTGCGGGGTCTGCCGGACCTGGGCTTGTCAACACATCTACAGTCTCTTCAAATCTTTTTTAAATTCTTTGTGCTTGACGCTGAGACACATTAAAGGTGCCAGCCACCTCTGCAGTAGATCTGCTCTTCAGCCTCTTGATAATCCAGGCTTTGGTCGCAGGGTGGATTTTTGGCATGTTGTCAGAGCTCAAGTTGCAGTTCAAGTGAGGGTCTGGGGTGCTGGGTTTCTTTTTAATACACGCACACTAATTAACTGATCATTTACTGAGCACAGGTGAGGAAGTAAACTAGGATTGGGTGCATTATATGACCATGCGACAAAATTTTTGTTTTGCCAAAATCTGACCATTCTGTGTCCATTAACTGATCAATATTTCTGCATTGATGACAATTTATTTTGTTAACCTAAACCACATTTCGGAGGATTTCAGCTTTCAAAAGAATATTTATACAACCAATGGATGAATTTAACATCAGGTTATAAGCTTTTATTTACATAACATGGATAAGCGACATAACTTCTGTCAGGGAGTGTTCACATCTATGCACTATATTGACAGTAAAGATGGATGAATCAGTTTGCAGGACCCTCATCCACCGGCCATGTCAGTAGTACCAAGCCACTGGGAGGGAGTCCTGCAATCCTCCTCCTACCTGCTGACATAACTTGCACATTTTCTGACAAGTAGACCTAATGCAACCTCACGCACGTGTCAACCCACAACAATAAAGTTAATAATAAAAAAAATCTTTATTTTTATATAATGCTAACGTATTCTGCAGCGCTTTACATTTTGCACACAATGTCATCGCTGTCATCGATGGGGCTCACAATCTAAATTCCCTATCTGTATGTCTTTGGAATGTGGGAGGAAACCAGAGTGCCCGGAGGAAACCCACGCAAGCACGGGAAGAACATACAAACTCCTTGCAGATGTTGTCCTTGGTGGGATTTAAACCTAGGACCAGATCTACCAATCAAAAAAGACAGGGATTGCAAAGAGAAAATGAAGTTATATTTTCCGTTTAGCTGCTCACTTCCAGTTATCAAGGGTGATGGAGACTGTAAGGCTGGGGCCACACAGCTGTTGATTCTCTCATACGAGAGAATCGGGCCAATTATGCTAATATCACTCAGATCAAACTCTGTCAGAGTTGTCAGTAATCCGAGTATCAACTCAACGTGATCCCATTCTCTCGCAAGAGTGACTCATTTCACAGGTATGGAGAAGATGGAGAACTTAATTTCTCCATGTTCTCAGTGTCCACGGTAATTGGGACTGTACTCGAATGACATCTAAGTGCAGTCCAATGTTTCACACGCACCTACAGACTTATATGGGTGCAGGTGATTAGATTCAATATTCAACAACAAAGTTGTAAAATGAACAAAAGTCGTCAATTCCCATAGATAGTAACATAGTAACATAGTTAGTAAGGCCGAAAAAAGACATTTGTCCATCCAGTTCAGCCTATATTCCATTATAATAAATACCCAGATCTACGTCCTTCTACAGAACCTAATAATTGTATGATACAATATTGTTCTGCTCCAGGAAGACATCCAGGCCTCTCTTGAACCCCTCGACTGAGTTCGCCATCACCACCTCCTCAGGCAAGCAATTCCAGATTCTCACTGCCCTAACAGTAAAGAATCCTCTTCTATGTTGGTGGAAAAACCTTCTCTCCTCCAGACGCAAAGAATGCCCCCTTGTGCCCGTCACCTTCCTTGGTATAAACAGATCCTCAGCGAGATATTTGTATTGTCCCCTTATATACTTATACATGGTTATTAGATCGCCCCTCAGTCGTCTTTTTTTCTAGACTAAGTAATCCTAATTTCGCTAATCTATCTGGGTATTGTAGTTCTCCCATCCCCTTTATTAATTTTGTTGCCCTCCTTTGTACTCTCTCTAGTTCCATTATATCCTTCCTGAGCACCGGTGCCCAAAACTGGACACAGTACTCCATGTGCGGTCTAACTAGGGATTTGTACAGAGGCAGTATAATGCTCTCATCATGTGTATCCAGACCTCTTTTAATGCACCCCATGATCCTGTTTGCCTTGGCAGCTGCTGCCTGGCACTGGCTGCTCCAGGTAAGTTTATCATTAACTAGGATCCCCAAGTCCTTCTCCCTGTCAGATTTACCCAGTGGTTTCCCATTCAGTGTGTAATGGTGATATTGATTCCTTCTTCCCATGTGTATAACCTTACATTTATCATTGTTAAACCTCATCTGCCACCTTTCAGCCCAAGTTTCCAACTTATCCAGATCCATCTGTAGCAGAATACTATCTTCTCTTGTATTAACTGCTTTACATAGTTTTGTATCATCTGCAAATATCGATATTTTACTGTGTAAACCTTCTACCAGATCATTAATGAATATGTTGAAGAGAACAGGTCCCAATACTGACCCCTGCGGTACCCCACTGGTCACAGCGACCCAGTTAGAGACTATACCATTTATAACCACCCTCTGCTTTCTATCACTAAGCCAGTTACTAACCCATTTACACATATTTTCCCCCAGACCAAGCATTCTCATTTTGTGTACCAACCTCTTGTGCGGCACGGTATCAAACGCTTTGGAAAAATCGAGATATACCACGTCCAATGACTCACCGTGGTCCAGCCTATAGCTTACCTCTTCATAAAAACTGATTAGATTGGTTTGACAGGAGCGATTTCTCATAAACCCATGCTGATATGGAGTTAAACAGTTATTCTCATTGAGATAATCCAGAATAACATCCCTCAGAAACCCTTCAAATATTTTACCAACAATAGAGGTTAGACTTACTGGCCTATAATTTCCAGGTTCACTTTTAGAGCCCTTTTTGAATATTGGCACCACATTTGCTATGCGCCAGTCCTGCGGAACAGACCCTGTCGCTATAGAGTCCCTAAAAATAAGAAATAATGGTTTATCTATTACATTACTTAGTTCTCTTAGTACTCGTGGGTGTATGCCATCCGGACCCGGAGATTTATCTATTTTAATCTTATTTAGCCGGTTTCGCACCTCTTCTTGGGTTAGATTGGTGACCCTTAATATAGGGTTTTCATTGTTTCTTGGGATTTCACCTAGCATTTCATTTTCCACCGTGAATACCGTGGAGAAGAAGGTGTTTAATATGTTAGCTTTTTCCTCGTCATCTACAACCATTCTTTCCTCACTATTTTTTAAGGGGCCTACATTTTCAGTTTTTATTCTTTTACTATTGATATAGTTGAAGAACAGTTTGGGATTAGTTTTACTCTCCTTAGCAATGTGCTTCTCTGTTTCCTTTTTGGCAGCTTTAATTAGTTTTTTAGATAAAGTATTTTTCTCCCTATAGTTTTTTAGAGCTTCAATGGTGCCATCCTGCTTTAGTAGTGCAAATGCTTTCTTTTTACTGTTAATTGCCTGTCTTACTTCTTTGTTTAGCCACATTGGGTTTTTCCTATTTCTAGTCCTTTTATTCCCACAAGGTATAAACCGCTTACACTGCCTATTTAGGATGTTCTTAAACATTTCCCATTTATTATCTGTATTCTCATTTCTGAGGATATTGTCCCAGTCTACCAGATTAAGGGCATCTCTAAGCTGTTCAAACTTTGCCTTCCTAAAGTTCAATGTTTTTGTGACTCCCTGACAAGTCCCCCTAGTGAAAGACAGGTGAAACTGCACAATATTGTGGTCGCTATTTCCTAAATGCCCAACCACCTGCAGATTTGTTATTCTGTCAGGTCTATTAGATAGTATTAGGTCTAAAAGTGCTGCTCCTCTGGTTGGATTCTGCACCAATTGTGAAAGATAATTTTTCTTGGTTATTAGCAGAAACCTGTTGCCTTTATGGGTTTCACAGGTTTCTGTTTCCCAGTTAATATCCGGGTAGTTAAAGTCCCCCATAACCAGGACCTCATTATGGGTTGCAGCTTCATCTATCTGCTTTAGAAGTAGACTTTCCATGGTTTCTGTTATATTTGGGGGTTTGTAACAGACCCCAATGAGAATTTTGTTACCATTTTTCCCTCCATGAATTTCAACCCATATGGACTCGACATCCTCATTCCCTTCGCTAATATCCTCCCTTAAAGTGGACTTTAGACAAGACTTTACATAGAGACAAACCCCTCCTCCTCTCCGATTTTTACGATCCTTTCTAAACAGACTGTAACCCTGTAAGTTAACTGCCCAGTCATAGCTTTCATCTAACCATGTCTCGGTTATTCCCACTATGTCAAAGTTACCTGTAGATATTTCTGCTTCTAGTTCTTCCATCTTGTTTGTCAGGCTTCTGGCGTTTGCGAGCATGCAGTTCAGAGGATTTTGTTTTGTTCCAATCTCCTCACTGTGGATTGTTTTAGAAATGTTCTTACCTCCCTTCTGAGTATGTTTTCCTGGGTCGTCTTTGTTCGAGTCTAATGTTTTTCTTCCCGTCCCCTCTTCTTCTAGTTTAACGCCCTCCTGATGAGTGTAGCGAGTCTTCTGGCGAATGTGTGTTTCCCAGGTTTGTTGAGGTGTAGTCCGTCTCTGGCGAGGAGTCCATCGTACAAGTAATTCACACCGTGGTCCAGGAATCCGAATCCTTGTTGTCTGCACCATCGTCTTAGCCAGTTGTTTGCATCAAGGATCCTGTTCCATCTCCTGGTGCCATGCCCGTCTACTGGAAGGATAGAAGAAAAAACTACCTGTGCATCCAGTTCCTTTACTTTCTTCCCCAACTCTTCAAAGTCCTTGCAGATTGTCGGTAGGTCCTTCCTTGCCGTGTCATTGGTGCCAACATGTATCAGAAGAAATGGGTGGACGTCCTTGGAGCTGAAGAGCTTTGGTATCCTATCGGTCACATCCTTGATCATCGCACCTGGAAGGCAGCATACTTCTCTTGCAGTTATGTCCGGTCTGCAGATGGCTGCTTCTGTGCCTCTCAGTAGTGAGTCTCCCACCACCACCACTCTTCGTTGCTTCTTGGCTGTACTTTTTGCTGTCACTTGTTGCTGTGTGCCCTTTTCTTTTTTGCTTGCTGGTATTGCTTCATTCTTGGGTGTGCCATCTTCATCCTCTACAAAGATTTGATATCGGTTCTTCAGTTGTGTGGTTGGTGATTTCTCCATGGTCTTCTTGCTTCTTTTGGTCACATGCTTCCACTCATCTGCTTTTGGAGGTTCTCTGACACTTTTTGCACCTTCTGTGACCAGTAGAGATGCTTCTGTTCTGTCTAGAAAGTCTTCATTCTCTTTGATGAGTTTCAAAGTTGCTATTCTTTCTTCCAGACCCCGCACCTTTTCTTCTAAAAGGGCCACTAGTCTACACTTCTGACAGGTGAAATTGGATTCTTCTTCTGGTCGATCTGTGAACATGTAGCACATGCTGCAGCTCACCATGTAGGTTGTCACATCTGCCATGTTGCTCCTAGATCCTGCTGACTTGCTGTGTGTTTTCCTTCTTGTGTAATCTACTCAGCCAAGCTCTCTTGCAATAATGTCCTACAGGCAAAAAGGCACCTGGAATATGCAAATTAGCCTCCTGAAGCTTGAATCCCTGGTTTGGTGATGCTTTCGAAGCAGCTGGTCCCGGCTGTACCCAACGATCTTCTAGCTTAGGGAGACTTCGCTTCTCCCAGAAGGCACCTGGAATATGCAAATTAGCCTCCTGAAGCTTGAATCCCTGGTTTGGTGATGCTTTCGAAGCAGCTGGTCCCGGCTGTACCCAACGATCTTCTAGCTTAGGGAGACTTCGCTTCTCCCAGAAGGCACCTGGAATATGCAAATTAGCCTCCTGAAGCTTGAATCCCTGGTTTGGTGATGCTTTCGAAGCAGCTGGTCCCGGCTGTACCCAACGATCTTCTAGCTTAGGGAGACTTCGCTTCTCCCAGAAGGCACCTGGAATATGCAAATTAGCCTCCTGAAGCTTGAATCCCTGGTTTGGTGATGCTTTCGAAGCAGCTGGTCCCGGCTGTACCCAACGATCTTCTAGCTTAGGGAGACTTCGCTTCTCCCAGAAGGCACCTGGAATATGCAAATTAGCCTCCTGAAGCTTGAATCCCTGGTTTGGTGATGCTTTCGAAGCAGCTGGTCCCGGCTGTACCCAACGATCTTCTAGCTTAGGGAGACTTCGCTTCTCCCAGAAGGCACCTGGAATATGCAAATTAGCCTCCTGAAGCTTGAATCCCTGGTTTGGTGATGCTTTCGAAGCAGCTGGTCCCGGCTGTACCCAACGATCTTCTAGCTTAGGGAGACTTCGCTTCTCCCAGAAGGCACCTGGAATATGCAAATTAGCCTCCTGAAGCTTGAATCCCTGGTTTGGTGATGCTTTCGAAGCAGCTGGTCCCGGCTGTACCCAACGATCTTCTAGCTTAGGGAGACTTCGCTTCTCCCAGAAGGCACCTGGAATATGCAAATTAGCCTCCTGAAGCTTGAATCCCTGGTTTGGTGATGCTTTCGAAGCAGCTGGTCCCGGCTGTACCCAACGATCTTCTAGCTTAGGGAGTCTTCGCTAAGTCTCCCTAGATTTGATGCTACTAAAAATGAAAATGACAGATAAAATTTAAAATTAGATCTTTTTTTTTATTTTACAAGTGTCGATCATGGAGAATTGTTATGCAGTAAATATGCAGTAAATGTATGGAAGTGAAGACATTTTTTCATATTCGGTTGGTGAATGAGGGTATCTTTGTTGGCCCACAGATTAGGGAGCTTTACGAAGACATTCAGTTCAATGACGTACTTCAGTCTGTCGAGAAGGCAGCGTGGAATAGATTTAAGAGTGTTTGTTCATGATTTTTGGGAAACAAACACGCGTTGAGTAACAAAGAGCCGGTGGATGAGAGGTCCATGTGCTACCACAAGCTTGGGGTACACATGTCTCTGAAGATTCACTTTCTCCATTCCCACCTTGACTTCTTCCCAGGAAACTGTGGAGACGTCAGTGATTAAGACGGTGAGTGATTCCATCAGGACATTGCTGCCACTAAGAAAAAGTATGAAGGGAAATGGAGCTCGGCAATGTTAGGAGACTACAGTCATGGCCAAAAATTTTGAGAATGAGACAAATATTAATTTTTCCAAAGTCTACTGCTTCATTTTTTCTAATGGCAATTTGCATATACTCCTGAATGTCAGAGTGATCAGCTTAACAGCAATTACTGTACTTGCAAAGTCAATATTTGCCCAGAAAATGAACTATAACCCCCAAAACACATTTCAACATCATTGCAGTCCTGCCTTAAAAGGAGCAGCTAACATCGTTTTAGTGATTGATCCATTAACACAGGTGTGGGTGTTGATGAGGACAGGGCTGGCGATCAATCAGTCATGATTAAGTAAGAATGACATCACTGGACACTTTAAAAGGAGGCTGGTGCTTGGTATCATTGTTTCTCTTCAGTTAACCATGGTTATCTCTAAAGAAACACGTGCAGCCATCATTGCACTGCACAAAAATGGCCTAACAGGGAAGAGTATCGCAGCTACAAAGATTGCACCTCAGTCACCAATCTATCGCATCATCAAGAACTTCAAGGAGAGAGCTTCCATTGTTGTCAAAAAGGCTCCAGGGCGCCCAAGAAAGACCAGCAAGCGCCAGGACCGTATCTTAAAACTGTTTCAGGTGCGGGATCGGACTACCAGCAGTGCCGAGCTTGCTCAGGAATAGCAGCAGGCTGGTGTGAGTGCTTCTGCACGCACTGTGAGGCGGAGACTCTTTGAGCAAGGCCTGGTTTCAAGGAGGGCAGCAAAGAAGCCACTTCTCTCCAGAAAAAACATCAGGGATCGACTGATATTCTGCAAAAGGTACAGGGAGTGGACTGCTGAGGACTGGGGTAAAGTCATTTTCTCTGATGAATCCCCTTTTTGATTGTTTGGGACATCTGGAAAACAGCTTATTCGGAGAAGAAGAGGTGAGCGCTACCACCAGTCTTGTCTCATGCTAACTGTAAAGCATCCTGAAACCATTCATGTGTGGGGTTGCTTCTCAGCCAAGGGAATCGGTTCACTCACAGTCTTGCCTAAAAACACAGCCATGAATAAAGAATGGTACCAGAATGTCCTCCAAGAGCAACTTCTCCCAACCGTCCGAGAGCAGTTTGGCACCCAACAATGCCTTTTCCAGCATGATGGAGCACCTTGCCATAAAGCAAAGGTGATAACTAAATGGCTCATGGAACAAAACATAGAGATTTTGGGTCCATGGCCTGGAAACCCCCCAGATCTTAATCCCATTGAGAACTTGTGGTCAATCATCAAGAGACGGGTGGACAAACAAAAACCAACAAATTCTGGCAAAATGCAAGCATTGATTATGCAAGAATGGACTGCTATCAGTCAGGATTTGGTCCAGAAGTTGATTGAGAGCATGCCAGGGAGAATTGCAGAGGTCTTGAAGAAGAAGGGTCAACACTGCAAATATTGACTTGCTGCATTAACTCATTCTAACTGTCAATATAACCTATTGGTACTCATAATATGATTGCAATTATATTTCTGTATGTGATATAAACATCAGACAAACACTAATAAAAACCAGAGGGCAGCAGGTCATGTGAAAATATAATTTTGGTGTCATTCTCAAAACTTTTGGCCATGACTTTACTTCTGGTCAATCCAGAGAGACATTCCAGAGCTACACTACAAACGGCAGCCAAGAGAAAGTGCCCCATGTAATGACAGTTTGTCATAAAAAATCCCAATAAATGTGTAGAAGGTTTTTGCAAATGTATTTCATAAATTTCATTGCCCCCACATCTCCTACTTTAAACTCTAGAACTAATGATTTTGCAATAGGGTAATATTCTGTTCCCTTATGGTCATAGAAATGTGAAAGCATTTACAAAGAATTCATGAAAATTTATTGATGCACTTGCAGCATGCAGAGACTGTTTTCTCATGCGAATCCGCATGAGAAAAAAATGAGCCCCTATAGCAGTGTTCCCCAACTCCGGTCCTCAAGAGCCACCAACAGGTCATGTTTTGAGGACATCTTTAGTATTGCACAGGTTATTGAATGCTTGCCTGTCCATGAGATGCAATTATCACCTGTGCAATACTAAGGAAATCCTGAAAACATGACCTGTTGGTGGCTCTTGAGGACCGGAGTTGGGGAACACTGCCCTATAGGATAACATTGGGCCAAGTGCTAGCCAATAAAACATCGGATAGCACTCAGCAGCGTTATACGATCGTGTAAGTGAGTCCTTAAAGTTACCACTCACTAGTGAACACGTTGTGATTGTTCCCCCTTCAACTTGGCTGTCAATCAATCTGTCATGCTCCTCATTGTGAGACGAGCAGTGAATTTAAACTATCCCTGCACCGTCCTGAAGAAAGGAAGTGAGCTGCTACAGGTAGAATATAACTTCATTTTCTCCCTGCAGCCTCATCTCCAATAAACTTGCGAACAGGATATCAATGCTATTATAGTATTTTTGTAAGTCACAGGTTAAAAGTTATCAAGTTTTCTTTTAAACATCTGTCTTAGCAATGCAAAGAGCTTACCAAATAAAGACAAGGCCATACCATCTCCCAGTAGCACTCAATCACTATTCCGAGTTTATGTATTCACCCTAAGGCCACGTTCACACCTTCAGTATTTGGTCAGTATTTTACATCAGTGTCTGTAAGCCAAAACCATACACTTTACAACATACAACATACCACATACAGTACATACAACATACAGTACATACAACATACAGTACATACAGTACACAGTACATACAACATACAGTACATACAGTACATACTACATACAGTGCATACAACATACAGTACATACACTACATACAAAATACAGTACATACAGTATATGCTACATACAGTACATACAGTACATACTACATACAGTACATTCAGTATGTACAACATACAGTACATACAGTATATACTACATACAGTACATACAGTACATACAGCATACAATACATACAGTACATACAACATACAGTACATACAGTATATACCACATACAGTGCATACAGTGCATACACTACATACAACATACAGTACATACAGTATATACTACATACAGTACATACACAAATAAAGGATAAAAATATTTTTATTATCAATAAATATAACATAAAAAGAACAGTTGATATATCTGAGAATAACCGTACTAAGGGACGCCACAGAACAAAATAGATATTGGTATTAAGCATACAGCAACCAACTGCATAGTACACATGCAAGTGGATGACAAAAAGATCCAATATCAATAATGCTGAACATGTACCAACTAAATCTAAATCGATGAGAAGATCAGCAGCATATACAAATATCCAAGACCCTAAACAAATGGATCCAAACAAAATATCTAAACCATCCCAAGTCATAATAGACGCCAATATAATGGGCTTAGTATAATGGGCATAACCAGCCTCAATGTGCCAGGGAGGTAAGATTGTTTAAAGAAGGGTATATTACCTGCTGCAGAGCTTCACCGGGCGTCCCCTCAACCCGACGCGCGTTTCACCGCCAGCTTCTTCCAGGGGCCGTGTGTTTTTTTACTTAAACAGAGCAAAGACAGAGTTCATGCAGATAAAGGCATACTGAGGAAGGTTTCTGCCAGACAAATTCATTGGATTAAAAGAGCAGCTGCCAAAATACCATTACAAAGCAGCAAACAGTTATTTGAAGCTGCTGGTGCCTCTAGAGTCCCTCAAACCTCAAGGTGTAGGATACTTCAAAGGCTTGCTGTGGTGCATAAACCTATTATTCAACCACCCCTAAACAGTGTTCACAAGCAGAAACGGTTGCAGTGGGCCCAGACATACATGAAGACTAATTTTTAAACAGTCTTCTTTACTGATGAGTGTTGAGCACCCTTGGATGGTCCAGATGGATAGAGCAGTGGATGGTTGGTGGATGGCCACCATGTCCCAACAAAGCTGCTACATCAGCAAGGAGGTGGAGGAGTCATGTTTTGGGCCAGAATCATGGGGAAACAGTTGGTAGGGCCCTTTAAGGTTTCTGAAGGTGTGGAAATGACCCCTGCAAAGTATAGGGTCATTCCATATCAAGTGATCCAAACATGAATATTTTTTTTACCTTACGTCTTTAGATTTTTTTTATGTTTTGTTTTTATGAAGTACAACTTTAGTTAATTACAAATTAAAAGTTTAGAATTTTTTTCTTCATCAGTGAATTTTTTACAGATTTTTAAAGTTTTGAAAAAGCGCGGATTTTGGCCTGGTATGGCTTTACATTTTTTATCATATCTCGGGCTAGAATTAAGATATAGTGGTGGGAGAGGCATCATTTTTCTCAGAACGGTACCAGCTTTCATTTGATATGTCACAAGACTATGTTTCTTTATATTTTGTTTTGGAGAAATCAAATTAAAAATTTTGATGCGCAATTCTGAAAAAAACGTATGTTTTAAAATTGTGAAAACATGCATGTGTGTTACGCGTGTCCTTGTTTATATTTGTACAAGGACTCAACTTGGGATCTATCAAATTTGTATTTTTTTTTAAGCCTTGAATCATCTGATTTCATGTTTGTGTGAGTTTCTTCCTTTTTTCACAAAAAACAAATACCGAAGTGCCAGAATAAATACATCTTAATCATCATAACAACTTGCTCAGCATTTTCAACCTGAATTCTTTGAACAAGCCAAAAGATAAAAGGTGATCACATCCTCAAGTGTGGTTTTCTAAATACAGTCTGATCCTAATTATATGTTAAAAACAAGATTAAAAGAACCAATATTTCTACCACCTATTTATACATGGAACAATTTTTTTTCTACTATATCACTAAACATGTCATTCATGAAGTGTTTAAGAAGAATAGTACAGTAGTTAAATCTTCTTTCTATAAAATATGAACTAATCAAACAATTAATAGTAGGTTTTTACACTGGCCTTTTATCATCAATGTGTCCCTTCTAGTAGGTGAAATGTCATGTTGTCCATAAGGGCTCACTAGCAATGGCCGTTTCCTTCTGTGTCAGAGTATGTGCGGCCGGTCATGGTGCTCGGCTCCACCTGAGTCAATATCTGATTTTTGTAACTTTTACAATGTCTGGTTTTCTTGGATACACAAAGGATGGTGCTGGACCAGAAGCTGCAAAAAAGTCCTTTCTACTTCTTCATTTTCACAATCTTTGGCGAGTACAGTAGCCGCCACCATATTCACAGGTCACATCACCAGTTATGTCATCCATTGCCGATCTTGTGCCGCCTTCTACCACGTCATAGACGTCACTCTCTTTGCTGAATGAAGAAACCCTTGTTTTTATTTCTGTTTCACTACATGGAATGACAGTCCAGTATTGCCGAGTCCCCTTTCTGCTTCCTGTAACCGAGGTTTTCACAAACTCTCCTCCTCCTCGTAGTCCTGGTTTGTACTATACATGGACTGGATGGTAAGAATGTTTTTCTCCCTCCATTTGAGGAGTTGCCTGGGTGATAAGATTTGGTGTGAATACGGTCTGTGGAGGCCCGAGCTGCCAGTCTGTCATCTGCTCTGCAGTCAACGTCTACCCCTGGTCATTCTCAGCCCTAACAAAGCTTCTCCTCTGTCCTCTCCTGCTTCTAAGCTGTAACATAATAAAATAATACAGTAATATCTAAAAATCATGGATTATTTGGTAAATACAGACCCCACATTGTTAGACCAAAGGCTGAACAGATCTGAATGCGAGATTTTCGAATTGACAAGGTAATAGTTTTATTTTTAAAAATATGATCCCATCATGATCCCAGCTTGTATTTTGGTACAGATGTGGCTAGGAGCATAGCAGGCACATGTGCAGTTTTTGAAATTTTTAAATTAAACGTTTTTTTCTAAAATGCGTTTTAAAGTTTTGCGCTTGCGTTCGCATAGGTAAACTATTATCAAAGATACTATTGTGACATATCTGGTGAAAGCCTGTACAGTTCTGAGTAGATTAATGTTTATTTTGTTTCTCTATCTTTTTTCTAGCCTGAGTTATGGGGATAAATGTAAAGGCAGGCAACACCGAAATTCGCACTTTTTCCGAACTTTGAAAATCAATAAAAAATGTAAAAAAAAAATCTAGAAACTTTTTCTTCTTCACATTTTGCATTCTCTGACACACTATTACCAAATAACAAAATCTCAAAAGAATTAAAAATATAGTGGTAAAAATCATTGGTTCACTTGACATGGAATGACCCCTATAGAGAGTTTCTGTATGACAAGTTTCTTTCATGGTATAAAAAGCAGAAACATGCCTTCAGGAGCAAAATCATCTTCATGCATGACAATGCACCATCTTATGCTGCAAAGAATACCTCTGAGTCATTGGCTGCTATGGGCATAAAAGGAGATAAATTCATGGTGTGGCCACCATCTTCCCCTGACCTCAACCCTACATAGAACCTTTGGAGTATGTTCAAGCAAAAGATCTATGAGGGTTGGAGGCAGTCCACATCAAAAGAGCGGCTCTGGGAGGCTATTCTGAGTTCATGCAAAGACGTACAAGCAGAAACTCTCCAAAAACTCACAAGTTCAATGGATGCAAGAATTGTGAAGGTGATATCAAAGAAGGGTTCCTATATATTAACATGTAACTTGGCCTGTTAGGATGTTTTTGAGTTAAATAGTTTTTTTGTTCAGTGAATGTGACCTACTTCAACACCCTCATCACCTCCCTGTCCAATAACCCTAAACGTCTCTTTGACACGTTCCAGTCCCTACTCAACCCAAGAGAGCAGGCCCCAACCACGGATCTCCGTGCTGACGATCTGGCCAATTACTTCAAAGAAAAAATTGACCACATTCGACAGGAAATCATCTCCCAATCTCTTCATACCATGCACTGTCCTCCCTCCCCCACTGCATCTAGTTCACTCTCTGACTTTGACGCAGTTACAGAAGAAGAAGTAAGCAGGCTCCTTGCATCTTCTCGCCCGACCACTTGCACCAGTGACCCCATTCCGTCACATCTCCTCCAGTCCCTTTCCCCGGCTGTCACCTCTCATCTAACAAAAATATTCAACCTTTCCCTCACTTCCGGTATTTTTCCCTCCTCATTTAAGCATGCCATCATACATCCATTACTTAAAAAACCATCCCTCGATCAAAACTGTGTCGCTAATTATAGACCTGTCTCTAATCTTCCCTTCATCTCTAAACTCCTCGAACGCCTGGTCCACTCCCGTCTTACCCGCTATCTCTCAGATAACTCTCTTCTCGACCCTCTTCAATCTGGCTTCCGCTCTTTACACTTTACTGAAACCGCCCTCACTAAAGTCTCTAATGACCTACTAACAGCTAAATCTAATGGTCACTACTCGATGCTAATTCTCTTGGATCTCTCTGCAGCATTCGATACTGTCGATCATCAGCTCCTCCTCACTATGCTCCGCTCCATCGGCCTCAAGGACACCGTTCTCTCCTGGTTCTCCTCCTATCTCTCTGACCGATCCTTCACTGTATGTTTTGCTGGTTCCTCCTCCTCTCACCTTCCCCTTACTGTTGGGGTTCCTCAAGGATCAGTCCTAGGCCCCCTCCTCTTCTCGTTGTATACTGCCCCTATTGGACAAACAATCAGTAGATTTGGTTTCCAGTACCATCTCTATGCTGACGACACCCAATTATACACCTCTTCTCCTGTTGTCACGCCGACCTTTTTAGAAAACACCAGGGATTGTCTTACCGCTGTCTCTAACATCATGTCCTCCCTCTATCTGAAACTAAACCTGACAAAAACTGAACTCCTCGTGTTCTCTCCCTCTACTAACCTACCTTTGCCTGACATTGCCATCTCCGTGTGCGGTTCCACCATTACTCCAAAGCAACATGCCCGCTGCCTTGGGGTCATCCTTGATTCTGACCTTTCATTCACCCCCCATATCCGATCACTGGCTCGCTCTTCTTATCTGCATCTCAAAAACATTTCTAGAATTCGCCCTTTTCTTACTTTCGACTCTGCAAAAACTCTTACTGTTTCACTTATTCATTCTCGTCTGGACTATTGTAACTCTCTACTAATCAGCCTCCCTCTTACCAAACTTTCCCCGCTCCAATCGGTCCTGAATGCTGCTGCCAGGATCATATTCCTCACCAACCGTTACACCGATGCCTCTACCCTGTGCCAGTCATTACACTGGCTACCCATCCACTCCAGAATCCAGTACAAAACTACTACCCTCATCCACAAAGCACTCCATGGCTCGGCACCACCCTACATCTCCTCTCTGGTCTCAGTCTACCACCCTACCCGTGCCCTCCGCTCCGCTAATGACCTCAGGCTAGCATCCTCAATAATCAGAACCTCCCACTCCCGTCTCCAAGACTTTACACGTGCTGCGCCTATTCTTTGGAATGCACTACCTAGGTTAATACGATTAATCCCCAATCCCCACAGTTTTAAGCGTACCCTAAAAACTCATTTGTTCAGACTGGCCTACCGCCTCAATGTATTAACCTAACGATCCCTGTGTGGCCTATTTATAAAAAAAAAAAAAAAAAATCAGGTTCCTCGCATCATGTTCTCATTCACTTTATGCAGTTAATAGCCCTCTGTGTCTGTACTGCTACATACTTAGGCTGATAACTGGTTCATGCAGCTTTACATGAACACCCGAGCCTTACACTATGGCCGGTCCGAATAACTAAAGCAATTGTTACCATCCACCTCTCGTGTCTCCCCTTTTCCTCATAGTTTCTAAGCTTGCGAGCAGGGTCCTCATTCCTCCTGGTATCTGTTTTGAACTGTATTTCTGTTATGCTGTAATGTCTATTGTCTGTATAAGTCCCCTCTATAATTTGTAAAGCGCTGCGGAATATGTTGGCGCTATATAAATAAAAATTATTATTATTATTATTACCTGCTGCAAATTCCACAAATGAGCATTTTCAGTTCCTTAACCCCTTTACCCCCAATGGTGGTTTGCACGTTAATGACGGGCCAATTTTTAAAATTCTGACCACTGTCCGTTTATGAGGTTATAACTCTGAAACGCTTCAACGGATCCTAATGATTCTGACATTATTTTCTCAAGAAATATTGTAATTCATGAAAGTGGTAACATTTCTTTGATATTACCTGCGTTTATTTGTGAAAAAAATTGAAATTTGGTGAAAATTTAGAAAATTTTGCAATTTTACAACTTTTAATTTTTATGCCCTTAAATCACAGAGATATGTCACACAAAATATTTAATAAGTAACATTTTCCACATGTCTACTTTACATAAGCACAATTTTGGAACCAGTTTTTTTTTTGTTAGGGAGTTATAAGGGTTAAAAGTTGACCAGCAATTTCTCATTTTTACAACACCATATTTTTTTAAGGACCACATCACATTTGAAGTCACTTTGAGGGGTCTGTATGATAGAAAATACCAAAGTGTGACTCTATTCTAAAAACTGCACATCTCAAGGTGCTCAAATCCACATTGAAGAAGTTTATTAACCCTTCAGGTGTTTCACAGGAATTTTTGGAATGTTTAAAAAAAAAATGAACATTTAACTTTTTTTACAAAAAATTTACTTCAGCTCCAATTTGTTTTATTTTACTAAGAGTAACAGGAGAAATTAGACCCCAAAAGTTGTTGAACAATTTATCGTGAGTACGCTGATACCCAATATGTGGGGGTAAATCACTGCTTGGGCGCCTGGCAGAGCTCGGAAGGGAAGGAGTGCCGTTTAACTTTTCAATGCAAAATTGACTGGAATTGAGATAGGACGCCATGTCGCATTTGGAGAGCCCCTGATGTGCCTAAACATTGAAACCCCCACAAATGATGACATTTTGGAAAGTAGACCCCCTAAGTAACTTATCTAGATGTGTGGTGAGCACTTTGACCCACCGAGTGCTTCAGAGAAGTTTATAATGTAGAGCCGTAAAAATAAAAAATTATATTTTTTCATAAAAATGATATTTTGCCCCCAATTTTGTATTTTCCCAAGGGTAACAGAAGAAATTGGACCCCAAAAGTGGTTGGCAATTTGTCCTGAGTACGTTGATAACCTATACGTGGGGGTAAACCAGTGTTTGGGCGCATGGCAGAGCTCGGAAGGGAAGGAGCGCTGTTTGACATTTCAGTGCAAAATTGACTGGAATTGAGATGGGACACCATGTTGCGTTTGGAGAGCCCCTGATGTGCCTAAACATTGAAACCTCCCGCAAGTGACACCATTTTGGAAAGTAGACCCCTTAAGGAACTTATCTAGATGTGTGGTGAGCACTTTGACCCACAAAGTGCTTCACAGAAGTTTATAATATAGAGCCGTAAAAATAAAAAAATCATATTTTTTCACAAAAATGATTTTTCACCCCCAATTTTCTATTTTTCTAAGGGTACCAGAAGAAATTGGACCCCAAAAGTTGTTGTGCAATTTGTCCTGAGTACGCTGATACCCCATATGTGGGGGTAAACCACTGTTTGGGCGCATGGCAGAGCTCGGAAAGGAAGGAGCTCCATTTGACTTTTCAATGCAAAATTGACTGGAATTGAGATAGGACACCATGTCACGTTTGGAGAGCCCCTGATGTGCCTAAACATTGAAACCCCCCACAAGTGACACTATTTTGGAACGAAGACCCCCTAAGGAACTTATCTAGATGTGTTGTGAGAACTTTAAACCTCCAAGTGTTTCACTACAGTTTATGACGCAGAGCCGTGAAAATAAAAATTCTTTCTTTTCCACAAAAATTATTTTTTAGCCCCCAGTTTTGTATTTTACCAAGGGTAACAGGAGAAATTATACCCCAAAAGTTGTTGTCCAATTTGTCCTGAGTTCGCTGATACCCCATATGTGGGGGGGAACCACCGTTTGGGTGCATGGCATTGCTCGGAATGGAAGGGGCGCCATTTGGAGAACAGACTTGGATTGGTCTGCAGGCATCACATTGCTTTTGCAGAGCCCCTGATGTACCTAAACAGTAGAAATCCCCAACAGGTGACCCCATATTGGAAACTAGACCATCCAAGGAACTTATCTAGATGTGTTGTGAGAACTTTGAACCCCCAAGTGTTTCACTACAGTTTATAACGCAGAGCCGTGAAAATAAAAAATCTTTTTTTCCACACAAATTATTTTTTAGCCCCCAGTTTTGTATTTTCCCAAGGGTAACAGGAGAAATTGGACCACAAAAGTTGTTGTCCAATTTGTCCTGAGTGCGCTGATACCCCATATGTGGGGGTAAACCACTGTTTGGGCGCATGGTAGAGCTTGGAAGTGAAGAAGCACTGTTTTACTTTTTCAACGCAGAATTGGCTGGAATTGAGATCACATGCCATGTTGCGTTTGGAGAGCCCCTGATGTGCCTAAACTGTGGAAACCCCCCAATTCTAACTGAAACCCTAACCCAAACACACCCCTAACCCTAATCCCAACCCTAACCATAACCCTAACCAAACCCCTAACCCTAACATGCCCCTAATCCCAACCACACCCCTAACCACAACACACCCCTAATCCTAATCCCAACCCTAACCACACTCGTAACTCCAACACACCCCTAATCCTAATGCCAACTATAACCCTAACTACACCCCTAACCCTAATCCCAACTGTAAATGTAATCCAAACCCTAACCCTAACTTTAGCCCCAATTCTAGCCCTAACTTTAGCCCTAACCCCTACTTTACCCCAACCCTAACCCTAACTTTAGCCCCAACCCAAACTTTAGCCCCAACCCTAACCTTAACTTTAGCCCTAATCCTAACCCTAACTTTAGCCCCAACCCTAACCCTAACTGAAGCCCCAAACCTAACTGTAGCTCCAACCCTAACTCTAACTTTAGCCCCAACCCTAACCTTAACTTTAGCCCCAATCCTAGCCCCAACCCTAACTTTAGCCCCAACCCTAACTGTAGCCCTAACCCTAACTTTAGCCCCAACCCTAACCCTAATGGGAAAATGGAAATAAATATATATTTTTTAATTTTATTATTTTTCCCTAACTAAGGGGGTGATGAAGGGGGTTTGATTTACTTTTTTATAGTGTGTTTTTTTGATTGGCAGCTGTCACACACTAAAAGACGCTTTTTTTGCAAAAAATAGTTTTTGCGTCTCCACATTTTGAGAGCTATAACTTTTCCATATTTTGGTCCAAGGAGTCATGTTGTTTTTTGCGGGACGAGTTGACGTTTTTATTGGTACCATTTTTGGATCACTTTTTATTCCGATTTTTGTGAGGCGGAATGACCAAAAACCAGCTATTCATGAATTTCTTTTGGGGGGGCGTTTATACCGTTCCACGTTTTGTAATATTGATAAAGCAGTTTTATTCTTCGGGTCAGTACGATTACAGCGATACCTCATTTATATTTTTTTATGTTTTGGCGCTTTTATACGATTAAAAACTATTTTATATAAAAAATAATTATTTTTGCATTTTTGCATTTTTGTCTTTTTGATCGCTTGTTATTCCACTTTTTGTTCGGCGCTATGATAATAAAGCGTCGTTTTTTGCCTTTTTTTACGGTGTTCACTGAAGGGGTTAACTAGTGGGACAGTTTTATAGGTCGGGTCGTTACGGACGCAGCGATACTAAATATGTGTACTTTTATTGCTTTTTTTTATTATTTAGCTAAAGAAATGTATTTATTGGAACAATTTATTTTTTTTCTTCATTTAGGAATTTTTTTTTTTTTTACACATATAAATATTTTTTTTTTTTTTTTTACTTTATAACATTGCCCCAGGGGGGACATCACTATATATTATCAGATCGCTGATCTGACACGTTGCAGTGCACTGTGTCAGATCAGCGATCTGACAGGCACTGCAGGAGGCTTGCCAGCACCTGTTCTGAGCAGGCACTTCCAAGCCACCTCCCTGCAGGACCCAGAAGGAGCCCCACAGCCATTTTGGATCCGAGGCCTTCAGGGAGGAGACGCTCGGTACAACGCGATCACATCGTGTTGTACCGATGGTCTCAGGGAAGCAAACAGCGAGCCCCCTCCCTGCGTGATGCTTCCCTATGCCGCCAGAACGCTGCGATCATGCTTGATCGCAGTGTTCCGGGGGTTTATGTGCCAGGGGCGGTCATGGACATAGTGCCGGATGTCAGCTGCGATAGTCTGCTGACACCCGGTCGCGATCGGCTGCGCTCCCCCCGTGAGCGCGGCTGATCGCGTTAGACGTACTATCCCGTCAGTGGTCATACGGGCCCATACCACCTCGACGGGATAGTATGTCTAATGTCAGAAAGGGGTTAAAATATATCAAATGTTTAGAAATTCTACTGTGCCTAATAATTTGGAACAGTGCATTTTGAGTTTTTATTCATTTTGGAGATTATACTGTTATCATTGGGAGGTTTCTTGAATAAAATTCGATGTATACTCTAACGAGTGATGACTTTTATTAGACTGATTGTCATTTTCACCGACCATTTAGGAAAATCTGAGAAAAATGTCATTTGCATAATAATTTGGAACATGGTGTATGATACACATGAGCACTAATTAATAATTGACTTTGATTAATGAATTATACGTGTTGTATGTATTTTTATCACACTTTTTGCACTGCTCTGCACTTTAATATGAAATCATGGTTATGCGCTGTTACACTGCAATGGATGTCATTTGTTATCAATTATATCCCCTAATTTGTGTATATTGTATATTACTATTTATGTAAATGAAGCCACCTTTAAAGCTAGACACTAACACTTGTATGATACTTGTGACACTTGTAAGATACTTGAAAAATGCTCACATCTTGAGCCAAATCGTTGCCAATTTCAGCTATTAAATAGCACTTTTTTCCACATCTATCTGGTGTGCTGCCTCCTTTTTTGTCTTCTATATTGAAGGTTTGGTATTTGCCTGTGAAGCACGGCACCTTTAAACAATTCTGGACTGCCCATACGATGATGTCATGTGTTCAGAAGCTTCTGATAGGCTTTTGGAAACGTCTGAGTTAATTAGAGACACACCTGTGGATGTATTTAAATGCACACCTGAAACACACTGCTTCATTGCATAACATTATGGGAAAGTCTAAAGAAATCAGCCAAGTTGACAGGAAGACAATTTTGGACTTGCACAAGTCTGGCTCATCCTTGGGTACAATTTCAAGAAACCTGAAGGTGCCTCGTTCATCTGTACAAACAATTATAAACAAGACGGGATTGTCCAGCCATCATACCGCTCAGGAAGGAGATGGGTTCTGTGTCCCAGAGATGAATGTGCTTTGGTCCGACATGTTCATATCAACCCAAGGACAAAAGTAAAAGACCTTGTGAAGATGATGGTGGAAGCTGGTAAGATTGTGTCGATATCCACAGTGAAACAAGTACTGTATCAATTATGGCTGAAAGACCACTCTGCCAGGAAGAAGCCGTTACTCCAGAAGAAACATTAAAAAAACTAGATTAATGTTTGCAAATGCACACAGGAACAAAGACCTTAATTTTTGGAGACATGTTCTGCGGACTGATTAAACTAAAATTGAACGTTTTGGGCATGATGACGATCGTTACGTTTGGAGGAATAAGGGAGAAGCCTGGAAGTCTGAGAACACCATCCCAACTGTAAACCACAGTGGTCTCAGCA
This sequence comes from Ranitomeya imitator, assembly GCF_032444005.1. Lineage (NCBI taxonomy): Eukaryota > Metazoa > Chordata > Amphibia > Anura > Dendrobatidae > Ranitomeya > Ranitomeya imitator. Next base: position 636,743,679 of record NC_091286.1, read on the forward strand.
TTACGTTGTGGGGTTGTTTTGCTGCAGGAGGGACTGGTGTACGTCACAAAGTAGATGACATAATGAGAAAAGAAGATTACATGGCAATCCTGAAGCAACATCTCAAGACATCAGCCAGGAAGTTGAAGCTTGGGCGGAAATCGGTCTTCCAAATGGACAATGACCCGAAGTATATTATTATCATTATTTATTTATATTGCACCATTGATTCCATGGTGCTGTATATGAGAAGGGGTTACACACAAATTACAGATATCACTTACAGTAAGCAAACTAACAATTACAGACTGATACAGAGGGGCGAGGACCCTGCCCTTTCGGGCTTACATTCTACAGGATGGTGGGGATGGAGACAATAGGATGAGGGTTGCAGGAGCTCCGGTGTTGGTGAGGTTGTAGTTTTAATAGTGGTGATGAGGAGGCAGCAGGGTCAGTGCAGGCTGTAGGCTTTCCTGAAGAGGTGGGTTTTCAGGTTCCTTCTGAAGGATCCAAATGTGGATGATAGTCGGACGTGTTGGGGCAAAGAATTCCAGAGGATGGGGGATATTCGGGAGAAGTCTTGGAGGCGGTTGGATGAGGAGCGAATAAGTGTGGAGGAGAGATGGATGTCTTGGGAGGACCGGAGATTACGTGAGGGAAGATATCGAGATTTTAGTTCAGAGATATATGGAGGAGACAGGTTATGAATGGCTTTGTAGGTCAGTATTAGTAATTTGAACTGGATACGCTGAAGAATGGGAGCCAGTGAAGAGATTTGCCGAGGGTGAAAGCGGAGGAGTAGCGAGGAGAGAGATGAATTAGTCAGGCAGCAGAGTTAAGGATGGACTGGAAAGGTGTAAGGGTGTTAGCAGGGAGGCCACAGAAAAGGATGTTGCAGTAGTCAAGGCGGGAGATGATGACAGCGTGCACAAAAATTTTATTAGATTGACGGTTGAGGAAAGGATGGATTCTGGAGATATTTTTGGGCTGGAGGTGACAGGAGGTGGAAAGAGCTTGGATGTGCGGTTTGAAGGATAGGGCAGAATCAAGGGTTACTCCGAAGCAGCGGACTTCTGGTACGGGGAAAGCGTGATGTCCTTTACTGTGATAGATAGGTCAAATAAGGAAGATCTATGAGATGGAGAAAAGATGATAAGTTCAGATTTGTCCACATTGAGTTTGAGGAAGCAAGAGGAGAAGGAGGAGGATATGGCTGATTGACACTCTGGGATTCTGGACAGCAGGGAAGTGACATCTGGGCCAGAAAGGTAGATCTGAGTGTCATCAGCATAAAGGTGGTACTGGAATCCATGAGACTTTATGAGTTGTCCCAGGCCGAGTGTATAGATTGAGAAGAGTAGAGGTCCTAGAACAGAGCCTTGGGGGAGTCTAACAGAGAGAGGGTGGGATGAGGAGGTAGTGTGGGAGTGGGAGACGCTGAATGTGCGGTTGGCAAGGTATGAGGAGATCCAGGATAGGGTGAGGTCTTTGATGCCAAAGCATACTGCCAAAATGGTAACAAACTGACTAAGGATAACAAAGTCAATGTTTTGTAGCGGCCAGCACAAAGTCCTGATCTCAATCCTATTGAAAATTTATGGGCTAAGCTGAAAAGGCAGGTGAGAGCAAGGCAATGTACGAACCTGGATCAGTTACACTAGTTTTGTCAGTAGGAATGGGCTCAAACTTTGACCAACTATTGTGAGAAACTTGTGGAAGGTCATTCCAAACATCTGACCCAAGTCATTCAGGTTAAGGGCAAAGGTACCAAATACTAATGAAATATATGTAAACTTTTGACTTTGCAGTAAGTAATAAAAATGCCTTAAAACATTTCTCTCTCACATTATTCTGGCATTTGGCAAATATTAATAATTATGGTAATCCTAACTGACCTCTAAAACAAGAAAGGTTTATTCTGATTTCATGTCAGATATTGAGAAAAACAATCATATGTGTCTTTTTATATAGCGTATGGAAACTTCTGGTTTCAACTGTATATATGTGTTTTGACGAATATTTTCTTTGAAAACTGTATGTAAATGACATAGCGAAATGGTCTATGTAAAAGCTCATGTAAAAATCGCATTGCAATCGGATAGCAATCACACTGCATTCGAATGTAAATCGGATTGTACTCACATGAAAAACGCATGACACTTGTCCGACTTTGCAGGAAAAAAATTGGATCGATTTTAAAATCGCTAGTTTGTTTCTGGCCTTATTTTGTGTTAATTCTGATTTATATATTGTCTATTAAATTCATTTCCAATTTTTCAAGCTCATTCCGTTGCGTTCTTGTCTCCCTTTTTGCACAGCCAATACGCCTTAGTGAATCCCAGAAATAACCTTCAGCAGGTAACCAGTATGGCAGACAGGTTACACATAGCATACGACAGGGAAATAGATATTCTCTGCCAAGGGTGCTTTGAAATATTACCTTAATGAAATGTCATTTGAAATTCTTGGTGTTTGCTGCACTGGGAGGCTGGATAACATTCAGCAGCATATGGAGCCCTTGGCTCTAGCCGAGAGCATCTGGCTAATTTCAAAGGTTCTTTTGGAGTTGACTTTCAGTGATAAATGTTTGTCACTTCTTATTTATTGGCTTCTAATTTTATTTCTACTGTTGCTTCCATATGTTATTCACAAAGTTTATTTTTCAGATATTTTGGCACCTTAGTTAACCTAAAACTTTCATTCTTACAGTATAATCTCATGATGGCTATTGGCTGCTATGTTGAAAGCTTGCTGTACTGGGCTCGCCACTGTTCTCAGATTTATTTCCTTCCGATACGAGTTTATAGAGTGAAGTTCTTATTTCCTCTGGTTGTAAAGGCAACCATGGATGTAACAATTTTCAGACATTGGGTTTTGGATTGTCTTATATCATTGGACATGTTACAGGCATGTTCATGGGTAAAATAATGACTTTTAGAGTTGCTACCACCCAATGATGCCTCTAGAAAGGTCTTTCTTTGTTGGAAGGAGCTAATTTGCATGTTTTTTTTCCCTTTGGACATTACTTCACATGCCAATGGTTTCCTTGAGCAGAGCCAGTTCTCCCCTTATGTAGATGTTTGTTTGACGGATACCATGGTGGCTCAGTGGTTAACACTGTGGTCTTGCCACACTGGGCTCCAATGGCGATAGTGATCATGATGTCTGTAAAGCGCGTAATGGCATTATATACATGTGTTTCTTACAAAATTAGAATATCATCAAAAAGTTAATACATTTCATTTCTTCAATACAAAAAGTGAAACTTATATGTTATATAGAGTCATTACAGAGTGATCTATATACACTTGAAGGCCCCAGCTGTATTGCCTGCTTTAAATATTGTGAACAAAGTGTAGTTGTGGTACTCGTACACTCATAAAAGCTCTGCATGCAGTGCAAAGCCTGCCAAAAATTACAAGCAGGGTCACACATACACTCTTGAAGGCAGCAACTGTTTTACCTTATTCAAATATTGTGTAGTTGTGGTATACCTACACTCATAAAAGACTTGCACACAGTGTAAAGCCTACCGAACATTACAAGCAGGGTTACTCATACACCCTTGAACACACCCACTGTAGCAGCTAATTCAAATATTGTGAATAAAGTTTAGTTGTCGTATTCCTACTTTCATAAATGCTCTGCAAACAGTGCAAAAAATGCCAAAACACCATACACCCTTGAAGTTACAAACTGTAGTACATTATTCAAGTATTGTGAACAAAGTTTTGCAGTGGTACTCCTACACTCATAAAAGCTCCACACACAGTGAAAAGCCTGCCAAAAATGACTAGCAGGGTCTTCAAACCTTCTTGAAGGTACCAACTGTAGTATCTCAAAGATTGTGAACAAAGTGTAGTTGTGGTACTCCTACACTCAGAGGCTATGCACACAGTGCAAACTAGAACATTTTTTTTACAGAGGGTCATCCAGTCATTCATAGAATCTTAAAGGCTACAACTGGTGTGCCTCATTCAAATATTTTGAAAGTGTAGTGAAAGAGTAGGGGGGGAGTGGCATCGGCGGAGCAATGGGTCACAGGAGGCTGGAGCCGGCGGCTGCGGCTAACTCCTGTGCCCACTGCTAAAGACAATGAATATTCACTGCACTCCATGTCCATGGGCATGGAGGGCAATGAATATTCATTTATTTTTAATAGCATCTTGGTATGATTGGCCCCCATCCCCATACTAGTATGCATGGCCCCATCCTTATCCTGGTATGATTGGACCTCACCTCCATCCTGATATGCATGACCCCATCAGAAAACATTAAAAAATAAAAACATTAAACTTTCCTTCCCGGCGTTCCCTCGCTGCTTTATGCTTGTAAGCAGCACATGGCATGGATGTCATGCGCTGCTCACAAGCAGAGCACAGCTGCCGGAATACTCAGTGCTCTACATGCCAGGACTGTGCATGCAGAGAGCAGTGAGTATTCATTTCTCTTAAGTAGTAGCACACGTTACCGCCGGCAGCAGCAGGAAGGCTCCGGCTGACACTGTGCACGCTACTCAAGAGCAATGAATACTCACTGCTCTCTGCGCTCACAGTCCTGGAATGCAGAGAAGTCAGCTGTGTACTGCGGAGAGTCAGCGCATCGGAGACACCAAGACAGGAGCAGAAGCAGAGTGGCGGGGAATGCGACCGAGGTGAGTATGTGTATTTTTAGTTAATTATGTATATGGCATGTTTGGCTGCACATGGGGAGGCAATGGAGGTCTTACTGTGGATATGATCAGACTACGGGCGTCTTATTGTTGACATGAGGAGGCTATGGGTGTCTTACTGTAGACATGGGGAGGCTATGGGGGTCTTACTGTGGACATGGGGAGGCTATGGGGGTCTCACTGTGGACATAGGGAGGCTATGGGGTCTTACTGTGGACATGGGGAGGCTATGAGGGTCTAACTGTGGACATGGGGAGGCAATGGGAGTCTTACTATGGATATGATCAGACTACGGGCGTCTTATTGTTGACATGAGGAGGCTATGGGTGTCTTACTGTAGACATGGGGAGGCTATGGGGGTCTTACTGTGGACATGGGGAGGCTATGGGGGTCTTACTGTGGACATAGGGAGGCTATGGGGTCTTACTGTGGACATTGGGAGCCTGTGTGGTCCTCATATGCAGGACATGGGGAGGCTGTGTGGGCCTCATATGCAGGACATGGGGAGCCTGTGTGGAATGCATTTTCAGCACATCGGGAGGCTGTGTGGGCCTCATATGCTGGACATTGGGGCTGTGTGGGGCTCATTCTGGACATGAGGAAACTGTGTGGGGCTCATGCAGTATATAGGGAGGCTGTGTGGGGCTCATGCTGGACATGAGGAAGCTGTGTGGGGCTCATATGTTGGACATGGAGAGGCTGTGTGGGTCTCATGTGCTGGACAGGCTGTGTGGGACTCATATGCTGGATATCGGGAGGCTGTGTGGGCCTTATGTGCTGGATATGGGGAGGCTGTGTGGACCTCATGTGCTAGACATGGGGAGGCTGTGTGGGCCTCATGTGCTGGACATGTTGAGGCTGTGTGGGCATCATGTGCTGGACATGTTGAGGCTGTGTGGGCCTCATGTGCTGGACATGTTGAGGCTGTGTGGGCCTCGTGTGCTGGACATGGGGAAGCTGTGTGGGGTTCATGTGCTGAACATGGGGAGGCTGTGTGGGCCTCATATGCTGGACATGGGGAGGCTGTGTGGGCCTCATACCATATATATATTCAGGTTCCAACAGATATAGGGAAATGTCGGCATACTTAATTCTGCTCAATATTGAGTGATCATATTAGTTATAAATATTATATTAATAATTATATGTTGATGTTAATATTGAGCTTAATTCATTTCAGCCTATTGGTTCCGCCCTCCACAACAGTCAGTCTCTCATGTGGCCCCTCAGGAAAATTAATTGCCCACCCCTGCTGTAACATATTTGTGGCTTGAGTCTTCTTTCGGGGAATATTTTTTTTAGGTGTCCTTTAAAAAAAAAGAGGGTGAGTGAAACCTGAAAGCCAGAATATTTACAAGCTTCTGGAAAATCCCATTGCAGTTTGCAACCTTGATAAGAGGATTGAAAGTTCCCCACATGGGAACCCCTAGAGATCAGCTTTGGGCAGGGGACAATATTTTTAAAGTGGGGTTGTTATGTTGAATGCTAATTGAATTATTGCTTTGAAAAGCAGCAGAACTTAATCCCGGTTCACATCACCTGAATTTTAGGGGTTCAAATGTCAAGTGACTGTGCTAGCGTTCTGTTTTTAAAATGCTAGCTGTTGTAGTTTCCCTTCTATTTTTCCTCTAACTTCAAAGAATCTCACATACGGTTTATATTTTTAAGAACACACAGCTATTCAGAGGTTCATATTAAATTTGCTTCCTGCAGGCTTTAACATTTCTGTTTGGGTCCATAAATTTTGGTAGGGCCGTCTTGAATGGTACTTAGCTTTCTTTCATTTTACCTTACTTCATCACCTTACCATGATATTTTTTTAACTACATAACAAGTAACAGCTGATACCTTAAATGTATATACGTATGTGTATGAAGAAATGTATATACGGTATGTATAGATTTGACTTTTTTGGTATTGTTCTTTTTTAGGGTCACAAAGTTTCTCCAACTTTTTCAGCTGTTGTTTGCAATTAGAAATTATAATTAAAAGTTCATACAATGACACTACAAACATGTTAGAAGCTGTGCTCAGTCCGAGGAACCGAAGTGGCAAATATCCTTTTTGAGGTGAAATTCAACATTTGATAACTATGGATGATGATAATGAGAATAAAATGTAAAAAAAATGATGAAAAAATGCAAATCACTGAGAAAGTCATAAGGGACAAAGTAGAAACCAAAATAATCTTAAATAGTTTGTAAAGCGTTGTAAAGTCATCATTTATCCATGATGTAACGTGCTGATCACAGGGATCCCCACCAGTCCAGAAGATACTGTATGTCTCTCATATCTAAATAGAACATAATAATAATAATAATCTTTATTTATATAGCGCCAACATATTCCGCAGCGCTTTACAGTTTAACAGTTTCAAACACAAAAGTCATAAGTAACAACGTTAACAATACAATAATTAAAGCAAAATAAGACGACCCTGCTCGTGAGAGCTTACAATCTACAATGAGGTGGGGGAGATACAAAGTACAGGTGTGTATTTACAATGATGTATTTACAATCATGGTCCAGCCATCTTCAGGGGTTGGGGAATAGATGGGGATAGTGAATGGGCAACACACAAACATAACATAACTTTGATTAGTGAACGTGATAGGCCGCTCTGAACAAATGTGTTTTGAGCGAGCGCCTAAAACTATGCAAATTATGGATGGTCCTAATATCTTGGGGTAGAGCATTCCAGAGGATTGGCGCAGCACGGGAGAAGTCTTGTAGTCGGGAGTGGCAGGTACGGATTAGTGCAGAGGTTAGCCGAAAGTCATTTGCAGAGCGCAGTGGTCTGTTAGGCTGATAGACAGAAATGAGGGAGGAGATGTAAGGGGGTGCCGCACTGTGGAGAGCTTTGTGGGTGAGAACAAGTACTTTGAATTGTATCCTGTAATGAATGGGTAGCCAGTGTAACGACTGGCAAAGAGCGGACACGTCCGAGTAACGATTAGCCAGATGGACGACCCTGGCTGCTGCATTAAGGATAGACTGGAGAGGGGAACATGGTTGAACTTGAGCAACGGCTCTACCGATACCCCATTCTCAGACCCAATGGTGGTCTCAGAGATCAGCAACTTATCAACTTTAAAACTTGGCACAGACCTCTTTCAGCTTTACGTGCTTTGATGGAGGAGAACACAATTTTAACCCCTTCATGACCTTGGGATTTTCCGTTTCTCCGTGTTCGTTTTTCGCTCCCCTCTTTCCCAGAGCCACAATTTTTTTATTTTTCCGTCAATTTGGCCATGTGAGGGCTTATTTTTTGCGGGACAAGTTGTACTTTTGAACGACATCATTGGTTTTACCATGTTTTGTACTAGAAAACGGGAAACAAATTCCAAGTGCGGTGAAATTGCAAAAAAAGTGCAATCCCACACTTGTTTTTTGCTTGACTTTTTTGCTGGGTTCATTAAATGCTAAAACTGAGCAGCCATTATGATTCTCCGGATCATTACGAGTCCATAAACACCTAACATCACTAGGTTATTTTTTATCTAAGTGGTGAAAAAAAATTCCAAACTTTGCTAAAAAAAAAAAAAAAAAAAAAAAAAAAATGGGGCCATTTTCCGATACTCGTAGCGTCTCCATTTTTCGTGATCTGGGGTCGGTTGAGGGCTTATTTTTTGTGTGCCAAGCTGGCGTTTTTAATGATAGCATTCTGGTGCAGATACGTTCTTTTGATCGCCCGTTATTGCATTTTAATGCAATGTCGCGGCAACCAAAAAAAACGTAATTCTGGCGTTTTTAATTTTTTTCTCACTACGCCGTTTAGCGATCAGGTTAATGCTTTTTTTATTGATAGATCGGGCGATTCTGAACGCGGCGATACCAAATATGTGTAGGTTCGATTTTTTTTTTATTGATTTATTTTGAATGGGGCAAAAGGGGGGTGATTTAAACTTTTATATTTTTTTTATTTTTTTTCCACATTTGTTTTTTACTTTTTTTTTTACTTTTGCCGTGCTTCAATAGCCTCCATGGGAGGCTAGAAGCAGGCACAAAGCAATCGCCTCTGCTATATAGCAGCGATCTGCTGATCGCTGCTATGTAGCAGAAATGCAGGTGTGCTGTGAGCGCCGACCACAGGGTGGCGATCACAGCTGCCGGGGATCTGTAACCATAGAGGTCTCAAGGACCTCTATGGTTACTATTCAGAAGCATCGCCGACCTCCGATCATGTGACGGGGGTCGGCGATGCGATCATTTCCGGCCGGATGCGGTAGTTAAATGCCGCTGTCTGCGTTTGACAGCGGCATTTAACTAGTTAATAGGCACGGGCAGATCGCGATTCTGCCCGTGCCTATTACGTGCACATGTCAGCTGTTCAAAACAGCTGACATGTCCCGGCTTTGATGTGGGCTCACCGCGGAGCCCTGCATCAAAGAGGGGCTTCTGACCTCGGACGTACTATCCCGTCCGAGGTGAGAAAGGGGTTAAGCTTAACTTTGTCGTCTCATGGTTACTCGCAGTTTTACATTGATCACACTGGTCACTAGGTCTTATATAGCGTTAGTACTCCCAGTTCTTCACATGGTTATTATTAGCAAAAAACAGCATCATACGATATTTGTTTCCATGGAAGCATTATCTGAGCATGCTTTCATCTGGTCAAAGACCATTTTGAAGGGAGGGCGTGGAGGTGAGCTGTGATATCACCTATAGTGTGAATGGTAGCAAGGATCACCAAGCTACGACTTGCCTACTTTAGACACATTATTCGAAGAGAGCAATCACTGGAGAAGGACATCATAGTCAGAATATAAGACTGAACAAGGCGAAGAGGAAGATCAGAAACCCGATGGCTTGATACTATCTAGATAACAGTAGAGAAGACCCTACTGGACCTATCTAGACTTGCACAAGATCGATCTTCCTACAGAGCGTTCATCCATCCAGTCACCATGGTTTGAGATCGTTCTGAAGGCTGTTAAGAAAAAGATCTTGTGTAGATTCTGTAATCTTTAATTGTTAACTTGTCTGTAATGATAATGTGACTGCTGGAGAAGTTGTTTGAAGAGAATAGGAAGTATGAGTTTTGAAAAAAGTCTAGTGGCCAGTGCAATAATTGCAAAGGTGTGTATATGGATGTATGGAGAACACCACTACCAGACATCTCTTTTCTCTCCCCTCTTCTCTTCTCTCTCATTGAGACAGGATGGATGACTGTCTCCTGAGTAGCTTTCTAATTTCTATGGCCACCATTAGACATGTCACCCTCATCAGATGGTCGACTGGACACACCGAAAAGGACATGTTTACCTTTTACTAATGTGTATTGGAGCCTTTAGATTTGTGTGCGCCACTCTCTATAGTCCTGTTTGAGACAGGCTATCTTGGAAAGACAAGCAGTAGAATGGAAGAATGACAGCAAAATGCTTCATAAGGACACGTCTCTGGTGGACACAGAAGAGGACACTGTGAAAGAACAATGTATGGGCCCTTTGCCCATGTATGGGCCCTAAGTGGATCCCCTTACCTGTTGGGTCCTTATGGAGCTTGCACCAATGATATGTCGGCCCCTGACACCAGTTACATTCACTATACATTTGCCATGTATAGAGAAATCTTAGGCATTAACTGGAAGGTCTATTTAATGTATTCTGATATATAGAAAATTGAGATATGGATTATTGATCCTTCCTTCAACAGATGTAGCTTCATGGATAATCGAGATGATGGAAAAACTCTGCTAACATCATCATGGTCCATTTATGTCATTAAGGGGAGAAGAGTGTAGCAAACCAGGTATATTACCAGACAATTGGATCTGATGGGTGACAACCCACTAATTACCGGTATAGTTCTGATTTTTATGAAGTATCTTTGAAAATACTAGCAACAATCAGATTGAGGAAGGGGTTAAATGGTCGTTTTGTCCAATATGAACCATTTAGTTATATAGGTCTATAGTTTAATTCTGTATTTAGCACTTTCTCTATATATCAACAAAAATACATATTAGGGAAACACGTTGTGGTCTTGAGATACATATGTATTTATTCAAACCAATTAGGGAAAACTCCCCCCAAAAAACTCACTAACAAGCGCTAAAACTTAACTTTTACTATTATTTAAAACTGTGGGGTACATTGATATTTATACATTTAGTCCCTACACTGCCTAAATGATTAAAATTACATATTGAGGCAATTGCCTAGGATATGAAGTGGTGACACCCTGGGGTCTCGACACTTTTTGTCAAGATAGGATATTTTATTTTAAAGCACACGTTCCCCCAACATGTTTCACTGCAGAAGAGGCGTCATCAGGGGAGGGGACAATAGCTAGAATCAATAGGTGTTGTCCTATCCCCTGATGACGCCACTTCTGCAGTGAAACATGTTGGGTGGACGTGTGCCTTAAAATAATTGTCCTTAGAGCCAAATAGGGTCGACACCCTGGGTGTCACCACTAGACGTGAGCGACTTTTATTTTTTTAGGATCGAGACTAGGGTTGAGCGAAACGGGTCGTTCATTTTCAAAAGTCGCCGACTTTTGGCAAAGTCGGGTTTCATGAAACCCGATCCGACCCCTGTGCGGGGTCGGCCATGCGGTACGTGACTTTCGCGCCAAAGTCGCGTTTCAATGACGCGAAAAGCGCCATTTCTCAGCCAATGAAGGTAAACGCAGAGTGTGGGCAGTGTGATGACATAGGTCCTGGTCCCCACCATCTTAGAGAAGGGCATTGCAGTGATTGGCTTGCTGTCTGCGGCGTCACAGGGGCTATAAAGGGGCGTTCCCGCCGACCGCCATGTTACTGCTGCTGATCTGAGCTTAGGGAGAGGTTGCTGCCGCTTCGTCAGAAGCAGGGATAGCGTTAGGCAGGGTCCATTAACCACCAAACCGCTTGTGCTGTAGCGATTTCCACTGCCCAACACCACCTTCGGTGTGCAGGGACAGTGGAAGCTACATTTTTTTTTTTCCCTCAGTGCTGTAGCTCATTGGGCTGCCCTAGAAGGCTCCCTGATAGCTGCATTGCTGTGTGTACGCCGCTGTGCAAACCAACTGCTTTTTTCAAAGCACAAATCCTCTTGTTCCTTCCTTACTGCACAGCTATCTTTTTTGTTTGTCCACACTTTTTATTTAATTTGTGCATCAGTCCACTCCTTATTGCTGCCTGCCATACCTGGCTGAGATTACTGCAGGGAGATAGTAATTGTTGGACACTCCCTGTTTTTTTTTTTGTTTTTTTTGTGGGAGATTAAGACATTTCTGCTAGAGTGCCATCCCTGTGTGTGCTATCTCTCACTCAGTGGGCCATAGAAAGCCTATTTATTTTTTTGCTTGATTTGGGTTATAAAATCTACCTGAAAAAATCACTACATCAATCAGTGGGAGAAAAATATTGGCCTCAGGGCTTGTGTGCCACTCTTGACTCCTGTGTGTGCCATCTCTCAGTCAGTGGGCCATAGAAAGCCTATTTATTTTTTTGCTTTATTTGGGTTCTAAAATCTACCTGAAAAAATCACTACATCAATCAGTGGGAGAAAAATATTGGCCTCAGGGCTTGTGTGCCACTCCTGACTCCTGTGTGCATCATCACTCACTCAGTGGGCCATAGAAAGCCCTTTTTTTTTTTTTTTGCTTTATTTGGGTTCTAAATTCTACCTGAAAAAATCAATAAATCAATCAGTGGGAGATTAATATTGGCCTTTGGGCTTGTGTGCCAGTCCTAAGCGTGCCATCTCTCTCTCTCAGATAGTGGGCCATAGAAAGCCTATTTATTATTTTTTTTATTGGGTTTATAAATTTTCCCTGGAACAAAAAAAAAAAAAGTGGGAGATTAATATTGGCCTCTGGGCTTGTGTGCCAGTCCTGAGCGTGCCATCTCTCTCACAAATAGTGGGCCATAGAAAGCCTATTTATTTTATTTTTTTTGGTTTTATAAATTCTCCCTGAAAAAAAAAAGGGAGATTAATATTGGCCTTTGGGCTTGTGTGCCAGTCCTAAGCGTGCCATCTCTCTCTCTCAGATAGTGGGCCATAGAAAGCCTATTTTTTTATTTTTTTATTGGGTTTATAAATTTTCCCTGAAAAAAAAAAAAAGTGGGAGATTAATATTGGCCTCTGGGCTTGTGTGCCAGTCCTAAGCGTGCCATCTCTCTCACAAATAGTGGGCCATAGAAAGCCTATTTATGTTTTTGGTTGATTTGGGTTCTAAATTCTACCTGAAAAAATCAATAAATCAATCAGTGGGAGATAAATATTGGCCTCTGGGCTTGTGTGCCACTCCTGACTCCTGTGTGCGTCATCTCTCACTCAGTGGGCCATAGAAAGCCTTTTTTTGTTTTATTTGTTTTCTAAATTCTCCCTGAAAAAATCATTTTATTTTATTTGGTTTCTAAATTCTTCCTGAAAAAAATCATTGTATTCTATTATTTTTTTTTCCTAAAGTCTCCCTGAAAAAAAAAAAATCAGTGGGAGATTAATATTGCCCTTTCTGCTTGTGTGCCAGTCTTGACTCCTGGGTGTGCCATCTCTCTCTCTCTCTCTCCAATTGTGGGCCATAGAAAGCCTAATATTTTTTTTAGCTTGATTTGGGTTCCAAAATCTACCTGAAAAAATCACTACATCAATCAGTGGGAGATAAATATTGGCCTCTGGGCTTGTGTGCCACTCCTGACTCCTGTGTGCGTCATCTCTCACTCAGTGGGCCATAGAAAGCCTTTTTTTGTTTTATTTGTTTTCTAAATTCTCCCTGAAAAAATCATTTTATTTTATTTGGTTTCTAAATTCTTCCTGAAAAAATCATTTTATTCTATTATTTTTTTTTCCTAAAGTCTCCCTGAAAAAAAAAAAAAAAAAAAATCAGTGGGAGATTAATATTTACATTTGTGCTTCAGTGACAGTCCAGCGTGTGTGGCATCTCTCTCATTTGTTGCCACCAACAACAGAGTGTGTAACATTGTGCCTGATTTTCGTTGTGGTCTCACTCACCTGTAAAGGGGTAGCTAAATCATACTGAAGTTATAGCTCACCGTGTAAGTTGTGTGACAGCAACAAATACCGTTAGTTTGTTTACGTTTTTAAAACAATGAGGAAGTCTGGTGGAAGAGGTCGTGGCCGGGGGCGTTCATTGTCAGCTGGTAATGAGGGTAGTGGTAGTCGTGGAGCATCAGCTGGTCGTGGGAAAAAAAATATTGCACCTAAGTCTGGAGCTGTGGAGCCAGGTTCGTCGTCTGGCTACACAAGGCCTCGAACGCTCCCTTTTCTGGGAGTAGGAAAACCGCTTTTAAAGCCGGAGCAGCAAGAGCAAGTTTTGGCTTATCTTGCTGACTCAGCCTCTAGCTCTTTTGCCTCCTCTCGTGAAACTGGTAAATGTCAAAGCAGCGCGTCGTTAGTGGATGATCACGGTCAGGGACAAGTCGCTTCCTTGTCCTCTTCAGCAAAAACAACAGAGAAGAATGCAGCAGGCGACACAACGGGTTACTCCATGGAGCTCTTTACACATACCGTCCCTGGCTTAGAAAGTGAAGCAGTTAACAGTCCATGCCCATTACAAGTTGAATCTGACATGGAGTGCACTGATGCACAGCCACAGCCAGACTACTATGCTGGTCCTTTGACTCAGACCACAACATTGCCCTCGCAGGGTAATGATCAAGAATCAGACCCTGATGAGACTATGTTGCCCCATCACGAACGCTATACCACTGACCGACACGGTGACACAGACGAAGTTGCACACGAGCTACAAGAAGAGGTAATAGATGACCCAGTTCTTGACCCCGATTGGCAGCCATTGGGGGAACAGGGTGCAGGCGGCAGCAGTTCTGAAGCGGAGGAGGGGCCGCAGCAGGCATCAACATCGCAACAGGTTCCATCTGCTGGGCCCGTATCTTGCCCAAAACGCGTGGCAAAGCCAAAACCTGTTGGAGGACAGCGTGGCCATCCGGTTAAAGCTCAGTCTGCAATGCCTGAAAAGGTATCCGATGCTAGAAAGAGTGCAGTCTGGCATTTTTTTAAACAACATCCAATTGATCAGCGCAAAGTCATCTGTCAAAAATGTTCAACTACCTTAAGCAGAGGACAGAATCTGAAAAGTCTCAATACAAGTTGCATGCATAGACATTTAACCACCATGCATTTGCAAGCCTGGACTAACTACCAAACGTCCCTTAAGGTTGTAGCACCCTCGGCCAATGAAGCTAGTCAGCAACGCAACATCCCTTCCGGCAGTGTAGGGCCACCATTTTCCGCACCACCTGCAGTATCTGTGCAGGTTTCTTTGCCAGGCCAAAGCAGTCAGGGTCAGGGAATCACCAGTTTCATAGTAGGAAACACTGCATCTAGGGCACCGGCGGCAACAATACCATCTCCCACCGTCTCTCAGTCTGCCATGTCCACCGGCACCCCCGCTAGTTCCACAATCTCCAGCTCTCCAGTCCAGCTCACCCTACATGAGACTATGGTTAGAAAAAGGAAGTACTTAGCCTCGCATCCGCGTACACAGGGTTTGAACGCCCACATAGCTAGACTAATCTCGTTAGAGATGATGCCCTACCGGTTAGTTGAAAGCGAAGCTTTCAAAGCCCTGATGGACTACGCTGTACCACGCTACGAGCTACCCAGTCGACACTTTTTTTCCAGAAAAGCCATCCCAGCCCTCCACCAGCATGTTAAAGAGCGCATCATCCATGCACTCAGGCAATCTGTGAGCACAAAGGTGCACCTGACAACAGATGCATGGACCAGTAGGCATGGCCAGGGACGTTACGTGTCCATCACGGCACACTAGGTGAATGTTGTGGATGCAGGGTCCACAGGGGACAGCAAGTTTGGGACAGTTCTGCCTAGCCCACGGTCTAGGAAACAGTTGGCTGTAGCTGTTCGCACCCCCTCCTCCTCCTCTTCGTCCTCCTGCAGAAGCGAGAGCTCGTCCACAGACCGCAGTCGCACAACCACTCCATCCGCAGCTGCCACTGTTGCACACCAGGTCTCCCATTATGGGGCAGCTACTGGCAAACGTCAGCAGGCTGTATTGGCTATGAAGTGTTTGGGCGACAACAGACACACCGCGGAAGTTCTGTCCGAGTTCTTGCAGAAAGAAACGCAGTCGTGGCTGGGCACTGTAGATCTTGAGGCAGGCAAGGTAGTGAGTGATAACGGAAGGAATTTCATGGCTGCCATCTCCCTTTCCCAACTGAAACACATTCCTTGCCTGGCTCACACCTTAAACCTGGTGGTGCAGTGCTTCCTGAAAAGTTATCCGGGGTTATCCGACCTGCTCCTCAAAGTGCGTGGACTTTGCTCACATATCCGCCGTTCGCCCGTACACTCCAGCCGTATGCAGACCTATCAGCGTTCTTTGAACCTTCCTCAGCATCGCCTAATCATAGACGTTGCAACAAGGTGGAACTCAACACTGCACATGCTTCAGAGACTGTGCGAACAGAGGCGGGCTGTTATGTTTTTGTGGGAGGATACACATACATGGGCAGGCAGTAGGATGGCAGACATGGAGTTGTCAGGTGTGCAGTGGTCGAAGATTCAAGACGTGTCAAGTCCTTCAGTGTTTTGAGGAATGCACACGGCTGGTTAGTGCAGACAACGCCATAATAAGCATGAGCATCCCCCTAATGCGTCTGCTGATGCAAAGTTTGACGCACATAAAGGATCAGGCGTCTGCAGCTGAGGAAGAGGAAAGCCTTGATGACAGTCAGCCATTGTCTGGCCAGGGCAGTGTACAGGACGAGTTAGCGGGCGAAGAGGAGGAGGAGGACGAGGAGGATGATGGGGATGATTATATTTTTAATGAGGAAGCTTTTCCGGGGCCACTGGAAATTGGTGGCGCGGCAAGGCCGGGTTCTGGTTTTTGGAGGGACACAAGTGACGTGGATTTGCCTGAAACTGCCCCTCAACCAAGCACAACCGCAGATTTGAGAACTGGAACTTTGGCCCACATGGCGGATTATGCCTTACTTATCCTCAAAAGGGACACACGCATAACTAAAATGATGAACGATGACGATTACTGGTTGGCCTGCCTCCTTGATCCTCGCTATAAAGGCAAATTGCAAAATATAATGCCACATGAGAACTTGGAACTAATATTAGCAACCAAACAATCAACTCTTGTTGACCGTTTGCTTCTCGCATTCTCTGCACACAGCGCCCGTGATCGTTCTCACACGAGCTGCAGGGGCCATCAGACCAGAGGAGTTAGAGGGGCAGAAATCAGAAGTGGCGTTGGCCAGAGGGGTTTTCTGACCAGGTTGTGGAGTGATTTTGCTATGACCGCAGACAGGACAGGTACTGCAGCATCAATTCAAAGTGACAGGAGACAACATTTGTCCAGTATGGTTACAAACTATTTTTCATCCCTTATCGATGTTCTCCCTCAACCGTCATTCCCATTTGATTACTGGGCATCCAAATTAGACACCTGGCCAGAATTGGCAGAATATGCATTGCAGGAGCTTGCTTGCCCGGCAGCTAGTGTCCTATCAGAAAGAGTATTCAGTGCTGCAGGTTCAATACTAACAGAAAAAAGGACTCGTCTGGCTACCCAAAATGTAGATGATCTAACCTTCATTAAAATGAACCACAACTGGATTTCGAAATCTTTTGCCCCACCTTGCCCGGCTGACACCTAGCTTTCCTATGAAAAGGTCTTGCCTGTGGACTATTCTGAATGCCTTTTCCAATCTCGTAATTTTCTGCACCTGATTGTCCAGCATACGACATGTTTACACCTCACTAAATGGCCAAACTCCCCACACGGGGTCGTGGTATCGACACTTGGCGACAGCACCCGTGAGAGTGCTGTTTGTCTGAAGAGGTGGGTGTGCTCGCTTTTGGTCGACGGCACTGCCACTGGGTCCCTCCTAGTACAATAAAGTGTCTCTGGCGGTGGTGGTGCGCACCCAACGTCAGACACACCGTTGTAATATGAGGGGCCCTGGGCCTGTACCGCCGGCCACAAGACAGTTCCCCCCCCCCAGCTCAAACAGTGCTCTACCACTTGCAAAATTATCTCACAGCTCCACCAATGTTTAGTCTATGCGCTGACATCCTTCAATGCCTGCCACTGACAATACCATTGTATTGACATTTTTGTTATGTTAGGCCTTCGAAGCCTGTCTGCGGTCACTCCTTCCACTATGCCTCCACTGACCACACCACTGCTGCCCGTATACCCCTGGAACCAATTTAAAATTGCCTACAGCCAGCCCAATTTTTTTATTTTAGGCCTTTGATGCCTGTCTGCGGTCCGTTCTTTCTACTACTACTACACTGACCAGGCCACTGCTGCCCGTGTACCCCTGGAACCAATTTAAAATTGCCTACAGCCAGCCCAATTTTTTTATTTTAGGCTTTCGAGGCCTGTCTGCGGTCACTCCTTCCACTAGGCCTCCACTGACCACACCACTGCTGCCCGTGTACCCCTGGAACCAATTTAAAATTGCCTACAGCCATGTGTTATTATTTTAGGCCTTCGATGCCTGTCTGCGGTCACTCCTTCCACTAGGCCTCCACTGACCACACCACTGCTGCCCGTGTACCCCTGGAACCAATTTAAAATTGCCTACAGCCAGCCCAATTTTTTTATTTTAGGCCTTCGATGCCTGTCTGCGGTCCATTCTTTCTACTACTACTACACTGACCAGGCCACTGCTGCCCGTGTACCCCTGGAACCAATTTAAAATTGCCTACAGCCATGTGTTATTATTTTAGGCCTTCGATGCCTGTCTGCGGTCACTCCTTCCACTAGGCCTCCACTGACCACACCACTGCTGCCCGTGTACCCCTGGAACCAATTTAAAATTGCCTACAGCCAGCCCAATTTGTTTATTTTAGGCCTTCGATGCCTGTCTGCGGTCCGTTCTTTCTACTACTACTACATTGACCAGGCCACTGCTGCCCGTGTTTCCCTGGAACCAATTTAAAATTGCCAACAGCAATGTGTTATTATTGTTAGGCCTTCGATGCCTGTCTGCGGTCACTCCTTCCACTAGGCCTCCACTGACCACACCACTGCTGCCCGTATACCCCTGGAACCAATTTAAAATTGCCTACAGCCAGCCCAATTTTTTTATTTTAGGCCTTTGATGCCTGTCTGCGGTCCGTTCTTTCTACTACTACTACACTGACCAGGCCACTGCTGCCCGTGTACCCCTGGAAGCAATTTAAAATTGCCTACAGCAAGCCCAATTTTTTTATTTTAGGCTTTCGAGGCCTGTCTGCGGTCACTCCTTCCACTAGGCCTCCACTGACCACACCACTGCTGCCCGTGTACCCCTGGAACCAATTTAAAATTGCCTACAGCCAGCCCAATTTTTTTATTTTAGGCCTTCGATGCCTGTCTGCGGTCCATTCTTTCTACTACTACTACACTGACCAGGCCACTGCTGCCCGTGTACCCCTGGAACCAATTTAAAATTGCCTACAGCCATGTGTTATTATTTTAGGCCTTCGATGCCTGTCTGCGGTCACTCCTTCCACTAGGCCTCCACTGACCACACCACTGCTGCCCGTGTACCCCTGGAACCAATTTAAAATTGCCTACAGCCATGTGTTATTATTTTAGGCCTTCGATGCCTGTCTGCGGTCACTCCTTCCACTAGGCCTCCACTGACCACACCACTGCTGCCCGTGTACCCCTGGAACCAATTTAAAATTGCCTACAGCCATGTGTTATTATTTTAGGCCTTCGATGCCTGTCTGCGGTCACTCCTTACAATATGCCTCCACTGACCACACCACTGCTGCCCGTGTACCCCTGGAACCAATTTAAAATTGCCTACAGCCAGCCCAATTTTTTTATTTTAGGCCTTCGATGCCTGTCTGCGGTCCGTTCTTTCTACTACTACTACACTGACCAGGCCACTGCTGCCCGTGTTCCCCTGGAACCAATTTAAAATTGCCAACAGCAATGTGTTATTATGTTAGGCCTTCGATGCCTGTTTGCGGTCACTCCTTCCAATAGTTCTCCACTGACCAGACCAATGCTGGCCGTGTACCCCTGGAACCCAGCTGAAAGTGCATGTAGCCTCCTTTTTTTCTTTGTTTTATATTTAGAAAGCCCAGATGAACTACGCTGTGCAACGGTTCAAGCTACCCAGTCAACATTTCTTTTGCGAGAAAAGCCATCATAGCCCTCCACCGGCATGAGAAAGTCTGCATTGTCATAGCACTCAGGCAATCAAACAGTAGAAAGGTGCACCTGACAAGAGACGCATGGACCAGTAGGCATGTCCACAAAAAGTTACGTGTCCATTACGGCGCACTGGGTTAATGTGTTGGATGCATGGTCCACAGGGGACAGCCTACAAAGTCTGTCTGCAGTCCCTAATTCCAATTTTCCTCCGCTGACCACACCACTGCTGCCCGTGTACCCCTGGAACCAATTTTACAGTGTCTACAGCCTAATTTTGTTATGTTAGGCCTACTACGCCTGTCTGCGGTCCCTCCTTTCAATACTCGTCCACTGACCACACCACTGCTGCCCGTGGACCCCTGGAACCTATTTTTAATTGCATTGAGCATCCTTTTTTTAATAGTAGGCGTACAAAGTCTGTCTGCGGTCCACTATTGAAATTGTCCTCCACTGCCCAGAGCACTGCTGCTTGTGTACCCCTGTAACTTTTTTAAGCTGCAATGAGCCACATTTTTAGGTTAAGTCCTACTACCTGTGTCTGTCTGCGCCACTCAATTCAGCTGTGTTCCTTTGAAAAAAGCTGAGCGTCAATAGTCTTGTTTTCAGCCTCTAGGAATTTTAAAACTGCATTGGGGGTACAACTTTGGTAGGGCCTACTAACGGTGTCTGCCTCCCCAAGGTGTGCCCCAGGTTTCCTCGCCATTGCTTCGATCTTAATGCTCTCGTTTAGTAGTTGTTGGAAACTACACTGCATTAGGCCTACAAATTGGGTATGGGGTGTAGAGAGATGGTGTGTTCCACTCCAAGGTGTTCTCCAGGTTACCTTTCCTGAGCTCCGATCTTCCGGCTCTCGTTTAGTAGTTCTTGGAAACTACACTGCATTAGGCCTACAAATTGGGTATGGGGTGTAGAGAGATGGTGTGTTCCACTCCAAGGTGTTCTCCAGGTTGCCTTTCCTGAGCTCCGATCTTCCGGCTCTCGTTTAGTAGTTCTTGGAAACTATACTGCATTAGGCCTACAAATTGGGTATGGGGTGTAGAGAGATGGTGTGTTCCACTCCAAGGTGTTCTCCAGGTTGCCTTTCCTGAGCTTCGATCTTCCGGCTCTCGTTTAGTAGTTCTTGGAAACTACACTGCAGTAGGCCTACAAATTGGGTATGGGGTGTAGAGAGATGGTGTGTTCCACTCCAAGGTGTTCTCCAGGTTGCCTTTCCTGAGCTTCGATCATCCGGCTCTCGTTTAGTAGTTCTTGGAAACTACACTGCATTAGGCCTACAAATTGGGTATGGGGTGTAGAGAGATGGTGTGTTCCACTCCAAGGTGTTCTCCAGGTTGCCTTTCCTGAGCTTCGATCTTCCGGCTCTCGTTTAATAGTTGTTGGAAACTACACTGCATTAGGCCTACAAATTGGGTATGGGGTGCAGAGAGATGGTGTGTTCCACTCCAAGGTGTTCTCCAGGTTGCCTTTCCTGAGCTTCGATCTTCCGGCTCTCGTTTAGTAGTTGTTGGAAACTACACTGCATTAGGCCTACAAATTGGGTATGGGGTGTAGAGAGATGGTGTGTTCCACTCCAAGGTGTTCTCCAGGTTGCCTTTCCTGAGCTTCGATCTTCCGGCTCTCGTTTAGTAGCTCTTGGAAACTACACTGCATTAGGCCTACAAATTGGGTATGGGGTGTAGAGAGATGGTGTGTTCCACTCCAAGGTGTTCCCCAGGTTTCCTCGCCAATGCTTCGATCTTCATGCTCTCGTTTAGTAGTTGTTGGAAACTACACTGCATTAGGCCTACAAATTGGGTATGGGGTGTAGAGAGATGGTGTGTTCCACTCCAAGGTGTTCTCCAGGTTGCCTTTCCTGAGCTTCGATCTTCCGGCTCTCGTTTAGTAGTTCTTGGAAACTACACTGCATTAGGCCTACAAATTGGGTATGGGGTGTAGAGAGATGGTGTGTTCCACTCCAAGGTGTTCTCCAGGTTGCCTTTACTGAGCTTCGATCTTCCGGCTCTCGTTTAGTAGTTCTTGGAAACTACACTGCATTAGGCCTACAAATTGGGTATGGGGTGTAGAGAGATGGTGTGTTCCACTCCAAGGTGTTCTCCAGGTTGCCTTTCCTGAGCTTCGATCTTCCGGCTCTCGTTTAGTAGCTCTTGGAAACTACACTGCATTAGGCCTACAAATTGGGTATGGGGTGTAGAGAGATGGTGTGTTCCACTCCAAGGTGTTCCCCAGGTTTCCTCGCCAATGCTTCGATCTTCATGCTCTCGTTTAGTAGTTGTTGGAAACTACACTGCATTAGGCCTACAAATTGGGTATGGGGTGTAGAGAGATGGTGTGTTCCACTCCAAGGTGTTCTCCAGGTTGCCTTTCCTGAGCTTCGATCTTCCGGCTCTCGTTTAGTAGTTCTTGGAAACTACACTGCATTAGGCCTACAAATTGGGTATGGGGTGTAGAGAGATGGTGTGTTCCACTCCAAGGTGTTCTCCAGGTTGCCTTTACTGAGCTTCGATCTTCCGGCTCTCGTTTAGTAGTTCTTGGAAACTACACTGCATTAGGCCTACAAATTGGGTATGGGGTGTAGAGAGATGGTGTGTTCCACTCCAAGGTGTTCTCCAGGTTGCCTTTCCTGAACTTCTATCTTCAGGCTCTCATTAAATTGTACAACAAACACCATACCAGTATGCAGGTGAAAATGAGGCATAGGCACATATATAAAACCAATGTATTTTATTGAAACATATATACACAATCAAGACAAGGACAATCAATAAAAACAGTGAACTGATGGTCAGCAGAATCAATACATAAATATACATTCAAATAAGGCTATATAAAGAGCACTGCATACTACCTATGTATGAAGGAAGGTGCGTAATGACCAAACATAGTCTATAGAGTCACTCTATTTCTCTATTCATACAGTAGAGGCTATTATATATAGAGGGGATAGATCATATCGCTCCCAAGGGCATATATAAATAAATATAAAGCTTAAAATATAAGGCTGTCAACCCTCAAAGTAATATTCCCACCAAAGGTAAAAGAATGGCTGAGAAAAAGAACGCCTAACAAAACAAAGTAGTACACCAGTGCCCGATCTGCAGTACAATGTTCATTCCAGACCAGACCACCAGTAGTGATTCAATTACAAAAAGATGGTAACTTACATACTGATGTACTGAGTCCTGCGTGACCACCAGGGACCCCGACAGCGCCGTTTCGCCTTGTGGCTTCCTCAAAACAGGGGCATGTTAGCGTGCTGCCTGTACGCTCTTTAAATATCATTACTCACAGCTGATCCTCATGTCGGCGTACCCGGCTGATGATTGCGCATGCGCCGGTGACGAGCTTCCCGAAGATAGTGACTTCCTGTTCTCCGCGCTTGGAACGCAAGCGTGAAACGCTCTGCGTTACCATGTGAGCGGAGCAGGAAGCACTGAGTCGCCCACATCAGCGCATGCGCCCGCCAGGCACCGACATGAAAGTAGGTAGTAACGAAGAGAAAATTATAAGGGATAATAACCGGAGTATAACATAAATAAAAAAAATGAAAAAAATGAAAAAATGTATATATATACACGGGACTTAGGGCAAACTACCAAAGAAAAATTAATAGAAAAGAAATAACAATGTGTCTCCTACTAATGGTGGGAATAATAAAGTGCTTAGCGCAAAAATATACCAAGTCGGTCATATACATCAATATCACTAACAGAAGTACATAAAATGCAGATGTATACGTATGTTAAACAAAAGTGAATATAGCAATATAGCAGCAATTAGAACCTACAGTGAATACATATATTTTTTTTTCAGCAGAATACCTAATGTATCATCCCCAAAAGAAAGGAATGTACTATCCATATAATAATTGCTAAACAGTCTACAACAATATATGCGTACTCTATTCAAAAACAGCTACACTGCCATTGAATGAACAGACAATAGGTATTCTGATGAAATTCAGGACATAAAATTACAATCACCATCAGTTGAAAGACAATAACACAATAGTATATATATTATAGTGTCCCATATATAATAAAGTTTAAAAATACATATCCCATATATAGTACAAAGAATATTCTTGTAAAGAGGAGATGGTTCGAGACATTATCATCAATGGACTCCGAAGCCATGAAGGGTTCTCTATCCAAAGTGGACATCATCCAAAGATATTTCAGAGAAAAACAAGTCCTCCTGAAACTAGGGATAGTAAAACATATCGTTAAAATCAGACAAACAGCACACAAAACACTTAATAAAATAAAAACAGGAAAAGCAGGATGGAAACAAACTTCTTCTCAAAAAATATTTAGTAGAACAACAATAGAGACCTCAATTTACAGAAAGGCTGAAAAGCCCAGACTCTCATTCAGACCGTTTGGGGCCATAGTACCCAGTAGGTAGATCCACCTACTTTCTTTTTGGGCTAAAGATTTGCCAAGGTTACCACCTCTGGGGCCCATATGTATTTGGTCAATAGCTTTAATCTTAAGTCCTGTGGGGTCACCGTTATGATGTAGCCTAAAATGCCTAGGCAGGGTTTTTAGGGAGTTAATGTCTTCAACAATGACGGATTTCTCGATATCTCTTATGTGTTCCCTCGTCCTGACTCTTAATTCCCGTGTAGTCAGGCCTATATAAACCATATTGCACGGACAACAGGCATGATATATCACCCCTTTTGAGGTACAAGTAAGGGTTTTCCGGATATCAAAGGTTCTGGACCCATCAAAATTCTCAAATTTGTTACTTTTAACGTGATTGGTACAGGCCTTACAAGAGTTACAGGGAAAGAAACCCTTAGTTTCTGATTTCGGTCCTGATTTTGATGGTCCAGAATAATGACTGTGTACTAATACATCATTCAAATTTCTAGAGCGTTTTGGCGTCATGAGTGGATAACTTGATATGATATTCCTTAGAATTGGGTCTGACCTCAAAATTCCCCAATGCTTATTCATAATAGAAACTAATTCAGGCCATTGTTTATTATATTGTGTAATGAATCTAACCTGATTAACAGTACCCGTCTCATTTGTCTTCCTCTGTTTGTATAGTAACTCCTCTCTAGAAAATTTGGAAGCTTTTTTAAAACCTCTCTTAATCTGTCTGTTACTATATCCCCGATCATGTAATCTATGGGCTAGATCTTCTGCCTGCTGAAGGAAATCCTCCTCAGTAGTGCAGATCCTCCTTATCCTCATGAATTGTCCTGTGGGGATCCCGTTTAAAGTTGACCTATGATGGGCAGAGGAGGCACACAGGAGGGTATTCGTGGCCGTTGGTTTCCTAAAAACATTGGTTACCACTTTACCACTGGGGAGTACCTCTATTTGAAGGTCAAGAAAATCGACCTTCCTACCGTAACTGAATGTTAACTTGATATTCCGATTATTACGATTTAAATCCTCCATTAGTTTACACAAATTCTCAATAGAGTCCTCCCAAACAAAAAGGACATCATCAATATAACGACTCCATCCTTGGATGGCCTCATTACCCACAACACCATCACTTTGAAGCACCTCCCGCTCCCAAAAACCCATAAATAGATTCGCATAAGTGGGGGCACATTTGGCCCCCATGGCTGTACCCTGTCATTGAACAAAGATGTCCCCATTAAACGTGAAGACATTGTGTTCAAGAATGAATTTAAGAAGACTCAATAACATCTCAATCAGAGGGGGATCCAGATTGCTCTCATACAGATAATGGGAAACTGCATTGAGGCCGTCCTCATGTCTGATGGAGGAGTACAGCGCCTCCACATCTGCTGTCACTAAAATAGACCCCTCCTCCAAATTCAAAGAGTCTAATCGCTGCAACATCATAGTGGTGTCCCTAACATATGAAGGTAAGGCTAACACAAAAGGCTGAAGATAATGGTCAATGACCGCACAGACCATCTCACACAAACCACCTATCCCGGACACAATAGGTCTTCCGGGCGGGTCCACCTGATCTTTATGCAATTTAGGTAAGATGTAGAAAGTGGCTAGTCTAGGTTGTAACTTACTTATTGCCTCTACGAATTTCTTAGGGATGATACCATCCTCATATGCGGTTTCTAATATACTGACCAACTCCTGCTGAAACTGGGTTAAAGGATTGAAACAGATTTTTTTGTAACACCTCTTATCGTTCAGGATTTTATATGCCTGTCTTTCATAAAGGGTTTTTGGCCATATTACAGTATTTCCCCCTTTATCTGCCTTTTTGATTACAATATCCTCCAAGGACTGCAATTCTCTCAATGCTTTGTTCTCATGTATACTTAGATTAGAGACCCAATTTGGGATTAGCGGTAAATTTTCGACCTCCTCCACCACTAGTCTTGTAAAAATCTCTACGGCTGAACACGTACTTAGACTTGGAAAAACTTTTGACTTCCCCATTAGATGAATTGGGAACTTACCATTGCCACTTTCATTCTCCTCTAACAAATCCTCCAAGTTTCTTAGGGTCTCCATTTCCAAATCACTGCCATCCATACTATTCAAATCATTTCTATGATGTAGCTTTTGTAATATGATTTTACGTGCAAAGAGGTGTATATCTTTGACTACTTGGAACTTATCTAAGTGAGAAGATGGAGAAAAAGTCAACCCTTTTTCCAAAACATTTAATTGTGACTCACTCAAAACATGAGTGGATAAATTAATCACCTTAGGTTTGTCATTTTGTCGTCTGTTCCCTTTTCTATTGGTGAAAAGATCAGGATATTTCTTTCCCCCTTCCCGATTATCCCGGGTGTTAGTTCTTGTACGTATCTGGTATTCGTTGGAACTATCAGCATCGCTACATGAGGTGCTACTCTCGGCATATGAAGCCTGATCACGGCCCAAATTACCATGTTTTACTCCACCCATTTTTGTTTTTTTAGGGAGTTGCCACTTAACGATTTTGTCTGATTCAAAGTCTGCTGTATCTCTTGCGAATTTCTTTGCATTGAGTTCACTAATATCATTCTCCCATTTATCGATATCTTTTTCAATGGTTTTAATAAGACTCTCCATTTTCTCAGCAACCACATGCTTCTTAATACTTTTATATAATTCCTCAATATCGGCATCTAAAGCTGTTATACTGTGTGCATTCTTATCGATAATGATCTTAATGAACTCTAAAGAACAATTAATTGCTGCCTTTCGCCACCTTTGTATTAATTCTGGGTCCTCTAGCTCGAAAGAGGGGTACACTTGTACTCTTAAGCCCCTGGGAACAATATTTTGTGCTAGATAATTTTCCAATGTGGTTTTGTTCCACCACAACTTAGTTTTTTTATGTATCGCATTTTTATGCTGTAAAGAGAGGTCTCTATGTTCCACCGTGAAATCCTGTGATACAAATGAAGCTCCTTGCTTGAAAAGATCTGAAGCCTTGGACCGCCAGGTGGTCTCCCTAGCTTTCATGTCCATCATAAATATTACGGATAATCTGTTAGAAAACAGAACAAATGATTTAAACATAACCAAAAATCCACTAGTGGACTAGCCACCTCCAAAAACGTTATTGTACAACAAACACCATACCAGTATGCAGGTGAAAATGAGGCATAGGCACATATATAAAACCAATGTATTTTATTGAAACATATATACACAATCAAGACAAGGACAATCAATAAAAACAGTGAACTGATGGTCAGCAGAATCAATACATAAATATACATTCAAATAAGGCTATATAAAGAGCACTGCATACTACCTATGTATGAAGGAAGGTGCGTAATGACCAAACATAGTCTATAGAGTCACTCTATTTCTCTATTCATACAGTAGAGGCTATTATATATAGAGGGGATAGATCATATCGCTCTCAAGGGCATATATAAATAAATATAAAGCCTAAAATATAAGGCTGTCAACCCTCAAAGTAATATTCCCACCAAAGGTAAAAGAATGGCTGAGAAAAAGAACGCCTAACAAAACAAAGTAGTACACCAGTGCCCGATCTGCAGTACAATGTTCATTGCAGACCAGACCACCAGTAGTGATTCAATTACAAAAAGATGGTAACTTACATACTGATGTACTGAGTCCTGCGTGACCACCAGGGACCCCGACAGCGCCGTTTCGCCTTGTGGCTTCCTCAAAACAGGGGCATGTTAGCGTGCTGCCTGTACGCTCTTTAAATATCATTACTCACAGCTCATCCTCATGTCGGCGTACCCGGCTGATGATTGCGCATGCGCCGGTGACGAGCTTCCCGACGATAGTGACTTCCTGTTCTCCGCGCTTGGAACGCAAGCGTGAAACGCTCTGCGTTACCATGTGAGCAGAGCAGGAAGCACTGAGTCGCCCACATCAGCGCATGCGCCCGCCAGGCACCGACATGAAAGTAGGTAGTAACGAAGAGAAAATTATAAGGGATAATAACCGGAGTATAACATAAATAAAAAAAATGAAAAAAATGAAAAAATTTATATATATACACGGGACTTAGGGCAAACTACCAAAGAAAAATTAATAGAAAAGAAATAACAATGTGTCTCCTACTAATGGTGGGAATAATAAAGTGCTTAGCGCAAAAATATACCAAGTCGGTCATATACATCAATATCACTAACAGAAGTACATAAAATGCAGATGTATACGTATGTTAAACAAAAGTGAATATAGCAGCAATTAGAACCTACAGTGAATACATATATATTTTTTTCAGCAGAATACCTAATGTATCATCCCCAAAAGAAAGGAATGTACTATCCATATAATAATTGCTAAACAGTCTACAACAATATATGCGTACTCTATTCAAAAACAGCTACACTGCCATTGAATGAACAGACAATAGGTATTCTGATGAAATTCAGGACATAAAATTACAATCACCATCAGTTGAAAGACAATAACACAATAGTATATATATTATAGTGTCCCATATATAATAAAGTTTAAAAATACATATCCCATATATAGTACAAAGAATATTCTTGTAAAGAGGAGATGGTTCGAGACATTATCATCAATGGACTCCGAAGCCATGAAGGGTTCTCTATCCAAAGTGGACATCATCCAAAGATATTTCAAAGAAAAACAAGTCCTCCTGAAACTAGGGATAGTAAAACATACCGTTAAAATCAGACAAACAGCACACAAAACACTTAATAAAATAAAAACAGGAAAAGCAGGATGGAAACAAACTTCTTCTCAAAAAATATTTAGTAGAACAACAATAGAGACCTCAATTTACAGAAAGGCTGAAAAGCCCAGACTCTCATTCAGACCGTTTGGGGCCATAGTACCCAGTAGGTAGATCCACCTACTTTCTTTTTGGGCTAAAGATTTGCCAAGGTTACCACCTCTGGGGCCCATATGTATTTGGTCAATAGCTTTAATCTTAAGTCCTGTGGGGTCACCGTTATGATGTAGCCTAAAATGCCTAGGCAGGGTTTTTAGGGAGTTAATGTCTTCAACAATGACGGATTTCTCGATATCTCTTATGTGTTCCCTCGTCCTGACTCTTAATTCCCGTGTAGTCAGGCCTATATAAACCATATTGCACGGACAACAGGCATGATATATCACCCCTTTTGAGGTACAAGTAAGGGTTTTCCGGATATCAAAGGTTCTGGACCCATCAAAATTCTCAAATTTGTTACTTTTAACGTGATTGGTACAGGCCTTACAAGAGTTACAGGGAAAGAAACCCTTAGTTTCTGATTTCGGTCCTGATTTTGATGGTCCAGAATAATGACTGTGTACTAATACATCATTCAAATTTCTAGAGCGTTTTGGCGTCATGAGTGGATAACTTGATATGATATTCCTTAGAATTGGGTCTGACCTCAAAATTCCCCAATGCTTATTCATAATAGAAACTAATTCAGGCCATTGTTTATTATATTCTGTAATGAATCTAACCTGATTAACAGTACCCGTCTCATTTGTCTTCCTCTGTTTGTATAGTAACTCCTCTCTAAAAAATTTGGAAGCTTTTTTAAAACCTCTCTTAATCTGTCTGTTACTATATCCCCGATCATGTAATCTACGGGCTAGATCTTCTGCCTGCTGAAGGAAATCCTCCTCAGTAGTGCAGATCCTCCTTATCCTCATGAATTGTCCTGTGGGGATCCCGTTTAAAGTTGACCTATGATGGGCAGAGGAGGCACACAGGAGGGTATTCGTGGCTGTTGGTTTCCTAAAAACATTGGTTACCACTTTACCACTGGGGAGTACCTCTATTTGAAGGTCAAGAAAATCGACCTTCCTACCGTAACTGAATGTTAACTTGATATTCCGATTATTACGATTTACATCCTCCATTAGTTTACACAAATTCTCAATAGAGTCCTCCCAAACAAAAAGGACATCATCAATATAACGACTCCATCCTTGGATGGCCTCATTACCCACAACACCATCACTTTGAAGCACCTCCCGCTCCCAAAAACCCATAAATAGATTCGCATAAGTGGGGGCACATTTGGCCCCCATGGCTGTACCCTGTAATTGAACAAAGATGTCCCCATTAAACGTGAAGACATTGTGTTCAAGAATGAATTTAAGAAGACTCAATAACATCTCAATCAGAGGGGGATCCAGATTGCTCTCATACAGATAATGGGAAACTGCATTGAGGCCGTCCTCATGTCTGATGGAGGAGTACAGCGCCTCCACATCTGCTGTCACTAAAATAGACCCCTCCTCCAAATTCAAAGAGTCTAATCGCTGCAACATCATAGTGGTGTCCCTAACATATGAAGGTAAGGCTAACACAAAAGGCTGAAGATAATGGTCAATGACCGCACAGACCATCTCACACAAACCACCTATCCCGGACACAATAGGTCTTCCGGGCGGGTCCACCTGATCTTTATGCAATTTAGGTAAGATGTAGAAAGTGGCTAGTCTAGGTTGTAACTTACTTATTGGTTAAACGGAACAACTGCATTTGGCGTACTAGTTGGTTTGAGGCCTACTATCGGTGTCTGCCACTCCTTGCTGTTCTCCTGGTTTCCTGTCCTGAAATTCCATTTTCAGGCTCTCGTTAAGTAGTTGTTAATGTTAGACTGCATTTGGCGTACTAGTTGGGTTGGGGCCTACTATCGGTGTCTGCCACTCCTTGCTGTTCTCCTCCACTGAACAAAGCTGTGCCGCCTGTTTACTACGGTTGCCAATTTTGAACTGCATTTCGACTACTTACTGATTTGGGCCTACTCTCTGTGTCAGCCTCTCATTCCAGTTGTCCTCCACTGCAATGCCCCCTGGTTAGTCCTGTGTTACCAATTTTGAACTGCATTTAGCCAACTTTATTCTTTGGGCCTATATCTGTGTTTCCTCCTCATCCTGCCCATTGCCCAGCCAGTGATAGATGAGTCTGCTGGTACATTGACCCATAACGCAAAATTCCCCGTGCACGCTACACAGCAAGATTGTGACCCTGCTGAAAGTCAGGTTCCTCTTCCCGCATACCATACCACCTTACACGGGGACAAAGAGGAAGGTGCAGATGAAAGTGCAGGTTCCTTCATCAGGTGGGGGGAGGAATACTAGTTGGCGACGTCACTGGCACAGGGCCTCTCATAGTACGCAAAAGTGTTGCTGCCGGTGGGAGGCGCCCCCGCCATGCAAACACACCGCTGTACTTTGAGGGGCCCTGTGCCAGTGCCAATGCCAACGAGTGGGCCCCCCCTGCTTGCTCAGGATCACAGCACTTGCAAAGTTGAAATACTTACCTCTCCCTGCTCCACTGCCGTGACGTGGTCCAGATTTACTGGGCCCACTAATTACTTGAACCAGCCCTACCCCCCCCAACTTTAGCCAAATGACCCCCAATTTCAAATGCCTTCCAATTATTATAAGGTAAATTACGATTGACAAGCTTCTTTAACAAGAATGGATGTTTTTGCCATTAAAATGGGCAGTGTAGGTGTTTTCCTGGCCTCCACTCACTGCCGACTATGCTCCCCCATTGACTTGCATTGGGTTTCGTGTTTCGGGCGATACCCGACTTTTCGCGATAATCGGCCGATTCCACTCGACTCGACTTCTAAGATAGTTGGGTTTCACGAAACACGGCTCGACTCTAAAAAGGTCAAGGTCGCTCAACCCTAATCGAGACGTCTTGCCAAATTTACAACATGCAGAACGGTAAAAAAGAACAAAAAGAAATTCCTGAATTGCTGATTTTTGTTCATTCTGTCTCCCAATTATCAGAATAGAAAGCGATCAAAAAAGGTTATGTGCCTGAAAATGATACCAATAAAAAAAGTCAGCTCGACCCGCAAAAAGCAAGCTATCACATGACTGTCACCCGAAATTTGAAAAAAATTATAGCTCTCAAAATATGGTGATGCAAAACTTAGTTTTCGCAATAAAAAGCATCTTTTAGTGTGACAGCAGCAAAACATAAAAACCCGCTATAAATCTGGTATCGCTGTAATCGCACCGACCTGAAGAATAAAGTCTAATCGCTTACACCGCACGAGAAACGGCGTATAAAGCAAATAAAAAATGTTTCACATGCTGTTGATTTTTTCATTCTGCTTCCCAAAGATCGCAGTAAGGCTGGGTTCATACTGCGTAAAGCAGCCCGTTCAACACATGCGTTAAACGGACTGCGTTAACGCAGGTGCTGAAATGCGATCACTAGGGTTGAGCGACTTTTACTTTTTTAGGATCGAGTCGAATTTCGCGAAACCCGACTTTCTCAAAAGTCGGGTCGGGTGAAATCGGCCGATTATTTTGAAAAGTCGGGGGCCGACCGAAACACGAAACCCAATGCAAGTCAATGGGAAATCAAAGTCGGCAGTGAGTGGAGGACAGGAAAACACCTATAGTGCCCATGTTAATGCCAAAAAACATCAATTCTTATTTCTTAAGCTTGTCAATCTTAATTTACTTTATAATAATAGTTAGGCATTGAAAACAGGGGGTCATTTGGCTAAAGTTGTGGGGGGGTAGGGTTGGCTCAAGATTTTCGTGGGCCCAGGAAACTCGGAATACGTCACGGCGGTGGAGCAGGGAGAGGTAAGTATTTCAACTTTGCAAGTGCTGCAATCCTGAGCAAGCAGGGGGGCCCACTCGTTGGCACTTGGCACTGGCACAGGGTCCCTCATAGTACAGCGGTGTGTTTGACGGCGGGTGGTGCCTCCCACTGCCAGAGACACTTTTGTGTACTATGAGGGGCCCTGTGCCAGTGACGTTGCCAACGAGTATGCCCCCCACACCTGATGAAGGAACCTGCATTTTCATCTGCACCTTCCTCTTTGTCCCCGTGTAAGGTGGTATAGTATGCGGGAAGGGGAACCTGACTTTCAGCAGGGTCAGATTCAGGCTGTGTAGAGTGCAAGGGGAATATAGTGGTCTGGGTCAATGTACCAGCAGACTCATCTAGCAGTGGCTGGGCAATGGACAGGATGAGGAGGAAGCATAGATATAGGCCCAAATAATAAAGTAGGCTAAATGCAGTTCAAAATTGGTAACAGGACTAAACAGGCGGCATTGCTTTGTTCAGTGGAGGACAACTGTAATGAGTGGCAAACACAGTTAGTAGGCCCAAATAATAAAGTAGGCTAAATGCAGTTCAAAATTGGTAACAGGACTAAACAGGTGGCATAGCTAGGAACTGGGGTGGGCTCCTCTGCTGAGTAGCAGACAGTGGTAGTAGGCGCAAAGTATTAACTGGTCTAAATAGAGGCCAGGGCCCCTGTATATTTTAACTATTATCTATCATTTCAACAAATTTGTATTGGCAGTGCCATTGAAGGATTTAACAGCACAGACTACACAGTGGTGGAGCAGGGAGAGGTAAGTATTGCAAGTGGTAGAGCACTGTTCGAGCTGGGGGGAACACTCTCTCGTGGGCGGCGGTACTGGCACAGGGCCTCATATTACGACGGTGTGTCTGACGTTGGTTGTGCACCACCACCGTCAGAGACACTTCATTGTACTATGAGGGACCCTGTGCCAGTGCCATCGCCCAAGAGTGGGTGCACCCACCTGTCCAGGCAAACGGCACTCGCACAGGTGCTTGCGCCAGGTGGTGACCACGGCCCTGTGGGGGGAGTCAGCCCATTTAGGGAGGTATAAAAATGGCCTATGGTGGACATTCAGAAGCTGCAAATGGCGGAATTGGAGAAGTCAGTAAGAGGAGGCCAAAAGCAAGACATTTTTCATGCAAGCTACGTGTCAGCAGGGGAAGGTGGGGCAAAATAATTTGAAATCCATGATTGGTTCATTTTAATGAATGATCATCAACATTCTGGGTAGCCAGACGTGACCTTTTTTCGGTCAGTATTGAACCAGCAGCACTGAAGACTCTTTCTGATAGCACACTAGCAGCAGGGCAAGCGAGTTCCTGTAATGCATATTCTGCCAATTCAGGCCAGGTGCCTATTTTAGGTGCCCAGTAATCAAAGGGGAATGACCTGTGAGGGAGAACATTGATGAGGGAGAAAATAGTTCGTAACCAAACTGGACAAATGCTGTCTCCTGTCACTTTGAATCGATGCAGTGGCAGGAAGTGGCTGGAAGATATATGAAAAAATACAAGGACTGTAGTACAATTTCAATCTCCCTACAATGATCTCAGGACAAGTATGGTAGCAATAAAAAGGACTGCTGCACACAAAAGTGTGGACAAATAAACAAGATAACTGTGCAGAAAGGAGCAACAGGATTTTTGCTTTTAAAAAAAGCAGTTGGTTTGCACAGCGGCGTACAAACAGCAATGCAGCTATCAGGGAACCTTATAAGGCAGCCGAATAAGCTACAGAGCTGATGCACAAAAATATAAACTCCACTGTCCCTGCAAAGAAAAGGTGGGGTTGGACAGTGGAAATCACTACAGCACAGGCAGTTTCGGGGCTTAATCTTCCCTCCCTAACTATATCCCTTCTTCTGATGAAGCGGCAGCAACCTCTCCCTATGCTACGATCAGCAGAAGTAAGATGGCGGTCGGCGTGCACTCCCCTTTATAGCCCCTGTGACGCCGTAGAAAGCAAGCCAATCACTGTCATGCCCTTCTCTAAGATGGTGGGGACCGAGACCTATGTCATCACGCTGATCACACTCTGCGTCCTCCTTCATTGGCTGAAAAATGGCGCTGAAAGCGTCATACGAAACGCGACTTTGGCACGAAGATCGCCGACCTCATGGCCGATCCCACACTAGGAACGGGTCGGGTTTCATGAAACTCGACTTTGCCGAAAGTCGTCGATTTTTGAATTTGTCCGATCCGTTTCGCTCAACCCTACACGTCACCACTTCATATCCTAGGCAATTGCCTCTATACATAATTATAATCATTTAGGCAGTGTAGGGACTAAATGTATATATATCTATGTTCCCGCTATTTTGAATAATAATAAAAGTTAAGTTATAGGGCGTGTTAGTGAGGGTTTCCCCAATTGGTTTGAATAATTTCTCTTTATATTCCGCAAATATTCATGAAATTGCAGCAATTACTAAACATAAAAGAACTATTTGATAAAAACAAATCCTTTAGAAAACATGAATACAGGCCAGCAATAATTACCCTTTAATGCCACAAAAGCATTTCTCTTAAGAATCACAGACCCGAGTGAACACTGGACAGATTAAATATGAAAGAATAGTAGAACAGCAGTGTAGTGCAGGTAATGTGACTTCTCACAGTGTAATTTCTTAAAAGGCACTATAAATATTACGTCGGCCCATGGCTTCATGCTCATGGCTTATCCACATGCACAGAACCTGTATGGAGATACACCCTCTACTTATTATGGAGTTTCTATGTTCGGTTTCTAAGAATACATCCTTTATAATTGGCACAATCTGAAAAAGTAACTGTGCATAAAATGATGGTATATGGAGGTACAGAAGAATGGAATTCACACACCCTACTGGATGCTGCATTACTGATCTGAACAGGTCACAAGTTTTTAAGGGGCAGCTCAAGTGGAGTTTGTCCTACTTATAGAGGATGTGTCTGAGAGATAAAGCCATGAGGACCGTTTGACGGGCACTGGTTACAGCAGGGGTGCCAAGACAGGTAAGGACGTAGTGAAGTGGGTATTATTTTTTTTTACATTTTAGTTTTTTTATGCTCTAGAGCAGTGTTCCCCAACTCCGGTCCTCAAGAGCCACCAACGGGTCATGTTTTCAGGATTCCCTTAGTATGGTCCAGGTGACAATTGCATCACCGGGACAGGCAAGACTTCCATGACCTGGGCAATACTAAGGAAATTCTGAAAACATGACTTGTTGGTGGCTCTTGAGGACCGAAGTTGAGGAACACTGCTCTAGAGTCTGGAGAGAACCCCAGAGCTTAATAGGGAACATTCAATTCAAGGGACAATAACTTTGCTGCAAATTAAATTTTTCAATAATATCTGTGCGATTTGGTGAATTCTAATTTTTTAGTCACATCAGATCATCTCTACTCATAATATAGTGAACTATGCAGTATCTAAACAAACAAGTAATCAAGGAAAAGGTAGGGGCTTGAAGATAAAATCAATCACAGGACCAGAATTAAGCACCTAGGTCTGAAGGTTAGCTGAATATTATACTGTAGGGTAAAGTGTTCTGTTTGGCTGGTTCTTTCTCTAGGTATTGTTATGCTAGTACATAACTCAGTTGGCAAAATAGATAAAGCTAAAAACTGCAACTGACCCTGCCGGTTCTTGTACAGACTAGAGATCCAGTCTCCACAGTCAACAGAGGTTTCTGCATTGTCAGAGATAGCACTAACAGACTAGAAGATGGCAACTCGGACCTATGCTGCCTGAAAGGCCGTCGTGGGCTTCACGTTCCTCCTAAAGAATCAGAAGGCAGAGCAGAGTGTAAATTACATACCAAAGGGAAAGTGTGCTGGGAAAAGGAAAGATTCCACAGTGAGTAAAACAAACCACTAAATAACAAACAAAGGATAAATTACGTACTGTTTGATAAAATGTCACCTACTTTCTAAAAAGAAACATAAGATATGTGCAGAGGAAAAGAAAAGAAACAGCAAAGAGAATAAACCCTAGCTGGAATTTCATTGACTGGCTTTACGCTACAGCAGTATGACTGGACATCCAACTGAGACTATCACCAGCAGGAAATGCAGGCAGGGGGAATGAATGTAAAGCCACACCTGTGTTAAGATGAAGAGACTACAGCAAGAATAACAGAACCTAAACACCTGGAGAAAAGGTGTGTCTGCTGTGGTTCAATGGGCAGAGAAGCAAACCACAAAACACAGGCTCAAGAGTTCGAACCCAGGAGCATGACAGGTATCATAGGTATTTGTAATTACCGTATTTTTCGGACTACAAGACGCACTTTTTCCCCCCCAAAAAAGGGGAGAAAATGGGGGGTGCTTCTAATAGTCGCAATGCAGGCTTACCGTGGCGGATGAGGTGCGGCGGCAGAGGAGGCAGCAGAGCCGGGTGAATCCTGTTGTTATCGGTGGTGGCGGCCATTTTCCTGAGGCCACGCGTGCGCAGATGGAGCGCTCTGCTGCCCGGGGCTTCAGGAAAATGGCCGCCGCGATCTCCATCTGCGCACGCGCGGCCTCCCGCGGCCATTTTCCTGAAGCCCCGGGAAGCAGAGCGCTTCATCTGCACACGCGCGGCCTCAGGAAGATGGCCGCGCCCACCGATAACAACAGGATTCACCCAGCTCTGCTGCTTACCGGGCTGCTGCATCACCTCACCGGAGAAAGGGACCCCGCTTACTGCGCCTCCTCTGCCACCACACCTCTGCCGCCACACCTCTGCCACCGCAGGATTCAACCAGCTCTGCTGCTTACCAGGCTGCTGCATCACCATACCGGGGAAAGGGACCCCTCTCACGCCAAAACTCTGACTGCGCCTCCTCATCCCAGCACCACCTCATCCCAGCACCATGCCTCCTGTGACCCTGCTTTGCCACCGCCAGCCCTCAGGTAAGATACTGTAAATTCGGACAATAAGACGGACCCCCATCTTATAAAAAATCTTTTTTTCTGCAATTTTCACCCCAAATTTGGGGTGCGCCTTATGGTCCGGTGCGTCTTATAGTCCGAAAAATACGGTATACAAAAAAAAATTGTTCCAAGACTAAAGAAGCTAACTGTACAGAATCATCGTTTGTAGCCTTCTCCAGCAAGAGATCATTTGCATAACCTTTTCCTACATGTCTCTTTACAGCAGCTTGACAGCTCAACAAGAAGAAATAATGTCCCCTACACATACAAGAACTCCACACATTTGGATATGAATTTATGTAATATGTACCAAGTTTGGGGCATTTTTGCTGTGATATATTTCTGGTGCTTCCTCTGTCTTGGTTAGAGATGTTTAGGGTCCCATCAGACTTTTGTGAATTGCCTTCTCTTTATAGGGAGGTCTTCAACCTCTTGTTGCTACTGGGGAGTGGATTTGTCCTTCGACACAGGGATCAGCAATCGCCTCACTCTACTTTTTTGCTTTGTGGGGTGGAAGTTCTATGTTTCGAGATGGTGCAATATCAGTCACCAGGTGATAAGAGATTTATTCTGTTCCTAAGTTCACCAGAGTGGAGAACACGTCTGTCCTTTTGTTGAAGATTTTCCAAGCCTAAAGGACTTCGAGCCCATTATGCAGGAGATTTTGTTGGACCTGTTTAAGGTAAAGACGAATTATACTATTGCAGCTATTGACTGCCTGAAGAAAGAGTTTTCTAACATCGTATTTTGCAAAGGAAAGTCTTTTTGGTTTCTATTTAACCCCATCCAAACAGGTAATTTTCAGTTTTTGCGCTTTTTTCGCTTCATTGTTTTCCTCCCTTTCTTCCAAGTTCCATAACTTTTTTTTATTTTTCTGATGACATAGACATATGAGGACTTGTTTTCTTTTTCTTTTTTGTTGGATGAGTTGTACTTTTGAAGGACACATTCATGTGATGTACTGGAAAGCGGGACAAAATATTAAAGTGCCATACAATTGTTAAAAAAGAAGCAATTATGTCATTGTTTTTTGGATTTTGCTTTTATAGCATTCCTTATACTGAAAATATGACTTTGGGTGTTTCAATGGCAGGTCACTGATTTCTCACAGTCGGTCCTTGACGATTTTTGATGGTGCGGTTCCCTTATGTATTCCTTTCTGATTGATCTAGGGAGAAAGTATGAGGCCATCTGGTTCCACTCCCTCCTGCCAAACCTCGGCTTTTCTCGCGAAGGAGAGGAAACTTAAGGTACCGTCACATTAAGCGACGTTGCAGCGATATAGCAACGATGCCGATCGCTGCAACGTCGCTGTTTCGTCGTTGTGTGGTCGCTGGAGAGCTGTCACACAGACAGCTCTCCAGCGACCAACGATGCCGAAGTCCCCGGGTAACCAGGGTAAACATCGGGCTACTAAGCGCAGGACCGCGCTTAGTAACCCGATCTTTACCCTGGTTACCATTGTAAATGTAAAAAAAAAAAACGCTACATACATTCCGGTGTCTGTCGCTTCCCTCGCCGTCACCTTCCCTGCACTGTCTAAGCGCCAGCCGTAAAGCAGAGCGGTGACGTCACCGCTGTGCTCTGCTTTACGGCCGGCCGGCGCTGACAGTGCAGTGAAGCAGAACACTGGGGGACGCGACAGACACCGGAATGTAAGTATGTAGTGTTTGTTTGTATTTTACATTTACACTGGTAACCAGGGTAAACATCGGGTTACTAAGCGCAGCCCTGCGCTTAGTAACCCGATGTTTACCCTGGTTACCAGTGAAGACATCGCTGAATTGGCGTCACACACGCCGATTCAGCGATGTCTGCGGGAGATATAGCGACGAAATAAAGTTCTGGCCTTTCTGCTCCGACCAACGATGTCACAGCAGGATCCAGATCGCTGCTGCGTGTCAAACACAACGATATCGCTATCCAGGACGCTGCAACGTCACGGATCGCTAGCAATATCGTTGTTAAGTTGTTCAGTGTGAAGGTACCTTTAGACCAATCTCCTAATACCAAAGGGGTGGCAGCTTAGGTGAATGCTGGAAGCACAGCAGGTTCTCTAAGCTTTGGAGAGGGGAGGTCTCCATTACCTGACTCTCACTGTGGCCTGCTGAAAAGGTTTATTGGAGGCCCCTTCTCCTTGTGGGTAGGCCAATGATAGTTGTCACCCTAGTGAAGTTTTTTGTGGCACTGTTTACTTACATAAATGCACTCAGGAGGGTAGCATGATCTCGGGCTCTTTAAATAAAACAAAATATGATGTTTTACATATGGGACGTGTTCTTTATGCCATATTAGCAGATTTTACCTGTAAACCAATGTGTTTCAGGTTTAATAGGGCTTTCAGGTCAATAATCAATAGGGGCATTATTAATGTCCATTAAGTCATAATACAACAGTAAAACATTTTTGCATGGCTGCCCACATGTTTATAGCTGCCAGCTGGATGCAGGATCTGGTACATTTGTAGAGGTCATTCAACAAATAAATTTTATTAGCAATTATATAAGAAACAAACAGAAAACATGAAACAAGTAATGAAGCTAATGACCATAACTGCGAGGCTTAGGTGGATCAAGTGCTGTACTTAGTACATAAAAAAACCACACTAGGGTCTAGAGGAGCTATATAAATACTGTCACATGAGTTGACAAAAATTGTGCAAATGTGCTTTAAGTAAACATGATTGGACAGATAGAGGGAAGGGAGTCCGGCTTAAGATGCACCAAGCTGAGCCAAAATGTTGTGTAAGATGGCGGCTGGACAGGTCCTTGCGGGGAGATAAGTATCATCGAGGTTGGTAGCTTTGGTGATGTAAGCCCTGGAAAGCATGCCCCAGCACGTATAGTGCTGAAAGAGTTATTACTTATTAGACCATTACAGGGCCGGGTTTTACCAGCAGTCATAAGAGATAGGTGGGAATAACTGCTCACATATCCCAACCCCATGGGCATGGTTTGGCAGATAATATGGAGTGTCTCATTCAGAGTCTGGGTCTGGAGATGTACAGTTCTCCCGTGTGTTGATCTGTGCTAAGGTCTTAAAGGGAACCTGAAACCCCCAAAATCCAAGATGAGCTAAGCCCACCGACATCAGGGGCTTATCTACAGCATTCTGTAATGCTGTAGATAAGCCCCCGATGTATCCTAAAAGATGAGAAAAATAGGTTACATTATACTCACCTAGGCGGGCGGTCCGATCCGGTAGGCATTGCGGTCCGGTCCAGGGCCTCCCATCTTCATAGGATGACATCCTGTTCTGGTCTTCATGCTGCGGCTCCGACGCAGGCATACTTTGTCTGCCCTGTTGAGGGCAGAGCAAAGTACTGCAGTGCGCAGGCACCGAGAAAGGTCAGAGAGGCCCGGCGCCTGCACACTGCAGTACTTTGCTCTGCCCTCAACAGGGCAGACAAAGTACGCCTGCGCCAGAGCCGCAACATGAAGACCAGAAGAGGACATCATCTGATGAAGATGAGAGGCGCCGGGCCGGACCGCGACACCCATCAGACCGGACAGCAGTGGGACCACCCCTGGGGGAGTATAATCTAGCTTCTTTTTCTTATCTTTTAGGATACATCGGGGGCTTATCTACAGCAGTACATAATGCTGTAGATAAGCCCCTGATGCTGGTGGGCTTAGCTCACCCTCGATTTTGGGGGACACTAAGAGCTGGACACTATCCTGAGCGGGTGAACCCGCAATATCATAAGGATTTTTTACTTTGTGATTCGCTTTGTGCAGGAAAAGGCTCTTCTTTTGTTTGGTTTCCTGAGCAGATTATGCAGTTCTAATAAACCTGCCTGGACATTTTAACGAAACCGCTTCCTGTGCCTACCGCAACTGCAGCTGATTGAGTACAAACCTCTACAGTTGGCACAAAAAATGTTCTAAAGTAAGTCAACCACTCGGGGGGTGAAAAGAGAGACAAAAGTGAGTAAAGATATCTACTGTAACCTAAATTTAAGAGTTTTGATAAATGTGTCGTAATGTATTGTATTGATAAGTACTACTTGTTCCCTTTCTTCTATTTTAAAGTGGCTGTAAAAGAGGTTGTCTATGTTTCACAGCCTTTTTTTGTTTAAAGGGAATCTGTCATCAGATTTTTGCTATTTAATCCGACAGCATCATGAGGTAGGGATAGAGACCCTGTTTCCAGTGATGGGCTAGGGGTTAGGTGAGTGTGAAAGTCTGTTGTGTTTAACCCCTTCCCAACCCATACACAGTCATCCAAATGGCAGACAACTGACCTCAATTTTGCTGGATTTTTGCAAATTAAATCTCCCAAAATTTGCATTCTCTAAAATTCATGAATTTGGGGAAATTTTAAATAATTTAGATTAGTCCAAAATCGATTCACTCATCCTTACTATATTCCTTGCCTTATTTTAAAAAAATTGTAACTTATTCAACCCATATAAGTAAATGTCGTGATGACTCATCATAGAACGACCTTGGTTCAATTTATCTAATATTACATTTTTTAAAAAATGGTGACATCTGAAAAGAAGCAAATCCTTTTCCTCCACATTTGCTCCTTTTTTCTTTTCACCTTCAATCTCTGTACAATTCTCCTAGACAGAGAAGTATTTTCCATGGCTAATGGGCTCATTCACACGTCTGATTTTTCCACATATGAGAAAAATGCACCAATTATTCAAATCACAGTGTGATCCGAGTATTATCCGTTTTTCTCATACCTGGATAAAAAATAAAAATAAAAAATTATCCAAACTCCGAGTGCTGTCCAACTTTTCACAGACCCATAGACTTGCATTGTCAATTTTGATCCAACACTGGGATCAAGATTGGATGCATCTCCAAGAGGTCCGTGAAAAATCAGGGACATGAGAATGACCTCCTAGACTCTCCAAGTGTCATTCCTTTTTTCTCGTATGTGGAGAAATTTTTTTAAAAAGTTTCTCCGAACACGGAGTGCGATCTGATTGTTTTCACCCAATAATTGACTAGCGTTGCTGACTTTCATCCAACACTGGGATCAAAATCA
Source organism: Ranitomeya imitator (assembly GCF_032444005.1). NCBI lineage: Eukaryota > Metazoa > Chordata > Amphibia > Anura > Dendrobatidae > Ranitomeya > Ranitomeya imitator. The sequence goes on from NC_091286.1 coordinate 636,786,316, forward strand.
GATATGTCTCCAAGATGTCCGTGAAAAATCACTGACATGTGATTGTTACCACAGACTATCACAAGTATGTGAAAAACAAGGATAGCACTCGTATGTGAAAATTGTCGGTTTGAATGAGCCCTAAAGAGTATTAAGAGTGCCTTGCGAAAGTATTCGGAACCCCTGGAACTTTTCAACCTTTTCCCACAGATCATGCTTCAAACATAAAGATACCAAATGTAAATTTTTGGTGAAGAATCAACAACAAGTGGAACACAATTGTGAAGTTGAACGAAATTTATTGGTTATTTTAAATTTTTGTGGAAATTCAAAAACTGAAAAGTGGGGCGTGCAATATTATTCGGCCCCTTTAACTTAATACTTTGTTGCGCCACCTTTTGCTGTGATTACAGCTGTACGTCGCTTGGGGTCTGTCTCTATCAATTTTGTACATCGAGAGACTGAAATTCTTGCCCATTCTTCCTTGGCAAACAGCTCGAGTTCAGTGAGGTTTGATGGAGATCATTTGTGAACAGCAGTTTTCAGCTCCTTCCATAGATTCTCGATTGGATTGAGGTCTGGACTTTGACATTATCCATTCTAACACCTGGACACGTGTATTTGTGAACCATCCCATTGTAGATTTTGCTTTGTGTTTGGGATCATTGTCTTATTGGAAGACAAATCTCCGTCAGGTCTTTTGCACACTCCAACAGGTTTTCTTCAAGAATGGTCCTGTATTTGGCTCCATCCCATCAATTTTAACCATCTTCCCAGTCCCTGCTGAAGAAAAGCAAGCCCAAGCCATGATGCTGCCACCACCTTGTTTGACAGTAGGGATGGTGTGTTCAGGGTGATGAGCTGTGTTGCCTTTACGCCAAACATATCGTCTGGCATTGTTGCCAAAAAGTTCGATTTTGGTTTCATCTGACCAGAGCACCTTCTCCCACATGCTTGGTGTGTCTCCTAGGTCTCTTGTTGCAAACTTTAAATGATACTTTTTATGGATATCTTTGAGAAATGGCTTTCTTCTTGCCACTCTTCCATAAAGGCCAGATTTGTGCAGTGTACGACTGATTGTTGTCCTATAGACAGACTGTCCCACCTCAGCTGTAGATTTCTGCAGTTCATCCAGAGTGATCGTGGGCCTCTTGGCTGCATCTCTGATCAGTCTTCTCCTTGTTTGAGATGAAAGTTTAGAGGGACGGTCGGGTCTTGGTAGATTTGCAGTGGTAGGATACTCCTTCAATTTCAATATGTTCACTTGCACAGTGCTCCTTGGGATGTTTAAAGTTTTGAAAATCATTTTGTATCCAAATCCGACTTTAAACTTCTCCACAACAGTATCACGGACCTGCCTGTTGTGTTCCTTGGTCTTCATGATGTTCTCTGTGGATCAAACAGAACCCTGAGACTATCACAGAGCAGGTGCATTTATACGGAGACTTGATTACACACAGGTGGATTATATTTATCATCATTAGGCATTTAGGACAACATTGGATCATTCAGAGATCCACAATGAACTTCTGGAGTGAGTTTGCTGCACTGAAATTAAAGGGGCCGAATAATATTGCACGCCCCACTTCTCAGTTTTTGAATTTCCACAAAAAAGTAAAATAACCAATAAATTTCATTCAACTTCACAATTGTGTTCCACTTGTTGTTGATTCTTCACCATAACTTTACATTTGGTATCTTTATGTTTGAAGCATGATATGTGGGAAAAGGTTGAAAAGTTCCAGGGGGATCAAATACTTTCGCAAGGCACTGTATTTTACCCAGTTTTATCACATGATAAATCATGGATCAGTGTCCCAACGCTAAATACCTTCCTTCTTTCGACATGTGTTCTTTTTATTTCCATGAATAAAGCAGAATCCGCCATTCTCATGTGTTCCGGAAGATAAAAATTTGTGTTTTGTTTTTTTCATTTTTATGAGGCATCATAACTTCCCCGCGTTGACAGATGCCACATTCAAGAGGAAAATAAGATTTTCTATCGGGATGAAGATGCACATGAATTAACTGGCCTACTTGGCACCATGGCTAAGAAGATATACTGAAAAGATTATCAGTCTACACCTAGAGATTTATAATTACCTAATTGGAAGTCAAATCCTCTCAGGGCAAGCTGGGTGATTCTCATTCAGACGAGTAACTCAGGCCACACTAATTGCGCAGCGCTATTCATGGGGGTCATAATCTCTGGAACAGACTGGTGTCTTCCGGTCACTCCTAATGAGGCGATGCCCATGGAGAGGTTACTGTGGCTTCAGCTTCAATGTCATGGCAGCTATTAACTCTGACAGACTGCCAATTGTCTCATAATACATCTCCCCGTAGCTCTGAATAACCTACAATGATTCAGTCGGTTGAGGTTGACAGCCTGGCTTTAAAAATACCGTGCGTAGAATTCCTTAGGTCATTGTAAGTTTACAGACTTGAACTCCAACAGTGATGAATGGACGTCAGCCAACGAAACCTGGGTTTAGGCAACAGATTGAACCAATTGCGCTTTCTAATCAGTAGCTCACTGTGCAACGTGTGGGGAAAAACACCTGTCTACTTTCTAGTGGACACCAAAATGATTTTTTATTTTTTTACCTTAGGAAAAGTTCCCTTTCAAAACGTTATGGACCATGGAGGGTTTATGGCTAACGGGTACAGAGCCAGACAGTATATTTTTGGAATACTAATGACTGTTCGGTGTCTTATAAAAAATATATAACTAGTCTACACCATTGCCAAAGTGGCAGGAAAAAAAGTTTAAGGAGACTTATTAATACAAGGAATTAGCAGATGTTAGGATTTTATTTAAAGGGAATTTGTCACCAGGTATTTTGCCATGTAAGCTGACAGCAGCATGATGTAGAGACAGAAACACTGATTCCAGCAATGTATTACTTAATTTACTGGGTGCAGCAGTTGTGCTAGAATCACAGTTTTCTCTGCTGAAGATCCAGTGGAACTCGGAATACTGAGCGCTGTAGAACCCCGCCCACACCACTGATTGGCAGCTTTCTGTGGTGGAGGCGGGGTTGGACTGGGAAGCATGAGACACCTAGTCCTGTAGTGATAATCTCCTGCTGATAAAACACTGATTGTATTGAAACAGCAAAACACAGCTCAGTAAGTGACACATTTTAGGAATCAGGACCTCATCTCCTACTACATGGTTCAATCAAATTACATAGGAAAAATCACCTAGCAAATTCCCTTTAATTATAGACGGTACTGTTATCCTGGAGCTTCTTATGGAGGATATTATTATTATTATTCATTATTATTATTTATTTATATAGCACCATTGATTCCATGGTGCTGTACATGAGAAGGGGTTACATACAAGTTACAAATATCACATACAGTAAACAAACTAACAATGACGGACTGATACAGAGGGGCGAGGACCCTGCCCTTGCGGGCTTACATTCTACAGGATTATGGGGAAGGAGACAGTAGGTTGAGGGTTGCGGGAGCTCCAGTGTTGGTGAGGCGGTAGCTCCGGTGTTGGTGAGGCGGTAGCTTCGTTGGTGATGAGGCAGCAGCGGTGTCAGTGCAGGCTGTAGGCTTTCCTGAAGAGATGAGTTTTCAGGTTCCGTCTGAAGGATCCGACTGTGGTTGATAGTCGGACGTGTTGGGGCAGAGAGTATATCAGATGATAAAGCTTCTTCACATGGAATGTATGGCCCCACTATGTTAGCGAGATGTCACTAGGTCTAAACCGAGGGTAAAGTCTATAAGCTCTATCATTTTTATCTGAAAATGCCTTTCGTGGGTGTAGTGGCTTTCTACAGAGAACCTCAAGGTTGCAATCCTGAAGATGTCCTTCCATAGATTGTGATTCTGAAGCGTCATACCTGAATCTGAAAATTGCCTGGGTTCAGGGCTGGCAGAGATACCTCTCTGGGCAGAAGGCAATAATGAAAACAAACCATAGTCATCTCCTGTGAGTGCCATTCCAGCAATGATGGCGCTGCTATTAAGCAGAAATCAGATTACATTGTTAAGATTTTTGACCACTGAGGTCAATTAGCGGATTCACATCATCAATATTCCAATAGAGAAGATGTCCTGCAGACTCGGATTGGCTGCAGCAGTCATGTGAAAAAGCAAAAACAATGTTGCATATAGTGGCTGTGGAAGGTCAATATAGATTGTTTTGCTTTTTTTCTACGTGGCTCCCAAAATAAAGGAAATGTTCTCCAGAAGGGGACAACATATTTAATGACTTGCTTTTCTTGAAGTTTGATCATCTTGCTTGAGAATAAAACTTATAGTATGGTCTACCGAACATTTAGTAGTGAGCCACAGGCTGTACTGGTAAGCATAGGGGTATTTTCTCTGTGTAAAGATCCAAATAGTATTCTTCTTTACAGGAATATTATACTGGTACATATACATACATCACCATGTACCAGTACATATACCTGTATATTAGGGGTAAAATAAATAGTTAAGATTTTTTTATATATATATATATATATATATATATATATATAATTACTAAAAAAATAAAGAAAAACCATTATAATAATCAACATTTTTGAAACACTTTTTAAAATAAACATCACAAACAAGTAAATAACATGGAATTTCTGTAATTGTAAAAATCTGTGCAGATTATTTTCTGTGATTGGTTAATGATGTAAACAAATAGTGTTCTTTTTATTTGTTGCGCTATTAAATGGCACTTAAAAAAGTCCACAGCTGATCTAGCAAGAAAACAAGACCTCACATATTAAAACTCATTAAAAATTAAATGAATTAATAAACAAACAGATCAACTGGTTGTCTAAACAAATGCAGCACAAAATGTCATTGTGTATATCCAGGTATTTCGCGAAAGAGTATTTTTTATATGTGTCTTTGCATGTTTGTACTATTTAGATGTTTCTAATATACTAATGTTTGTATATTGTTTGTATGATGTGAATATTTTATATCTGTCTGTTCGCTGTGAATATGAAGGTACTGTATAGATGCATGTGTATATGCAGGTGGGGCTTGAAAGGGAAAGTGGAGTAGAAGTCCTTTACGCGAGCTCTTTACTGTCGGGGTCCATCACTGCCGTAATGACTAGTATTCCTATGCCTATGTTGACACACAACATACTGTAGCCCAGTGTCAAGTTGATTGATCTACAGCATAGAGCAGACCTGGGCAAACTGTAGCCTACCGGTCATTTTGGCTGTTTGAGTCCAGCCTGCGAATCAGGATAGCCACGCTTTAAAAACAGTGGTGTACTCTCGCTCCCAACATTTACATGTCAATAGCATTTACATCCTCAGGATGAAGATTCAGTTTAATACAATTCAGCCACTCAGCGCAGCAGTTGCAATGATATCACTAGATTGTACCTGCTGCGCGGAGCATTAGTCTACACAGGGCGAAATGAGCAGGTTTTTATATATGGTACGTGTTTTTTTAATTTTCTGTACTTTTAGGGGGAAACATATCGTGTGTGCCGGACATACACTGCTGGGGCATTATGTTGTGAGAGCATCATACAGTGTGGGGAAGCTGCGGAGCATTATACTGTTGGTGGTGGGCTGTGGGGACAACATACTATGGGTGGAGGATTGTAATGTGGGGGCATCATACTGTGCGGTGGTCTTTGGTTCGTCATCATAATCTGTGGGGGAGTTCTAGCTGCATCATATTGTGTGGGGGGCTATACAAGCATCATGTGTTTGGGTTTTTGCTGCTGGGTATCATACTCTGTGGGAGTTGTGAGGGAATCATACTGTGTGTGGGTGTCAGTGGGGGTATCATAATGTGTGTAAGTGGGCTATGGGGCCATAATACTGTGTGTGAAGGGGAGTTGTGTGGCATCATACTGTGTGAGGTCTAAGGGGCATCATACTGTGTGTGGGTGTCAGTGGGGGTATCATAATGTGTGTAAGTGGGCTATGGGGCCATTATACTGTGTGTGAAGGGGAGTTGTGTGGCATCATACTGTGTGAGGTCTAAGGGGCATCATACTGTGTGTGGGTGTCAGTGGGGGTATCATAATGTGTGTAAGTGGGCTATGGGGGCCATTATACTGTTTGTGAAGGGGAGTTGTGTGGCATCATACTGTGTGAGGTCTAAGGGGCATCATACTGTGCGTGGGTGTCAGTGGGGGTATCATAATGTGTGTAAGTGGGCTATGGGGGCCATTATACTGTTTGTGAAGGGGAGTTGTGTGGCATCATACTGTGTGAGGTCTAAGGGGCATCATACTGTGTGTGGGTGTCAGTGGGGGTATCATAATGTGTGTAAGTGGGCTATGGGGCCATTATACTGTGTGTGAAGGGGAGTTGTGTGGCATCATACTCTGTGAGGTCTAAGGGGCATCATACTGTGTGTGGGTGTCAGTGGGGGTATCATAATGTGTGTAAGTGGGCTATGGGGGCCATTATACTGTTTGTGAAGGGGAGTTGTGTGGCATCATACTGTGTGAGGTCTAAGGGGCATCATACTGTGTGTGGGTGTCAGTGGGGTATCATAATGTGTGTAAGTGGGCTATGGGGCCATTATACTGTGTGTGTGAAGGGGAGCTGTGTGGCATCATACTGTGTGAGGTCTAAGGGGTATCATACTGTGTGAGAGGAACTAGGGGCATCATACTGTGTGTGTGTTGTGAGCTGTGGTAGCTTCATACTGTACAGGGGAACTGGGGCATCATATTGCATGGGGAGCATCACAATAGTGCGTGGGGACATCGCATTATGCGGAGGGCAGTGGGAACATCTTACTCATGGGGATTGTGCGGAAATCATAAGGTGTGGTGGGAACTGCTGATCACGAAACATCTATACATATTATATATATGGTGCTTAAGCTTGAATAACAGGAGCAGTAAGATTTATCAACTTTATAAAATGCAGTAAAGTATATGGTTTTGATTAGGCGCTATTGATAAAAATACAGGTTACAATAAGACTATTCCTAACAGGTACTAACAGTAGTAGTTAATTAACAAACTTTATTCTGTTTAAAATTATGCAATAAAAATGAATAATAATTATAATATTGAGAAAAATTAATATCAGCCTGTTAGTTTGGCCCACCACAACAGTCATGGTCTCTCATATGGCTCCTTGGGGAAATGTATTTGCTTCCCCCCTCATATAGAGCAATTGGACAATAATAGGTAGCCAAAAATGTTGCTTATATTGATGGTTTTAAAAGGTTCAGACTTTTGCCATGATTTCATTTTTCATCAGAGGAGTTTCCATAGGTTATGAATTAGAGCAGGACCCGTGGGAGAGCAGTAACGCACGAAAGAGACAACAATGGAGACCATCAGATTCAAGTGACTGCAAGGAGGCCCCACAATCTGCAGCAGGCACCTGAAGTACCACCGACCAGACTAGTAAGACAACTTAGTAGCTGCGTTGTTCCAGTTATTTGTAAGCTCCATTGTCAGAGACTAAAACCATTCGTATATAAGTAGGATATATAGTATTACATGAGTATTTAACTTCTTGGAGTGACTGTAACTAGAGATGAGCGGATCAAGCCAAATTTGAAATTCACCTGTTCTCACGAATGTTCGCAGGAAATTCGATTAACGGAAAATAACTTAATAATTTAATGTTCCTTATTATGCTCTGGGGTCTCAAGACCAAAATAAAAGATGCTAAAAATGACTTCAGATCGCCACCGATTGCTCTGAAATTGTATGCGTGTGTGCATGATGTCATGGCGCTGTGATCTTTCACGTTCCAATTTTGACCATTGCAGATTTAAACTCGAGTAGAATTCAATTCCATCAAACTTATTTACTCACTAGAGGGTGGCCCGATTCTAAGGTATCGGGTATTCTAGAATATGTAGGTAGTATATAGCACAGGCTACGTACTATATTGCAGTGACGTAGTATATAACACAACCGAACCGACGTAGTATATAACAGAGCTACATAGTATGTAACACAGTGAACGTAGTATATAGCAGAGCTACGTAGTATATAACATAGCCACGTAGTGTATTGCACAGCTACGTAGTGTATTGCACAGGCACGTAGTATATTGGTCAGCCACGTAATATATAGCAGAGCCACGCAGTATATTGCACAGGCACGTAGTATATTGCACAGCCCACGTAGTATATAACACAGTCATGTAGCGTATTGCACAGCTACGTAGTGTATAACAGAGCCCACGCAGTATGTAACACAGATTTCTAACACTAACCATCAAGAATATTAGAAAAAAAGGATTGTTATTGGAACAACTGTCTACAGCACAGAGCAAAGCTTTCCAATATTTTGGCATAAATGGTAAGATCAAAAACTCCCAAAATGTTGCAATCCTTTAAAGCTGAAGCCATGGGCAACAGGGCTACATCAGCCAACCCAACAGTTCTCGTAGCCATAATTCTTTTGGTCCTAACATATCAAAGTTTAATAGACAAAAATGTGATCAGAAAGAAATTTTACAATTGAATCCAGCAAAACGAGAGAGACAAAGATGATTTCTGATGACTAAAGTTGATGGAATATTGATATAGCATCTGTTTTTTGGGGGCATACAGTATATCCTCAAAGACAGATATTGATAAATGCTGAGTTGCATCCAAAGAACACCATACCTACTGTGAAGCATGGGGGTGCCATCATCATGCTTTGGGTCTGTTTCTCTGCAAAGGGATGAGGACGAATGATTCGTGTACATTGTAGAATGAATGGGGCCATGTATCGTGAGATTTTGAGTGCAAACCTCCTTCCATCAGCAAGGGCATTGAAGATGAAACGTGAATGGGTCTTTCAGCATGATAATGATCCCAAGCACACCACCAAGGCAACAAAGGAGTGGCTTCGTAAGAAGCATATGATGGTCCTAGCTAGTCTCCAGATCTCAACCCCATAGAAAACCTTTGGAGGGAGTTGAAAGTCTGTGTTGCCCAGCGACAGGCTCAAAACATCACTGCTCTAGAGGAGATCTGCATGGAGGAATGGGCCAACATACCAACAACAGTGTGTGACAACCTTGTGAAGACTTACAGAAAAAGTTTGACCTCTGTCATTGCCAACAAAGGATGTATAACAAAATATTGAGATAAGCTTTTGTTACTGACCAAATACTTATTTTCCATCATTTGAAAAATAAATCTTGCCAAATCAGACAAGGTGATTTTCTGGATTTGTTTTCTCAATTTTGACTATGATCTCAATTACAGGCCTCTCTCATCTTTTTAAGTGGGAGAACGTGCACAATTAGTGGCTGACTAAATACTTTTTTCCCCACTGTATTTATCTCCCAGTGATCAACTGTAATAAGTGGGTAATCCCAGCACCATGTATCCTGGATTGCCACCACAGAAGAGATTAAAGAGGATTTACCACTAAATTTCACAATACAAGGTGCATACATTATTACATAGTATTTGTACCTAATGAGGCCATTGTACTTGTTTTGAAAATCCATGGCTGCATAATCCTGATATTAAGATGAACATCCAGTTCGATTTGGACTCCTAAAAAGTTAAATTCAAGATGGACGAGTTTTAAACAGAATCATACAGTCAGTCTTATTTGTCAAGGTAAGTACACCCAACTCTTCAGTTGCAAAATATCTATGTATGCAGTTTGGAAACCTTAATTATAAGATGTAGTTGATTCCTTCTGTAGCTTTTTCTATGTGGGATTTTGCCTCATTGTCCCAATTATATATATATATATATATATATATATATATATATATATATATATATATATATGTATATATCTCAGCATATAAAACAATTATGGTGACACAAGAAGGCTCTAGAGGTAAAATAATAGCAGTATGGTAAAATGTTTAGAGATGTGACGACTGGATGCCGTTTGGCAGTCGGACAGATATTCCCTGGAGATGTCACCTCCATTTATTGGCTCGGGTTTTACTACAGAAACAGATATTAAGGCTTTCACTTTCAATCAACAGTATTGCACGTACCGCTCCATCATTGCTTTAACTTCTTTTTCACCCTGAGTAAAAACAATGTCACGGCTAAGATATAAACTTTACAGACGCAATTTGGATTGTAGGATGTTCTGTGCCTTTTGCCGCCATGAACAAATAATACTTTTACTGGCATCCTCTTAAAAAGACCTTTAATAGTGCTGAAGGGGACAATCGCTGTCAGTGCGAGCTTCAGCACTCAAAAACAAAAAGTTTTCCAATGAGTCTGTTTGCCCTGGAAGCAGATTGTAAGAACTCTTCATTTCTCCGGCTTTGTTAATTGTTGTGAATTCTGTGGCTGAGTTCACTTCTGTGGTCACAAGTGGTATTGCAGTCTCTGGGTTTCCTCCCTCAGGTGTTTTGGTGAGCTCGTTGGCTGCCTTGCTATTTAGCTCCACCTGAGTCTGTCTTCCTTGCTCCTTGTCAATGTTCCAGTGTTGGATCTGAGCTACTGCATCTTTCCTTGGGCCTGCTGCTCTGCTAGATAAGTGCTTCTAGTTTGTTTTCTGTTTTTTCTGTCGAGCTTGCTATTAACTTTTGCTGGAAGCTCTGAGAAGCAAAGGGGTGCACCGCCGTGCTGTTAGTTCGGCACGGTGGGTCTTTTTGTCCCTTTGCGTGGTTTTCGTTTTAGGGTTTTTTGTAGACTGCATAGTTCTCTTTGCTATCCTCGCTCTGTCTAGAATATCAGGCCTCACTTTGCTGAATCTATTTCATTCCTACGTTTGTCTTTTCATCTTGCTAACAGTCATTATATGTGGGGGGCTGCCTATTCCTTTGGGGTATTTCTCTGAGGTAAGTCAGGCTTGTATTTCTATCTTCAGGCTAGTCAGCTCCTCAGGCAGTGCCGAGTTGCATAGGTAGTGATAGGCGCAATCCACTGCTGCTTATAGTTGTGTGAGGATAGATCAGGTACTGCAGTCTACAGAGATTCCACGTCTCAGAGCTCGTCCTATTGTTTTTGGTAATTGCCAGATCTCTGTATGTGCGCTGATTACTGCACGCTGTGTTGCCTGATTGCCAGCCATAACAGTACAAGGAGCCAAACCAATGATTCCCAATAGAGGGAAAAAAGAAATCCTGACATCATTTTTTTTTCTTAGCTCTGTCTTCAGTCTTTTTTTTTCCCCTAGACATTAGAGTGCTTCAGGACACAGCTGTGGACATGGATATTCAGGCTCTGTGCTCCTCAATGGATAATCTCGTTGTAAATGTACAAAAGATTCAAGATACTATTGATCAGAAATCGATGCTAGAACCAAGAATTCCGATTCCTGATTTGTTTTTTGGTGACAGAACTAAGTTCCTGAGCTTCAGAAATAATTGTAAGCTATTTTTGGCCTTGAAACCTCATTCTTCTGGTAATCCTATTCAACAGGTTTTGATTATTATTTCTTTTTTGCGCGGCGACCCACAGGACTGGGCGTTTTCTCTTGCACCAGGAGATTCTGCATTGAGTAATGTTGATGCATTTTTCCAGGCGCTGGGATTGCTTTACGATGAGCCTAATTCAGTGGATCAGGCTGAGAAAAATCTGCTGGCTTTATGCCAGGGTCAGGATGATGTAGAAGTATATTGTCAGAAATTTAGGAAGTGGTCAGTACTCACTCTGTGGAATGAATCTGCACTAGCGGCTTTGTTCAGAAAGGGTCTCTCTGAAGCTCTTAAGGATGTAATGGTGGGATTTCCTATGCCTGCTGGTTTGAATGAGTCTATGTCCTTGGCCATTCAGATCGGTCGTCGCTTGCGCGAGCGTAAATCTGTGCATCATCTGGCGGTATTGTCTGAGAGTAAACCTGAGCCTATGCAGTGCGACAGGACTATGACTAAAGTAGAACGGCAAGAACACAGACGTCTGAACAGACTGTGTTTCTATTGTGGTGATTCTACTCATGCTATTTCTAATTGTCCTAAACGCACTAGGCGGTTCGATAGCTCTGCCGTTATTGGTACTGTACAGTCCAAATTCCTTTTGTCCATTACCTTAATGTGCTCTTTGTCATCGTATTCTGTCATGGCGTTTGTGGATTCAGGCGCTGCCCTGAATCTGATGGATTTGGATTATGCTAAACGTTGTGGATTTTTCTTGGAGCCTTTGCGGTGTCCTATTCCGTTGAGAGGAATTGATGCTACACCTTTGGCCAAGAATAAGCCTCAGTACTGGGCCCAGCTGACCATGTGCATGGCTCCTGCACATCAGGAAGTTATTCGCTTTCTGGTACTGCATAATTTGCATGATGTGGTCGTGTTGGGGTTGCCATGGCTACAAACCCATAATCCAGTATTGGATTGGAACTCTATGTCGGTAACCAGCTGGGGTTGTCAGGGAGTACATGGTGATGTTCCATTTTTGTCTATTTCGTCATCCATTCCTTCTGACATCCCAGAGTTCTTGTCGGACTTTCAGGATGTATTTGAAGAGTCCAAGTCTGATGCCCTACCTCCGCATAGGAATTGTGATTGTGCTATCGATTTGATTCCTGGTAGTAAATTCCCTAAGGGTCGTTTATTTAATTTGTCCGTACCTGAACACACCGCTATGCGCAGTTATGTGAAGGAGTCCCTGGAGAAGGGACATATTCGCCCATCGTCGTCACCATTGGGAGCAGGGTTCTTTTTTGTAGCCAAGAAGGATGGTTCGCTAAAACCGTGTATTGATTACCGCCTTCTTAATAAGATCACTGTTAAGTTTCAGTATCCCTTGCCATTGATTTCTGACTTGTTTGCTCGGATTAAGGGGGCTAGTTGGTTTACTAAGATTGATCTTCGTGGTGCGTATAATCTGGTGAGAATCAGGCAGGGAGATGAATGGAAAACGGCATTTAATACGCCCGAGGGTCATTTTGAGTATCTGGTGATGCCGTTCGGACTTGCCAATGCTCCATCTGTTTTTCAGTCTTTTATGCATGACATTTTCCGTGAGTATCTGGATAAATTCTTGATTGTTTACTTGGATGACATTTTGATCTTCTCAGATGATTGGGAGTCTCATGTGAAGCAAGTCAGAATGGTTTTCCAGGTACTGCGTGCTAATTCCTTGTTCGTGAAGGGATCAAAGTGTCTCTTCGGTGTGCAGAAAGTTTCATTTTTGGGGTTCATCTTTTCCCCTTCTACTATCGAGATGGATCCGGTTAAGATTCAGGCCATCCAGGATTGGACTCAGCCGACATCTCTAAAAAGTCTGCAGAAATTCCTGGGCTTTGCTAATTTTTATCGTCGCTTCATCTGTAATTTTTCTAGCATTGCCAGACCATTGACCGATTTGACCAAGAAGGGTGCTGATTTGGTTAATTGGTCTTCTGCTGCCGTGGAAGCTTTTCAGGAGTTGAAGCGTCGTTTTTGCTGTGCCCCTGTGTTGTGTCAACCTGATGTTTCTCTTCCGTTCCAGGTCGAGGTTGATGCTTCTGAGATTGGTGCAGGGGCGGTTTTGTCACAGAGAGGTTCTGGTTGCTCAGTGTTCAAACCATGTGCTTTCTTTTCCAGGAAATTTTCTGCTGCTGAGCGTAATTATGATGTGGGCAACCGAGAGTTGCTGGCCATGAAGTGGGCATTCGAGGAGTGGCATCATTGGCTTGAGGGTGCTAAGCATCGCGTGGTGGTTTTGACTGATCATAAGAACCTTACTTATCTTGAGTCTGCCAAGCGCTTGAATCCTAGACAGGCCCGTTGGTCGTTATTTTTTGCTCGTTTTGATTTTGTGATTTCATACCTTCCGGGCTCTAAAAATGTGAAGGCGGATGCTCTGTCTAGGAGTTTTGTGCCCGACTCTCCGGGGTTATCTGAGCCGGCGAGTATCCTCAAGGAAGGAGTCATTGTGTCTGCCATCTCCCCTGATTTGCGGAGAGTGTTGCAGAAATTTCAGGCTAATAAACCTGATCGTTGTCCGGCCGAGAAACTGTTCGTCCCTGATAGGTGGACTAGTAAAGTTATCTCTGAACTTCATTGTTCGGTGCTGGCCGGTCATCCAGGAATCTTTGGTACCAGGGAGTTGGTTGCTAGATCCTTCTGGTGGCCATCTCTGTCACGGGATGTGCGTGCTTTTGTGCAGTCCTGTGGAATTTGTGCTAGGGCTAAGCCCTGCTGTTCACGTGCCAGTGGGTTGCTTTTGCCCTTGCCGGTCCCGAAGAGGCCTTGGACACATATTTCGATGGATTTCATTTCTGACCTTCCCGTTTCTCAAAAAATGTCAGTCATTTGGGTGGTCTGTGATCGCTTTTCTAAAATGGTCCATCTGGTGCCCTTGGTTAAATTGCCTTCCTCCTCTGATTTGGTGCCTTTGTTCTTCCAGCATGTGGTTCGTTTACATGGCATTCCTGAGAATATTGTTTCTGACAGAGGTTCCCAGTTTGTCTCGAGGTTCTGGCGAGCCTTTTGTGGTAGGATGGGCATTGACCTATCTTTCTCCTCGGCCTTCCATCCTCAGACTAATGGCCAGACCGAACGAACCAATCAGACCTTGGAAACATATCTGAGATGTTTTGTTTCCGCTGACCAGGATGATTGGGTGTCATTTTTGCCGTTGGCTGAGTTCGCCCTTAATAATCGGGCCACCTCGGCTACCTTGGTCTCTCCATTTTTCTGCAATTCTGGGTTCCATCCTCGTTTCTCTTCAGGACAGGTTGAGTCTTCGGACTGTCCTGGTGTGGATTCTGTGGTGGACAGGTTGCAGCAGATCTGGACTCAGGTAGTGGACAATTTGACCTTGTCCCAGGAGAAGGCTCAGCTTTTCGCTAATCGCAGACGCCGTGTGGGACCCCGACTTCGTGTTGGGGATCTGGTTTGGTTATCTTCTCGTCATATTCCTATGAAGGTTTCCTCTCCTAAATTTAAACCTCGTTTTATTGGTCCGTATAGGATTTCTGAGATTCTCAATCCGGTGTCTTTTCGTCTGACCCTCCCAGACTCCTTTTCCATACATAATGTATTCCATAGGTCGTTGTTGAGGAGATACGTGGCACCTATGGTTCCATCTGTGGAGCCTCCTGCCCCTGTTTTGGTGGAGGGGGAATTGGAGTATATTGTGGAGAAGATTTTGGATTCTCGTGTCTCTAGACGGAAACTCCAGTATCTGGTCAAATGGAAGGGTTATGCTCAGGAAGATAATTCCTGGGTTTTTGCCTCTGATGTCCATGCCCCAGATCTTGTTCGTGCCTTTCATGTGGCTCATCCTGGTCGGCCTGGGGGTTCTGGTGAGGGTTCGGTGACCCCTCCTCAAGGGGGGGGTACTGTTGTGAATTCTGTGGCTGAGTTCACTTCTGTGGTCACAAGTGGTATTGCAGTTTCTGGGTTTCCTCCCTCAGGTGTTTTGGTGAGCTCGTTGGCTGCCTTGCTATTTAGCTCCACCTGAGTCTGTCTTCCTTGCTCCTTGTCAATGTTCCAGTGTTGGATCTGAGCTACTGCATCTTTCCTTGGGCCTGCTGCTCTGCTAGATAAGTGCTTCTAGTTTGTTTTCTGTTTTTTCTGTCCAGCTTGCTATTAACTTTTGCTGGAAGCTCTGAGAAGCAAAGGGGTGCACCGCCGTGCTGTTAGTTCGGCACGGTGGGTCTTTTTGTCCCTTTGCGTGGTTTTCGTTTTAGGGTTTTTTGTAGACTGCATAGTTCTCTTTGCTATCCTCGCTCTGTCTAGAATATCGGGCCTCACTTTGCTGAATCTATTTCATTCCTACGTTTGTCTTTTCATCTTGCTAACAGTCATTATATGTGGGGGGCTGCCTATTCCTTTGGGGTATTTCTCTGAGGTAAGTCAGGCTTGTATTTCTATCTTCAGGCTAGTCAGCTCCTCAGGCAGTGCCGAGTTGCATAGGTAGTGACAGGCGCAATCCACTGCTGCTTATAGTTGTGTGAGGATAGATCAGGTACTGCAGTCTACAGAGATTCCACGTCTCAGAGCTCGTCCTATTGTTTTTGGTAATTGCCAGATCTCTGTATGTGCGCTGATTACTGCACGCTGTGTTGCCTGATTGCCAGCCATAACAGTTAATTCTTTACTTGAGGATGTTGAGCTAAACTGAAACTTCATCACTATAAATTTGAAACCTTCTGTCCTATCAAATATATTCGCCTTATTAACCTGCTATCATATTTTGTTACCTGTATTTTTTCAGTCAAAAACTGGAGATTTTTCTAAGATTAGATCTTCAAATGTTCATCTACAAGTTTTGACAAAAAATCTTGGAAGCACGGGATCTAGTTCTCTGCGGAGGAAGTGGATCCTTACAGCCCAGTTGAGCTAAACTGCTAAACCTAAGGAATCTCCCAGAACTTCCCTCTAGAATTGCTCCTCACTGAAGCACCAATTTGCGATCCAGGTGTTCTATTGAAATATTTGTAGATCCAGAGACAAAGTGAAGCCACGAGTAATCACTGGGTCAGTATTCAATGTGTGACAAAATCTAATGGAGCAAGATGAAGACAAAATTCAAATGCAAAGTTAAGGTCTAGGTTAAAACTACTTTGGAAAGAATGTACCCACATTCATTGGCATAGAATCCAGATGAATCCTCTTTGTCTTTAAAGCTGCCACAATGTGATATCATCAAATTGGACATGCTCTTATGGAGACCTACAGCCTGACCTCCAAGTCCATACTGTATGCTGTGTAGAAACTGTGAAAACCTCTGCAGAACTTGTACAAAATACAATACGATACTTTATTGATCCCACAATTGAACCACACCAAGATCTGAGACTGACAGCCCAGCTAAGTAGCTGGGCAATCATCTGGGACAGGGAACACCTGAAGGCATCCCAGCACCTCTCAACCTCAAATTGGATGCCCGAGCTGTGAAAACCCTCGAAGCTGAGCACGCCCCTGCACCAGACTGGACAACTGAGCTGTCAATCAAAATACTGACAGCTTCAGCCCACCCCTGCACCAGATTGGATAGCTGAGCTGTCAGTAACTGGGGGATAGAACTGTGACACTGTGCAGCTGCACCAGGTTTATGGGCAAAAGCAAAATAGTTCATAGCTATCTTAAAAATTTGAGGTAAAAGACTTTTAAGCTGGTCATATACATTAGACTTATGACTGCAAAACCTGCCACCAAATTGAAGGAAGGGAGTGATGTTGAGCAAGCATGTCCAATTTCAGACTGCTAATTGCATTTTTTTCCCTGAGATAAGCCGTCCACCGACCGGTCAGTCAGGGGCTTTCTCGGAGAGAGCACAGGAGTGCTCAGCCGAATGAGCGCTCACGTGTATAGGAGAGTCGGTTGTCAACTGAATTATCGTTCAGTCAACAGCTATCTTATGGCCATCTAATGTGTATGGTCAGATGTATTGTTTTCCATAGCTCATAATTATTAGTATGTAATTGGATGGGCATGCATGCGTATATATGTATGTATATTTATATATACAGTATCTCTCTCTATCTTTCCTTGATCTGTCACAATATCCATTCAGTAGCAACCAAAACTTTTGCATTTTTTAAAAAGTGTGATTACTTTTGTCTGGTTGTTGTGATGCCATTTTCCTGGTGTTGAATTGAAAATGCATGAAGTTGTCATTATACAAGACCTTATTTTTAATCAAAATGCTTTAGAATATAGGCATGGCCATTTCATTAAAGAAAACTGACTGCCAAAATTTTGCATATAAGCATATACTATTTACTGATCACAACATAGAGAGTAATTCATTGTTTACAATGCCATAATTTAGTATTTAGTAGCATAATCTTTTGCTTTAATTACTGCACCCCATGGACGGGGCATTGAGGCCACTTGGGTATTCAAGACATCCTGAGTTGACTCCTTGAAAAAGCCATTACCAGGCAAAACATGCGTTCCTCTTGAAGCTCATCAAGAGAATGCCAAGAGTGTGCAAAGCAGTCATCAAAGCAAAAGGTGGCTACTTTGAAGAACCTAGAATATAAGACATATTTTCAGTTGTTTCACACTTTTTTGTTAAGTATATAATTCCACATGTGTTAATTCATAGTTTTGATGCCTTCAGTGTGAATGTACAATTTTCATAGTCATGAAAATACAGAAAAATATTTAAATGAGAAGGTGTGTCCAAACTTTTAGCCTGTACTGTATGCCATCACTCACACAATTGAAATTAAAGGAGACTTCTGGCATAAATGTATACTTCAGATATTGAACCTAGCCACTATCCACTCCCCAACACCTCTTCTCTGATAGTCTTCAGCAATCCCGAAGTGATTGTCATATCATGACCCCAAGTGACCAAACCACTGTGGACACTGATTGATGGTACAGTCAGATGACTGGTGCATGGAACATCACAGTTTCTGACTGGCAGACCAGCAATGCTTGAGTGGGTAGCAGATTCCAGTGGTAACTAGGTCTTCATTTTTCTTTTTGGGGGGCTGGCTTTCCCCTGTGAAGTATGAAAAAAATACAGAAGAACTCCTTTAATTAGTTTCCAATACCTGAGGACGTTCAGTGAAGTTTTCTTCTGGAAAATCTAAATAAATAAAGACTTATACCCCTAGAATTGTACTCTTCAATAAAGGCTAAATGCCAACCTCCCTGGTGGTCTAGGGAACTATAAGAGTTGTCAAAATTTCTGATGGGATCATGATTTCCAGTCCATTGCTTTAATTTTTTTTCCCCATATCTTGGCAATCATTGTCTACTTTGCATTGACAGAGAACCTTTTTTTATCCTGAAAGGTGGTTTTCCTGGCCATAGAACATTTACCCAAATTCTCTTTACACTTTCTGGTTTTACCTAGATCTCCAAATCTCTAACTTACTGTTGATAGCCCTGCAGTAGGCAAATGGAACTGCAATCTCATTAACCTCCTTCTAGATAAAAGATGTACAAGTACTTCCCATGTCGGGAGGAGGTGTATGGACTGGGCTCGCGGGCTGAACATGCTACATACATTGTCGGTACCGGATTGCTGCTGGAGTCCTGGGTTCAAATCCTACCAAGGATAACATCTGAAGGAGTTTGTATGTTCTATGTTCTCACCATGTTTGCGTGGGTTTCCTCCGGGTTCTCCGGTTTCCTCACACATTACAGACATATTGATAGGGAATTTAGATTGTGAGCTCCATCGGGGACAGTGATGATAATGTGTGCAAATTGTAAAGTGCTGCGTAATATGATATGTTAGCACTATATAAAAATAAAGATTATTATTATTTATTAAATGGTGTGATTTGGGGTGAGGTCCTGTTCCGAGGCCTGACTGCACCCCACAATGTGATTCCGGAGAAACCGATGGGTTGGGAATTACTCAAAGCCAACAACATCGTCATCTCTGTACTCCTTTAAACGTCCTTCACTAGATGCATTACAGAATTTAGTATAAATGTCCAAACAATGGAAGGGTCAAGTCTCCTAAAGAGACTAAAAAAAAGTAATTAGAACTATTTAAACAAAAATTAATAAAGTAAAGGATTCTCCTCTCTTTTCCCAAAACTAAAATAAAGAAATAAAAATAAAAAAGGAAAAACATATTTGGTATTACAAGGTTAGCAAAAGTTTGACTTATCAAAATATAATATTTTTAAACCTATACTATCAATATTGCTAAGAAAAAATTCAAAATTCCAGAACTACCGTTTTTGGATCATCACAATAAATGCAAATAAAAGCGATAAAAATATTGCTTGTAATAGTTTAAAAATAAAATTGTACAAAAAAGCTCACACAGTTCCATCGATGGAAAAATAAGAAAAGCTACAAAATGGTGAGAAGATTCGATATGAACTGATTCGCATTACCAGTTCAGTGGCCTTGTCTGTAATCTGTGATAGCTGGACCGGAGCCCTGAGAACCTGATCCTAACTCTCGGCATTTGGGGCATTTCTTTTGAGTAGCCAGCGGCACAACATCATTGTTTCAGTGTGTACATGTCACGGGGAGCCTAGGTAGGCTAAGGCTGGTTACCCGGGTCCCTGCGATATCCCTCAGACTAGGGGAAACCTTGTCTGTCCCTCTCCCAGAATTTACACTAATGGTGTGCTTGTCTGGGCCACTAGGCCTGGCCCTGACTCCTGTTTCATCCCTATGCTGAAACCACCACCCGCCACCCAGTGAAGAGACCACACACCAACCCCCACAGAAAGCACAGACAGGGAAAACTTAAAACGCACCACGCCGCAGATACACAGGAAAACACAATAATGTGCACAGGGCAAAACAAATACAAATATAGAAAGGAGAAATATAACAAAGGATAATACACCACCAGGAACAATATTTCTTCTCCAAGACCACCACTCCAGACCGGAATCACTAGACATGAGGCACAAGCTATAATCGGCGACGCCCAAAGTCCAGCAATACTATTTAAAGGCCGTGGGCGTGACCCAGCCTCCAACCCGAGTACCAGCTGGATTAACCCCAGGCAACCTGGATCAAGTCTAGCCGGCGCCACTGAGCGTATAGTGGACGAATGTGGAATTACCGCTGTCTGTTGGATGCCCTAGTGTGAATAGCATCCGACATGACAGTACCCCGCCTTCTATGAGGGACCCCAGGGCCCTCACGACTTATAGTACCCGGCTTGTCCGGATGGCGGCAGTGAAATATACTGACCAGCCGGTCCGCATGTATGTCTGAGGCTGGTACCCAAGACCTCTCCTCCGGCCCATAACCACGCCAGTGTACCAGGTACTGTAATGTGAGGTGCACTACTTGAGAGTCAACCACCTTGGAGACTTCAAACTCCAAATTGCCATCCACCAAGACTGGAGGTGGCATCGGTGCTGCATCCACGGAACCCACCACCTTTTTTAATAAAGATCTGTGGAAGACGTTATGTATCTTATATACCGTAGGGAGCTCCAATCGGTAGGCTACCGGGTTAATAATGGCGGCGACCCTAAATGGACCAATAAACCTTGGACTCAATTTCAGGGATGGTATTTTGAATTTTATGTTTTTTGTGGACAACCACACCCAGTCACCCACACTCAGGTCCGGACCTGGCACACGTCTACTGTCAGCCACTCGTTTGTACCTTGCACCCACGCTCAGCAAGCGCGGTTTCACTCTCCTCCAGACGGATGACAGTTGTGCTCCTAGCTGGTCCTCCTCCGGGACGGCAGCAGAGCCCCCCTGACTCAGAGTACAAAATTGAGGATGGTGCCCGTAAACACAAAAGAACGGGGACTCCCCAGATGATTCCTGGCGGTGATTATTTATCGCAAACTCAGCCAAAGGAAGAAACGTCGACCACTCCTCCTGGTTGTCAGAAACAAAGCAGCGTAAGTACTACTCCAAATTCTGGTTCATACGCTCGGTCTGACCATTTGACTGAGGATGAAACGCCGAAGAATGCGACAACTTGATCCCCAGCCGTGAGCAAAATGCTTTCCAAAATTTTGCCACAAACTGAGTACCCCTATCAGACACGATGTCAGATGGGACCCCGTGAAGTCTGACCACCTCCTGCACAAATACCTGAGCCAGAGTCTTCGTGTTAGGCAACAAAGGCAAGGACACAAAGTGCGACATCTTTGAGAACCGATCAACAACCACCAGGATGGCCATGTTCCCAGCTGAGGAGGGCAAGTCTGTGATAAAATCCATGGAGATCTCCGTCCATGGCCTACTGGGTACCCTGAGAGGATGTAGTGTGCCAGCAGGACGGGAGCTGGGCGTCTTAGCCCTAGCGCACGTGGTGCATGCTGACACGTACGAGACCACGTCCTGTCAGATTTTGGGCCACCAAAACCGACACGACACCAACTCCAAGGTACCCCTAACCCCTGGGTGGCCAGCCAGGACAGCATCATGATGCTCACCCAACACCTTTAGGCGAAGATGGAGTGGTACAAACGATTTGTTAATGGGAAGCTCTGGTGGTACCTCCTCCTGAGCCTCGGCAATCTCAGCCTCAACCTTGGTCGTGAGAGCCGAGACCACTATACCCTTTTGAAGGATGGGTACCGGATCTTCCTGAGGTTCTCCCCCCGGAAAACACCTGGACAAGGCATCCGCCTTAGTGTTCTTAGACCCAGGTCGATAAGTAACAAAAAAGTTGAATCACGTGAAAAACAATGCCCATCGAGCCTGCCTGGGGGACAGACGCTTGGCTGACTCCAAATAAAGCAGATTTTTATGGTCGGTGATAACTGTAACCTGGTGGACCAACCCCTCCAAGAAGTGTTGCCATTCCTCAAAAGCCAACTTGATAGCCAACAACTCCAGCAATACTATTTAAAGGCCGTGGGCATGACCCAGCCTCCAACCCGAGTACCAGCTGGATTAACCCTGGGCAACCTGGATCAAGTCTAGCCGGTGCCACTGAGTGTATAGTGGACGAATGTGGAATTACCGCTGTCTGTCAGAAGCCCTAGTGTGAATAGCGTCCGACATGACAGTACACATGTGACGTCATACCAGGTTGGCTAATCAAAAGAAGAGGCGCGAATGCAGGGATGTAGAAGGAAGCCCCTGGTCAGTGTCTCACAAATCAATTTGCCCCAACACAATTCACACAAAAATATTTATATTAGTTCCAAATTTTGTTTTAACCATTCACTTAAAAAAATTATTGAGAATTATGTGCCTAGATTTTTTATTTTCACCACTCCATTGAAAGCTGTAAAACAAACCCCCCAAACAATGGCGGAATTGTTTTTTTCTTTATTTCACCCTCCTTGAATTTTTTTTCAAATTTGAGTACATTACATGAAAAAATAAATGGTATCATTCAAAACTACTACTTGTCCCATACAAAAACAAGCCCTTACATGGCTATATTGGGAACATTTTTTACATCTTTTGGAAGAAGGGAAGGTAAAACGAAAAATTAAAATTTGACAACGCGGGAAGAGGTCTATAGAAGCGGCTTTACCATTCCTTCATCAATCATCTTCTCCCTATGACATCAGAAGTTTTCTAAAAATGTATATACCTCCCCAAGTTGCTCCATGGGGAGTAGGATGTTACCGCTCCGGTCGAAGTGAAGAATTTCAATTAGAAAGGCACGGGGAAGTTATCACATACTTGTAGCTCGGCAGCAGCGTAACTGTTCAATTCCCACATATTTGCCATGTTGTGAGAAAAGGATCAGTCTTGTGAGACCCCAAACTTCACAGCGGTATGCCTTTAAGCTGTTTCCAAGTAAGCTGATCCAAAGCAACGCTGCAGATGGAAAACACTGAAAGGTGTAACATATACACCCCTAAGAAAACATTATAGCTGCATTGCCGAGGCCAGCATTAACGCCTTGGCAATGCCAATCAAAGCTGTTTCTGAAAGTTCTTAAAAAACTGCTGCTTACATTGAATTCCCCAAATTTTTCTTTTTATTATGTAAAAAAAAAAAAGACCGGATTGGGGTTATATAACTTTTACGGTAATAAAAGCTTAAAGGATTTAGTATTTGATACTGCCAAAGACCGGAATTAACAACGTAACCCGGCTGATACACTATCCTCGCATGGTTTAACGTTTAATTCTTTTTTCTTTTTACTACATGCATCTGTGGGTTTCTACCATGGGAAAATTACTGACTGTATTAAGTGGGAAATCAACAGTTAAAGTGTAAACTGTAAGATAGGGCCAGAGATTGAATCATATATTAGGAGAGGTATAACCTCAGGGCTGATTCCCGTGTGCCACTAAGCATCCTACTTTCTCGTTTTCTAGGGAGTCACATGCGGGCACGGTGCATTAACCTTAATGATTACTTTTTCTGGACTTGGAAGCCTTAGCGTGTCCCCGTCAGCTACACGGGATGGATGCAGCCATTCAGTAGTAGTGAGAAGAGTACTTTATACCAATTCGAAAACAAACACATGAAGTGGTTGAGGAAAAAATGCTGGGGCCAGCATAGATGCAGTCAGAAAAAAGAAATATTGGTTCATATATGCAGTAGTGCCTGCGACATTCCTGGTGTGACTCCCGAAGTCTACTTTCATGAGCAATCATTGACCCTCAGCTGATTACGAATCTTACTCAGGCATTACATTTTCAGATCTGACTGGGTGAACAGCTACTAGGGACGGCGCCGACAAGAAGCACCGACAGGAACAGGTGACTGGATAAAAGGAATTTTTCCCATGGCCACATGCTGGCTTTTTTCTGCATCGTTTGCAATATATATAGCTGTACATATTGAAGACTTCCAAATAAAGACCTGATCATAGATTATGATTAAAGGCATTATCTAGTGCTATATTATTTTGTTCCTGTGGACCCAAGATCTGGGCCGGCACAGTGAGACCACTCCTGCCAGCGATTTTGTGACTTTCACTGATGTCACATTGACAGAAAAGTAGCTACCCAAAGTCATGCTGATTGACTGCCGACTCCCTGCTGCCTAACTGCAGGAAGCCAGCTGTCAATCAGCATGATGTCGGCAGTCATGCCTCATCGACAAAGCAGTCCAGAAGAAGAAGAGCTGCTCTATTGATGTGGAACAGTTGAATCACCGGCAGGACAGGTCACTGACTGCTCTGAACAAACACCGGATAGGACAGGCAGGCAGTTGCAAACTACTATTATGTTTTTTGTCTCACAGTAAAAAAAGATAATTTAGCCTTGGATAACTCCTGTAAGACAAAAATATTTTCTTATATTCCACCATACCATTGCTACAAAATCTCATAATGGAAATTTATGGGATTGCAAAATGTTTAAACTCTTAACAAGACCTGACTACTAAACATAGGCACAATGCAACTGTGACAAACTGTTCTCCAGCTCCGATCCCCTCTCCCCATGCAAGCGCTCCAGCAAAATGGAATGCCTGAATCCAATCAGGATTCATGGCATCCTATTTAGTGTCCCTATATGTAATGTTTTGTGCCAGATTTTGTATTTAGTACTACTACCCGGTGGATTTATTTGGATTGTTATTCTCCCATCCAAGTCTTCTCTTCTGGATGAACCCCCAAATTCTTGTTTTGGTTTATCTTTGGTATTTCTTATTAGTCTCCTCCTGGTCCCCCCTGGATTTTGATCCACATATCTTTGACAACGTTTCTCATTCTGTCTCTGTTTTTTTTTCTTTGATTTTAACGTTGAGTAACTGTTTTCTCCTTTGAACCCAGAAGCTACTTCAAGCACACAACCTTGGGGCCTCTGCAATAAAAAAGATAATTGTACAGGGTTTAAATATGAAAATCAGTGTGCCCCTAGACCTTGCGGAACAGCATAACCATTGCAAAACATGACCGAGTGTAAAGTCTATCAGAAGCCATCAGCCCAAACTAACTATCTTGGATAGACTTGGCTGAAGCCATTCTGCATACAGGGAAATGGACTTACAATACGGCCCCCTTTGTTGCATTCATGGAGTGACTGCTGGCTGAAGTCTGCAACAAGGATGGTGAAACAAAGCCAAAACAGAATAAGAAGAGCCTAAACTAGGAACAGAACAGTACACAAAACTGAAATCAGAGTTAAAGTCGGGACCAGACAAGTGAAATTCAGAATCAGGAGACAGAACCAACTTGGTGCAGAATCAGGAGCAGAGTAGTGATGGGCGAACCCGAACACTTAAGTTCGAGATCCGTGCTAAACACTGCAGTTCACCGACCCGGCTAACTCTAAAGTGAGCTGGGAACGCAGCCTCAGTGACCTGCGGTAACCTTGATGACATCACCGCTAGTCACTGAGGCTGCTCATTCTCCCATGGTTTTCTGTCTGAACGGAGTCTCATCTTGGCACCGTCCAGGTTGAAAACCAATTATCGCACACATGGATTAAGGCATGGGACAGTGTTTTGGACATGTGAGAGATATTGTTGTTGTTGTTTTTTATTTTTTTTTACTGGAGACCAGGGCTTCAATGGAATAGGTGTTAGGTGAGTATTACTGTGCTTGTTATTTTTAAATAAAAAAGGAAAAGTGTGTTTTGTTTTATATTATTGTTTATAATACAACTATAGGATTAGTAATTGATAGGCGTCTTATTGATGCCTCTCCATTTCTAATCCATGGTCTTGATGTCACCGGACAATACAAAGGTAACATCAACCCCACAAATATGAACCCCACTTGCCACCGCCACAGGACAAGTGGGAAGAGCTGAGCAAAGTGCCAGAATTGCAGCATCTAGATCAGTGTTTCCCAAACTCCAGTCCTCACGGACCCCACAGGTCATGTTCTCAGGATTTCCTTAGTATTGCACAGGTGGTGGAAGTTTCATCAAGCCATCAAGCCCTCTCACCTGTGCAATACTATGGAAATCCTGAAAACATGACCTGAGGGGTCCGTGAGGACTGGAGTTTGGGAAACACTGATCTAGATGCTTCTTTTCTGGGACAGCTGTGGGCTGCTATTTTTAGGCTGGATTGGGCAACATCCGTGGCCCCTTAACAGCCTGAAAATTCAAGCCACCATTTGTCTGCTTTAGCTTGGCTCGTTGTCAAAATTGTGGGGGACTCCATGTTGTTTTTTTAAATTATTTATTTAGATCATGTTAAAAAAATGGCATGGGGACCCCTCTATTCTTGATAACCAGCCATGATAAAGCTGACAGCTAGCTCTTGCAGTTATTAGCGGCAGCAGGTGTAGGCTGATGGGAGTAGTACTTACATCAGTCGACATCTCTGTGACCAGAGGTAATCTTTTTACTGCCTGTCACAGTTACAGGCTCACACTGTCATCTAACAGCATGGGAACCGCAGCTCTCTGACCACCGGTAATAATCTTACAGCTGATCAGAGGCAGTTTTTGCCCCACTGTCATGCAGATGACAGCATGACAAACAACTGATGTTCAGGCCCTCCATTCATCTGAATGAAGTTCGGGTACTGTTCTGGTACCTGAACCTAACCTTTTTTTCAAATGTTTGGCTGAATCCGCCGGACCCAAACATCCAGGGGTGCGGGCATCGCCAGAGCTGTAGGAAAACCAAACAATAACCGTCAACTCCAGACACTAAAGGTACCGTCACATTTAGCGACGCTGCAGCGATATAGACAATGATGCCAATCGCTGCAGCGTCGCTGTTTGGTCGCTGGAGAGCTGTCACACAGACAGCTCCCCAGTGACCAACGATGCCGAAGTCCCCGGGTAACCAGGGTAAACATCGGGTTACTAAGTGCAGGGGCCTGATCGTTGGTCGCTGTCACACATAACGATTTTGTTAACAATATCATTGCTACGTCACAAAAAGCAACGATATCGTTAACGATATCGTTATGTGTGACGGTACCTTAAGCTTTCTTGTTTAAGTTGGGTGTGGTATGGCCTCCTTAGCCACAGGAGATAGCTGATTATAGCTGCTCGGCAGCACACACCCATTCAGTCTGAGTTGTTGACACCAAAGATCCTAGCCGCACCAGTAAACCTTAGCACTGCACATCAACATTTTCCATAAAATCTACACTATCATCAGTTCTCCTTCAAGATGAATACGGCAAAGGCGAGTGACAGATGCAAATGTCACTGGAGCAGGTTTGGGTAGATCACTGAGGTACTCAATGTCTACTCAGTCTACACATAAAAAAACTACACCTCCCAATAGGACCACTATTTATATATTTAATTCACTTATATAGCACCATTAATTCCACAGAGCTTTACAGACATTATCACCACCGTCCCCATTAGGGCTCACAATCTAGATTCCCTATAAGTATGTGTTTTGGAGCGTGGGAGGAAACCAGACGGAAAACCACGCAAACACTGGGAGAACATACAAACTCCTTGCAGATCTTGTCCTTGGTGGGATTTGAAGCTAGGATCCTATGTAAGGAATATTGCACATCACAAGTATTTCCTCCATGGTCCTTCATTGTGCTCTACTCCACCACCAACAGGAGCTTGTAGATATATCTCTGGTCATTGGTCAACCCTGGACAATTCCTTTGAGAGAAGCAATGTATAAGTGATCTCTTTTATCTCTTTTGTATTTTAGTTACTCGTGTATAATCCCAGGAGTGGACTTATAAATTCTTCTTCCTTTACCCCATCTTCTTTCTTCTCACAATTGCCTTTTCTTCGAAGAGATACTGAAAACATATTGGTTACACTTCAATGAGTATGTTAAACAAAATGGTTTCACTACATGGAGGCATGTAACAAGTGTAAATAGTTGAGATGAGCAGGTTGCCATTTTGCAGGTCATAGGATGCTAAAATAAATGGCGGGTAGAGGCACGAGTTAACTTTTGCAGCATTCAAAATACCTAATCTTCCCAAAGTAGGACATATAGCTTCAGCATTATACAAGTAGTAGAGAGGGTCACTCAACTATACATTGATAAATCAATGATCTCTCTTACTCAGTTGACTTAAACTGATGCCTCGACAACTTCACAATTCGTGTGGGAGGGATACACAATTTGGAGCAACTCTGAACTGAAGCAAATTGGTGTCACAGACCCATATATTGCTGCACCAATATTATTAAAGTCTATTACAGAGGGAGACCCCCTCTCCTCCCACATGATGCCTTGATGTTCTGTTACAGCAATCAATCTCAGTCATCATCAATGACCTCCTTTTCTGGCCAGTTGCTCCTTAATCTCCCTGCTAAGAGAGACTCCCTCTCGTTTTTTTTCTAGACAACTGGACCAAAATTCACTGGTGTTCCAAAATTTGCCACACACCCTAATAAAGACCCTGCCCCCATTACGAACACACACCTGAATGTCCAGAATAAGAGGAGATACTGAGAATTACACCCAGTGTACGGAACAGTAGAAGTAGTACCGTGCAGTATATATATCCAGAATAATAGACAGTTTAACCTGACTACTGAGGTTTTAGATTAGAAAAACAACTGGCACATTAGTGCGTTATACAGTCTATAGCAAACAGCTTGAAAGCGCAGCACTCCAAGTGACTGATTGCAGTGGAGGTCTGTTTTTGAGAATGGAGAAGATTTTGAATCAAAAGTAAAACTGCAAAGTTGTTTGTTTTTACAACCTCTTAGCAATTGTAGCCCTTTATCATGATGAAAATAACCCTTTAAGCCAGGGATGTCAAACTCGAATACACAGAGGGCCAAATTTAAAAGCTTGCACAAAGCCACTGGCCAACCTTGATATTTGTAAAAAAAAAAATTCTACAATTGAGGAAGTTTTTCCTTATCAAATATAATGGTTAACTTTTGGAATTAAAGTGGAATAATACAGTATAATATGGTATGTAAGAGCAGTAAAAAGCATATAGCCTAATGGCATAATTTAAACATATAAAGGATTCTGCATAATGGCCCCACATAGTGTTCTAAACTGTATAATGTTCCCATATAGTGCTCCATACTATATAAAGGCCCCACATGGTGCTCCATACTTGTTTAATGGCCCTGTTGTGAATTCTGTTGTCGAGCTCCCTCCTGTGGTCGTGAATGGTACTTCGGCGAGTTCTGTCTATGGGCTCCCTCTGGTGGCTATGAGTGAAGCTGCGGCTTCTGAGGTTCCTTACACAGGTGACATGGTTTATCCTTTGGTTGGCTGCTCTATTTAACTCCTCTCAGATCGTTACTCCATGCCAGCTGTCAATGTTTTTGCATTTTTTCAGTTCGCTCCTGGATCTCACTGGTGACCTGCCTTCTCCTGCAGAAGCTAAGTTCCTGATAGTCATTATTTGTTTCATTGTTTCCTTGTCCAGCTGGTTATCATGATTTTGTCTTGCTAGCTGGAAGCTCTGGGATGCAGAGTGGCCCCGCCGCACCGTGAGTCGGTGCGGAGGTCTTTTTCGCACACTCTGCGTGGTCTTTTGTAGGTTTTTGTGCTGATCGCAAAGTTACCTTTCCTATCCTCTGTCTATTTAGTAAGTCTGGCCTCCCCTTTGCTGAACCCTGTTTCATTTCTGCGTTTGTGACTTTCATCTTACTCACAGTCAATATATGTGGGGGGCTTCCTTTACCTTTGGGGAATTTCTCTGAGGCAAGGTAGGCTTTATTTTCCATCTCTAGGGCTAGATAGTTCTTAGGCTGTGACGAGGCGCCTAGGTCTGTTCAGGAGCGCTCCACGGCTATTTCTAGTGTGTGTGATAGGATTAGGGCTTGCGGTCAGCAGAGCTCCCACATCCCAGAGCTCATCCTGTATGAGGTTTAACTATCAGGTCATTCCGGGTGCTCCTAACCACCAGGTCATAACAGTACAGCTGGCCCCAAAGTATTAATGCATCTCAATAGAGGGATAAGAGAACTTCTGAGACCATTTTTTTTTCTTTGCACTGTGTTTTGTTTCTCTTTTCCCTTAGACCTTTGGGTGGTTCAGGACACAGGTGTAGGTATGGACATTCAAGGTCTGTCCTCTTGTGTGGATCATCTCACTGCAAGGGTACAAAACATTCAAGATTTTGTGGTTCAGAATCCTATGTTAGAGCCTAGAATTCCTATTCCTGACTTATTTTCTGGAGATAGGTCTAGGTTCTTGAATTTCAAAAATAATTGTTAACTGTTTCTAGCTTTGAAACCCCGCTCCTCTGGTGACCCCGCTCAACAAGTAAAAATCATTATTTCTTTGTTGCGTGGTGACTAGTGTTGAGCATTCCGATACCGCAAGTATCGGGTATCGGCCGATACTTGCGGTATCGGAATTCCGATACCGAGATCCGATATTTTTGTGATATCGGGTATCGGTATCGGAAGTGTAAAATAAAGAATTAAAATAAAAAATATTGTTATATTCACCTCTCCGGCGGCCCCTGGACATCTGCGCGAGGAACCGGCGTCCGGCACGGCTTCTTTCTTCAAAATGCGCGCCTTTAGGACCTGTGGTATGACGTCCCGGCTTCTGATTGGTCGCGTGCCGCCCATGTGACCGCCACGCGACCAATCAGAAGCCGCGACGTCATTCCTCAGCTAAAGTCCTAGAATGAGCGCCTTTTAGGACCTGAGGAATGACGTCGCGGCTTCTGATTGGTCGCGTGGCGGTCACATGGGCGGCACGCGACCAATCAGAAGCCGGGACGTCATTCCACAGGTCCTAAAGGCGCGCATTTTGAAGAAAGAAGCCGTGCCGGACGCCGGATCCTCCCGCTGATGTCCAGGGGCCGCCGGAGAGGTGAATATAACAATATTTTTTATTTTAATTCTTTATTTTACACTTTAATATGGATCCCAGGGCCTGAAGGAGAGTTTCCTCTCCTTCAGACCCTGGGATCCATGAGGATACATTCCGATACTTGATGTCCCATTGACTTGTATTGGTATCGGATATCGGTATCGGCGATATCCGATATTTTTCGGGTATCGGCCGATACTATCCGATACCGATACTTTCAAGTATCGGACGGTATCGCTCAACACTAGTGGTGACCCTCAAGACTGGGCATTTTCCCTTGCGACAGGAGATCCTGAATTGCATGATGTTGATGCGTTTTTTCTGGCGCTTGGATTGCTTTATGATTAACCAAATTCAGTGGATCAGGCAGAGAAAATCTTGCTGGCTTTGTGTCAGTGTCAGGATGAAGCGGAGGTGTACTGTTATGACCTGGTGGTTAGGAGCACCCGGAATTACCTGATAGTTAAACCTCATACAGGACGAGCTCTGGGATGTGGGAGCTCTGCTGACCGCAAGCCCTAATCCTATCACACACACTAGAAATAGCCGTGGAGCGCTCCTGAACAGACCTAGGCGCCTCGTCACAGCCTAAGAACTATCTAGCCCTAGAGATGGAAAATAAAGCCTACCTTGCCTCAGAGAAATTCCCCAAAGGTAAAGGTACTGTTGTGAATTCTGTTGTCGAGCTCCCTCCTGTGGTCGTGAATGGTACTTCGCCGAGTTCTGTCTATGGGCTCCCTCTGGTGGCTATGAGTGAAGCTGCGGCTTCTGAGGTTCCTTACACAGGTGACGTGGTTTATCCTTTGGTTGGCTGCTCTATTTAACTCCTCTCAGATCGTTACTCCATGCCAGCTGTCAATGTTTTTGCATTTGTTCAGTTCGCTCCTGGATCTCTCTGGTGACCTGCCTTCTCCTGCAGAAGCTAAGTTCCTGATAGTCATTATTTGTTTCGTTGTTTCCTTGTCCAGCTGGTTATCATGATTTTGTCTTGCTAGCTGGAAGCTCTGGGATGCAGAGTGGCCCCGCCGCACCGTGAGTCGGTGCGGAGGTCTTTTTCGTACACTCTGCGTGGTCTTTTGTAGGTTTTTGTGCTGATCGCAAAGTTACCTTTCCTATCCTCTGTCTATTTAGTAAGTCTGGCCTCCCCTTTGCTGAACCCTGATTCATTTCTGCGTTTGTGACTTTCATCTTACTCACAGTCAATATATGTGGGGGGCTCCCTTTTCAAGTTGAGGTTGATGCTTCTGAAATTGGAGCAGGGGCTGTTTTGTCGCAAAGAAGTTCTGGTGGCTCGATGATGAAACCCTGTGCCTTCTTTTCTAGAAAATTCTCGCCTGCTGAGCGCAATTATGATGTGGGCAATCGGGAGTTGTTGGCCATGAAGTGGGCATTCGAGGAGTGGCGACATTGGCTTGAAGGAGCTTAACATCGCGTGGTGGTCTTGACGGATCACAAGAATTTGACTTATCTCGAGTCTGCCAAACGGTTGAATCCTAGACAGGCTCGATGGTCGCTCTTTTTCTCCCGTTTTGATTTTGTGGTTTCATACCTTCCAGGATCTAAGAATGTGAAGGCTGACGCCCTGTCAAGGAGTTTTGTGCCTGACTCTCCGGGTGTTCCGGAGCCGGCGGGTATTCTTAAAGAAGGGGTAATTTTGTCTGCCATTTCCCCTGATTTGCGGCGTGTGCTGCAAAAGTTTCAGGCTGATAGACCTGACCGTTGTCCTACGGAGAAACTGTTTGTCCCTGATAGATGGACTAGTAGAGTTATCTCTGAGATTCATTGTTCAGTGTTGGCTGGTCATCCTGGAATCTTTGGTACCAGAGATTTGGTGGCTAGATCCTTTTGGTGGCCTTCTTTGTCACGGGATGTGCGTTCTTTTGTGCAGTCCTGTGGGACTTGTGCTCGGGCTAAGCCCTGCTGTTCTCGTGCCAGTGGGTTGCTTTTGCCCTTGCCGATCCCGAAGAGGCCCTGGACGCATATTTCTATGGATTTTATTTCAGATCTCCCTGTTTCTCAAAGGATGTCGGTCATTTGGGTGGTTTGTGATCGCTTCTCTAAGATGGTCCATTTGGTACCCTTATCTAAGTTGCCTTCCTCCTCTGATTTGGTGCCATTGTTTCTCCAGCATGTGGTTCGTTTGCATGGCATTCCAGAGAACATCGTCTCGGATAGAGGTTCCCAGTTTGTTTCGAGGTTTTGGCGGTCCTTTTGCGCTAAGATGGGCATTGATTTGTCTTTTTCTTCGGCTTTCCATCCTCAGACTCATGGCCAAACCGAACGAACTAATCAGACTTTGGAGACATATCTGAGATGCTTTGTTTCTGCTGATCAGGATGATTGGGTGTCCTTCTTGCCTTTGGCTGAGTTCGCCCTCAATAATCGGGCCAGCTCGGCTACTTTAGTTTCGCCTTTTTTCTGTAATTCTGGTTTCCATCCTCGTTTCTCTTCAGGGCAGGTTGAGCCTTCGGACTGTCCTGGTGTGGATGCGGTGGTGGACAGGTTGCAGCGGATTTAGACTCATGTGGTGGACAATTTGAGATTGTCCCAGGAGAAGGCTCAACGTTTCGCTAACCGCCGGCGTTGTGTTGGTCCCCGACTTCGTGTTGGGGATTTGGTTTGGTTGTCATCTCGTCACGTTCCTATGAAGGTTTCCTCTCATAAGTTTAAGCCTCATTTCATTGGGCCTTATAAGATTTCTGAAGTTCTTAATCCTGTGCCATTTCATTTGGACCTTCCAGCTTCTTTTGCCATCCATAATGTGTTCCATAGGTCGTTGTTGCGGAGATACGTGGTGCCTATGGTTCCCTCCGTTGATCCCCCTGCCCCGGTGTTGGTTGAGGGGGAGTTGGAGTATGTGGTGGAGAAGATTTTGGATTCTCGTGTTTCGAGACGGAAACTTCAGTACCTGGTCAAGTGGAAGGGTTATGGTCAGGAAG
Source organism: Ranitomeya imitator (assembly GCF_032444005.1). Taxonomy (NCBI): domain Eukaryota; kingdom Metazoa; phylum Chordata; class Amphibia; order Anura; family Dendrobatidae; genus Ranitomeya; species Ranitomeya imitator. The sequence goes on from NC_091286.1 coordinate 636,820,072, forward strand.
ATAATTCCTGGGTTTTTGCCTCTGATGTTCATGCTGCTGATCTTGTTCGTGCCTTTCATCTGGCTCATCCTGATCGGCCTGGGGGCTCTGGTGAGGGTTCGGTGACCCCTCCTCAAGGGGGGGGTACTGTTGTGAATTCTGTTGGCGAGCTCCCTCCTGTGGTCGTGAATGGTACTGTCTATGGGCTCCCTCTGATGGCTATGAGTGAAGCTGCGGCTTCTGAGGTTCCTTACACAGGTGACGTGGTTTATCCTTTGGTTGGCTGCTCTATTTAACTCCTCTCAGATCGTTACTCCATGCCAGCTGTCAATGTTTTTGCATTTGTTCAGTTCGCTCCTGGATCTCTCTGGTGAGCTGCCTTCTCCTGCAGAAGCTAAGTTCCTGATAGTCATTATTTGTTTCATTGTTTCCTTGTCCAGCTGGTTATCATGATTTTGTCTTGCTAGCTGGAAGCTCTGGGATGCAGAGTGGCCCCGCCGCACCGTGAGTCGGTGCGGAGGTCTTTTTCGCACACTCTGCGTGGTCTTTTGTAGGTTTTTGTGCTGATCGCAAAGTTACCTTTCCTATCCTCTGTCTATTTAGTAAGTCTGGCCTCCCCTTTGCTGAACCCTGTTTCATTTCTGCGTTTGTGACTTTCATCTTGCTCACAGTCAATATATGTGTGGGGCTTCCTTTACCTTTGGGGAATTTCTCTGAGGCAAGGTAGGCTTTTTCCATCTCTAGGGCTAGATAGTTCTTAGGCTGTGATGAGGCGCTTAGGTCTGTTCAGGAGCGCTCCACGGCTATTACTAGTGTGTGATAGGATTAGGGCTTGCGGTCAGCAGAGCTCCCACATCCCAGAGCTCGTCCTGTATGAGGTTTAACTATCAGGTCATTCCGGGTGCTCCTAACCACCAGGTCATAACATGGCCCCACATGATGCTCCAAACTGTATATTGGCCCTACATGATGCTCCATACTGTATAATGGCCCCACATGATGCTCCATACTGTATTATTGCCCCACATAGTGCTCCATACTGTATAATGGTGCCACATAGTTCTCCATACTGTATAATGTGCTCAAATAGTGCTCCATGCTATATAGTGGCCCAATATGATGCTCCACACTGTATAATGGCCCCACATAGTGCTCCACACTGTATAATGGCCCCACATAGTGCTCCATATTTTACAATGGCGACACATGATGCTCCATACTGTATAAAGGCTCCACATGATGCTCCATACTGTATAATGGCCACACATGATGCTCCATACTGTATAATGAACCCACATGATGCTCCATATTGTATAATGGCCACACATGATGCTCCACACTGTATAATGACATCACATGATGCTCCATACTGTATAATGAACCCACATGATGCTCCATATTGTATAATGGCCACACATGATGCTCCACACTGTATAATGACATCACATGATGCTTCATACTGTATAATGACCCCACATGATGCTCCATATTGTATAATGGCCACACATGATGCTCCGTACTGTATAATGGCCCTACATGATGCTACATATTGTATAATGGCCACACATGATGCTCTATACTGTATAATGACCCCACATGATGCTCCATACTGTATAATGACCCCACATAGTGCTCCATAAAGTATAATGGTCTCACAATTAAAAAAATTACTACTCACCTTTTTCCCTTCCAACGCTGATCTGGTCTCTTCATATATCACAATCCTACCTGTGAGCACACGCGCCATCTCCTCAGTAATAGCGCCACCAGTCTCCTCAGCCCACGCACTATCCCCCTTCTCAGCACGCACACAGACTGATGGGATGGCGCGTGGCCTGATGTGACATCATGCAGCCTGATGGGACGGTGTGCAGCATGATGGCAGTGGCGCTAGTTATGAGGGAGATGTTGAGCAGACTGAGGAGAGTGATGGTGACACTAGTTTTGAGGAGATGGCACACATGCCCACTGGGAGGACTCTGTGTGCCCCTTATGGCACACGTGCCATAGGTTCGCCACCACTGATATAGAGTAATACAGATACTGTGAATTATACACAGTATACCAGGACAGGAGAAATGGTACTGTGCAGTGTATATACACAGAATAATACAGGTACTGAGGATTAAACCCTGTATACAGGACAGGAGAAGTGCTACTGTACAGTGTTTATATATAGAACTAGCTGAAGACCCCAGCGTTGCCTGGGCATAGTAAATATCTGTGGTTAGTTATAGCACCTCACTTCTCTTATTTTCCCATTACGCCTCTCATTTTCCCAATCACATCTTTCATTTTCCCCCTCACATCTCTCATTTTCTCCCTCACTCCTCTCATTTCCCCCTAACACTTGTCATTTCGACCTCACATCTGTCATTTTCCAATCACGCCACTATTTTCCCTCACTCCTCTCATTTTGCACTCACACCTTTTTATTTTCACCTCACACCTCTCATTTTCACCTCAGTATATACATGTTTGTCATCTCCCTTATATATAGTATACACCTGTATGTCATCTCCTGTATATAGTATACACCTGTATGTCATCTCCCCTGTATATAGTATATACCTGCTGTGTGTCATCTCCCCTGTATATAGTATATACCTGTATGTCATCTCCTCCTATATATAGTATATACCTGTATGTCATCTCCTTCTATATATAGTATATACCTGTATGTCATCTCCTCCTGTATATAGTATATACCTGTGTGTCATCTCCCCTGAATATAGTATATATCTGTGTGTCATCTCCTCCTGTATATAGTATATACCTGTATGTCATCTTCTATATATAGCATATATCTGTATGTCATCTCCTGTATATACTATATACCTGTAGGTCATCTCCTCCTGTACATAGTATATACCTGTATGTCATCTCCTCCTGTATATAGTATGTACCTGTATGTCATCTCCTCTATATAGTATATAACTGTGTGTCATCTCTCCTGTATATAGTATATATCTGTGTGTCATCTCCCCTGTATATAGTATATACCTGTGTGTCATCTCCTCCTGTATTAGACCTCGTTCACAAGTTATTTGCTGAGTATTTTTAACTCAGTATTTGTAAGCTAAATTGGCAGCCTGATAAATCCCCAGCCAACAGGAAGCCCTCCCCCTGGCAGTATATATTAGCTCACACATACACATAATAGACAGGTCATGTGACTGACAGCTGCCGTATTTCCTATATGGTACATTTGTTTCTCTTGTAGTTTGTCTGCTTATTAATCAGATTTTTATTTTTGAAGGATAATACCAGACTCTTGTGTGTTTTAGGGCGAGTTTCATATGTCAAGTTGTGTGTTGAGTTGCGTGTGGCGACATGCGTGTAGCAACTTTTTGTGTGTCGAGTTGCATGTGACAGGTTAGTGTAGCAAGTTGTGTGCAGCAAGTTTTGCGCATGGCGAGTTTTGCGCATGGCGAGTTTTATGTGTGGTGCCTTTTGAGTATGTGCAAGTTTTGTGTGAGGCAACTTTTGCATGTGTTGCAACTTTTGTGCATGTGGCAATTTTTCCGCGTGTGCAAGTTTTGCGTGTGGCGAGTTTTCCATGAGGTGAGTTTTGCACTTGTGGCGAGTTTTGCGTGAGCCTAGTTTTTGCATGTGGCGAGTTTTGCGGGTGGCGAGTTCTGAGCAGCGACTTTTGTTTTTCGACTTTTATGTGGCGAGGTTGGTGTATGTGTGGTGAAATGTGTGCTGAGGGTAATAATGTGTTCAAGCACGTGGTAGTGTGTGGCGCATTTTGTGTGTGTGTTCATATCCCCATGTGTGGTGAGTATCCCATGTCGGGGCCCCACCTCGCTCTCACTCACTCCCCCTTGTTCACATCTGGCAGCTGTCAATTTGCCTCCAACACTTTTCCTTTCACTTTTCCCCATTATGTAGATAGGGGCAAAATTGTTTGGTGAATTGGAAAGCGCGGGGTTAAAATTTCACCTCACAACATAGCCTATGACGCTCTCGGGGTCCAGACATGTGACTGTGCAAAATTTTGTGGCTGTAGCTGCGACGCCTCCAACACTTTTCCTTTCACTTTTTTCCCCATTATGTAGATAGGGGCAAAATTGTTTGGTGAATTGGAAAGCGCGGGGTTAAAATTTCACCTCACAACATAGCCTATGACGCTCTCAGGGTCCAGACGTGTGACTGTGCAAAATTTTGTGGCTGTAGCTGCGACGGTGCAGATGCCAATCCCGGAGATACATACATACACACACACACACATTCAGCTTTATATATTAGATATAATAGAGACACTGCTGTAATGCAGTTGCCTGGATGCAACGCACAGAGTTCATGAGGCGAAAACAGTCAGGGATTGTTATATTGGTATTTTTATAGAGCAATAACTTCTAAACAATTAGCGTTAGTAGATATGCAATTTAGCAATATATGGGATCACAACAGGTTGCAAACAAGCTAGAAAGTCTCTCAGTACTTAACATTAGTGGTGTGCCCAGTCTTGGGAGTCACCATGTGAGTTATCACTTTTAGCTCTGGCCCTAGCGGGGTCACTGGTTTTCCCGCAGGAAGCCGGCTACTGTGCCCGCTATTAAGATCAATTAATATTCACTGCTCTCCACTCCTATAGTCCCGGTGTGGGGAGCAGTGAGTATTCCGGCAACTGTGCTCTTCTTGTGGGCAGCACATGACGTAACTGCCATGCGCTGCTTACAAGCATAAATCAGCAGCTGGCATCAGAACAAGACACTGCAAGGGAGCGCAGGGAAGATAAGTAGAATTTTTTTTTAATGTTTTTCTGATGGGGGACATGCATACTAGGATGGGGATGGGTTCCATGGATACCAGGATGGGAATGAGGGGACTACACATACCAGGAAAAGGATGAGGGGGCCATGCATGTCAAGATAGAGATGAGGAGACCATGCACACCAGGATAGGGATGAGGGGGCCATGCATACCACAATAGGGATGAGGGGGCCATGCATACCAGGATAGGGATGAGGGGGCAATGCATACCAAGATAGGGATGAGGGGGTCATGCATACCAGGATAGGTATGAGGGGGCCATGCCTACCACAATAGGGATGAGGGGTGAAAACACAAAAAAACACAGTAAAACCAAAAACACTCTGTTGCAAAAAATTCACAGTAGACAGCAAGTGCTTTTTACTAGCACTTGCTGTCTACTGTGATTTTTTTGCAACAGAGTGTTTTTGGTTTTACTGTGTTTTTTTGTGTTTTCAAGTCTCTTGGTGGTGTGAACATGTCTCTACGGGCTTGTTCACTGTGCGCGCAGCTCATGTGTTCTGGTTTCACAATGGGGATGAGGGCGCCATGCATACCACGAGAGGGATGAGGGGGCCATGCATACCAGAATAGGGATGGGCAATGCATGTTATGATAGGGATGAGGGGGCAATGCATGCTAGGATAGGGATGAGGGAACCATGCATACCAGGATGAGGATAGGCGCCATGAATACCAGGATAGTGATGGGGATAGGGGCCATGCATACCAGGATAGAGATGAGGGGGCCATGTATACCTGGATTGGGGACATAAATATACCAGGATGGGGGATATTAGTACAGAATTGACCACATTTTTTGCGTCGCTTTTTTTTCTATTTTCCTCCTCTAAAACCTAGGGATATATCTACCATATGGGACCTGAATGGGGCCATAACTACAATATGAGGACCTGGATGGAGCCATAACTACTAAATGAGGACATGACTACAATATGAGAACCTGGATGGGGATATAACTACAATATGGGGACCTGGATGGGGACATATCTACAATATGGAGACATGGATGGTAACATAACTACAATATGTGGACATAATTACAATATAAGGGCCTGTATGGGGACATATCTACAATATGGGGACCTGGATATGGGAACCTGGATAACGGACTTCATTTCCTATTCTTCAAACTGTCATGGCACTTGCATGAAGCACTTTGGCAATTTTCTTGGCCAAGAGACCGCTATTGTAGCGCCATCATCCTTGCAGGCCTCCTCCCCTCCCCCTGCAAGGACGTCAACTTAATCACCGTCCCTGCCACACATCGATGTCTCCTGTCTCTTCTACCGCTCTCCATTGTCTGTGCATGCCTGGCAGATCCTCTGCGGTGTGCTTGGGGTGCAGGTGCTCCTTGTCTCTTAAAAAGACAGCGCGCACGCTCTAAAGTGTTCCCAGTCAATTGCTGGGAGACACTTACTACTTAAAGCACCTTCACCTATTGGGAGGTGCCTGAACAACAATTGTGTTAGTTTGTTACTTTACTTGCCTGTTGTTAGGTCCTCTTGTCCGTTTTGTCTGACCTTGATTCAGTGTTGTCTAACCTATATCCTGCTTTCATACCTGACCTGTTTGCTATCCAGTGCCACAAAGTCTGTAGCAGTGCCATGGGCCATCCTGTCTGATACTTAGAGCTGCACAATCTGTATCAGGACCAGTGACCATCCTGTCTGCTGGACAGAGCCGCACAGTTCATACCAGTACCCATAGCCTTTTTGTCCTCTATCCAGAGCCGTACAATCTGAATCCGCATCAGTGGCCATCCTATCCTATCTGGGACACTTTATCCAAACTAACTTCTGTGACCCTTGAGGTCAGCTGCTACTGTTCCGGACATTGCACTGGAGTGGTACCAGGCAGCTACCTGCCGCACAAGCCTGACCTCACCATAAGAGGCTCCAGTGAAAACCAGGTAGCTGCTTAGTTACGCCCCTCCACTGTAAGCCCACCCCATAGCACAATGGGTCCACGATCCACCAGCCTTCCATCTATCAATGAGCTGGATGATGCTGTTTTTATTGGGAAATCTTCATCACCAGGGATTCAAGCTTGAGGAGGCTAATTTGCATATTCCAGGTGCCTTCTGGGAAAAGCGAAGTCTCCCTAAGCTAGAAGATCGTTGGGTACAGCCGGGACCAGCTGCTTGGAAAGCATCGCCAAACCAGGGATTCAAGCTTGAGGAGGCTAATTTGCATATTCCAGGTGCCTTCTGGGAAAAGCGAAGTCTCCCTAAGCTAGAAGATCGTTGGGTACAGCCGGGACCAGCTGCTTGGAAAGCATCACCAAACTGCGCGCCTTACGGCGCACAAATTTTTGCCTGTAGGATATTATTGCAAGAGAGCTTGGCTGAGTAGATTACACAAGAAGGAAAACACACAGCAAGTCAGCAGGATCTAGGAGCAACATGGCAGATGTGACAACCTACATGGTGAGCTGCAGCATGTGCTACATGTTCACAGACCGACCAGAAGAAGAATCAAATTTCACCTGTCAGAAGTGTAGACTAGTGGCCCTTTTAGAAGAAAAGGTGTGGGGTCTGGAAGAAAGAATAGCAACTTTGAAACTCATCAAAGAGAATGAAGACTTTCTAGACAGAACAGAAGCATCTCTACTGGTCACAGAAGGTGAAAAAAGTGTCAGAGAACCTCCAAAAGCAGATGAGTGGAAGCATGTGACCAAAAGAAGCAAGAAGACCATGGAGAAATCACCAACCACACAACTGAAGAACCGATATCAAATCTTTGTAGAGGATGAAGATGGCACACCTAAGGATGAAGCAATACCAGCAAGCAAAAAAGAAAAGGGCACACAGCAACAAGTGACAGCAAAAAGTACAGCCAAGAAGCAACGAAGAGTGGTGGTGGTGGGAGACTCACTACTGAGAGGCACAGAAGCAGCCATCTGCAGACCGGACATAACTGCAAGAGAAGTATGCTGCCTTCCAGGTGCGATGATCAAGGATGTGACCGATAGGATACCAAAGCTCTTCAGCTCCAAGGACGTCCACCCATTTCTTCTGATACATGTTGGCACCAATGACACGGCAAGGAAAGACCTACCGACAATCTGCAAAGACTTTGAAGAGTTGGGGAAGAAAGTAAAGGAACTGGATGCACAGGTAGTTTTTTCTTCTATCCTTCCAGTAGACGGGCATGGCACCAGGAGATGGAACAGGATCCTTGATGCAAACAACTGGCTAAGACGATGGTGCAGACAACAAGGATTCGGATTCCTGGACCACGGTGTGAATTACTGGTACGATGGACTCCTCGCCAGAGATGGACTACACCTCAACAAACCTGGGAAACACACATTCGCCAGAAGACTCGCTACACTCATCAGGAGGGCGTTAAACTAGAAGAAGAGGGGACGGGAAGAAAAACATTAGGCTTGAACAAAGAAGACCCAGGAAAACATACTCAGATGGGAGGTAAGAACATTTCTAAAACAATCTACAGTGAGGAGATTGGAACAAAACAAAATCCTCTAAACTGCATGCTCGCAAACGCCAGAAGCCTGACAAACAAGATGGAAGAACTAGAAGCAGAAATATCTACAGGTAACTTTGACATAGTGGGAATAACCGAGACATGGTTAGATGAAAGCTATGACTGGGCAGTTAACTTACAGGGTTACAGTCTGTTTAGAAAGGATCGTAAAAATCGGAGAGGAGGAGGGGTTTGTCTCTATGTAAAGTCTTGTCTAAAGTCCACCTTAAGGGAGGATATTAGCGAAGGAAATGAGGATGTCGAGTCCATATGGGTCGAAATTCATGGAGGGAAAAATGGTAACAAAATTCTCATTGGGGTCTGTTACAAACCCCCAAATATAACAGAAACCATGGAAAGTCTACTTCTAAAGCAGATAGATGAAGCTGCAACCCATAATGAGGTCCTGGTTATGGGGGACTTTAACTACCCGGATATTAACTGGGAAAGTGAAACCTGTGAAACCCATAAAGGCAACAGGTTTCTGCTAATAACCAAGAAAAATTATCTTTCACAATTGGTGCAGAATCCAACCAGAGGAGCAGCACTTTTAGACCTAATACTATCTAATAGACCTGACAGAATAACAAATCTGCAGGTGGTTGGGCATCTAGGAAATAGCGACCACAATATTGTACAGTTTCACCTGTCTTTCACTAGGGGGACTTGTCAGGGAGTCACAAAAACACTGAACTTTAGGAAGGCAAAGTTTGACCAGCTTAGAGATGCCCTTAATCTGGTAGACTGGGACAATATCCTCAGAAATAAGAATACAGATAATAAATGGGAAATGTTTAAGAACTTCCTAAATAGGCAGTGTAAGCGGTTTATACCTTGTGGGAATAAAAGGACTAGAAATAGGAAAAACCCAATGTGGCTAAACAAAGAAGTAAGACAGGCAATTAACAGTAAAAAGAAAGCATTTGCACTACTAAAGCAGGATGGCACCATTGAAGCTCTAAAAAACTATAGGGAGAAAAATACTTTATCTAAAAAACTAATTAAAGCTGCCATAAAGGAAACAGAGAAGCACATTGCTAAGGAGAGTAAAACTAATCCCAAACTGTTCTTCAACTATATCAATAGTAAAAGAATAAAAACTGAAAATGTAGGCCCCTTAAAAAAATAGTGAGGAAAGAATGGTTGTAGATGACGAGGAAAAAGCTAACATATTAAACACCTTCTTCTCCACGGTATTCACGGTGGAAAATGAAATGCTAGGTGAAATCCCAAGAAACAATGAAAACCCTATATTAAGGGTCACCAATCTAACCCAAGAAGAGGTGCGAAATCGGCTAAATAAGATTAAAATAGATAAATCTCCGGGTCCGGATGGCATACACCCACGAGTACTAAGGGAACTAAGTAATGTAATAGATAAACCATTATTTCTTATTTTTAGGGACTCTATAGCGACAGGATCTGTTCCGCAGGACTGGCGCATAGCAAATGTGGTGCCAATATTCAAAAAGGGCTCTAAAAGTGAACCTGGAAATTATAGGCCAGTAAGTCTAACCTCTATTGTTGGTAAAATATTTGAAGGGTTTCTGAGGGATGTTATTCTGGATTATCTCAATGAGAATAACTGTTTAACTCCATATCAGCATGGGTTTATGAGAAATCGCTCCTGTCAAACCAATCTAATCAGTTTTTATGAAGAGGTAAGCTATAGGCTGGACCACGGTGAGTCATCGGACGTGGTATATCTCGATTTTTCCAAAGCGTTTGATACCGTGCCGCACAAGAGGTTGGTACACAAAATGAGAATGCTTGGTCTGGGGGAAAATGTGTGTAAATGGGTTAGTAACTGGCTTAGTGATAGAAAGCAGAGGGTGGTTATAAATGGTATAGTCTCTAACTGGGTCGCTGTGACCAGTGGGGTACCGCAGGGGTCAGTATTGGGACCTGTTCTCTTCAACATATTCATTAATGATCTGGTAGAAGGTTTACACAGTAAAATATCGATATTTGCAGATGATACAAAACTATGTAAAGCAGTTAATACAAGAGAAGATAGTATTCTGCTACAGATGGATCTGGATAAGTTGGAAACTTGGGCTGAAAGGTGGCAGATGAGGTTTAACAATGATAAATGTAAGGTTATACACATGGGAAGAAGGAATCAATATCACCATTACACACTGAATGGGAAACCACTGGGTAAATCTGACAGGGAGAAGGACTTGGGGATCCTAGTTAATGATAAACTTACCTGGAGCAGCCAGTGCCAGGCAGCAGCTGCCAAGGCAAACAGGATCATGGGGTGCATTAAAAGAGGTCTGGATACACATGATGAGAGCATTATACTGCCTCTGTACAAATCCCTAGTTAGACCGCACATGGAGTACTGTGTCCAGTTTTGGGCACCGGTGCTCAGGAAGGATATAATGGAACTAGAGAGAGTACAAAGGAGGGCAACAAAATTAATAAAGGGGATGGGAGAACTACAATACCCAGATAGATTAGCGAAATTAGGATTATTTAGTCTAGAAAAAAGACGACTGAGGGGTGATCTAATAACCATGTATAAGTATATAAGGGGACAATACAAATATCTCGCTGAGGATCTGTTTATACCAAGGAAGGTGACGGGCACAAGGGGGCATTCTTTGCGTCTGGAGGAGAGAAAGTTTTTCCACCAACATAGAAGAGGATTCTTTACTGTTAGGGCAGTGAGAATCTGGAATTGCTTGCCTGAGGAGGTGGTGATGGCGAACTCAGTCGAGGGGTTCAAGAGAGGCCTGGATGTCTTCCTGGAGCAGAACAATATTGTATCATACAATTATTAGGTTCTGTAGAAGGACGTAGATCTGGGGATTTATTATGATGGAATATAGGCTGAACTGGATGGACTATGTTACTATGTTACTATGTTACTATCATGCCTGCTCCAGGATTCAAAACATTGACCTTTTGCTTAGGAATCAACTTAGCATCTCAACCTTGGTGAGATATGGAGCCTGAAAGTCAAACGCTCAAAACATTGTTACCCTTTTGCTATTCAGTGTACGGCAACTTAAAGCAATAAATCAAGACACAACTCATTGGTCTCACGCTCTTTGATTTAGGGAGAATCCACTTCCCTTAACCCCTTTCTGCCATTAGACGTACTATTGCGTCCATGTGGGGTGGGCTTTACTTCCCAAGGACGCAATAGTACGTCATATGCGATCGGCAGCGCTCACGGGGGGAACGCCGCCGATCGCGGCCGGGTGTCAGCTGCCTATCGCAGCTGACATCCGGCACATTAACCCCTGGCACACCGCGATCAAAGATGATCGCAATGTGCCGGCGGTGCAGGGAAGCACCGCGCAGGGAGGGGGCTCCCTGCGGGCTTCCCTGAGCCCCCCGCAGCAACGCGATGTGATCGCGTTGCTGCGAGGGTCTTACCTCCCTCCCTCCCTGCTCCAGGCCTGGATCCAAGATGGCCGCGGATCCGGGTCCTGCAGGGAGGGAGGTGGCTTCACAGAGCCTGCTCAGAGCAGGCACTGTGAAGCAGCCTGCACTGCTATCAGATCTGTGATCTGACAGAGTGCTGTGCAAACTGTCAGATCACCGATCTGTGATGTCCCCCCCTGGGACAAAGTAAAAAAGTTAAAAAAAATTTTTTCAAATGTGTAAAAAAAAATTAAAAAAAATATTCCAAAATAATGAAAAAAAAATAATATTATTCCCATAAATACATTTCTTTATCTAAATAAAAAAAACAAAACAATAAAAGTACACATATTTAGTATCGCCGCGTCCGTAACAGCCCGACCTATAAAACTGGCCCACTAGTTAACCCCTTCAGTAAACACCGTAAGAAAGAAAAAAAAAGGGGCAAAAAACAACGCTTTATTATCATACCGCCGAACAAAAAGTGGAATAACACGCGATCAAAAAGATGGATATAAATAACCATGGTACCGCTGAAAGCGTCATCTTGTCCCGCAAAAAACGAGCCGCCATACAGCATCATCAGCAAAAACATAAAAAAGTTATAGTCCTGAGAATAAAGCGATGCAAAAATAATTATTTTTTCTATAAAATAGTTTTTATCGTATAAAAGCGCCAAAACATAAAAAAATGATATAAATGAGGTGTCGCTGTAATCGTACTGACCCGAAGAATAAAACTGCTTTATCAATTTTACCAAACGCGGAACGGTATAAACGCCTCCCCCAAAAGAAATTCATGAATAGCTGTTTTTTGGTCATTCTTCCTCACAAAAATCGGAATAAAAAGCGATCAAAAAATGTCACGTGCCTGAACATGTTACCAATAAAATCGTCAACTCGTCCTGCAAAAAACAAGACCTCACATGACTCTGTGGACCAAAATATGGAAAAATTATAGCTCTCAAAATGTGGTAACGCAAAAAATATTTTTTGCAATAAAAAGCGTCTTTCAGTGTGTGACGGCTACCAATCATAAAAATCCGCTAAAAAACCCGCTATAAAAGTAAATCAAACCCCCCTTCATCACCCCCTTAGTTAGGGAAAAATTTAAAAAATGTATTTATATCCATTTTCCCGTTAGGGCTAGGGTTAGGGCTAGGGTTAGGGCTAGGGTTAGGGTTAGGGCTAGGGTTAGGGTTGGGGCTAGGGCTAGGGTTAGGGCTAGGGTTAGGGCTAGGGTTAGGGTTAGGGTTAGGGTTGGGGCTATAGTTAGGGTTGGGGCTACAGTTAGGGTTGGGGCTAAAGTTAGGGTTTAGATTACATTTACAGTTGGGAATAGGGTTGGGATTAGGGGTGTGTCAGGGTTAGGGGTGTGGTTAGGGTTACCGTGGGAATTAGGGTTAGGGGTGTGTTTGGATTAGGGCTTCAGTTATAATTGGAGGGTTTCCACTGTTTAGGCACATCAGGGGCTCTCCAAACACGACATGGCGTCCGATCTCAATTCCAGCCAATTCTGCGTTGAAAAAGTAAAACAGTGCTCCTTCCCTTCCGAGCTCTCCCGTGTGCCCAAACAGGGGTTTGCCCCAACATATGGGGTATCAGCGTACTCAGGACAAATAGGACAACAACTTTTGGGGTCTAATTTCTCCTGTTACCCTTGGGAAAAAACAAACTAGGGGCTAAAAAATAATTTTTGTGGGAAAAAAAAAAGATTTTTTATTTTCACGGCTCTGCGTTATAAACTGTAGTGAAACACTTGGGGGTTCAAATTTCTCCCAACACATCTAGATGAGTTCCCTGGGGGGTCTAGTTTCCAGTATGGGGTCACTTGTGGGGGGTTTCTACTGTTTAGGTACATTAGGGGCTCTGCAAACGCAATGTGACGCCTGCAGACTATTCCATCTAAGTCTGCATTCCAAATGGCACTCCTTCCCTTCCGAGCCCTCCCATGCGCCCAAACGGTGGTTCCCTCCACATATGGGGTATCAGCGTACTCAGGACAAATTGGACAACAACTTTTGGGGTCGAATTTCTCCTCTTACCCTCGGGAAAATACAAAACTGGGGGCTAAAAAATAATTTTTGTGGGAAAAAATGTTTGTTTTATTTTTACGGCTCTGCATTATAAACTTCTGTGAAGCCCTTGGTGGGTCAAAGCGCTCACCACACATCTAGATAAGTTCCTTAGGGGGTCTACTTTCCAAAATGGTGTCACTTGTGGGGGGTTTCAATGTTTAGGCACATCAGTGGCTCTCCAAACGCAACATGGCGTCCCATCTCAATTCCTGTCAATTTTGCATTGAAAAGTCAAACGGCGCTCCTTCCCTTCCGAGCTCTCCCATGCGCCCAAACAGTGGTTTACCCCCACATATGGGGTATCAGCGTACTCAGGACAAATTGTACAACAACTTTTGGGGTCCAATTTCTTCTCTTACCCTTGGGAAAATAAAAAATTGGGGGCGAAAAGATAATTTTTGTGAAAAAATATGATTTTTTATTTTTACGGTTCTCCATTATAAACTTCTGTGAAGCACTTGGTGGGTCAAAGTGCTCACCACACCTCTAGATAAGTTCCTTAGGGGGTCTACTTTCCAAAATGGTGTCACTTGTGGGGGGGTTTCAATGTTTAGGCACATCAGTGGCTCTCCAAACGCAACATGGCGTCCCATCTCAATTCCTGTCAATTTTGCATTGAAAAGTCAAACGGCGCTCCTTCCCTTCCGAGCTCTCCCATGCGCCCAAACAGTGGTTTACCCCCACATATGGGGTATCAGCGTACTCAGGACAAATTGTACAACAACTTTTGGGGTCCAATTTCTTCTCTTACCCTTGGGAAAATAAAAAATTGGGGGCGAAAAGATAATTTTTGTGAAAAAATATGATTTTTTATTTTTACGGTTCTGCATTATAAAGTTCTGTGAAGCACTTGGTGGGTCAAAGTGCTCACCACACCTCTAGATAAGTTCCTTAGGGGGTCTACTTTCCAAAATGTTGTCACTTGTGGGGGGTTTCAATGTTTAGGCACATCAGGGGCTCTCCAAACGCAACATGGTGTCCCATCTCGATTCCAGTCAATTTTGCATTGAAAAGTCAAATGGCGCTCCTTCGCTTCCGAGCTCTGTCATGCGCCCAAACAGTGGTTTACCCCCACATATGGGGTATCGGTGTACTCAGGACAAATTGTACAACAACTTTTGCGGTCCATTTTCTCCTGTTACCCTTGGTAAAATAAAACAAATTGGAGCTGAATTAAATTTTTTGTGAAAAAAAGTTAAATGTTCATTTTTATTTAAACATTCCAAAAATTCCTGTGAAGCACCAGAAGGGTTAATAAACTTCTTGAATATGGTTTTGAGCACCATGAGGGGTGCAGTTTTTAAAATGGTGTCACACTTGGGTATTTTCTATCATATAGACCCCTCAAAATGACTTCAAATGAGATGTGGTCCCTAAAAAAAAATGGTGTTGTAAAAATGAGAAATTGCTGGTCAACTTTTAACCCTTATAACTCCCTAACAAAAAAAAATTTTGGTTCCAAAATTGTGCTGATGTAAAGTAAACATGTGGGAAATGTTACTTATTAAGTATTTTGTGGGACATATATCTGTGATTTAATTGCATAAAAATTCAAAGTTGGAAAATTGCGAAATTTTCATAATTTTTGCCAAATTTCCGTTTTTTTCACAAATAAACGCAAGTACTATCAAAGAATTTTTACCATTGTCATGAAGTACAATATGTCACGAGAAAACATTGTCAGAATCACTGGAATCCATTGAAGCGTTCCAGAGTTATAACCTCATAAAGGGACAGTGGTCAGAATTGTAAAAATTGGCCCGGTCATTAACGTGCAAACCACCCTTGGGGGTAAAGGGGTTAAAGAAAATATGTGAGTAGGATTTCACCCCCAATCTATTTATATGCTTATGTAGCTCTTTCAAAGACAAGTCCAGCAATACATTTGCATGGTCAGTCTGTTCCTGTGTGACTGAGAAATCTACATTTAACTTGAAATTCAAATGAGGCTCAAGAGCTATTTGTAGATCTGAAGCCTCTGTCACTCCAGCTCTATTACCCTCCCAGCACTGCCTCCTTCTTCTTGACTGACAGCCTATATGCTGTGTGCTTTTAGACACATAAGTCATCAGTCAGGCAGGAGGAGGCAACTCGGGGCAGAGAATAGAGCTGGAGTGACAGAGGCTTCAGATCTAGCACACTTCTTCAGCCTAATTTGCATATAAATTCAAAAGTTGATTTCTCAGTAATGGAGGAATGGACTGGCCATGTAAAGGTATTGCTGGACCTGTCTTTGGAAGATCTATATGTGCAAATAAATAGCTTGGGGTATAAAATCCTCTCTTTAAGGATCCACTTGTTCTAGATCATCTCTTCCAAAGTAGACTTCAACCTCAAGTGCACCACTGTAATCAGGGTCTGGCGCATGGTGCACGGTAATCCATTCACTTTGTAGACTCACGCCCAACTTCATCTCTCTCCTCTAAAATATTGCAGTACACCATATTGGAACGAACACCAACATTGGGTATTGCAGAGGGCGCCATTCACACTAAAGCTAGCCCAAGCTTTGGTCTTATTTCTCATGTATGACCTACAGTTATGTTGTGTGAACTGAGTATGTTGCAGCTCATTTTAGCAGCAACCTTTGCCACATTAATAAGAGTGTGATCGCAGTGGGATCCAATTTACTCAGATGAGGAGAGAATGGAAAAAATTTTTCCATCTTCCTTATTCTTTCAGCCCGTGAAAATAGGACTGCACTCAGATGTCATCCAAGTGCAGTCCGATGGTTTCCACAGACTCACTAATTTGCATGGCTAAGTGCTATCTGAATTTTGGATGCAAATCGTGCACGCTGTGATTTTTTTTCTCAGAGAGATTCTGTCTAAGGAATAAATTGGATGTGCACGGCCCCATAATAGAACATTGGTTCAAGCGCGATTCGATGTTTTGTCAGATCGAACTTGAACCAAATTATATTTATTATAGGTATGTATAGAGTAAAAGAGACCTGTGATAACAAAATCAGTTACAAAAATATGGCAAAAAAAAGAAACAAAATCGCTTCCAGTATAAGCATATTGCCAGTCATTTATAGACCGCGGTAAAGCGGATTCTGGAAAGTTTGATCGTCACCGTCAATCATGCATTAACATTTATCGCGGATCATTACCAATCCCACTTATAGATGTAGAAAAGTATAAACAGTCAATGCTTCTGATTTTTACAACGATCTAAAGGAATTTCCTTAGTAAAATGGTTCCCATGGTAGTAAAATATCTGCAACCGCTTCTATAGTGAATGCTTTTTGGAACACTTGTCGGATCAAGGTTCTGGAAGGGCGGGGGCAGAATCGTTATGTCTTAAAGTGAACTGCAGTCATTTTACCACCAGGCGCAGCCTTTGCCTATACTTCATCCGCTTCTTTCCCCTTGTTACTAAATCCTTCCCTGAGTTCCTATGGCCCACAAGAGCCCCCCAGAATCTCCTTAATCAGCATCTAGCTTGGCTGCTGTCACAGCAAGAAAATTGATAGGATCTGCATTGCAGATGAATCACTAGAGCCAGATTAGCTGCTGATGCTGAGGCTCTGCTCCAGCTCCGCTGCTCTCTGCAATTTCCTTTGTCTTCCACTGTCTGCATCTATGTATAGATAGTCAGACACATTCACAGGCTGGTGCCAGACAGACACAAATCGGTTGACAGACAGGCCCGCTTCTGATACAACAGCGCCATCTAGAGATAAAATACGATTATGACGCGTCAAGCCGCTTATTTACGAGTTACCTTTGAGAATAAAATTACCAGAAATATCAAATGAAAAATAACGAGCATTAAGAATAATGGATGGAGATACATTGACGACATCTTTTTTTCACCTCTTGTTCAAGTTAATTTTAAAATAACAATATAATAACTCTGGGTGTGGAGCTCAGAGCAAGGTCATTTGGTGGTCACACGACAGCGTCCTGCGGTGATAGAGCCCTGAATGAAAGCGACATGGTTATTTAGATACAATTGGGAGATAGTTAACAAATGACCACTGTAGCACAGTGATAGCATTTGGTTTGCAACCAACACACAAAATAGTGACTTAATTCCAGGCGCATTATTCCTCTCGGGATGTCACACCACTTAGGATACAATAAAGGCAATGTGTCATTGAATGCTCCGTAGAATTCAGAAATTATTCCACCGCCGCTCCCCTATCAATGCCTTGCAGATGGAGATCTATGTCCTAGGCAATAAAATGTGTTCTCGGAGCAAAAGGGATAGAAACAATGATATATGGACACTTTGATCTTCATACAATTATCTAAATTCAAGAGGAACTGAGTCAATACAAAGGTAACTGCGACTATCGATCGACAGGAAAACAGAATTCTGACTAGTGAAAATTGTTTTTTTTAAGCCTTTGAGTAGTTGAATAATAAAAATTTATACGATTAAGGTAATTTTTAAGTGAATGTTCAAAAACGAATAACAAAACAGCTGACATGTGCCGGGAAAGATGTGGGCTCACCGCCAGAGCCCACATCAAAGGGAGGGACACAAAATGGGCAGTACATGTACGGTGCATGTCGTGAAGGGTTAAGTCCGAATTCAACCTACAACTTAACAGGTTCTAATTACCTCATATTAGGGGAGAAATGTCTTCCCGACTTTACATATAGCAATCAGACTAATTCACTGAATCATAGCCTCACCACAGAATATAGAAACACATAACCTGTAGTATTATATGTTTCAAGAAAAGCATACATGATGACCTATTTTAGTAAATTGACCTTTACAACATTGTGTGGCAGAGAATTACATAATCTCACTGCTCTTACAGTAAAAAATCCATAAATATACTGGATATATAAATGTTCAGTGTGGTTTGATGTATACTTTGGTGTATTGATAAACAGCAAACTTCATTTTAGTGACCAATGCCAGGCAGCTGCTGCCAAGGTAAATAAAATCATTGGCTGCATTAAAGAGAACCTGTCACCAGAAAAAAACGCTATTAACCTACAGATATGTGGTTAATCTGCAGGTTAAAGGGAACCTGTCACCTGAATTTGGCGGGACCGGTTTTCGGTCATATGGGCGGAGTTTTCAGGTGTTTGATTCACCCTTTCCTCACCCGCTGGCTGCATGCTGGCCGCAATATTGGATTGAATTTCATTCTCTGTCCTCCGTAGTACACGCTTGCGCAAGGTAATCTTGCCGGCCGGCAGATTCGTTCCCTGTACATTTTGATCGCTGTGATAGGTTCTATTACAGCGATCAAAATAAAAAAAATAGTAAATAACCCCCCCACTTTATCCCCCCCATAGGTAGGGAAAATAATAAAATATAGAAAATATATTTATTTTTGTTTTTCCGTTAGGATTAGGGTTAGGGGTAGGATTAGGGTTGCACTTAGGGTTAGGGTTGCACTTAGGGTTAGGGTTGCACTTAGCATTGCACTTAGGGCTAGGGTTGCACTTAGGGTTGCACTTAGGGCTAGGGTTGCACTTAGGGTTAGGGTTGCACTTAGGGTTGCACTTAGGGCTAGGGTTGCACTTAGGGTTAGGGTTGCACTTAGGGTTAGGGTTGCACTTAGGGTTGCACTTAGGGTTAGGGTTGCACTTAAGGTTAGGGTTGCACTTAGGGTTAGGGTTGCACTTAGGGTTAGGGCATCACTTAGGGTTAGGATTGCACTTATGGTTGCACTTAGCATTAGGATTGCACTTAGGGTTAGGGTTGCACTTAGGGTTAGGGTTGCACTTAGGGTTAGGGTTGCACTTAGGGTTGCACTTAGGGCTAGGATTGCACTTATGGTTAGGGTTGCACTTAGGGTTGCACTTAGGGTTAGGGTTGCACTTAGGGTTGCACTTAGAGATAGGGTTGCACTTAGGGTTGCACTTAGGGTTGCACTTAGAGATAGGGTTGCACTTAGAGATAGGGTTGCACTTAGGGTTGCACTTAGGGTTAGGGTTGCACTTAGGGATTGGGTTGCACTTAGGGATAGGGTGGCACTTAGGGATAGGGTGGCACTTAGGGATAGGGTTGCACTTAGAGATAGGGTTGCACTTAGGGTTGCACTTAGGGTTAGGGTTGCACTTAAGGTTAGGGTGCACTTAGGGTTAGGGTTGCACTTAGGGATTGGGTTGCACTTAGGGATAGGGTGGCACTTAGGGATAGGGTTGCACTTAGAGCTAGGGTTAGAATTATGGTTACAATTAGGGTTAGAATTAGGGCTAGGGTTGGAATTAGGGTTAGAATTACGCTATGTTCACACGGTGCAGATTTGGCTGCGGAGCCGCAGCGGATTGGTCGCTGCAGATTCGTAGCAGTTTTTCATCACGTTTACAGTACCACGTAAACCTATGGAAAACCAAATCCGCTGTGCCCATGGTGCGGAAAGTACAGCGCGGAAACGCTGCGTTGTATTTTCCACAGCATGTCAATTCTTTGTGTGGATTCCGCAGCGTTTTACACCTGCTCCATAACAGGAATCCGCAGGTGAAATCCACACAAAAAACACTGGAAATCCGCGGTAAATCCGCAGGTAAAGTGCAGTGCGTTTTACCTGCAGGTTTTTCAAAAACGGTGCGGAAAAATCCACACACAAATCCGCAACATGGGTACATAGCCTTAGGGTTAGGTTTGGAATTAGAGTTAGGGTTGGAATTAGGGTTAAGACTAGGGTTAGGGGTGTGTTGGGGTTAGGCTTGTGGTTAGGGTTGGGATTAGGGTTAGGGGTGTGTTGGGGTTAGTGTTGGAGTTAGAATTGAGGGGTTTCCACTGTTTAGGCACATCAGGGGGTCTCCAAATGCGACATGGCGCCACCATTGATTCCAGCCAATCTTGCGTTGAAAAAGTCAAATGGTGCTCTCTCCCTTCTGAGCCCCGACGTGTGCCCAAACAGTGGTTTACACCCACATATGGGGTACTAGCGTACTCAGGAGAAACTGGACAACAACTTTTGGGTTCCAATTTCTCCTGTAACCCTTGGGAAAATAAAAAATTGCGGGCTAAATAATTATTTTTGAGGAAAGAAAAATTATTTTTTATTTTCACGGCTCTGCGTTATAAACTCTGTGAAGCACTTGGGGGTTCAAAGTGCTCACCACACATCTAGATAAGTTCCTATGGGGGTCTAGTTTCCAAAATGGGGTCACTTGTGGGGGGTTTCTACTGTTTAGCCACATCAGGGGCTCTGCAAACGCAACGTGACGCCCGCAGAGCATTCCATCAAAGTCTGCATTTCAAAACGACACTACTTCACTTCCGAGCCCCGGCATGTGCCCAAACAGTGGTTTACCCGCACATATGGGGTATCAGCGTACTCAGGAGAAACTGGACAACAACTTTTGGGGTCAAACTTCTCCTGTTGCCCTTGGGAAAATAAAAAATTCTGGGCTAAAAAATTATTTTTGAGGAAAGAAAACGTATTTATTATTTTCACGGCTCTACGTTATAAACTTCTGTGAAGCACCTGGGGGTTTAAAGTGCTCAATATGCATCTAGATAAGTTTCCGGGGTCTAGTTTCCAAAATGGGGTCACTTGTGGGGGAGCTCCAATGTTCAGGCACACAGGGGCTCTCCAAACGCGACATGGTGTTCGCTAACGATGGAGATAATTTTTCATTCAAAAAGTCAAATGGCGCTCCTTCCCTTCCGAACCCTGTCATGCGCCCAAACAGTGGTTTACCCCCACATGTAAGGTATCCGTGTACTCAGCAGAAATTGCCCAACACATTTTAGGATCCATTTTATCCTGTTGCCCATGTGAAAATGAAAAAAATTGAGGCTAAAATAATTTTTTTGTGAAAAAAAAGTACTTTTTAATTTTTACGGATCAATTTGTGAAGCACCTGAGGGTTTAAAGTGCTCACTAGGCATCTAGATAAGTTCATTGGGGGGTCTAGTTTCTAAAATAGGGTCACTTGTGGGGGAGCTCCAATGTTTAGGCACACAGGGGCTCTCCAAACGCGACATGGTGTCCGCTAAAGAGTGGAGCCAATTTTTCATTCAAAAAGTCAAATGGCGCTCCTTCCCTTCCGAGCCCTGCCGTGTGCCCAAACAGTGGTTCCCCCCCCCACATATGGGGTATCAGCATACTCAGGACAATTTGTACAATAACTTTCGTGGTTCAGTTTCTCCTTTTACCCTTGGGAAAATAAAAAAATTGTTGCAAAAAGATCATTTTTGTGACTAAAAAGTTAAATTCATTTTTTCCTTCCATGTTGCTTCTGCTGCTGTGAAGCACCTGAAGGGTTAATAAACTTCTTGAATGTGGTTTTGAGCACCTTGAGGGGTGCAGTTTTTAGAATGGTGTCAATTTTGGGTATTTTCAGCCATACAGATCCCTTAAACTGACTTCAAATGTGAGGTGGTCCCTAAAAAAAATGGTTTTGTAAATTTCGTTGAAAAAAATGAGAAATCGCTGGTCAAATTTTAACCCTTATAACTTCCTAGCAAAAAAAAATTTTGTTTCCAAAATAGTGCTGATGTAAAGTAGAAATGTGGGTAATGTTATTTATTAACTATTTTGTGTCACATAATTCTCTATTGTTTAACAGAATAAAAATTCAAAATGTGAAAATTGCGAAATTTTCAAAATTTTCGCCAAGTTTCCGTTTTTATCACAAATAAACGCAAAATTTATTGACCTAAATGAAAAAACAATCTCAGAACCGCTAGGATCCGTTGAAGCGTTTCTGAGTTATTACCTCATAAAGGGACACTGCTCAGAATTGCAAAAAATGGCCAGGTCTTTAAGGTCAAAATAGGCTGGGTCATGAAGGGGTTAATAAAGAAGTCCTTCCATTAACTATTTTTCCCCAAAATCTATAATGTATGTGTATGTACTGTAGTGTTAGTGTATTAATATTATGACCTTCTGTCATCTTCTCCATTATCCAGCGCCATTCCGATCCTCTTTTGCGTGATGCCACCACTCTTCAGACTTTCTAGATTACTATGTGCTCTATGTGTGAGTTGGAAATCTGCAATGTAACCTATGGTGCCTCCCTCTGACACCCCATAAGCTAATGTTGTAAGAGCCACTTCAGAGTCACAGTGCGACCTGAAGACTATGCAGAGCAGTGTCGTCACTCAGAAGAGGACTGGAGTGGTGCTGGATACCAAAGAAGACAGTGGTAGGTAGGTATATTAACAAACTGACACTACAGTATATGCACATATACACAGGTTTAGGTTGAAAACAAGTTCCTGGGAAGGCTTCTTTAACCACTTTCCAACATCGGGCATACATTTACGCCGATGTCGGACTCCCTTTCTTTGATGTGGGCTCTGGCGGTGAGCCCATATCTTTCCCACGACATGTCAGCTGTTTTGAACAGCTGACATGTGACTTGTGCCCGCAATAGCCACGGGTGGAATTGCGATCCACCCGTGGCTATTAACCAGTTAAATGCCACTGTCAAACTCTGACAGTGGCATTTAACATGCGCTTCCGGCAATCGCAGCGGAAATCTGCCCACCGGTGACCTGCATCACTTGATCGTGGGTCACCGGTGTGTTGGCATAGCAACCAGACAACCAGAGGTCTCCTGGAGACCTCTATGGTTGTCAGTGCCGGCTTGCTGAGAGTGCCACCCAGTGGTCGGCATTCATACCAACTGAGTAATCCTGCCATATAGAGGCGATCTGATCATCGCCTCTATGTAGCAGAGCCAATCGGGTTACTGTAGCTTCTATTCTCCCATGGAGACTATTGAAGCATGCCAAAAGTAAAAAAAAAAATGTTGTTAAAAATATAAAAGAAATAAAAGTTCAAATCACCCCCTTTTTGCCCCATTCAAACTAAATCAATAAAAAAATCAAACATACACATATTTAGTGTCGTTGCGTTCAGAATTGCCTGATCTATCAATAAAAAAAGGATTAACCTGATCGCTAAATGGCGTAGCAAGAAAAAAAGTAAAAACCCCAGAATTACTTTTTTTGGTCGCCACAACATTGCATTAAAATGCAGTAACGGGCGTTCAAAAACGTCAGCTCGACACGCAAAAAATAAGCCCTCATTCAACCCAAGTTCACGAAAAATGGAGATGCTACAGGTACCGAAAAATGGCGCAATTTTTTTTTTTTAGAAAGTTTGAAATTTTTTTCACCACTTAGATTAAAAAGAACCTAGACATGTTTGGTGTTTATGAATCGTCATGACCTGGAGAATCATAATGGCAGACCAGTTTTAGCATTTAGTGAACCTAGTTTAAAAAAAACAAACAAAAAAAACAAATGTGGGATTGCACATTTTTTGCAATTTCACTGCACTTGGAATTTTTTTCCAGTTTTCAAGTACATGACATGGCAAAACCAATGATGCCGTTCAAAGGTACAACTCGTCCCGCAAAAAACAAGCCCTCGCATGGCCATATTAATGAAAAATAGAAAAGTTACGGCTCTGAGAAGAAGCGGAGCAAAAAACGAAAACGCAAAACCGAAAAAAGCTCCGGGGGTTAAAGACTCTGTTTCTTATGATTAAACCAGGTTGTAACCAAATTACACAAATTTTCTCCAATCCCATTATTCTTATTTTATGTACCACCATTTTATGTTGCACTGAATCAAATGGCTTTGAACAGTCCTGTTATGCAACATCAATGGCCTTACCCTTGTCCATTCTGGAACTTACCTCCTCAGCTGTGTGTTCAGCCGGGGTCCGGCATCCGGCACTCCCACCGATCAGCTCTTATTGGTGGCGGCCGAAAGTATTTACTGGCAGAGCTGGCCGCCTTCTTCTAGTGGCCACCTCAGGGTACTACACATCTATACAAGTCAATAGGAGCCAGATGTGCAGTAACAAGCCCCGGCCACTACAAGTAGACGGCCAGCTCCGCAAGTACCGGTAAGTATTTCCGGCTGGCGGTCGCAGCTGCCACCGATAACAGCTGATCGGCAGGTGTCGGACCCCTTCCGATCAGACATTGAGGATCTATCCTAAGGAGAGGCCATCAATGTAAGGATAGTGCACAACCTCGTTAAGCAAAAGAATAATTTAATTCGGAAACATAAGTCAACATTTTATTAATGAAAAATTGAGTGCAACAAATAAGCTTTCGTTATTTTCACACCAACCTCAAACAGTTCTTAAAAAAAGTTATAAGAAAAGTGTGACCAAAAGGAGTCAGAAATTGCACCAAGATGAAATATGACAATTTATGGCTCAAACTTAGGTGACGCAAGAAAGAGGTGGAGCTTAGAAATTGAGTTGCATCAAACATAATTTCCTGTATGCCCCATTTTAATAAATTTAGTGCAATTTTTGCTGAATGCATTGATAAATGTATAGCTGTATAAGTAGATAAAGGCAGAGACTTAGGGTACCGTCACACTATACGATTTACCTACGATCACGACCAGCGATATGACCTGGCCGTGATCGTAGGTAAATCGTAGTGTGGTCGCTGTCACACAGACAGCTCTCCAGCGACCAACGATGCCGAGGTCCCTGGGTAACCAGGGTAAACATCGGGTAACTAAGCGCAGGACCGCGCTTAGTTACCCGATGTTTACCCTGGTTACAAGCGTTAAACTAAAAAAAAACAAACAGCACATACTTACATCTGGTGTCCGTCACGTCCCTTGCCGTCTGCTTCCCGCGCTCAGTGACTGCCGGCCGTAAAGTGAAAGTGAAAGCACAGCCGCTGTGCTCTGCTTTCACTTTACGGCCGGCAGTCACAGTGCGGGAAGCAGAGACGGCAAGGGACGTGACGGACACCAGAATGTAAGTATGTGCTGTTTGTTTTTTTTTCGTTTAACGCTTGTAACCAGGGTAAACATCGGGTAACTAAGCGCGGTCCTGCGCTTAGTTACCCGATGTTTACCCTGGTTACAAGCGAACGCATCGCTGGATCGCATCGCTAGATCGCTAGATCGGTGTCACACACACCGATCTAGCGATGACAGCGGGAGATCCAGCGATGAAAGAAAGTTCCATACGATCTGCTACGACGTACGATTCTCAGCAGGATCCCTGATCGCTGCTGCGTGTCAGACACAGCGATATCGTAATGATATCGCTGGAACGTCACGAATCGTACCGTCGTAGCGATAGAAATGGTATAGTGTGACGGTACCCTTATAGCTGGTTCTGCCCTCAGGCTGTATAATGCTCTGTGAGCAGAACCCATCAGCAGAATCTGTTTGTTTGCTGTATGGTAGCAGTGTATCCAGGCTGTTTAGCTCACAGAGCATTGTCTAAACAAGTTATAATTGAATCCAATTTTCAGCTGGGAACGGGACAAGGTTTGCAGCAACTCCATTTGCTCCAGTAATCTTATTCATTGCAGAAAATCTTAAAAATGGCAAGGAATGTGGACAACATGTTGGGTCAGTGATCAACGCTGTAGTTTGGCAGCGCTGGGTTCATATCAAAGCAAGGACAACATCTGCAAGGAGCTTGTATGTTCTCCCCATGTTTCTGTGGGTTTCCCCCGGGTTCTCCGATTTCCTCCCAAACTCCAGAAACATACTGATAGGGAACTCAGATTGTGAGCCCCAATGGGGACAGTGATGGTAACGTTGGTAAAGCGCTGTGGAATATAATGGCTTTATGTAAGTGACTAAAATAAATATATACCTAAATAAAATGTTGTAGAGCTTTTCCTTTATAGATGTATTAAAAGGCTAAGGCTGGTTTTACACTTGCCGTCACTTCCGGATTTGCGGACCCCCGTTTTTTTTCCCCAATACTTTTGTTATAGTATTGGGAAAATGGAAAACGGCGATCCACAAGTTTTTTGATGTCCATTAATGCGGCAGACCTTGAAAATTGCAGTAAAACGGCCCGCAAAAAAGACCCGCAATAACAGGCCGCAAAAAACACGGTATGTGTAAAAGAAGTGTAAGAGCGTGTAAAAACAAGGAACTTTGCAAATTTACTCTTATTACAAATCTTCTGCGTTCTCAAGAACAGAGAGATTTTTAATTCTTCATTGTCTTTGAGGTGGCCAGTAACCATGGCAATGAGACAGAGGCGGCCATTCTTCTTGGCAAGAAGCACTCTCTTGCAATCTGGTCGACTTCAGTGTCCCTGTGCCTCTCCCATTCCGCAGAGGTAAAGCCGCAAAGATGCACCGGTGTTGAACCTATTATAGGTGTGACATTTTCGGTATCAACATAAAAAGGGCTAATACTTATTTCAATGTGCATGCACGCCAAGGCACTTACCGGTTTATAAAGTGTATAAAGAGATAAGACAGATAATAGATAGATAGATTGTCCTATGATAGGTTTGATCGTACATTTCCAATGTCTCTTACCACTGCTACCACGGTAGAGGATCTTCCACACTTTCTCGGTTTTCACCTCCATTGCTGGAGGTGAACTTCTGCCGCATGAAATAATAAGTGAGCTGTCATTTATTCATAAGACGTTCTATTCTTCAGAGCTGAAACTGTAAAATAAAAAGTGAAGAGATAAAATATCTGATAACTGTTCTGCCACTGTGAGTAAGAGGCAGATAATAAAATAAAAAGAAAAACCGACTTGAGGGGAGAACCTGCAGGTTTGTTGTCCTTCTACAGATGTATGGTGGCAGGATGGTGACTCTGCTGGAGTCCCGGTGAGGATCTGCATGATATTAATTTCTGTTGACTTTATATTACCAACATATTTTGCAGCGATGTACGTGTAGTACCTGCCCACAATGAGGTGCACACGAGAGGCAATTTCATAGGAAGCCAAGTATGTTTTTGTGTTTTTGGAATATGGGTGCAAATGTAGATGTTGGTACTTGGTTCGATTTAAACCAAGGAGCCCAACGCTGCAAAGCAAAAGAGCTCAGCTCTGATTGCCTGCATATCCTTCCGATGGCTTGGAGGAGAGTTGAGGAATGCAGGCCATATTCTGGTTGTCTTTCCCCATCATGTATGGTAGTGGAGCACCCGCTAGGGCTTAGGTGTACTTGGAACTGGGCCAGTTCATAAAGGGAAGTGTCACGGCAGCAGTGACCCGGTCCGTGGCCCTGGGCGTCAAATAAAGGGGAAAAGTATATGGGAAATAAAGCCTATGGTAGTGTTCGTGAAGCCACCTTGGGTATTCGGTCAGGGATGACCAACATTGCTCAAAGGTGTCCTCTGGGGTGATGGTTCTGCAGCAGGGATGGTATGGCTTCCCACAGGTGAAGCTTAGTCCCCAGGGCTCCCAGTGTAGTAGGCAAGGATGACAGATGGTGTAGTACCAGAAAGAATTAGAGCACACAAGGTTGCAGTCTCTTTACCTTTTACTGGTAGTAAACAGCCACAGTCCAGGGTACGGATCACAGGTGATGGTGCGGTCCAGCCAGCCTGAAAGCGATTCAGAGATCTCCCTAGCCAGGTGTGTTGGAAGCCTTCCTTACTGCGCTGTGTTGTATTTCCTTGCTGCCTAAGGCTTCACACAAGGTCCTCACTTTCTCTGTCCCCTGAGGTAGGACACTACCCACATGGCAGGCAACTCAAGCCTTTTTACAGGTGTCTCTAGGATGACTCTGGGCTCTATGTGCTGCTGTGCCGTCAGGTGTATTGGTGGACAGGCGACTTGCAATCTGCTGTCAGCCGGTTTCTGCTGTGGGGCATACAGTTACCCCCACAATCTCGGTCTTCCGACCATCGGTTTTTTACGCTTCAGCGTGGAGGAAGCTCAGTCACAGCTCCCCTCCAGCTCTTCACTTCTCCTTTGCTCTTTCTGCCTTCACACTCTCTACAAACTGTTCTGTTCCTCTCTTTCCTTTCCAGGAGCTGTAGAACCATGGGTCTGCACGGCCCCAGCTTTCCTCACAGGAGCTGCAGATCCTCACGTCTGCACGGCCCCACTCTTTTCCTGACTGACCTACTAATTCTTCCTCCAGTCAGTATAGGGAATCCGCCCACAAACTGGATCAGAGCTCCCCCTTCTGGCCCGGAGTCATAACAGTGTTGCATGTATGTGTTACCTGTTAAAGGGATCTTTCCTCACTTCCAGGCATGGCATCACCCTCCCTGTGAGGAAGGCAATACCACTGTGACAACCAAACTCTTGGGGTGTCACAGTAGCATCATGTGTAACTGTAACCACTAGAAGGACTTGATGTTCCAGGACTCGTCTTTTTCTCTCTCAAACCGTTATCACTTGGGGATCCCTTGTGCTCCACTCCTCCCCAGGGCATTAACAAGAAATCCATTTGTCATCTGACCGCTGCTGTCAGTCACTGAGTACATTGACCTTGTGCTGTACTTACAAAGAGACCAGTGACTAGTGGCAGCGGTCAGATGTCTGTTTGATTATCTAAATCTGCCATTTGGAAGCCTTCGATTTCCACATGCCATTTTTTCTAATGGACTATAAAGAGGTTGTCCGTTACTTTAATAGTTATCCTTAATGTCCTCAGGGTAGGGTAATAGATGAAAAAGCATTTCCTATGTTTGTAGAATGGTCTCGCTCTCATGTCCCACATCTGTCTCCTGGCTTCAATATCCGGAATTCTGTGCTGGTTTCCTATTCATGCAATATGTGAAGCCTGCAGTTGATTCTTGACTATAGATTGGCTGCAGTGGCAATATTACTATGCCTGCTGGATGTTGATGCTAAGAGAATGGTGGATGACAATACAGAAGGCAGAAGAAGGGATCTGGTCCAGGAGTTGAGTATAAGGATTTTTCTTATTTACAGTATATCCCTACCCTAAGCTCATTAAAGTGGTTGTCCAGCTCCTTCTAAACAGCTAAACTGACCATTATAAAATAAAAAAAAACTACTTACCACCTAGATTAGCACTTTTCATGCATTAGAAGAGATCTCTGCAGTGGCATAGCTAGAGTCCGATGGGCCCTGTGCAAAATTTGGACCAGGGCTCCTACCGGCATGTTGGTAAAATGGATGGGTCCCCTTAAGTGTTGTAGAACCTACAAAAACATGCATAATCGCCCACCATGTAATAATTTCTCCTGCCATGTCTCCTTCCTGTAAAAATGTCCCCCATCCTAGTCCTTTTCTGTAATAATATCCCCTGTCCTGGCCTCTTCCAGTAATAATGTCTCTCTTCTGACCCATTCCAAAATTAATGTCCCACATTCTGGGCCTCTTCCTGTATTAATGCCCTCCCATCCTATAATAATGTACCGTCCTGGTATAATGTCACCCATCCTGTGACCTTTCTTGGCAAAATGTCCCCCATACTGGGTTCCTTACTAATATAATGTCTCCCATCCCTGGCCACCTCCTCGTATAAAGTCCTCCTTACTAAGCCTCTTCCAGTGATAATTTTTATTATTATTTATTATTATTATTATACATTTTTATAGCGCCATTTATTCCATGGCGCTTTACATGTGAATACGGGCCAAATATAGACAAATACATTAAACATGAGCAGATAACAAGGCACACGAGTAGAGTTGAGCGACCTTGACCTTTTTAGAGTCGAGCCGGGTTTCGCGAAACCCGACTATCTCAAAAGTCGGGTCGAGTGAAATCGGCCGATTATGACGTAAAGTCGGGATCGACCGAAACACGAAACCCAATGCAAGTCAATGGGGCAGCATAGTCGGCAGTGAGTGGGGGCCAGGAAAACACCTAGAGTGCCCATTTTAATGTGAAAACCATCCATTCTTCTTAATGAAGCTTGTCAAGCGTAATTTACCTTATAATAATTGGAAGGCATTTGAAATTGGGGGTCATTTGGCTAAAGTTGTGTGGGGTAGGGCTGGTTCAAGTAATTAGTGGGCCCAGGAAATCTGGACCACGTCACGGCAGTGGAGCAGGGAGAGGTAAGTATTTCAACTTTGCAAATGCTGTGATCCTGAGCAAGCAGGGGGGGCCCACTTGTTGGCATTGGCACTGGCACAGGGCCCCTCAAAGTACAGCGGTGTGTTTGCACGGCGGGGGCGCCTCCCACCGGCAGCAACACTTTTGCGTACTATGAGAGGCCCTGTGCCAGTGACGTCGCCAACTAGTATTCCTCCCCCCACCTGATGAAGGAACCTGCACTTTCATCTGCACCTTCCTCTTTGTCCCCGTGTAAGGTGGTATGGTATGCGGGAAGAGCAACCTGACTTTCAGCAGGGTCACAATGTTGTTGTGTAGCATGCACGGGGAATGTTGCGTTATGGGTCAATGTACCAGCAGACTCATCTATCACTGGCTGGGCAATGGGCACGATGAAGTGGAAACACAGATATAGGCCCAAAGAATAAGGTGGGCTAAATGCAGTTCAAAATTGGTAACACAGGAATAACCAGGGGGCATTGCAGTGGAGGACAACTGGAATGAGAGGCTGACACAGAGAGTATGGCCAAATCAGTAAGTAGTCGAAATGCAGTTCAAAATTGGCAACCGTAGTAAACAGGCGGCACAGCTTTGTTCAGTGGAGGAGAACAGCAAGGAGTGGCAGACACCGATAGTAGGCCCCAACCCAACTAGTAGGCCAAATGCAGTCTAACATTAACAACTACTTAACGAGAGCCTGAAAATGGAATTTCAGGACAGGAAACCAGGAGAACAGCAAGGAGTGGCAGACACCGATAGTAGGCCCCAAACCAACTAGTACGCCAAATGCAGTTGTTCCATTTAACCACAATTTAATGAGAGCCTGAAGATAGAAGCTCAGGAAAGGCAACCTGGGGAACACCTTGGAGTGTAACACACCATCTCTCTCCACCCCATACCCATTTTGTAGGCCTAATGCAGTGTACTTTTCTACAACTACTAAACGAGAGTCGGAAGACCGAAGCAATGGCAAGGAAACCTGGGGAACACCTTGGAGTGTAACACACCATCTCTCTCCACCCCATACCCAATTTGTAGGCCTAATGCAGTGTAGTTTCCAAGAACTACTAAACGAGAGCCGGAAGATCGAAGCTCAGGAAAGGCAACCTGGGGAACACCTTGGAGTGTAACACACCCTCTCTCTACACCCCATACCCAATTTGAAGGCCTAATGCAGTGTAGTTTCCAAGAACTACTAAACGAGAGCCGGAAGATCGAAGCTCAGGAAAGGCAACCTGGGGAACACCTTGGAGTGTAACACACCCTCTCTCTACACCCCATACCCAATTTGAAGGCCTAATGCAGCGTAGTTTCCAACAACTACTAAACGAGAGCCAGAAGATCGAAGCTCAGGAAAGGCAACCTGGGGAACACCTTGGAGTGTAACAAACCCTCTCTCTACACCCCATACCCAATTTGTAGGCCTAATGCAGCGTAGTTTCCGACAACTACTAAACGAGAGCATGAAGATCGAAGCTCAGGAAAGGCAACCTGGGGAACACCTTGGAGTGTAACACACCCTCTCTCTACACCCCATACCCAATTTGAAGGCCTAATGCAGTGTAGTTTCCAAGAACTACTAAACGAGAGCCGGAAGATCGAAGCTCAGGAAAGGCAACCTGGGGAACACCTTGGAGTGGAACACACCATCTCTCTACACCCCATACCCAATTTGAAGGCCTAATGCAGCGTAGTTTCCAACAACTACTAAACGAGAGCCGGAAGATCGAAGCTCAGGAAAGGCAACCTGGGGAACACCTTGGAGTGTAACACAACGTCTCTCTACACCACGGAAGGGCTGATTCTTAGGAAGGAAGGCTGTTGGAAATAAGCATTGCGCGTCCGAGGGTGATTATATTCTTATTAGGTATATACTCACCCTCGGACGCGCCCTGCTTCTTTATTTGGAATGAATGTTTATTTGCAATGTGGTGTTGACTTTCTCTATTATTTTGGTAACTAATGATTTTATTATTTTCATTGTTTTGCATCTTCTCGGCAATAATATAAAGAAGACGCGACAGGACAACACTCGGTGGATGCCATATCTGTGTTTTCAATTTAAAAAACCTTTCAGTTAACTACTTGCAGGAGAAAGTAATTGTAGCTGGTGGCCATTTTTAGTACTGTACCAGATTTTAGTTGTGTGTTTGTTTTTAATGTTAAAATGTCTGCATTTGATATCTCTCCAGTATTTTCTTTTTTATAAGCAAAATACTTATTTTTATATTTTCTGATGTTGGTTCCAGGGGTACACGGGCAGCAGTGGTGTGGTCAGTGGAGGCCTAGTGGAAGGAGTGACCGCAGACAGGCATCGAAGGCCTAAAATAATAACACATGGCTGTAGGCAATTTTAAATTGGTTCCAGGGGTACACGGGCAGCAGTGGTGTGGTCAGTGGAGGCCTAGTGGAAGGAGTGACCACAGACAGGCATCGAAGGCCTAAAATAATAACACATGGCTGTAGGCAATTTTAAATTGGTTCCAGGGGTACACGGGCAGCAGTGGTGTGGTCAGTGGAGGCCTAGTGGAAGGAGTGACCACAGACAGGCATCGAAGGCCTAAAATAATAACACATGGCTGTAGGCAATTTTAAATTGGTTCCAGGGGTACACGGGCAGCAGTGCCCTGGTCAGTGTAGTAGTAGTTGAAAGAATGGACCGCAGACAGGCATCGAAGGCCTAAAATAAAAAAATTGGGCTGGCTGTAGGCAATTTTAAATTGGTTCCAGGGGTACACGGGCAGCAGTGGTGTGGTCAGTGGAGGCCTAGTGGAAGGAGTGACCACAGACAGGCATCGAAGGCCTAAAATAATAACACATGGCTGTAGGCAATTTTAAATTGGTTCCAGGGGTACATGGGCAGCAGTGGTGTGGTCAGTGGAGGCCTAGTGGAAGGAGTGACCACAGACAGGCATCGAAGGCCTAAAATAATAACACATGGCTGTAGGCAATTTTAAATTGGTTCCAGGGGTACACGGGCAGCAGTGCCCTGGTCAGTGTAGTAGTAGTTGAAAGAATGGACCGCAGACAGGCATCGAAGGCCTAAAATAAAAAAATTGGGCTGGCTGTAGGCAATTTTAAATTGGTTCCAGGGGTACACCGGCAGCAGTGGTGTGGTCAGTGGAGGCCTAGTGGAAGGAGTGACCACAGACAGGCATCGAAGGCCTAAAATAATAACACATGGCTGTAGGCAATTTTAAATTGGTTCCAGGGGTACACGGGCAGCAGTGGTGTGGTCAGTGGAGGCCTAGTGGAAGGAGTGACCACAGACAGGCATCGAAGGCCTAACATAACAAAAATGTCAATACAATGGTATTGTCAGTGGCAGGCATTGAAGGATGTCAGCGCATAGACTAAACATTGGTGGAGCTGTGAGATAATTTTGCAAGTGGTAGAGCACTGTTTGAGCTGGGGTGGGGGGAAACTGTCTTGTGGCCGGCGGTACAGGCCCAGGGCCCCTCATATTACAACAGTGTGTCTGACGTTGGGTGCGCACCACCACCGCCAGAGACACTTTATTGTACTAGGAGGGACCCAGTGGCAGTGCCGTCGACCAAAAGCGGGCTCACCCACCTCTTCAGACAAACTGCACTCTCACGGGTGCTGTCGCCAAGTGTCGATACCACGGCCCCGTGTGGGGAGTTTGGCCATTTAGTGAGGTGTAAACATGTCGTATGCTGGACAATCAGGTGCTGAAAATTACGAGATTGGAAAAGGCATTCAGAATAGTCCACAGGCAAGACCTTTTCATAGGAAAGCTAGGTGTCAGCCGGGCAAGGTGGGGCAAAAGATTTCGAAATCCAGTTGTGGTTCATTTTAATGAAGGTTAGATCATCTACATTTTGGGTAGCCAGACGAGTCCTTTTTTCTGTTAGTATTGAACCTGCAGCACTGAATACTCTTTCTGATAGGACACTAGCTGCCGGGCAAGCAAGCTCCTGCAATGCATATTCTGCCAATTCTGGCCAGGTGTCTAATTTTGATGCCCAGTAATCAAATGGGAATGACGGTTGAGGGAGAACATCGATAAGGGATGAAAAATAGTTTGTAACCATACTGGACAAATGTTGTCTCCTGTCACTTTGAATTGATGCTGCAGTACCTGTCCTGTCTGCGGTCATAGCAAAATCACTCTACAACCTGGTCAGAAAACCCCTCTGGCCAACGCCACTTCTGATTTCTGCCCCTCTAACTCCTCTGGTCTGCTGGCCCCTGCAGCTCGTGTGAGAACGATCACGGGCGCTGTGTGCAGGGAATGCCAGAAGCAAACGGTCAACAAGAGTTGATTGTTTGGTTGCTAATATTAGTTCCAAGTTCTCATGTGGCATTATATTTTGCAATTTGCCTTTGTAGCGAGGATCAAGGAGGCAGGCCAACCAGTAATCGTCATCATTCATCATTTTAGTTATGCGTGTGTCCCTTTTGAGGATACGTAAGGCATAATCCGCCATGTGGGCCAAAGTTCCAGTTCTCAAATCTGCGGTTGTGCTTGGTTGAGGGGCAGTTTCAGGCAAATCAACGTCACTTGTGTCCCTCAAAAAACCAGAACCCGACCTTGCCGCGCCACCAATTTCCAGTGGCCCCGGAAAAGCTTCCTCATTAAAAATATAATCATCCCCATCATCCTCCTCGTCCTCCTCCTCCTCTTCGCCCGCTACCTCGTCCTGTACACTGCCCTGGCCAGACAATGGCTGACTGTCATCAAGGCTTTCCTCTTCCTCAGCTGCAGACGCCTGATCCTTTATGTGCATCAAACTTTGCATCAGCAGACGCATTAGGGGGATGCTCATGCTTATTATGGCGTTGTCTGCACTAACCAGCCGTGTGCATTCCTCAAAACACTGAAGGACTTGACACATGTCTTGAATCTTCGACCACTGCACACCTGACAACTCCATGTCTGCCATCCTACTGCCTGCCCGTGTATGTGTATCCTCCCACAAAAACATAACAGCCCGCCTCTGTTCACACAGTCTCTGAAGCATGTGCAGTGTTGAGTTCCACCTTGTTGCAACGTCTATGATTAGGCGATGCTAGGGAAGGTTCAAAGAACGCTGATAGGTCTGCATACGGCTGGAGTGTACGGGCGAACGGCGGATATGTGAGCAAAGTCCACGCACTTTGAGGAGCAGGTCGGATAACCCCGGATAACTTTTCAGGAAGCACTGCACCACCAGGTTTAAGGTGTGAGCCAGGCAAGGAATGTGTTTCAGTTGGGAAAGGGAGATGGCAGCCATGAAATTCCTTCCGTTATCACTCACTACCTTGCCTGCCTCAAGATCTACAGTGCCCAGCCACGACTGCGTTTCTTTCTGCAAGAACTCGGACAGAACTTCCGCGGTGTGTCTGTTGTCGCCCAAACACTTCATAGCCAATACAGCCTGCTGACGTTTGCCAGTAGCTGCCCCATAATGGGAGACCTGGTGTGCAACAGTGGCAGCTGCGGATGGAGTGGTTGTGCGACTGCGGTCTGTGGACGAGCTCTCGCTTCTGCAGGAGGACGAAGAGGAGGAGGAGGGGGTGCGAACGGCTACAGCCAATTGTTTCCTAGACCGTGGGCTAGGCAGAACTGTCCCAAACTTGCTGTCCCCTGTGGACCCTGCATCCACCACATTTACCCAGTGTGCCGTGATGGACACGTAACGTCCCTGGCCATGCCTACTGGTCCATGCATCTGTTGTCAGGTGCACCTTTGTGCTCACAGATTGCCTGAGTGCATGGACGATGCGCTCTTTAACATGCTGGTGGAGGGCTGGGATGGCTTTTCTGGAAAAAAAGTGTCGACTGGGTAGCTCGTAGCGTGGTACAGCGTAGTCCATCAGGGCTTTGAAAGCTTCGCTTTCAACTAACCGGTAGGGCATCATCTCTAACGAGATTAGTCTAGCTATGTGTGCGTTCAAACAATGTGTACGCGGATGCGAGGCTAAGTACTTCCTTTTTCTAACCATAGTCTCATGTAGGGTGAGCTGGACTGGAGAGCTGGAGATCGTGGAACTAGCGGGGGTGCCGGTGGACATGGCAGACTGAGAGACGGTGGGAGATGGTATTGTTGCCACCGGTGCCCTAGATGCAGTGTTTCCTACTACGAAACTGGTGATTCCCTGACCCTGACGGCTTTGGCCTGGCAAAGAAACCTGCACAGATACTGCAGGTGGTGCGGAAAATGGTGGCCCTACACTGCCGGAAGGGATGTTGCGTTGCTGACTAGCTTCATTGGCCGAGGGTGCTACAACCTTAAGGGACGTTTGGTAGTTAGTCCAGGCTTGCAAATGCATGGTGGTTAAATGTCTATGCATGCAACTTGTATTGAGACTTTTCAGATTCTGTCCTCTGCTTAAGGTAGTTGAACATTTTTGACAGATGACTTTGCGTTGATCAATTGGATGTTGTTTAAAAAAATGCCAGACTGCACTCTTTCTAGCATCGGATACCTTTTCAGGCATTGCAGACTGAGCTTTAACCGGATGGCCACGCTGTCCTCCAACAGGTTTTTGCTTTTGGGCAAGATACGGGCCCGGCAGATGGAACCTGTTGCGATGTTGATGCCTGCTGCGGCCCCTCCTCCTCCGCTTCAGAACTGCTGCCGCCTGCACCCTGTTCCCCCAATGGCTGCCAATCGGGGTCAAGAACTGGGTCATCTATTACCTCTTCTTGTAGCTCGTGTGCAACTTCGTCTGTGTCACCGTGTCGGTCGGTGGTATAGCGTTCGTGATGGGGCAACATAATCTCATCAGGGTCTGATTCTTGATCAGCACCCTGCGAGGGCAATGTTGTGGTCTGAGTCAAAGGACCAGGATAGTAGTCTGGCTGTGGCTGTGCATCAGTGCACTCCATGTCAGATTCAACTTGTAATGGGCATGGACTGTTAACTGCTTCACTTTCTAAGCCAGGGACCGTATGTGTAAAGAGCTCCATGGAGTAACCCGTTGTGTCGCCTGCTGCATTCTTCTCTGTTGTTGTTTTTGCTGAAGAGGACAAGGAAGCGACTTGTCCCTGACCGTGAACATCCACTAACGACGCGCTGCTTTTACATTTACCAGTTTCACGAGAGGAGGCAAAAGAGCTAGAGGCTGAGTCAGCAAGATAAGCCAAAACTTGCTCTTGCTGCTCCGGCTTTAAAAGCGGTTTTCCTACTCCCAGAAAAGGGAGTGTTCGAGGCCTTGTGTAGCCAGACGACGAACCTGGCTCCACAGCTCCAGACTTAGGTGCAATATTTTTTTTCCCACGACCAGCTGATGCTCCACCACTACCACTACCCTCATTACCAGCTGACAATGAACGCCCCCGGCCACGACCTCTTCCACCAGACTTCCTCATTGTTTTAAAAACGTTACCAAACGAACGGTATTTGTTGCTGTCACACAAATTACACGGTGAGCTATAACTTCAGTATGATTTAGCTACCCCTTTACAGCTGGGTGAGACCACAACGAAAATCAGCC
This sequence comes from Ranitomeya imitator, assembly GCF_032444005.1. Lineage (NCBI taxonomy): Eukaryota > Metazoa > Chordata > Amphibia > Anura > Dendrobatidae > Ranitomeya > Ranitomeya imitator. Next base: position 636,857,888 of record NC_091286.1, read on the forward strand.
ACAATGTTACACACTCTGTTGTTGTTGGCAACAAATGAGATGGCACACACGCAGGACTGTCACTGAAGCGCAAATGTAAATATTTATCTCCCACTGATTTGTGTTTGTTTTTTTTAAAAGGGAGACTTCAGAAAAAAAAAAATTTAAAAAAAATTATTTTTTACAGAAGAATTTATAAAACAAATAAAATGAAATGATTGTTTCAGGGAGAATTTAGGAAAAAAAAAAAAAGGCTTTGTAGGGCCCACTGAGTGAGAGAGGACGCACACAGGAGTCAGGAGTGGCACACAAGCCCAGAGGCCAATATTAATCTCCCACCGATTGATTTAGTGATTTTTTTTGGTAGATTTTGGAACCCAAATAAAGCAAAAAAATTAATAGGCTTTCTATGGCCCACAATTGGGGAGAGAGAGAGAGATGGCACACCCAGGAGTCAAGACTGGCACACAAGCAGAAGGGGCAATATGAATCTCCCACAGATTTTTTTTTTTTTTTTTTCAGGGAGACTTGAGAGAAAAAAAAATACAAAAAAAATGATTTTTTTCAGGAATAATTTAGAAACCAAAGAAAATAAAATGATTGTTTCAGGGAGAATTTAGAAAACAAATAAAACAAAAAATAGGCTTTCTAGGGCCCACTGAGTGACAGATGACGCACACAGGAGTCAGGAGTGGCACACAAGCCCAGAGGCCAATATTAATCTCCCACTGATTGATTTAGTGATTTTTTTTGGTAGATTTTGGAACCCAAATCAAGCAAAAAAATTAATAGGCTTTCTATGGCCCACAATTGGGGAGAGAGAGAGAGATGGCACAACCAGGAGTCAAGACTGGCACACAAGCAGAAGGGGCAATATGAATCTCCCACAGATTTTTTTTTTTTTTTTTTTTTCAGGGAGACTTGAGAGAAAAAAAAATAAAAAAAATGATTTTTTTCAGGAATAATTTAGAAACCAAAGAAAATAAAATGATTGTTTCAGGGAGAATTTAGAAAACCAATAAAACAAAAAATAGGCTTTCTAGGGCCCACAATTGGGGAGAGAGAGAGAGATGGCACACCCAGGAGTCAAGACTGGCACACAAGCAGAAGGGGCAATATGAATCTCCCACAGATTTTTTTTTTTTTTTTCAGGGAGACTTGAGAGAAAAAAAAATACAAAAAAAATGATTTTTTTCAGGAATAATTTAGAAACCAAAGAAAATAAAATGATTGTTTCAGGGAGAATTAAGAAAACAAATAAAACAAAAAATAGGCTTTCTAGGGCCCACTGAGTGACAGATGACGCACACAGGAGTCAGGAGTGGCACACAAGCCCAGAGGCCAATATTAATCTCCCACTGATTGATTTAGTGATTTTTTTTGGTAGATTTTGGAACCCAAATCAAGCAAAAAAATTAATAGGCTTTCTATGGCCCACAATTGGGGAGAGAGAGAGAGATGGCACAACCAGGAGTGAAGACTGGCACACAAGCAGAAGGGGCAATATGAATCTCCCACAGATTTTTTTTTTTTTTTTTTAGGGAGACTTGAGAGAAAAAAAAAAAAATGATTTTTTTCAGGAATAATTTAGAGACCAAAGAAAATAAAATGATTGTTTCAGGGAGAATTTAGAAAACAAATAAAACAAAAAATAGGCTTTCTAGGGCCCACTGAGTGACAGATGACGCACACAGGAGTCAGGAGTGGCACACAAGCCCAGAGGCCAATATTAATCTCCCACTGATTGATTTAGTGATTTTTTTTGGTAGATTTTGGAACCCAAATCAAGCAAAAAAATTAATAGGCTTTCTATGGCCCACAATTGGGGAGAGAGAGAGAGATGGCACACCCAGGAGTCAAGACTGGCACACAAGCAGAAGGGGCAATATGAATCTCCCACAGATTTTTTTTTTTTTTTTTTTTTTTCAGGGAGACTTGAGAGAAAAAAAAAATACAAAAAAAATGATTTTTTTCAGGAATAATTTAGAAACCAAAGAAAATAAAATGTTTGTTTCAGGGAGAATTTAGAAAACAAATAAAACAAAAAATAGGCTTTCTAGGGCCCACTGAGTGACAGATGACGCACACAGGAGTCAGGAGTGGCACACAAGCCCAGAGGCCAATATTAATCTCCCACTGATTGATTTAGTGATTTTTTTTGGTAGATTTTGGAACCCAAATCAAGCAAAAAAATTAATAGGCTTTCTATGGCCCACAATTGGGGAGAGAGAGAGAGATGGCACACCCAGGAGTCAAGACTGGCACACAAGCAGAAGGGGCAATATGAATCTCCCACAGATTTTTTTTTTTTTTTTTTCAGGGAGACTTGAGAGAAAAAAAAATACAAAAAAAATGATTTTTTTCAGGAATAATTTAGAAACCAAAGAAAATAAAATGATTGTTTCAGGGAGAATTTAGAAAACAAATAAAACAAAAAATAGGCTTTCTAGGGCCCACTGAGTGACAGATGACGCACACAGGAGTCAGGAGTGGCACACAAGCCCAGAGGCCAATATTAATCTCCCACTGATTGATTTAGTGATTTTTTTTGGTAGATTTTGGAACCCAAATCAAGCAAAAAAATTAATAGGCTTTCTATGGCCCACAATTGGGGAGAGAGAGAGAGATGGCACAACCAGGAGTCAAGACTGGCACACAAGCAGAAGGGGCAATATGAATCTCCCACAGATTTTTTTTTTTTTTTTTTTTTCAGGGAGACTTGAGAGAAAAAAAAATAAAAAAAAATGATTTTTTTCAGGAATAATTTAGAAACCAAAGAAAATAAAATGATTGTTTCAGGGAGAATTTAGAAAACCAATAAAACAAAAAATAGGCTTTCTAGGGCCCACAATTGGGGAGAGAGAGAGAGATGGCACACCCAGGAGTCAAGACTGGCACACAAGCAGAAGGGGCAATATGAATCTCCCACAGATTTTTTTTTTTTTTTTTTTTTCAGGGAGACTTGAGAGAAAAAAAAATACAAAAAAAATGATTTTTTTCAGGAATAATTTAGAAACCAAAGAAAATAAAATGATTGTTTCAGGGAGAATTAAGAAAACAAATAAAACAAAAAATAGGCTTTCTAGGGCCCACTGAGTGACAGATGACGCACACAGGAGTCAGGAGTGGCACACAAGCCCAGAGGCCAATATTAATCTCCCACTGATTGATTTAGTGATTTTTTTTGGTAGATTTTGGAACCCAAATCAAGCAAAAAAATTAATAGGCTTTCTATGGCCCACAATTGGGGAGAGAGAGAGAGATGGCACAACCAGGAGTGAAGACTGGCACACAAGCAGAAGGGGCAATATGAATCTCCCACAGATTTTTTTTTTTTTTTTTTAGGGAGACTTGAGAGAAAAAAAAAAAAAAATGATTTTTTTCAGGAATAATTTAGAGACCAAAGAAAATAAAATGATTGTTTCAGGGAGAATTTAGAAAACAAATAAAACAAAAAATAGGCTTTCTAGGGCCCACTGAGTGACAGATGACGCACACAGGAGTCAGGAGTGGCACACAAGCCCAGAGGCCAATATTAATCTCCCACTGATTGATTTAGTGATTTTTTTTGGTAGATTTTGGAACCCAAATCAAGCAAAAAAATTAATAGGCTTTCTATGGCCCACAATTGGGGAGAGAGAGAGAGATGGCACACCCAGGAGTCAAGACTGGCACACAAGCAGAAGGGGCAATATGAATCTCCCACAGATTTTTTTTTTTTTTTTTTTTTTTTCAGGGAGACTTGAGAGAAAAAAAAAATACAAAAAAAATGATTTTTTTCAGGAATAATTTAGAAACCAAAGAAAATAAAATGATTGTTTCAGGGAGAATTTAGAAAACAAATAAAACAAAAAATAGGCTTTCTAGGGCCCACTGAGTGACGGATGACGCACACAGGAGTCAGGAGTGGCACACAAGCCCAGAGGCCAATATTAATCTCCCACTGATTGATTTAATGATTCTTTCAGGTAGAATTTAGAACCCAAATCAAGCAAAAAAATTAATAGGCTTTCTATGGCCCACTGAGTGAGAGATGGCACACACAGGAGTAAGGAGTGGCACACAAGCCCTGAGGCCAATATTTTTCTCCCACTGATTGATTGATTGATTTTTTCAGGTAGAATTAGGAACCCAAATCAACCAAAAAAATAAATAGGCTTTCTATGGCCCACTATTTGTGAGAGAGATGGCACGCTTAGGACTGGCACACAAGCCCAAAGGCCAATATTAATCTCCCACTGATTGATTGATTGATTTTTTCAGGTAGAATTATGAACCCAAATCAACCAAAAAAATAAATAGGCTTTCTATGGCCCACTATTTGTGAGAGAGATGGCACGCTCAGGACTGGCACACAAGCCCAGAGGCCAATATTAATCTCCCACTTTTTTTTTTTTTCCAGGGAAAATTTATAAACCCAATAAAATAATAAAAAAATAGGCTTTCTATGGCCCACTATCTGAGAGAGAGAGAGATGGCACGCTTAGGACTGGCACACAAGCCCAAAGGCCAATATTAATCTCCCACTGATTGATTTATTGATTTTTTCAGGTAGAATTTAGAACCCAAATCAAGCAAAAAAATTAATAGGCTTTCTATGGCCCACTGAGTGAGTGATGATGCACACAGGAGTCAAGAGTGGCACACAAGCCCTGAGGCCAATATTTTTCTCCCACTGATTGATGTAGTTATTTTTTCAGGTAGATTTTACAACCCAAATCAAGCAAAAAAATAAATAGGCTTTCTATGGCCCACTGAGTGAGAGATGACACAGACAGGGATGGCACTCTAGCAGAAATGTCAATCTTAATCTCCCACAAAAAAACAAAAAAAACAGGGAGTGTCCTTCAATTACTATCTCCCTGCAGTAATCTCAGCCAGGTATGGCAGGCAGCAATAAGGAGTGGACTGATGCACAAATTAAATAAAAAGTGTGTACAAACCAAAAAGATAGCTGTGCAGAAAGGAAGGAACAAGAGGATTTGTGCTTTGAAAAAAGCAGTTGGTTTGCACAGCGGCGTACACACAGCAATGCAGCTATCAGGGAGCCTTCTATGGCAGCCCAATGAGCTACAGCGCTGAGGGGGAAAAAAAAAAAATGTAGCTTCCACTGTCCCTGCACACCGAAGGTGGTGTTGGGCAGTGGAAATCGCTACAGCACAAGCGGTTTGGTGGTTAATGGACCCTGCCTAACGCTATCCCTGCTTCTGACGAAGCGGCAGCAACCTCTCCCTAAGCTCAGATCAGCAGCAGTAACATGGCGGTCGGCGGGAACGCCCCTTTATAGCCCCTGTGACGCCGCAGACAGCAAGCCAATCACTGCAATGCCCTTCTCTAAGATGGTGGGGACCAGGACCTATGTCATCACGCTGCCCACACTCTGCGTTTACCTTCATTGGCTGAGAAATGGCGCTTTTCGCGTCATTGAAACGCGACTTTGGCGCGAAAGTCGCGTACCGCATGGCCGACCACGCACAGGGGTCGGATCGGGTTTCATGAAACTCGACTTCGCCAAAAGTCGGCGACTTTTGAAAATGTTCGACCCGTTTCGCTCAACCCTACACACGAGTACATAAGGAGGGAGGACCCTGCCCGCGAGGGCTCACAGTCTGCAGGGGGTGGGTGAGGATACACTAGGAGAGGGAAGAGCTGGCTGTGCGGCTGTTCAGTAGGTTGAGGATCACTGCAGGCTGTAGGCTTGTCGGAAGAGATGAGTCTTCAGGTTCTTTTTGAAGGTTTCTATGGTAGGCGCAAGTCTGATGTGTTGGGGTAGAGAGTTCCAGAGTATGGGGGAAGCACGGGAGAAGTCTTGGATGCGGTTATGGGAAGAAGAGATGAGAGGGGAGTAGAGAAGGAGGTCTTGGGAGGATCGGAGGTCGCGTGTAGGTAGGTACCGGGAGACCATGTCACAGATGTATGGAGGAGACAGGTTGTGGATGGCTTTGTATGTCAGTGTGAGGGTTTTGAACTGGAGTCTCTGGGCGATAGGAAGCCAGTGAAGGGCTTGACACAGGGGAGAGGCTGGGGAATAGCGGGGGGACAGGTGGATTAGTCGGGCAGCAGTGTGTAGGATGGATTGGAGTGGTGCCAGAGTGCTAGAGGGGAGTCCAGAGAGTAGGAGGTTGCAGTAGTCGAGGCGGGAGATGATAAGGGCATGCACTAGCGTTTTTGCAGTGTTGCGGTCAAGGAAAGCACGGATCCGGGAAATATTTTTGAGTTTGAGACGACAGGAGGAGGCAAGGGCTTGGATATGTGGCTTGAAAGAGAGGGCAGAGTCGAGGATCACCCCGAGGCACCGGGCGAGTGGGACTGGGGATAGTGAGCAGCCATTGACATTGATGGATAGGTCTGGTGGAGGGGTAGAGTGAGATGGGGGAAAGATGATGAATTCTGTTTTGTCCATGTTCAGTTGTAGAAAGCGAGCAGAAAAGAAGGCTGAAATGGCAGACAGACAGTGCGGGATTTTGGTAAGCAAGGAGGAGAGGTCAGGTCCGGAGAGGTAGATCTGCGTGTCGTCAGCGTAGAGATGGTACTGCATACCGTGGGATTCTATGAGCTGTCCCAGGCCGAAAGTGTAGATGGAGAAGAGTAGGGGTCCTAGAACAGAGCCTTGAGGAACACCGACTGACAAGGGGCGAAGTGAGGAGGTGGTGTGGGGGAGGGAGACACTGAATGTTCGGTCTGTTAGATATGACGAGATCCAGGAAAGGGCCAAGTCTGTGATGCCAAGGGATGAGAGGATTTGTAGCAAAAGGGAGTGGTCAACAGTGTCAAAGGCAGAAGACAAGTCCAGGAGAAGGAGGACAGAGTAGTGTCGCTTGCTCCTGGCAGTTAGTAGATCATTGGTGACTTTAGTTAGGGCAGTTTCAGTTGAGTGATGGGAACGGAAGCCTGATTGTAACCGATCAAAGAGGGAGCAGGAGGAGAAGTGGGAGGACAGTTCAAGATGGACGTGTTGCTCCAGCAATTTGGAGGCATAAGGGAGAAGAGATATTGGGCGATAGCTAGACACAGAGGATGGGTCGAGGGAGGGCTTTTTGAGGATGGGTGTGATCTTGGCATGCTTGAAGGATGAGGGAAAGACACCTGTTGTGAGTGAGAGGTTGAAGAGGTGCGTTAGGGTTGGGATGAAGACCGTGGAAAGGTTAGGGATGAGGTGGGATGGGAGCGGGTCAAGCGTGCAGGTGGTGAGGTGTGATCTTGACAGGAGGGTGGAGAGCTGATCTTCTGTCATGGTGGAGAAGCTGGTTTTGGAGGAGCAGGGTTGAGCAGCTAAGAGGGGCAGTGGGCGCTGTGGGCCAAAGCTTTCTCTGATCGTATCGATCTTCTGTTTAAAGAAAGAGGCGAAGTCATCAGCAGAAATGAGGGGGGAGGGAGGAGGTGCGGGGGGACGGAGTAGAGAATTGAAAGTGTTGAAAAGCTGTTTAGGGTTGTGGGACAGGGAGGATATGAGGGATGAGAAGTAAGTTTGTTTTGCGGCAGTGAGCGCAGACTTGAAGCTGGCGAGGGACTGCTTGTATGCAGTGAAGTGGTCGGCAGAGTGGGATCGCTTCCATCTCCGCTCAGCAATCCTGGAAGCCCGTCTCAATTCTTTGGTCAGGCTGGTCAGCCAGGGCTGCCTGTTAATTGTACGAGTTTTACTATGCATGAGTGGGGCGGCCGAATCGAGTGTTGTTGTTATTGTGGTGTTATAAAAAGTGGCAGCAGCATCTGTGTCTCCCTCTCTATGTCTGTGAGAGGGAGAAGGGACTCAGAGAGTGATTGTAAGTTCAGATGTTTGAGATTTCTGCGAGGGTGAGTGAGTTTGTGGAGTGGGGGTTGCACACTAGGAGAGGAGAGGGACGAGAATGTCAGTAGGTTGTGGTCAGACAGGGGGAGGGGTGTGTTAGCGAGATTAGTAAGGGAGCAGAGGCGGGTGAAGATGAGGTCCAGCGTGTGGCCATCTTTGTGAGTGGCCTCAGAGGACCATTGAGTGAGGCCAAAGGAGGCAGTCAGTGATAAAAGTTTAGAGGTAGCTGAGGTGAAAGTGTCAATGGGGACATTGAAATCACCCATGATGATAGTGGGGATGTCAACAGAGAGGAAATGAAGTAGCCAGGTGGTGAAGTGGTCGAGAAAGGTGGAGATGGCTAGTTCTGGGGGGCGGTAGATGACAGCCAGCTGGAGGTTGGAGGGGGAATAGATGCGGACAGAGTGCACCTCAAACGAGGGAAGAGTAGCGGAGGGTGGTAGCGGGATTGGAGTGAAGGAGCAGGTGTCGGACAGGAGCAAGCCAACTCCTCCACCGCGTTTGTTGCTGGGGCGAGGGGTGTGAGAGAGGTGGAATCCGCCATAGGAGAGCGCAGCTGGAGAGGCCGAGTCAGAGGGGGTGAGCCAGGTTTCAGTGAGGCCGAGGAAGGAGAGTTTGTTGGTGATGAAGAGGTCATGGATAAATGTCAGTTTGTTGCAGATGGAGCGTGCGTTCCATAGTGCTCCAAGTAGGGGGAGCTGGGGAGTGGGGGCTGGATGAATGGGTATGAGGTTGTCGTGGTTGGGAAAACGTGCGGAGGATCATGGCAGGGGGTTAGAAACGAGTGTGGGGATGAATTGGGGAGGGCCGGGATTTGGGGATATGTCACCAGCAATGAGGAGTAACAGACAGATCATTAGAAGGTGGGAGCAGGATAGGACATGATGCGGCCGTGTGTGTCTGGATAAAAAGGATTGTATGTGGAGGAACAGTTCTGAGGAGAAGGTGAGATGGCTGGGGAGTATGGAGGAAGAAATGACTAGATAATGTCCCCTTCCTGGAACCTTCCAGTAATGACCCCTCCTGGAACCTTCCAGTAATAATGTCCCCCACCTGGAACCTTCCAGTAATAATGTCCCCCTCCTGGCTTTTTGTTGCAATTATTCCCCTCTCCATCCTGGGCCTCATCCTATAACAGTGCCCCACTTCATGGGCCCCTTGCTGTTACATAGGCCCCTATCATTTATTCTTACCTTCCCCAACCCCCATGATATGCGGTGCAGAGGCCAGCAGCAGACTTTACTGAGCCAGCACAAGAATTGCATGATGCTATTGCCATGTTCCATCCATGACAGGCAGGCTGAGGTCAGCTGCCAGCCTGATTGGCTGGCAGAGAGTATTGAGGTGCAGGGATCCAGCGGGTCTTTGCGCTGCAATGCATTTTAGCTGAGTGTGCATCCAAGGATGCACATCCAGGTGGAATAGGCGCTGGCATCGGTGGGCCCCCCTTCCACATGGGCCTAGTCACAGTCGCACACTCTGCAACCACGATCATTGCGTCCCTGCCTCCCCACCAAATATAAGGAAGGCTGCAGCCAATCAGTGGCTACTGACTGGCTGCAGTGGTCATATGATATGTCATTTGAAAGCAGGTAGACACAGCCTTGTGATTGGAAGAACAATGCTAGTCCGGAAGGTATGATTTTTTTATTTTTTTTAATGGACAGTTTAGCTAATAGCCATTTGTGGACAGCCCCTTTAAGAATCACTTATAAAGCAGGTGATAACTCCTTTAAAGTGAATGTTTGCTTTTAGAATTAATAATTTTGAAACTTTCTTTAACAAAATTCAGACCCTTGTGGTTTTACTGTATAGTTAAGGTATTTCAGTAATAAGGTTTCTCCATAATTTCAAAATAATCCAACATTGTAAAATCATATAATATTCAACCTAATAAAGAAAAAAAAATGCGCTCCCCAATTTTAGAAGGCAGGTGTGTGCCGGAGCAGATGTCGTATAAATGCAATGGTTTTGTGCCTCTCCACCTGTTCAGCTGCACTATGACAAATGGACCATTGATCCAAAACTTTCTGAATCAAGGTCTCATATTTACAAGGTGCTTATTGGCAATCTGAGCTGGCGAATGACTCTCCGTCCGCATATACGGCATATACTGCCCCTAATATCTTGTAGAAAGTTTTTAGTGACTAGAAATGTATAAATAGTTCTCTTTGGAGAATTTAATCAGATTCATTCATAGCAGGTATTACCATATAATGAGGACTTAAAGGGCTTTTATAACTGGGTAAAACAAGCTTAACGGGACTGTTCAGGACTTATATATTAATGACCGATTTTAGGATAAGTCATCAATATTATATAAGTGAGGATCCAACACATGGCGCCTCACCAATACAGCAGCTTGAAATACTCTGTGTACAGAGCCGGATCGGCACATCTCCCTACACTGTGTAGTGGCTGTTCTTGGTACTGCAGCTCCTATTGAAATGATTGAGATCTGAGCTAGTACCGGAGACCAGCCATTGCACAGTGTGCGGAGCTGTGCTGTTCCAGCACACTTTGTCCACCAGTTTGCAGAAGTAGCTGCAGAAGTAGCATGTGATGCTCATTCAAACTCACCCTTAGCAAGTAACAGTTGTGGGCAATATGAAAATCACACCTGAATGATAAAAGTGGAGACGTTGACTTAATCTTTGCATTGTGTGTCTGAGTGTGCCAAAGTAAAATGGAGAACAGAAGGAGAAGAAAACTGAGGACTTGAGAACCAAAATTATTAAACAATATCAACAATTTCAATGTTACCACTTTATCTCCAGAAATATTGGTGTTCCTTTGTCCATGGTGGTCAACATAATCAAGAACCCATGGCACTGTAGTAATTTCCTGGGACATGGAAAGCAGAGAAAATTGGATGAAATTTTGCAACACAGGATAGTCCACGTGGTGGATAAGCAGCCCCAATTGAGTTCCAAAGCAATTCAAGCTGCCCTGTAGGCTCAGGGTGCATCAGTGTCAGCGTGATCTATCTGTCGGCATTTGAATGAAATGAAACGCTTTGGCAAGAGACCCAGAAGGACCACACTGCTGTCACAGACATAAAAAAGCCAAACTTAAGTTTGCCAAAATCCCTCTGGGAAAGCGGCTTGTGGACAGATGAGATCAAGATAGAGCTTTTTGGTAAAGGACATCTTTCTACTGTTTACCAAACACTGAATTAGGCCTCCAAAGAAAAGAATGCAGTACCTACAGGCAAATATGATGGAGGTTGAAAGATGTTTTGGGGTTGTTTTGTTGCATCTGGCATTGGATGCATCAACAGAGTGCAAGGCTTCATGAAATGTGAAGATTACCAAATGATTTGGGTTGCAATTTAGTGCCCAGTGTCTGTTAGGGCTAGCGGAACGCACCAAATAGTTATATAGATACAATAAGGTGCGTTCGCAGCCCGGGGTCCACCGTGCAGAGAGGGAACTTGCTGCTAAGTAATGACGGACTATATGGCGGTACAATGAGGATACACACATGGGTTAACTTCACCCTGTATGAAGAAATCGATCCCTGTTAAGTCACAGGGTCGCGGTACCGCACAGGGAGCGTAAGCAAGGAACCACAGAACTCTATCCCAGGACACAGGATTAGAGTTAATGTAGACCTCTTGCGATCGACACCACAATTGGGGTATCAGAGTAACTAATATGCACAGAAGTGCGTGCTGTGCCACACTAGCGGACGCCACAAACCACCCAGACTTGGGTATGGTAAGCGCTCTAATAGCGCACGGCGCTGCACTGGCGGTCACAGCAGTTAGACGCTATTTCGTGCGTTAAAGCTGTGACTTCAGCCGGGCGCTAGATTGCAGCCATACACCTTACGCGAACAGTCATACACAAGGGATGGGTTTTTTAAGGAACGACTTGCACTCAACACACACGATAACAATTGTATACTAGCGCATGGCCGTGCGGTCATGCGAAGCTTATATAGCTGCAGCACGTTCAGGACCTTCCAATAAAGGACCAATGGGAGTCTGCCACAGAAGTTTAGCACCTTCAGGACCTTCCAATAAAGGACCAATGGGATCTGCTGCAGTATCTGAGCATGTGACCCCCGACCTCCAATGGGAGGTCATCCCGTGGGCATGCTGAGAAAGGGAAAATCTGGACTTAGTCCCAGAAATGCCTGCTCGCTGCTGAACATTGCTGGCTACAAGAACAGAGCCTGGAAGGGCAGTAGTAACCAGTTGTCCAGTATTAGCCTGAGCTAGACACTGGGACCGACGTCTCTGCTGAGCAGACTCCACTGTGGCTGGAGAAGAATGGGAGACCGCAGCGGAGATGGTTCGAGATTCCCCCTGTGCAGAAGCGGGAACTCGACACCTAACAGTGCCAGAAAGCTGGGTTTGCGTCCTAGGTCATGGATCTTCCAGCAGGACAATGACCCCAAACCTACTTCAAGAAGCATCCAGAAATGAATGGAAACAAAGGGCTGGAGAGTTCTGAAGTGGCCAGCAATGAGTCCGTATCTAAATCCTATTGAACACCTGTGGGGAGAGCTTAAAAATGCTATTGGGAGAAGGTGCCTTCACATATGAGAGAACTGGAGCAGTTTTCAAAAGAAGAGTGGACCAAAATTCAAGGAAGAGATTGATTGCAGTCATTTATTCCAAAGGGTGTGCAATCAAATATTAAGTTGAGGGTGCCAACAATTTGTTCATCCCATATTTGGGGTTTTGTGTGAAATGATGTCCAATTTGCCCTTTTTTCCTCTGCTTTTGTGTTGTTCCAATAAACACAAAGGAAATAAACTTGTGTATAACAGTACATGGGTAATTGCAATAATTTTCTGGAACAATTTCAAGGGTACCAACACTTTCGACCACGACTATATTTATCGCTCATATCTACAGGTGCATCTCACAAAATTAGAAAATCATCAAAAAGTTAATTTATTTCAGTTCTTCAATACGCTTCAAGGCGCTGAGTCTCTCTGACCTTTCCCTTCGCCTGCGCACTGCAGTACTTTACTCTGCCCTCAACAGGTCAGAGAAGTGTGCCTGATGCAGGGGAGTGATGAAGAAGCAGGAGGGCGGCATCGCAAGAGGATGGGAGGCGCCGGACCCGCGACACCCATCGGACCGGACAAGACCGCCCCCCCGGGTGAGTATAGTAAAATGTATTTATCTTCACTTGCACGTGGGATCGGACGCTTTCTACAGCATTACAGAATGTTGTAGATAAGCCCTGAAAGGCAGTTGCCGCATCTTATAGCGGCAAAATCTGCTGGCAGGTTCCCTTTAGGCTATGTGCACACGTTCAGGTTTTCGCAGTAAAAACGCTATAAAAACTCATTAAAAACGCATACATTATGCATCCCATCATTTAGAATGCATTCTGCATGTTTTGTGCACATGATGCGTTTTTTTTCCGTGAAAAAAATGCATCACGGTAAAAAAAGCAGCATGTTCATTAATTTTGCGGATTTTCTGCGTTTTTCCCGCTATTCTAAGCATTTGGGAAAAAATGCACAAAAAACGCGAAAAAAACGCACGCGGATTTCTGGCAGAAATGTCCGGTTTTTGTTAGGAAAATTTCTGCAAGAAATCCTGACGTGTGCACATAGCCTTAAGGTCAGGCGAGTTTCTGGCCAATCAAGCACAGTGATAATGTTGTTTGTAAACCAGGTATTGGTTCTTTTGGCAGTGTGGACAGGGACCAAGTCCTGCTGGAGAATGACATTTCCATCTCCAAAAAGCTTGTCGGCAGAGGGAAGCATGAAGTGCTCTAAAATTTCCTGGCAGACGGCTGCACTGACTTTGGACCTACACCAGCAGATGACATGGCTCCCCAAACCATCACTGATTGTGGAAACTTCACACCAGACCTCAAGCAGCTTGGACTGTGGCCTCTCCACTCTTCCTTCAGACTCTGGGACCTTGATTTCCAAAGTTTACTGTGAAGTATCCACAATCAGTGATGGTTTGTGGAGCCATATCATTTGCTGGTGAAGGTCCACTGTGTTTTATCAAGACCAAAGTCAGTGCAGCCGTCTACCAGGACATTTTAGAGCACTTCATGCCTCCCTCTGCCGACAAACTTATAGATGGAAATTTCATTCTCCAGCAGGATTTGGCACCTGTCTACACTGCCAAAAGTACCAATACCTGGTTTAAAAACAACAGTATCACTGTGCTTGATCGGCAGCAAACTCATCTGACCTTAACCCCATAGAGAATCTATGGGATATTGTCAAGAAGATGAGAGACATCAAACCCAACAATGCAGACGATCTGAAGGCTGCTATCAAAGCAACCTGGGCATCCATAACACCTCAGCAGTGCCACAGGCTGATCGCCTCCATGCCACGCCGCATTGATGCAGTAATTGATGCAAAAGGAGCCAGACCAAGTATTGAATGCATCTACTGAACATACATTTCAGTAGGCCAACATTTTGGATTTTAAAATAATTTTTTTTTAAGCTGGTGTTATAAAGTATTCTAATTTACTGAGATAATAACTTTTGGGTTTTCATTGGCTGAGAGCCATAGTCATCAACATTAACATAAATAAACACTTGAAATAGATCACTCTGTAATGACTCTATATAGGAGTTTCACTTTTTGTATTGAATAACTGAAATAAATTAACTTTTTGATGATAGTCTAATTTTGTGAGATGCACCTGTTTCCATCTATCTTGTAAATAAAATATGGCAGCTCTCCAATAATCCGGTGCAAAGAGATATTCTAATCAATAACTCACCGAACACACAATTTCAAAAATTTTGACAAGACGAAGGCTACTTTCACACATCAGGTTTTCGCAGTCAGGCTGAATCCGGCTACTTTTGAAAAAAAACGGGTCTGTTGCAAATTGTGAAAAACTGATGCAACGGATTTGTTTTTTTTTTTTTGCCGGATCCGAGTAGCTGTTATGGAGAGAGAGAAGAGAAAGAGAGAAGAGAGAAGCGAGAGAGAAGAGAGAGAGGCGAGAGAGAAGAGAGAGAAAGAGAGAGAAATAGAGAAAGATAGAAAAAGAGAAAGAAAGAAAACGAAAGAGAGAGAGACTCCAGAATAGAAAATTCTGTTACGGGGCTCAATTGGAAAAAAAAACGGAATTGGTTGCCGGACTCGTGTCACTAGTTTTCCGCCGGAACCGTCACTCTCCAGTTTTTCGCCGGACAGAAAAAACGTTCCTAGGTACGTTTTTTCCAACCACCGGAAAACGGATTTTCGATGGATCCGAAAAAAGGGAAGAAACGTTCCACCATCCGGCGCTAATACAACTCTATGAGAAAAAAACGGATCCGCCGCAAAAATACGGATCCACTTTTTTCAAAAAACGCCAGATTGTGCCTGACGGCAAAAACCTGATGTGTGAAATTAGCCTTAGCTTCATAAAATGTTTTTTTTAACCCATAACAGGAAACTAATTTTAATAATGTAAGCTTCGTTACAAAATCTTCAGTTTCACTCGAATTAGTGCACAAATGAGTACACCCCACATTAATAACTAGAGCAGTTAGTATTTTGCATGATCTCCATGATTTTTAAGGACAGCAGCAAGTCTTCTAGGCATGTAGCTAGCAAGCTGGTGACATATTGCAAGATCTCTCTTTTTTCCATTCTTCAAGGACGACCTCTTTTAGAGTATAGAGTTCCAGTAGTCTTCTTATTTTTCAGCATGGGCCCTGGCAAATTGTAGGCTGGCTTTTTTGTGCATGCGCTTTAGGAGGGGCTTCTTTCATAGACGACACGTAAGAATTAGCGATGAGCGAACGTGCTTAGTGATACTTGGATATCACTTGAGTATTTGCGTGCTCGGCACTCGCCAATCATTAGCTGGTGCTCGGAAAGAATACTTGAATCCCGGCCTGGCATATTTGGCAAATGTTACACAGCCAACAAACATGCAGGGATTGCCGGCCAGTCACTGTAATGCCGTAGCTATCTTGGTAGTGGCATATCTGTGTTTGGCTACCCAGATGACCTCATCAGAGATTATAAAAGGTTTGGCGCCACTACGCTCGGCACTGACGCTATTGCACAGCTCAGGGACAGTTTAGATTAGAGGGAGAGAGCAGTTGTCCAGGCCTGTGTGCAGTTTTAGGAATCATAGTCTTCTAGTGGTGATACTTTGATGAGCAATCATACTAAAAATCCTTCTTAGGGCTAATCTTGTGCTTGGCTATTTCTATGCGATCTATTCAGCGAATACCAGAATCGTGACCGGTCTGCAAACTATGTCCTACGAGGACCGTTTAAAAGATCTGGGAATGTTTTGCTTACAAAAAAGAAGGCTAAGAGGAGACTTAATAGCTGTCTACAAATATCTGAAGAGCTGTCACAGTGAAGAGCAGTGGCGTATCTAGGGCGGGGCAGCCGAGGCATGTGCAGTCGGGCCGCCTAATGTGGCAGTCAGCAGTGTATCCCCCGGCGGCTGCATTCTGCCGCCCCCGGTCTGGGAATAAGCTGTTCTCTGTGCCGAATGTCAAGATGACAGCCGACACAGAAAAGCTGCAGAGCGCTGGCTCCCAACATGTGCGAAGGTGGAGGGGGGCCCCTGCAGGGTGGCTGTGGCAGGCAGGGAGAAATCCCTGCAGCTCCGCGGTCTACAAGAGAAAATAGCAGCGGCTGGCTGTGTCAAAGGAAGGCAATGGAGATGCTGCGGCAGAGCGCGAGGAGAGGTGAGAGGGGTGTGTGCGCGTGTGTGGCGCGCTGCAGGGGAATGTGCAGAGAAGTAAATGGTGTGTGTGTAGGGGGAGGGGGGCAATGATGGGGCTGACGGGGAGAGGGCACTGATGGGGATGGTGGGGAGGAGAGGGCAATGATGGGGATGGTGGTGGAGGAAATGATGGAAGTGGTGGAATGGGCAAGGATGGGGATGGTGCTGGAGGAGGAAGTGATGGAAGTGGTGGAATGGACAAGGATAGGGATGGTGGGGGAGAAGGAAATGATGGAAGTGGTGGAATGGGCAAAAATGGGGATGGTGGGGGAGAAGGAAATGATGGAAGTGGTGGAATGGGCAAGGATGGGGATGGTGGGGGAGGAGGAAAAGATGGATGTGGTGGAAAGGGCAATGATGGGATTGGGGGGAGGAAATGCTGGAGGTGGTGAAATGGGCAATGATGGGCGTGACGGAGAAGGCAATGATGGAGGTGGTGAAGAGAGCAATGATGGGGTGGGGTAGAGGACAATAATATGTGTGTGGACAATTTGAGTGGGGATAGGGGGATTTATTATGTGTGGGGAGAATTTGGGGATGGGGGAATTTATTATGTGTGGGGTGAGATTTGGAGTGGGGATGGGGATTTCATGTGTGGGGGAGATTTGAGGAGACAAAATGAAGAGCAAAAGGGGAGATGGGGGCATATATGAGGAAACATTACAGGGGAATGGGGGGGCATGTGTGAGGAAACAATATGGGGGAATTGGGGGCATGTATGAGGAAACAGTATTGGGGAATGAGGGTGTGCACGAGGGAACAGTATTGGGGAATGGGGGGCATGTATGATGAAACAGTACGGGGAATGAGGGGCATGTATGAGGAAACAGTATGAGGGAATGGGGGGCATGTATGAGGAAACAATATGGGAGAATGAGGACACAGTATCAGGAGCGATGAGAAAAATGTACGTGGACAGAGTGTGGAGAGTGAGGGTGATGGGATGTGTGCAGACACAGTATGGGGAGTCAGGTGAGCAGGTAGTATAGAAAGTGAGGGGGTAAATATGAGACAGTATGGTGAACAGGGTGATGTGAGAGGAGACAGTATGAGGAGGGAGGGGAATAGTATGGGGGATAAAAGTGAGTGGGCACAGAATAGAAACTGAATAGTGGGGGTGTAGCATGGAGGGATAGTGTGAGGGCACAGCCAGGAGGGGACAGTATACCAAGAAGGGGGAGTTTGATGATAGAGTACAGTATAAATACTGGGCCCTATAGGGGGGACACAGTATGAGAGGACAGTGTGAAGAGGGGGCTGGTATGGAAAGGAGAGGTCAGTGTGAAGAGCATGTACCATAAGAGGGACAGTGTGGGGGTCATATTTTGTGCAGACAATACAGTGAGGGGCAATTTTTTTTATTCAGGAGCATTTTAATGACACTTGTATCTTTAAGGGCATCATGTGGAAATTTTCTGCAAAAGAGAGAAGATGGAAGTCTGCAGAGACGAGCTGTGGATGAGAAAACGCATCATGGGATCTGGACAAGATGAAGAAAAGAATGACTCCAGAGACGACGTCATCTATAAGGTAGCTGGATGTAAATGTTATGTGTGATGCTAACTAACTCTCGTTTTTATTTGTTAGGAGCATTAAAGGGGATGTCCAGGTTTGTGACGAGTCTGCAGTCATACTATGTGACTGCAGACTTCTGAATTCTCACAGTGCACCCTGCACGCTGTCAGGATTCTCTCGTGCTGGCGATTTAGATACATGCGGTCACATGCTGACTAGATGTGTGGCCTCACTCAATGAAAATGAACTGAGTGAGGCCGGGCACGTCTAGTCGGAATATGGCCAGAGGTATACAAATCGCATGCTTGTGCTGACATGAATGTCCACAGGCAAGGGAGAATCCTAAAAGTGTGCAATGCATTAGTTGTGAGAATTCAGAAGTCTGCAATGTCAGGATTCAGCTCTGCAGGTTCCAGTAGTTGTCACATGGACACTTCACTCATGCGACTTTCATACGTGTGGTCCTGTGACAACGAGCTTCTCATCCTGCTTCTCTCAGTTTTTAACTGATCATTGAGAGCATTAGGGAGAGGAGCTCGTCGGTACATGACTAAGTGTGAAAATCGCATATGTCCTTGGTGGTGGTGATGGGGCGCCAAAATGAATTTTTGCCCCTGGTGCCAGAAACCCTAGATACACCTCTGGTGTAGAGAGATCATCCTTATTCTCATTTGCACATGGAAACATGAGAAGTAATGGAATGAAACTGAAAAGAAGAAACAGATCAGATGTGGTCAATGAGTGGAACAGGCTGCCATGACATGTGGCGAGTTCTCTTTCAATGGAAGTCTTCAAACAGAGGTTGGAGAGACATCTGTCTGAGATGGTTTAGTGAATCCTGCATTGAGCAGGGGGTTGGACACGATGACCCTGGAGATCCCTTCCAACTTTAATATTCTATGATCCTTGGTTCTGCATTTAGCCTAGGAACAGCTGCTGATGCAGGTAGACTGGCCAAATACATCCATCAGACAGAGCTTTGGGCTTCCCAGTCATTGCTAAATATATAGCTGCTGTAGGTAACCTAATTTATTTATTTATTTTTTTTTTTTGGGGGGGGGGGGATTTACTATATTGTCATCCATACAGTTTAATGTGCTTTGTGTGAAATTACGGTGGTTTGAAAATTTAAAAAAAAAACGGCCTGCTACAGGTGACCACCTTTTTTTTCGTTAAAAAAATTTTGTTTCAATTAATCAAGGAAACTTTGTTTCCAGAGACCTAGCAATTAAAAAATGCGTAAGGTGTGCCATAAGGGAGGGGGAAGTGTTCATATCCCTCTTTGCAAAGAGGCACGGGACACCACTTCTGTAGCCAGAGAAGTGCGAACGGGTGGTTGGTTGTACAGCAGATAATGCTTCCAGCATGCATGCCATTTCCACAAGTCAGCTACAGCTGCCGCAGCTCTGGCAATGCCACAGCAGCGCATTCTAGTGCCAGCTCACCAACTGGTGTGCAACGTGATCACGCATTGGAACTCCACACTGCACATGCTGGCCAGGCTTTGTGAGCAGCAGAGACCAGTTGTTGAATACTAGCTCCAACTCACCTGTCGGTATTCTGGTCAGCCTCCATACATACCATCTGAAGAGTGGGCATGGACATGTTACATTTGTGTTATTCTCCAATACTTTAAGGACACCACAAAAATGGTAAGCGGTGATGACACCATAATCAGCGCAACAATCCCGCTTCTGTGCCTACTTAAACAGACGCTGCTCACAATTAAACTTGAATCTTTGCATGCGGACCAGGTGGAGATGGAGGAAGACATGAGACAGGGAAATACTACCCAGTCTCGTCTCATCTGTTCAGCACCGATTGGGAAACAATGAGGAGGTGGAAGGTGAGGAGAAACGGAAGCTGTTTGCTAGCGCAAGAGGCTAGTACCAACACAACCTTTTGCCCGTCTCTTCTATGTGAATGGGCTGAGGGTAATGAGAGGAGATGGACAGTCGTCATCATGGTGGAGACAGGGAAGTGTTGGCTGTAGAGAGCATGGCACATATGGCGAATTATATGTACAGCCACCTTTTCTGTGACCCTCACGTTATATTCATCTTCACCAAAAAAAGTACTGGTTGTTCACCCTGCTAGACCCACGCTACAAGGAGAACCTTGCATCTCTCCTTCCTGAGGCGGAGAGACCTACTAAAATGATGCTATAAAAAAAGGACTTTGTGGAAAATATATTGAAAAAATTCACATCAGACAACGCTAGCGGCAAGGGGCAAGCTTCCTTTCCTAGCCAAGGAAGAGAGGCAAGGGAGACACACCAAGTACTGAAGAAACAGGGGTACACTGTCAAAGACCTGCGCCAATTTGTCACAACCTCTCAGCGTCCAGGCCCTGATGGCCGGGTATTTTGAACAAGGATGGAAAAGCTGTTAGAGATGATCAAGCAATACCTGGTCAACAAAACCAGGGTGCTCCCTAATTCCTTTGCGATCATCAACTATCGGGTCTCAAAGCTACACAGCTGGCATGAGCCGTTCCTCTGTGCCTTGGAGGTGTTTTGCTGCCCTTCCGCTAACGTCTTGTCTGATTTGGTTTTTATTGCCGCCAGGGGGTTCATAACAGACAGGCACTTTCAATGTCAACAGAAGATACTGACAGGCTCACTCTGATAAAATCAGCAAAGTGTGGATTAACCACAACCTTTCCACACCACCAAATGACAGCAGCACACAAAGTGTTTTTAATCTTCAAAATTTGAATGAGGCCCACCAGTTGTTGCCTTCAAGGGTGTATGAATGACCCTCCTTACATTTTTTTTTTTTGCTTTGCACTATATTGAGAGCCTTTATGAGTACAGAAGTACCACAACTATGGTTTCCTAATTAGAGATGAGCGAATTTGCCCGGGATCCCTCTTATTCGGCAAGCTACAGCGCTTGCCGAACAAGCTGCAGAGGGAACCCGGCTTCCTGGATTGTGCTGGTCGATCAGCTGATCGGTGCCTCGCTGAATGTGTCGCGGCTCTGTGACAGGCACGACACATGCATGGAGAGCCAAACAAACGAAGAAAAAAAAATGGAGTGCTGCTTTCATTTTTTTCCTCTGTCTGGATTGAGGCAAGTATTGGATGCTATGTTGAGGAAGTGTGCACCCACTTATTGTGCTATTCCATTCTTTTGTATATCTATTTATCTCATATTTGTCATCTATCTCACATCTATCATCTAATTATCTATCCCATATCTATCTATTATCTATCCATCTAATATCTATCTCTCATATCTATCTGTCATCTATCAATATATTATCTATGTATCTCACATCTCTCATATCTATCCAATATCTAGCAATCTATTATCTATCTACCCATCTAATATCTATCTATCTATGTATCTCTCATATCTATCTATACTAATGTCAGCAATAAATTCTCCCATGATATCAGCATCGCTGTATGAGAACCCGGCTTTATAGGGGGTATTGGGAATCCTTAAAGGGATATTAGAACCACCTCCCCATTCACGGTCTGTAAAACGTTTACACTGGAATAGTAATTTGAGTTAATGCATTTCGGGGGTAAGTGGAGGGTCTTCCTAAACTTTGATGTGAAGTCCTGTCTGGTCGGACCACTCACTGAATACCTTGTCTGGCCTAGACAGACCATTCTTTGATCACAGAAAATCATTTCTTTACCTACATGCTTAGAAGAACTGCATTGGGAATATCACTGGTTGTAGGAGCTAATTCTACCAGACGAGCTGATTTGTGCCAGCTGTTGGTAATATAATTAAATCACTGCCCTGTAATCAGGGTGGATCAGCTAATTTCTTTCATCATTTCCAATTCAGAGTCCATTAGCAGTGAGGGAGATAAGAGAGGAAATTCCTGGGGTCTTCCTTGGTTCTAAAAGACAAAACAGTAAATTAGCAGAATTCTTAAAAATTCTCCTCAATATCATATAAAGTCAAAGGGTTTTTTATTGTCTGAATCTATTATTTGATGATCTGGATAACATGAAAAAAAAATCATTTTTTTCTGAATTCTTGATAAGATCGCTGTTTTATACAAAAGTAAATTATTATGTTTAAGGCCAGCTTAAAGGAATACAGAAAATGTACAAAAAGTGAAACTAGGACTTCTTTTCTTTGTTCCTATATGGTCTTATTTTACAAACAAAACTGAGAAATATATAAAGAAATGCTGTCTCAGATCAACCAAGTTCCCTTTCCTCATCCTGGTGACATATACATGTACTGATGATGGTACTGGTGTTGTATTTGTTTACTGATGGTGGTTCTTGTGATATATTTATGTACTGATTGAGGTTCTGGTGACTCATTAATGTACTGATGATTGTCTAGGTGATGTATTCATGTACTGATGGTGGTTCTGGTGATGCATTTATCCACTGATGGTAGTTCTAGTGATCTATTTATTTACTGATGATGGTTCAAGTGCTATATTTACAGTGACTTGCAAAAGTATTCACCCTCTTTGCTTTTTACCTACTTTGTTACACTACAACCTGTGTTTAAATATTTTGTAATCCGATTTGTGTGAGGCATGAGCTCTAAATAGTCTAAGGCTGGTTTCACATTTGCGGTTGTGTCCGCAGCATACATCCGCATGCTTTTTGATTTGATATCTTTAACACTGTGGACGCAGGTGCATGCTTTCGCCTGTGTTTGCTTACACATGCGTCTTTTCGCGATGTGCGGCTGGGCGCGGCTAATGCACCATGTTGAAATTTTTGAGACGGCAAATTTCTGTCAAATACACGCAGGCACGAGGATGAGTGTTAAAAAAAATGCATTACTGTCTATGGGAACGCATGTGTACGCATGTCTTTGCGTATGCATGCGTTCGATGCGCTTGCATACTTCGGACTGCACATGTCCAGGAACTGATTTAGACACACCCATTGAGACACGCCCACCTGGAAATATCAAACGCATGCGCATAAAAAAGCGCAAATGCATTTTTTTCCATCATGCGTCAGCTGATGCGGGTAAAAAAAAAAAACGCTGCGTTTGTAGACAAGACGCTGCGGACTCAACCGCAAATGTGAAACTAGCCTAAGTTAGTGAAGTGGTTGCATGGATAGATACTCCAATCTCAGCTTGGGAACTCTGCAGATCCTCTAGGGTTACCTTTTGGTCTCTGCGCTGCCTCTCTGATTGAGCCTGGAGGGCATTAGAGTTTTGGCAGGTTTGTTGTGGTACCATGGTCTTTCCATTTGATGATAATGGCTTTGAGGGATCGTCAGAGATTGGGATTTTCTTTTTATTTATAACCAAACCCTGACTTGTACTTAACAACTTTGCACCTGACTTGTTTGGAGATCTCCTTGGTCTTCATGGGTTTTGGTTAGTGGCGACTTTTGCTTAATGGTGTTGCAGCCTCTGTGGCCTTTCAGAAAATATGTTTATGTGCTGACAGCCATGTGACAAGTAGATTAAACACAGGGGGACGTCCTGTCACCAAACATGTGACTTAAGGTACCTTCACACTGAACGATATCGCTAGCGATCCGTGACGTTGCAGCATCCTGGCTAGCGATATCTGTTATGACCTGGTGGTTAGGAGCACCCGGAATGACCTGATAGTTAAAACTCATGCAGGACAAGCTCTGGGATATGGGAGCTCTGCTGACCGCAGGCCCTAATCCTATCACACACACTAGAAATAGCCGTGGAGCGCTCCTGACGCTCCCTAGGCGCCTCGTCACAGCCTAAGAGCTAGCTAGCCCTAGAGAAGAAAATAAAGCCTACCTTGCCTCAGAGAAATTCCCCAAAGGAAAAGGCAGCCCCCCACATATATTGACTGTGAGTAAAGATGAAAGTCACAAACGCAGAAATGAAACAGGTTTCAGCAAAGGGAGGCCAGACTTACTAAATAGACAGAGGATAGGAAAGGAAGCTTTGCGATCAGCACAAAAAACCACGCAGAGTGTGCAAAAAGACCTCCGCACCGACTAACGGTGCGGAGATGCCACTCTGCATCCCAGAGCTTCCAGCTAGCAAGACAAAATCATGATATCCAGCTGGACAAGAAAACAATGAACGAATTAGATACTATCAGGAACTTAGCTTTTGCTGGAGTAGACAGGTCACCAGAAAGATCCAAGAGCGAACTGAACCAATGCAGAAACATTGACAGCTGGCATGGAGTAACGATCTAAGTGGAGTTAAATAGAGCTGCAAACCAAAGGATAAACCCCGTCACCTGTGTAAGGAACCTCAGAAGCAGCAGCTCCACTCACAGCCACCAGAGGGAGCCCACGGACAGAACTCACCGAAGTACCATTCACGACCACAGGAGGGAGCTCGACAACAGAATTCACAACAGATATCGTTGTGTTTGACATGCAGCAGCGATCTGGCTCCTGCTGTGCCATCGTTGGTCGGCGCAGAAAGTCCAGAACTTTATTTTGTCGCTGGATCTCCTGCAGACATTGCTGAATCGGCGTGTGTGACGCCGATTCAGCGATGTCTTCACTGGTAACAAGGGTAAACATCGGGTTACTAAGCGCAGGGCCGCGCTTAGTAACCCGGTGTTTACCCTGGTTACCAACGTACACGTATAAAAAAACCAAACAGTACATACTTACATTCCGGTGTCTGTCCTCTCCGGCGCTCTGCTTCTCTGCACTGTGTAAGCGCAGCGGCCGGAAAGCACAGCAGTGACGTCACCGCTGTACTCTGCTTTCCGGCCGGCGCTTAGTGCAGAGAAGCAGAGCGCTGGAGAGGACAGACACCGGAATGTAAGTATGTACGTTTTTTTTTTTTTTACGTTTACGCTGGTAACCAGGGTAAACATCGGGTTACTAAGCGCGGCCCTGCGCTTAGTAACCCGATGTTTACCCTGGTCACCAGGGGACTTAGCATAGTTGGTCGCTGGAGAGCTGTCTGTGTGACAGCTCTCCAGCGACCACACAGCGACGCTGCAGCGATTGGGATCGTTGTCTAGATCGCTGCGTCGCTTAATGTGACGGTACTTTTATAAAGGGAATTGCTTGCACCAGAAATTTTTAGGTGCTTCATAGCAAAAGCGGTGAATACATATTTTTAGTCATTTGATCCCATAAATTTAATTTATTCCTATATTTTTCTCACTGCACTTTACCAACTCAGACTATTTAGTGCTGATGCCTCGCACACAAATTGGATTACAAAAATATTTACACACAGGTTGTAATGAAACAAAATAGGTAAAAGCCAGGGGGTGAATAGTTTTGCAAACGGCTGTATAATAGTGTTTTCTTATTGGGTAGAGGTTCCTTTGTCACTGTAATGTATCTGCCACTCCTTGAACCCAAATACATTATTGGTCAACCCCACTAATTAAGGCTGCTTTCACACATCAGGTTTTTTGTTTCAGGCTAAATCTGGCTCTCGGGAGAAAAACCGGAACCGGAAAAAATAAAAACCGTATCCGGTTTTTCCATTGACTTGTATTAGCGCCGGATTGCCCAGTGTTCCTTCCGGCGCTTCCGGCTGTTTGCTAGAATGGAAGCCTATGGGAGCCGGAAGGTGCCGGATGCAGAAAATGGCGGATCCGGCAGCCTGATCCGGTTTTTTAAACTGAGCATGCTCCAAAAAATTTTTTATCCAATAATCTAGATAGGCTAGCCGGATCCATCAAAAAAACGGATCCGTCGCATCAGTTTTTCACAATCTGCGCCGAATCCAGTTTTTCCAACATTTGCCGGATTTAGCCTGAAACAAAAAATGATGAGGTCTGAAAGTAGCCTAATGGGCCCAGGCAGGTGAAAAACAAATACTCATCTCCCGGCCCGACTGTGCCCCTCAGTACTGCTTCTTCTCTTAGCATAAACAAAAACTGCCGCTGTTTTCCCTCAGTATTTACGTGATGCTCCCTATGGATGGTGATACCAGAAGTATGGAGGAGGCAAATAATGTTTTTTGGGTTTTTTTTTCCACCACTCTGTGCCTATTAATAGGGGGGTTGTTTTTGCTTTTTGTGATGATCTAGCCAGTGTCGGCAGTAATGGATTGTCTCAATGGGATATAAAGTAGAAGCACAGGGTGCATTTTTATGGCCACACCGGTATTGACTTCCACGATCCCATATGTTGTGAGTTAACGTCAAAGGCAAAGAATTGAAAGCAGGCGGGTGGAGACATTTATAAGATGACCATTTCCTTTCTCGCTGTCACATGGCAAGTTCACAATTCGTAAATATTTCAGACTCTCTATAACAAATCCATGAAAGGTACCAGGCCAGTGAGTTTATAGGAACTAGTAAATTTTATCACAAACTGTTTGTGCAAAAGGAATAGCCACATTCCTAAGTAATCAGCACTAAACTGGTTGTAAAAGAAGGATTTTAATTTTATTTATTGCATGAAAAAGGCTTCGATAACCAGTGGTTCTCCAGCCCTGTTAAGAGTAAAATGCCAAACTTTGGATTCCTCTTCTACCCATGTTTTACCCTTTAAGGACTAGAATTTTAACCTTAAAGTAAATCTCCATCTTTTGTAATTTTGCATATTAAGGTCTGAAAACCTGCTTTGAGCAGTTTCTCAATATATGTGTATAAAGGATGTGTTTTGTTTTTCTTAAACCCAAGCTCCAAATTACTTGTAGTCACAACGAGAGGGAGCTCACTGTAGCCTGTTAGGCCGGGGTCACACTTGCGAGTGCAAAGCGAGAAACTAGCGCAAGTCTCTTGCCTCAATACCCGGCACTGCCACCGGCACTTGGGACCAGAGCGTTCGGCTGCACGTATTTCTATGCAGCTGAACACTTCTGGTCCCGAGTGCCGGGTATTGAGACGAGAGACTCGTGCGAGTTTCTCGCATTGCACTGGGAAGTGTGACCCCGGCCTTAGACTCGAATCTGCTACCTCTAGTGGTGGCTGCAAGAAGCAAGCATGTTAGATCTCAAATTTTACTCAACGTAAGGGCTTTGGAACTTTGCATCAAAAAAGAATGTTAGAACTACTAAAAGGAGAAATGAGAATTTTTTACTCCCAGTAGAATTGTGCACCTATTTAGATTTAAAAAAAAAAAAAAGTAATAAAAAAAGGGTTGTCCAGTCTGAAAAAAGTGTGCAGTCACTTTGCGGCATACTTCTGAATAATCACTCAGTCAGGATTCTACGAAAGCGAACTATCATGTGAGCACAAATATGTTTCTGGTCACATACCAACTAGACGAGCTCGCCTCGATACAAGTGAATCGATACATACCGAGAAGTCTAGTCTGCACTAATAAAGTGCAAATTATTCCAGAAAACTGGAGAAACAATCATGATGAGTTAGGTCCAAACAGTCTGTAACAGGCACATGATGCAAAACTTTTAATAAAAACCATGTGATGCGAAAACTATTTTAAGTCCAAAATACATGCATTTAGGTGAAAAAAAAAAGTCGTCAGATTCCCTTAAAGATAACTAAATCTACCAATAACTGGATATAGCTTCACCAGGGGACAACATTCCTGTAACATTATGTCAAGTATTATTTGAGAAATAAGTATAAAAAATAAAAAAACAACATTAAAACCCCAATCCAGCCAACCTGGCAGCGGTCCAGCGGAGAACATTTGGGAAGCATTACAGGCCTTATCACAGGTAGCCTACCTTATAAAATCTGCTCCTGTACGTTTGCCTTTCCTGTACGCGGAGCACAAGGTTACCCTCGTTCTATACATTTGCGCTAGGAAATGCAATCTATTATACAGAAGGAATGTCTGCGAGCTGAACGCTCTTCATTATTTTGTAAAGCCTACGTTTTTATCCTTTAATCTAAAAGCAACACACGGGGGTTCAGCCCGGTGCCCCTTTCACGGGAAGGAAAAGCAGATTTGCACATTTTAAAAATCTCCAGTAGGTAAAAATTGTAAAAGGACATATTGTTCCAATGTACATTTATTACAAAGCATTATGTGCCGGCTGTGGGCAATTTCAGACTAAACTGTTAAACGGTGTGCAATATGGCACATACCTTCACTTGGGGATAGCTTTTTTTTTTATTTACAGGTTCAAACAGCTACATCAGAAACCGCAATCTGATCTCACCTAATTTCTCTTCATTGTGCTCTTACACGTTACAATAGGCCACATCAGAGACATAGAACAATTCGCTCTAGTTTTTCTGCCATAAATCAGCAGGCTATGAAGCGTGTATTGTTTATACTGGCAAATTGCCTCTACGGAGAGGAAGAGGGCTACAACTCTAGTGCCATTTACTGTAAGTAGCAATCCTAAAAGTCAATATCCTTGTCCAATGACCTAGGATAAAAGCCAAACCAGATTTTTCATTTCGCAGACACGCATTTCGGGGTGCTGCCCCTCATCAGTGCAAAGCAAGACATCGGATTTGGCTGTATGAGAGGCCTCCGACTGAGCCGAAGGGGTAACATCTCCTCTCCTTGTGGAGAGTGACATGACTGACATGAATATACACAAGGACACCTCCACATTCCCCCTACAGGAGCTTTTTCTAATGTTCCATTCTAAATCCACACCTATTAAGACAGAGTTGGTCCCTTTGCAGCTAAAACATATTCTGCTTTTATGGGAAGACTGGCTACAAGATTCTGGAGGTATCTATGGGAGTTTTTGCCCTTTCATCCAGAAGAGCATTTGTGAGGTCAGACATTGATGCGGTTGGAGGCCAGGCTCACAATCTCCGTTCTAGCTCATTCAAAATGTGTTGGATGGCGGGTTTGAAGTCCAGGTTCTGCGCACCCAGTCATGTTCTTCAAACCAAACTCCCGCAACCAATTTTTTTTGGACCTTGGATACTGGGCACGGGGAACAGAAAAGGGCCTTCCCCAAAGTGTTCCTACAAAGGCGGAAGCTACTATTCGCCAAAATGTCTAGTATGCTATCCCATGAAAAAAAAAAAAAAAGACCATTATTCAAATTTTACAGCTGTCCCAATGCAGGCAATGCTCTCCTTGTTTTCACCAAACCTAGACTCATCTATCACACAACAGATAAAATGATAGTGTAATAAAAAAAAGCATGAGAAAAAAAAAGGGTCCAATACATTAAAAGGTTATTCACATCTTTGTAAAGTGACAGAGGGTGGTAGCCGTGGATGAGTTGCTGCTTAATCACACCCTGGCACTTTACAGGAAAATTGTCTCCCAGGCCCGATATGCTACCTAGTGTAGGGTGCGTCACGCTCGCCTGTAGGCCGTAGGCCCCCAGTATCTCCAGGAGCCTCCGCACATAACTCAGGGGACACACAGTTCATTTCAACAAGCTAAAGTTTACTGGATGGTTCAAGCTCATCTTATCGTAACACGCAGTATTGGGCATGACACATCTCCTTAATACAGTGCATCTTCAGCATTACTATCTGGTCCTCCTGGACTATCCCTATATTTACTATTTCTTTCAGCCCCGGGGATTTCCTATCAGTTACCTTCCCTTATCGTGGCTCCACGTCCGTAGTCTCATGTACACCAGAGGGTAAGGCACTCTTCATAATATCTGTACTGATCTTTGAGCTTCAGACGTTGAAGGAAGGTCCGCAAAGAATTCCAATAAAGGCCCCTTCACATTAAGCGACGCTGCAGCGATACCAACAACGATCCGGATCGCTGCAGCGTCGCTGTTTGGTCGCTGGAGAGCTGTCACACAGACCGCTCTCCAGCGACCAACGATGCCGGTAACCAGGGTAAACATCGGGTAACTAAGCGCAGGGCCGCGCTTAGTAACCCGATGTTTACCCTGGTTACCTTCCTAAAAGTAAAAAAAAACAAACACTACATACTTACCTAACGCTGTCTGTCCCCGGCGCTGTGCTCTGCACTCCTCCTGTACTGTCTGTGTGAGCACAGCGGCCGGAAAGCAGAGCGGTGATGTCACCGCTCTGCTTTCCGGCTGACCGACGCTCACAGTCAGTGCAGGAGGAGTGCAGAGCACAGCGCTGGAGGACAGACAGCGTTAGGTAAGTATGTACTGTTTGTTTTTTTACTTTTAGGATGGTAACCAGGGTAAACATCGGGTTACTAAGCGCGGCCCTGCGCTTAGTTACCCGATGTTTACCCTGGTTACCAGTGAAGACATCGCTGGATCGGTGTCACACACGCCGATCCAGCGATGTCCACGGGAGATCCAGCGACGAAATAAAGTTCTGGACTTTCTTCAGCGACCAACGATCTCCCAGCAGGGGCCTGATCGTTGGTCGCTGTCACACATAACGATATCGCTGCTACGTCACAAAAAGCAACGATATCGTTAACAATATCGTTATGTGTGAAGGTACCTTTAGGCTTTCCACTGCCCCGAACGATAGAGGATTGCCCACTACAATTTGAACTTGCCCTTGGTTACTTTACTTTCCTATCTGATCATCTAAAAAAAGCAGTCCCTTTTTACTGGGGCTTTCCCCTCCCACTATGGATTGGTCCAAAATTTTAACCAGGTCTGAAACTGACAAATATACTTTTACAAACATTATGCATAGAATTTGCATACATGATCAGTACAAGTTGTAGCTGTCAGCCAGGCTGGTTTGCCAGAGACCAAATACAGTTGGACTCATGAGATCTCTCCCTCTTTAGCTTTACAGACAAAATGCTAATTTTAGTACCTACATTATACAGCCATTCTGACATGCATTATGAAAGTAAGTACATCAAGTCTAAGAGATCCATTTAATAATGCATGCAGCTAGCAGTATTCTGAAATTTGGTGACAGACCCGCTTTAATAAAGAATCAAGCGTCATAGCCTAAGGAGAGACTCGGGTTATTTTTTAACCCTTTCATGACTGAATATAGATGGCCAGAGCAAAATTTGACTTTTTGGAATGGTGTGTTCTGAAAATTGGGAATTATTCGTAATGCATCTAAGATTTTTATTTTATTTTCATAAATTATTTTAGTATACCTTTCCACCTCCTTGTTTCCCCTGTATCCCCACCCTACTATTTCTCTACAATGCCAGAGCTGTCAATCAAAGAAGAGGAAGGTGGAAATAGAGGGAAAACAAGCAGGTGGGAAGGAGCACTTAAATGTTTGGCCACACCAAGGGTGCACCCAGCGCCTGGATTTGGTTTGAACAGTCATTCTGTGCTGACACATCCCCTTTAAAAGGTAATCTGTCAGATCCCCTGATTCCGCTAACGTGGCGATCTAGGTGTGGATTTCTTTATTCTAATATGGTGTTTCATGCGACTTACCAATGCTGCAGTGTTCGCAAAATGAAATTTCATCCTGCAGTGTCGCATATACTAATGAAGTAGGACTAGTCCAGCGGGGCGCCCCTTATCCTGGTCTAGTCCTACCTATGAGCTTCTAATCACGCTTCCCTGGGCTCAAAGGACACAATGGTCTAAAGTAAACAGTCAGTGTATGATGCCTGTTAAACAAGGGCTAGGGAGGCGTAATTAATAAAATCCAAGTGAGACTTTGCGTCTGGAGGAGAGAAGGTTTTTCCACCAACATAGAAGAGGATTCTTTACTGTTAGGGCAGTGAGAATCTGGAATTGCTTACCTGAGGAGGTGGTGATGGCGAACTCAGTCGAGGGGTTCAAGAGAGGCCTGGATGTCTTCCTGGAGCAGAACAATATTGTATCATACAATTATTAGGTTCTGTAGAAGGACGTAGATCTGGGGATTTATTATGATGGAATATAGGCTGAACTGGATGGACAAATGTCTTTTTTCGGCCTTACTAACTATGTTGACACTGCACATTAATAGCTATGATATTTTTCAGACTATAAGATGCACTCCAGGTCTTGAAAGTAGAAAATAGGAAAAACTTATTTCCTACTAATTAATACTTTGGAGGTGTAAAGAAGTGGAGGGGTCAATATCACTCATTTTAATCCAATAGGTTAGAATAGGGAAGTACACAGTATATACTCATGTATGAGCCGAGTTTTTCAGCACTTTTTTTTGTGCTGAAAACACCCCACCTCGGCTTATACACAAGTCATTGTCCCAGATAGACAGCGGGGGAGGTGGAGTGGCGGAGCAGCAGGTCACAGAGGCAGAAGGTGGCTGCAGCTAAAGCCTGTTGCTAAAGAGAGATGAATATTCACTGTGCTGACAGTGAATATTCATTTCTCTTATAGCGCGCACAGTTACAGCCGCAGCCTTCCAGCACACATCCTACTCACTTTCCCTGCGTGTCCTCGCTGCATCTCGTTCATTCTGGCTCTTCCTGCCGAGCAATTACGTGGTCCTGCCCATTAAGGGAATGAACATTCACGCCTCAACCACTCCCATAGGCGTGGAGTAAATATTCATTCCCTTAATGAGCAGGACCACGTGATCGCTCGGCAGGAAGAGCTGCTGGCGCCAGAAAAACTGTATTTTCGGACTATAAGACACATCTGGGTTTTAGAGGTCTAAAATAGGGAAAAAATATTTGAAGCAAAAAAAAAAAAATTGGTAAAATTCAATAACATACTATTATGTGTGGTGTTATTATATATAATAGTATGTTATTATATTGGAAGCAGCGGGTAGAAGATGGTGCTGCGGGACCAGTGCGGTGAGTATAAGAATGGGGGCACAGGGCTTATATTCAAAGCACCACTCCAGAACTGAAAAATAACACTGGAATGCTGCTTTAAGATGCCATTGGGAGAACTATAACTCCCAGCATGCCCTGCAGATCCTATGGCATGCTGGGAGTTATAGTTCAACACAGGAGTGGCAGAGTGCTTTATTGTGTGTTGTAAAGACTAACCTTTTAATTGTGGCAGCCAGCCAATTACTGTGGTGAGCTGAAACGCTGGAGCATCCCATGACTGCACACACAGAGCCCTCCCTCTTGTTACCTCTCCACAGCACAGGTCATAAGAGGAAGCCTGCAGATTCTAGTGTGGGATCTCAAGGACCTGTGATGACATCAGAAGAGGGAGGGCTCTGTGCTGTCATGTGATGCTCCAGCCCGCCCACTTCATGACATCACACAGGTCCTTATGCCTCAGTATTCAGCATCCAACCCAGCCCAGGCAGGTATGCAGGGAAATTGTCCCCTCTGGCCCCTGCTGCTGCCCTCTCCTCCACCGGACACACAGATCTCCTTAGCCGCTGCAGGAATCCAGCGCTGGGGAAACCATGTGTGTTTCAGTGAAGGGCTATTCATTTGCTGCTCACTGCTCAGCTGACAGGTGGGCAGGGAAGCGGCTAATGAATATTCACTGCAATTTAATCATCGGGACCACATGGTTTCTCGAAACCAGAGCTGGGACATTTTTCTGCCTCCTGTAAGTGGGATCACAGTGCGATCCCACTAGCCGCTGCCCACCCTCCCCACATGCTACATTCCGACCATAAGACGCACCCGCACTTTCCTCCCAAATTTGGAGGAAAAAAAAGTGCGTCTTATGGTGGGAAGAATACAGTAGATGCAGCAAGGGCACACATTGATGCAGTAATTGATACAAAAGGAGCCCCAAACAAGTACTGAGTGCATTTACTGAACATTTCAGTAGGCCAACATTTCGGATTTTAAAATCATTTTTCAAGCTGGTGTTATAAAGTATTCTAATTTACTGAGATAATGACTTTTGGGTTTTCATTGGCTGCAAGCCATAATCATCAACATTAACAGAAATAAACACTTGAAAGAGATCACTCTAATGACTCTATATGAGATTCACTTTTTGTATTGAAGAACTAAAATAAATTAACTTTTTGATGATACTCTAATGAGAAGCACCTGTATAATCAGTGCTTTGCATGTGTAGTTTTCTGTACTTGTATTTAGCTAATAAATTAATGAAAAAAAAATAGTTTAGGGTCCTCATTATTAATAGCCAGCTGAGGAAAAGCAAACAGCTGTGAACTGGTGTTATTATTCTGGGGAGGGGCCAATATCCATGGATCTTCCCAACAGATAAGCTTTCTGCTTAGCCTTTACTTGTTAGTAAAGGGGGACATCTCACCCCAGAAATTGATGTGGTATCCCCCCTATTTTTAATAACAAGCAAAGTCTAATCAGACAGCTGAGGGCTATTTTTAATAGGATGGGGTCATGGATACTGACCCCTTCCCAGACAAATAAACACCAGCCTTCAGCCGCTCGAGAAATGGCGTAGCCATTAGATGAGACAGTTCTGGTGCTAAGCCTCGGCTCTTACCAATTGCCCTAAAGCGTTGGAAATTGGGGCATTGGTTTTGGGGTTGATGTCAGATTTTGTCATGTCTGCTGACATCAAGTCCAGGGGTTAGTAATGGAGAGATAAGTAAATAAGGCAGCACACTGCAGCGCTGAAACATGCAAACATGAAACACGAAAATTGAACTGCATTACTGCACTAGAAATATGAAAAATGAGAGTGTTTAGCGCATAACAATAGCCAATTTATGTGTACCTGGTAGCCACTTTAGGGCATCTCTCTTATACCAGGTCCTACACTTTCCTTTCCTCGCCGAGAATAAACGTCTCCATCTGAATGGGTACCTGTGAAACCTCTTCTTAGACTAAAATTATCTCTCTCTGTGGAGGGGTTATGGATCTGTTGCAATTAAAACACCTGTGGCTAAGAGGCGGAGTGCACAATCAGAAGGCTAAAGAATACATTTCAAACCCCTCCACAGAGAGAGAGAATTTTAGTCTAAGAAGAGGTTTCACAGGTACCCATTCAGATGGAGACGTTTATTCTCAGCGAGGAAAGGAAAGTGTAGGACCTGGTATAAGAGAGATGCCCTAAAGTGTCTACCAGGTACACACAAATTGGCCATTTTTATGCGCTAAACGCTCTCATTTTTCATATTTCTACTGCAGTAATGCAGTTCAATTTTGGTGTTTCATGTTTGCATGTTTCAGCGCTGCAGAGTGCTGCCTTATTTACTTGACTGTATACGAGTTGGTGACTCTAGGTTCAGCACCTGTTCACACTTAGTCTATGTTTGGATGTGATGGTCAGTTTTTTTAAAAAAGTAATGGAGAGATGTCCGTCAGATACACCCAGCAATCCACATTTTGCCAGGGAATCTTCCAAATAAATATCGGATTTGTCCAGTTTGAAAAGCCCAATATTTCATAACCTTTAACCAGAATCATTCTTTAAAAGTGAACGTTGGTCATGACTGATCTGACAAAATGTTACTAACGTGCTGTTGGGCGTTGTAGCCATGATCCTACATCATTCTCCCTCAGCTCCAGCTGCATCAAGAGCGGCTTACCAAATTCTCCCAGCTGTGGCGTCCTTTTATTCCACACTGAGTAATTTCACAGATAAATCTTTTTGCATCAGGAGTTTGTTTCTTTTTTTACTTAAATAAGTAGCCTCTTTTTTTTTTCGTTTTTGTGCTTCTATTCTCCCTTCTCTTGACTATTTTACCATCTACGTAGATCTTTTGGGGGACAGGTTGTAATTTTGAATGACACCATTCACATCTCCATATAAATGTATTAAAGAGCAAGGGAAAAAAATGCAAGTTCGGTAAAGGAGATTAAAAAAAAACAATGGAAGACAAAGCATTTTTTTTTTTTAACATTCACTACTCAGGGAAAATTCTTCAGCTCAGCACAATTACAGAGATATCAAACTTGTATATTTTTTTTTATTTTAGTGGTTTAAAAAAAATCCAGAACTTTTGGAGAAAAACAAAACATTTGTCGGTGTCACATTTGAGACCTGGAACGTGTTATCACAAGGGCTTGTTTTCTGTGTATCGAGCTGTAGCTTTTTCATTCATTTTTTTTTTTTTGGGGGGGGGAGGGGGGAGGAGGAGAAGTGAAGTCACCAAAATTCATCAATTCTGGAGGTTTTCTTTTATTTACGACTAGCTGAAGAGCCCGGCGTTGCCTGGGCATAGTAAATATCTGTGGTTAGTTATAGCACCTCACTTCTCTTATTTTCCCATCACGCCTCTCATTTTCCCCCTCACATCTCTCATTTTCTCCCTCACTCCTCTCATTCCCCCCTAACACTTGTCATTTCGACCTCACATCTGTCATTTTCCGATCACTCCACCATTTTCCCTCACTCCTCATTTTGCAATCACACTTTTTCATTTTCACCTCAGTATATACATGTTTGTCATCTCCCTTATATAGTATACACCTGTATGTCATCTCCTGTATATAGTATATACCTGTTTGTCATCTCCCCTGTATATAGTATATACCTGCTGTGTCATCTCCCCTGTATATAGTATATACCTGTATGTCTTCTTCTATATATAGTATATATCTGTGTCATCTCCTCCTGTATATAGTATATACCTGTATGTCATCTTCTATATAGCATATACCTGTATGTCATCTCCTCCTGTATATAGTATATACCTGTAGGTCATCTGCTCCTGTATATAGTATATACCTGTAGGTCATCTCCCCTGTATATAGTATGTACCTGTATGTCATCTCCTCCTGTATATAGTATATATCTGTGTGTCATCTCCTCCTGTATATAGTATATATCTGTGTGTCATCTCCTCCTGTATATAGTACATACCTGTGTGTCATCTCTTCCTGTATTAGACCTCGTTCACACGTTATTTGCTCAGTATTTTTACCTCAGTATTTGTAAGCTAAATTGGCAGCCTGATAAATCCCCAGCCAACAGGAAGTCCTCCCCCTGGCAGTATACATTAGCTCACACATACACATAAAAGACAGGTCATGTGACTGACAGCTGCCGTATTTCCTATATGGAACATTTGTTGCTCTTCTAGTTTGTCTGCTTATTAATCAGATTTTTATTCTTGAAGTATAATACCAGACTTGTGTGTGTTTTAGGGCGAGTTTCGTTTGTCAAGTTGTGTGTGTTGAGTTGCGTGTGGCGACATGCATGTAGCGACTTTTGTGAGATGAGTTTTGTGTGGCGAGTTGCATGTGACAGGTTAGTGTAGCAAGTTGTGTGCAGCGAGTTTTGCGCGTGGTGAGTTTTATGTGTAGTACCTTTTGAGTATGTGCAAGTTTTGCATGTGTTGCAACTTTTGTGCATGTGGCAATTTTTCCGCGTGTGCAAGTTTTGCGTGTGGCGAGTTTTCCATGAGGTGAGTTTTGCACTTGTGGCGAGTTTTGCGTGAGCCTAGTTTTTGCATGTGGCGAGTTTTGCGCATGGCGAGTTTTGAGCAGCGACTTTTGTGTTTCGACTTTTATGTGGCGAGGTTGGTGTATGTGTGGTGAAATGTGTGCTGAGGGTGATATGTGTTCAAGCACATTTTGTGTGTGTGTTCATATCACCGTGTGTGGAGAGTATCCCATGTCGGGGCCCCACCTTAGCAACTGTACGGTGTATATACTCTTTGGCGCCATCGCTCTCATTCTTTAAGTCCCCCTTGTTCACATCTGGCAGCTGTCAATTTGCCTCCAACACTTTTCCTTTCATTTTTTCCCATTATGTAGATAGGGGCAAAATTGTTTGGTGAATTGGAAAGCGCGGGGTTAAAATTTCGCCTCACAACATAGCCTATGACGCTCTTGGGGTCCAGACATGTGACTGTGCAAAATTTTGTGGCTGTAGCTGCGACGCCTCCAACACTTTTCCTTTCACTTTTTCCCCATTATGTAGATAGGGGCAAAATTGTTTGGTGAATTGGAAAGCGCGGGGTTAAAATTTCGCCTCACAACATAGCCTATGACGCTCTCGGGGTCCAGACGTGTGACTGTGCAAAATTTTGTAGCTGTAGCTGCGACGGTGCAGATGCCAATCCCGGACACACACACACATTCAGCTTTATATATTAGATATATCTGTGTGTCATCTCCTCCTGTATATAGTATATACCTGTATGTCATCTTCTATATAGCATACATACACACACATTCAGCTTTATATATTAGATGTTTATGGTTACAGTCAATTTTATATTTTGACAGATACGGATGCAGAGAAACCAAATAGGATAGGGAAAAAGAAAAAAAACAACTTTATTATCAGACTGGTTAAAGGTAGATGATTTAAAGGGGTTGTCGAAGACTACTTTTTTTTTTTTTTTTTACTGTGTTGTTGAGTAGTTAGAAACTACCTGCCTGTTCTATTAGGTGCCGTCTCAGAGCGGTCACAGTTTGCTCCTGCCAGCAACTCAGCTACTCCACGTCAACAGAATAGCTCTTCTTCCCGTCTGCTCTGTTGACGGGTGTAACTTCAGATGTCATGGTGATTGACCGCTGGCTCCCTGCAGGGAGGCAGTGGGGAGCCAGTGGTCAATCAGCATGATTTCCGCAGTCACACCCCATCAACAGAGCAGAAGAGACGCCGTTGCACTGTCGAGGTCATTGGCAGAATCGCCGGCAGGGGCAGTCTGGGACCGCTCTATGCTGGCAGACAGCAGTGCCAGGCATAAGAGGCAGGTAGTTAGCAACTAGCTGCCTGTTCTCAGGCACACAGTAAAAAGATTATTATAATCCTGGATAAACCCTTTAAGTTTTGTTTTATTTTTTAAAAAACATTTTTAACTTCCAAAACACATCACCGGTCGCCAAACGTTGAACTAAAAGTATTTTTAAGGCGCTTTCTTAATTTATTTGTTTTCTTTTAGATGCACCGAAACAACAAACATTTGGATGTAAAAGGTGAACTTGCCTTTTAAAGTTTTCAAGAAGTTCAGAAGTCCACAAAGAAAACTTCTACAGGAGAACACAGAGGGAACAAAGCGCTCAGCACCAGATTTCATTACAATACCCGATTTTAGCAGCACAGAAAATGAAAAAAATCAGGGACGTCTATTACAATTCAATTTATTTGGTACTGCAATGGAGTAGCAATCAGGACTTCTATAAAAGGGACTTCATAGATAGAGCATTAATATATAAGATCTGGACTCTCTTTATACTGTACGGGGAGTGTTAGCTCATGCTCTGTAACGGAGGAGGAATACAATACAAGCAGACATCTGTTAGCAGCACTGATCCACAATCAGCCAACCTTTACGTCAAAACTGGCCACGAAAGAATAAGAAGAATAAAACCGGAGAGCATAAAAAGCCGCGGTATTCTACAACGGAGGGCGGGCGGCCGCCGACGTCCAATGTCCCCAGTGCACACGTTCTTCTCCATCACTTGTGAGAATAAAAATCACCAAAGACTAAACCTTGAATTATCCTTCTTTGTCCGATGGTAAAAGGACATTCAACTGGAGGTCTAGTCCGGGGAAAGCTGAGCAGCAACCCATATGGCTATTATTACCGCGAACACAGGGGTCGACACTCGGCATTACAGTGAAAGACACCCTGGAACGGGCAATGACCGTATTCTCGCCCGGTACGACCTCAGATGTATGCAGAAGTAATACAGTGCCCACAGACACTGTGGCCACTGGACCAAATTTGTGCCTTTTATTTTTGGCCAACTTCTGCAGCATACGACAGCGAATATAGCACCTAAAGCTTTATAGTGAGCCGCCCACCAGGACTCCGTACATCACTGTCCCCCACATACAACAATCCTATATGTATGAAGGGGATAGGGCGTGCCTCACTGCTTAATTAATCAGCACTGGCTGTTCAGGAGTTTAGAAAAGCTGGGTGGCACAGACTGTGGACGCGGCAATAGCAGCCATATTTGTCACCACCCTACAGCCCTATTCAGCTGTTGGGGGTGACTACTTATAATTATTGGTGATTTTTCTTGTGGGGTGGGGGGAATGTAGTGGCGTTCAATGCACTTTAAGGCCGCAGACCTGACATCGGAGATGAAACAATTATAATAAAACAGTGCCTAAACTTCATCATAGGACAAACCGACACGTAAAAACACAACAGCAGATACAACCAACCAATTCACACAGTATTAAAGTATGGTTTAAGCACTTTGGTAAAAAAAAAAAAAAAAAAAAAAAAAAACCCTAAAAAAACAAAACAAAAAAAAAAACACATACATTTGTTCAATTTGCAAGTCCAAATGATGATAACGACAATAATAATAATAATAGTGTATGTGAATGTAAGGTTGTGCTAAATCAGTCAGATCACTCACTCTTCAGGCGGCGGTCGGACACGACCACCCTGCCCGCGAGCAGAGGACCCCGCGGACCCCTGAAGAGCTCAAGACAAGTATATAAGTCTAAGTTTCAGTGACGAAAAAGGTAATGGCTGTGTAAATACACATAAGTATTAACATCAATCTGTATTAAATTATGTAAACATATACATCTTCTGAGGTCAGTAAAAGAATCCCCTTCACGCGCAGGATTTTACTGAAGCATCGTCCGGATCTGTTTCGAAGTGGTCTCGTCGTTCAGGTGCTTTGTAGTAAACCTGCGGTGAGAGAAAGAAGTAAATTAAAGGGGTTCTCCACAGCTTAGGTCATCAATGTCAGATTGGTGGGGGTCATTGTCTGATACGCAGCCACCAAAATCACATTCGCTCTTAGATGCAGTATCCAAGAACGGCCACATGGAGCAGTACTGACTCCCCCCGGCTCTGTACATATGGCCGCCACAGGTGCAGCGGGACCGCCGCGTGTCACACAAGACACACAGATCTGAGATCAATGTCCTTCCTTATATACTGATTATATAACCAGGCGCTAAAAAAGGTGATGGACGGGCTTATAAATCCCAAATGTGCACCTTATACCCAAAAAACAATTTTTTTTCCAGGATGAGACAAGCTGTGCTGTACTGTACCTGAGTGCATTTAATAGGCCCTCCACAGAATCCGCCGGCTGCTCCTTCAATACCTTTATACAGCCCTTCATCTGCAAAGGGAAACAGATCAAAGAGACGCCAAAAATCATCACATTCCGATATTGAGAATATACAGTCAAAAATGAAGTATTTCTCCCAGAGAATTTTTATACACATTTATTTCCTTTCCGTGTACTGGAACAACACAAAAAAACTGAAAAAAGGCAAACTGAATCACATCCTTGAAAACATCCATAATACAATTAAAAATTAAATTATTCCCTGTTCATTACATAGAATAAACCCCCTCACCTCTGCTGCACTGTCCGTATAGAAAGGGACAACACGGTCACAATCATTAAACTCCTACCCGAGAGGCTCCCGTTATCAGGCCTGAACGGCCATTGCTTTCCCTGCAGGGGAGAATGTAAACCAGCTGTATTCACAGAATAGGTCCTAAATGTGTGTACAGTGGGGGTCCGTCTGCTGGGACCTGCATAGTTCCCACAAGAGAGTACCAGAAAGTCCCCCAAGTGACTGTATTGGCAATGTATATGCTCAACTACTGATACACAGCTACTTGACTGACAAGGGTCAGCCTGTCAGCCCCGTCTGGCGGCACACGGGACCCAGGTAACGCCGCACCATCTGGCGGCACACTGGTCCAAGGTAACGCCGCACCGTCTGGCGGCACGCGGGAACGAGGTAACGCCGCACCGTCTGGCGGCACACGGGACCGAGGTAACGCCGCACCATCTGGCGGCACGCGGGACCGAGGTAACGCCGCACCGTCTGGCGGCACGCGGGACCGAGGTAACGCCGCACCGTCTGGCGGCACGCGGGACCGAGGTAACGCCGCACCGTCTGGCGGCACGCGGGACCGAGGTAACGCCGCACCGTCTGGCGGCACGCGGGACCGAGGTAACGCCGCACCGTCTGGCGGAACACGGGACCGAGGTAACGCCGCACCGTCTGGCGGCACACGGGACCGAGGTAACGCCGCACCGTCTGGCGGCACACGGGACCGAGGTAACGCCGCACCGTCTGGCGGCACACGGGACCGAGGTAACGCCGCACCGTCTGGCGGCACACGGGACCGAGGTAACGCCGCACCGTCTGGCGGCACACGGGACCGAGGTAACGCCGCACCGTCTGGCGGCACACGGGACCGAGGTAACGCCGCACCGTCTGGCGGCACACGGGACCGAGGTAACGCCGCACCGTCTGGCGGCACACGGGACCGAGGTAACGCCGCACCGTCTGGCGGCACACGGGACCGAGGTAACGCCGCACCGTCTGGCGGCACACGGGACCGAGGTAACGCCGCACCGTCTGGCGGCACACGGGACTGAGGTAACGCCGCACCGTCTGGCGGCACACGGGACCGAGGTAACGCCGCACCGTCTGGCGGCACATGGGACCGAGGTAACGCCGCACCGTCTGGCGGCACACGGGACCGAGGTAACGCCGCACCGTCTGGCGGCACATGGGCAGAGGTAACACCGCACCGTCTGGCACCACATGAGACAGAGTTAACGCCGCACCGTCTGGCGGCACATTGGACCGAGGTAACCCCGCCCCGTCCGGCGGCACACAATAGTGAAAGACCAGTGTCACAAGGAACACAAACATCTGGCAGCTTACATCAATCTTTGACGTCTTGCAGAATGCTCCAACTGGATGTACATGGTCATAAAGAATGATAACGCCGACCATTACTCTCATACAGAACATGAGCGTGTCTTCACTGGTGAACCGACTGCTGTATTCTCTGCAGGCATTGAAAGAAGGGAAAAAAGGAAATAAATATAAAAACTACCAAATAACTACATACCCAGATTGTGAGATTCCCACCCCTGACTAATTTTTATGCAAATTAAAATCTGCTTTTTACAGTACTAGCAAAAACTACGAGATTACAGAAATCTCATGTAGACGCTTGTGTTTCCTAACAGAATTTAAAAAACTGCTGTGTTTTTGAAAACTGCAGCATTTCACTTTTGAGCGGTTTTTTTCGCCCATAAAAAGCAATAAGTGCAAAAAAAAAGCAGCAAAACGCTGATATCAAATTTTGCAGTTTTTAGTGAAAAAACCCCACAGGTACAGCAGGATGTGAAACACACACTGATTTTTGTGATTTTTCCAA
Source organism: Ranitomeya imitator (assembly GCF_032444005.1). Classification (NCBI taxonomy): domain Eukaryota; kingdom Metazoa; phylum Chordata; class Amphibia; order Anura; family Dendrobatidae; genus Ranitomeya; species Ranitomeya imitator. The sequence goes on from NC_091286.1 coordinate 636,900,483, forward strand.
GAATAAACCATAATGTCATGGCATGGATGTTAGTGTTAGTATAGTTTAATAAAATTAGTGTTATATGTTAAAGTAAACAATGCCCAACCAACTCAATGTCCTAACCAACATGTCTGGTAAGGCATTGAATTGGTAGGGCACAGTAACACATTGGTAAACTATTCAGTTGGTAAGGCACCATTTACCTAACACATTGGTAGGGCACTGAGTTGGTAGGGCACAGTAACCTAACACATTGGTAGGGCACTGAGATGGTAGGGCACAGTAACCTAACACATTAGTAGGGCACTGAGTTGGTAGGGCACAGTAACCTAACACATTGGTAGGGCACTGAGTTGGTAGGGCACAGTAACCTAACACATTAGTAGGGCACTGAGTTGGTAGGGCACAGTAACCTAACACATTGGTAGGGCACTGAGTTGGTAGGGCACAGTAACCTAACACATTAGTAGGGCATTGAGATGGTAGGGCACAGTAACCTAACACATTGGTAGGGCACTGAGTTGGTAGGGCACAGTAACCTAACACATTGGTAGGGCACTGAGTTGGTAGGGCACAGTAACCTAACACATTAGTAGGGCATTGAGATGGTAGGGCAATGTTTACCTATGTGTTAGGTAAGCAATGCCTTACCGACTCAATGCCCTACCAGTGTGTTAGATAAACCATGCCAGACTAATTCAACCCTCCTGCTGTTTTTACATTTGAAATTGTGTATTCTTTCATGAACAAACCTTAGTTAACTGTTTCAAACTTAAATCCACAATTTTTTTTTTTCGGAACAGTCACTATTACCTCAGGCATTAAAAAAAAAAAAAAAAAGGTTATCCCCTGAATTATGGGATCCTGAAAAACAGCGTATTGGCTGCAGTTTTTTTTTTTTACTGCCAAGAGATCAGGTTTTGGCTGCAGCAAAAAAGCAACATATCAACATAAGGAGTGCACATACCCTAAGGCTAAGCATTTGGTGCAGAAATTCTGCACCTTGCCAGGAAAAGTACAGCTTTTTTTTTTTTTTTTTTTGGTGCAGATTTTTCCCCACTCATTAGCTATAGTTGAAATCTGCAGCAAAAACGCTGAAAGAATTGACATGCTGCAGATTTAAATGTGCAAAAAAAACCTGACAAATCTGTAAAGTGTTCACAGGCCCTTAGTACATGCACCAAACCCAACATTAAGATAAGTCACAATGGAACTAGTAGTTTCCATAAACGCAAAACACCTTATCAATTATCAGTATATATTTAACCCCTTTCTGACATTAGACATACTATCCCGTCGAGGTGGGGTGGGCCCCTATGACCACCGACGGGATAGTACGTCATACGCGATCGGCCGCGCTCACGGGGCCTATCGCAGCTGACATCCGGCACTATGTGCCAGGAGCGGTCACAAACCGCTCCCGGCACATTAACCCCCGACACACCGCGATCAAATATGATCGCGATGTGCCGGCAGTACAGGGAAGCATCGCGCAGGGAGGGGGCACCCTGCGGGCTTCCCTGAGACCCCCACAGCAACGCGATGTGATCGCGTTGCTGCGAGGGCCTCCCTACCTCCCTCCCTGTAGCAGGCCCAGATCCAAGATGGCCACGGCATCCAGGTCCTGCAGGGAGGGAGGTGGCTTCACAGAGCCTGCTCAGAGGCTCCCCGGGACAAAGAAAAAAAAAAAAATTCCAAATGTGTAAAAAAAAAAAAAAAAGAAAAAAAGAAAAAAAACTAAATAATGAAAAAAATATATATTATTCCCATAAATACATTTCATTATCTAAATTAAAAAAAAAAAAACACAATAAAAGTACACATATTTAGTATCGCCGCATCCGTAACGGCCCGACCTATAAAACTGGCCCACTAGTTAACCCCTTCAGTAAACACCGTAAGAAAATTAAAAAAACGAGGCAAAAAACGCTTTATTATCATACCGCCGAACAAAAAGTGGAATAACACGCGATCAAAAAGACAGATATATATAACCATGGTACCGCTGAAAACGTCATCTTGTCCCACAAAAAACGAGCCGCCATACAGCATCATCAGCAAAAAAATAAAAAAGTTATAGTCCTGAGAATAAAGCGATGCAAAAATAATTATTTTTTCTATAAAATAGTTTTTTTGGTATAAAAGCGCCAAAACATAAAAAAAATGATATAAATGAGGTGTCGCTGTAATAGTTCTGACCCCAAGAATAAAACTGCTTTATCAATTTTACCAAACGCGGAACGGTATAAACGCCTCCCCCAAAAGAAATTCAGGAATTGCTGGTTTTTGGTCATTCTGCCTCACAAAAATCGGAATAAAAAGCGATCAAAAAATGCCACGTGCCCAAAAATGTTACCAATAAAAACGTCGGCTCGTCCCGCAAAAAACAAGACCTCACATGACTCTGTGGACCAAAATATAGAAAAATTATAGTTCTCAAAATGTGGTAACGCAAAAAATATTTTTTGCAATAAAAAGCGTCTTTCAGTGTGTGACGGCTGCCAATCATAAAAATCCGCTAAAAAACTCGCTATAAAAGTAAATCAAACCCCCCTTCATCACTCTCTTAGATATGGAAAAATTAAAAAAATGTATTTATTTCCATTTTCCCATTAGGGTTAGGGTTAGGGCTAGGGCTAGGGCTAGGGTTAGGGCTAGGGTTAGGGCTAGGGCTAGGGTTAAGGCTACAGTTAGGGTTGGGGCTAAAGTTACGGTTAGGGTTTAGATTACATTTACAGTTTGGATTCGGGTTTCAGTTAGAATTGGGGGGTTTCCACTGTTTCGGCACATCAGGGGCTCTCCAAACCCGACATGGCGTCCAATCTCAATTCCAGCCAATTCTGCGTTGAAAAAGTAAAACAGTGCTCCTTCCCTTCCGAGCTCTCCCGTGTGCCCAAACAGGGGTTTACCCCAACATATGGGGTATCAGCGTACTCAGGACAAATAGGACAACAACTTTTGGGGTCCAATTTCTCCTGTTACCCTTGGGAAAATACAAAACTGGGGGCTAAAAAATAATTTTTGTGGGAAAAAAAAAGGATTTTTTATTTTCATGGCTCTGCGTTATAAACTGTAGTGAAACACTTGGGGGTTCAAAGTTCTTACAACACATCTAGATAAGTTCCTTAGGGGGTCTAGTTTCCAATATGGGGTCACTTGTGGGGGGTTTCTACTGTTTAGGTACATTAGGGGCTCTGCGAACGCAAGGTGACGCCTGCAGACCATTCCATCTAAGTCTGCATTCCAAACGGCGCTCCTTCCCTTCCGAGCCCTCCCATGCGCCCAAACGGTGGTTCCCCCCCCACATATGGGGTATCGGCGTACTCAGGACAAATTGGACAACAAATTTTGGCGTCCAATTTCTCCTGTTACCCTCGGGAAAATACAAAACTGGGGGCTAAAAAATTAATTTTTGTGGGAAAAAATTTTTGTTTTATTTTTACGGCTCTGCATTATAAACTTCTGTGAAGCCCTTGGTGGGTCAGAGTGCTCAAAACACATCTAGATAAGTTCCTTAGGGGGTCTACTTTCCAAAATGGTGTCACTTGTGGGGGGTTTCAATGTTTAGGCACATCAGTGGCTCTCCAAACGCAACATGGCGTCCCATCTCAATTCCTGTCAATTCTGCATTGAAAAGTCAAATGGCGCTACTTCCCTTCCGAGCTCTCCTATGTGCCTAAACAGTGGTTTACCCCCACATATGAGGTATCAGCGTACTCAGGACAAATTGTACAACAACTGTTGGGGTCCATTTTCTCCTGTTACCCTTGGTAAAATAAAACAAATTGGAGCTGAAGTAAATTTTTTGTGAAAAAAAGTAAAATGTGCATTTTTATTTAAACATTCCAAAAATTCCTGTGAAGCACCAGAAGGGTTAATAAACTTCTTGAATGTGGTTTTGAGCACCTTGAGGGGTGCAGTTTTTAGAATGGTGTCACACTTGGGTATTTTCTATCATATAGACCCCTCAAAATGACATCAAATGAGATGTGGTCCCTAAAAAAAAAATGGTGTTTTAAAAATGAGAAATTGCTGGTCAACTTTTAACCCTTATAACTCCCTAACAAAAAAAATTTTTGGTTCCAAAATTGTGCTGATGTAAAGTAGACATGTGAGAAATGTTACTTGTTAAGTATTTTGTGTGACATCTCTGTGATTTAATTGCATAAAAATTCAAAGTTGGAAAATTGCGAAATTTTCATAATTTTCGCCAAATTTCCGTTTTTTTTTCACAAATAAATGCAGGTAATATTAAAGAAATTTTACCACTATCATGAAGTACAATATGTCACGAGAAAACAATGTCAGATTCACTGGGATCCGTTGAAGCGTTTCAGAGTTATAACCTCATAAAGGGACAGTGGTCAGAATTGTAAAATTTGGCCCGGTCATTAACGTGCAAACCACCCTTGGGAGTAAAGGGGTTAAAAAAAAACAATTGCCAAAATGGAGCCCCGTAGCAAATATTTTTGGAAGTTATAGATAGAAAATAAACAATAAGGGGTACACATCGTACATCTATTACACACATACCGCAACATTGGAAGTGAAGGGGCTGTCATAACAAGGGGGAGAGCAAGAGCAATACAGATCTTTACAGATAGTCGCTGTAAGGAATAGATTAAATAGGTGCACATAAAATATTTTTGCTTCAGCCCATCTCAAATTGAAGACTAAGGCTCTGTGCAAAAGAGATTATAGAATCTATATATATATATAATTGTCTAAGGGTTTTTCCGTCTGTCTGTCTGTCTGTCTGTCTGTCTGTCCTGGAAATCCCGGCTCTCTGATTGATTGGTCGAGGCCTGGCGGCCTCGACCAATCAGAGACCGGCACAGCATCGACGTAGAAATCCCGCGTCTCTGATTGGTCGAGGCCGCCAGGCCTCGACCAATCAGCAACGGGCACAGCGATGATGATGTCATAAAGGACGTAGAAATCCCGCGTCTGATTGGTCGAGGCCGCCAGGCCTCGACCAATCAGCAACGGGCACAGCGACGATGATGTCATAAAGGACGTAGACATCTCACGTTTCTGATTCAGCGACGGGCACAGTATCGACATAGATGTCATAATGGTTGCCATGGCGACGATGATGTCATAGGTTGCCTCGAACAATCAGCGACGGGCACAGTCTGCCGCGAATTCTGGAATCATCATTGTCCATATACTACTGGGACATGCATATTCTAGAATACCCGATGCGTTAGAATCGGGCCACAATCTAGTGATATATATATATATATATATATATATATATATACAGTGGGGCAAAAAAGTATTTAGTCAGTCAGCAATAGTGCAAGTTCCACCACTTAAAAAGATGAGAGGCGTCTGTAATTTACATCATAGGTAGACCTCAACTATGGGAGACAAACTGAGAAAAAAAAATCCAGAAAATCACATTGTCTGTTTTTTTAACATTTTATTTGCATATTATGGTGGAAAATAAGTATTTGGTCAGAAACAAACAATCAAGATTTCTGGCTCTCACAGACCTGTAACTTCTTCTTTAAGAGTCTCCTCTTTCCTCCACTCATTACCTGTAGTAATGGCACCTGTTTAAACTTGTTATCAGTATAAAAAGACACCTGTGCACACCCTCAAACAGTCTGACTCCAAACTCCACTATGGTGAAGACCAAAGAGCTGTCAAAGGACACCAGAAACAAAATTGTAGCCCTGCACCAGGCTGGGAAGACTGAATCTGCAATAGCCAACCAGCTTGGAGTGAAGAAATCAACAGTGGGAGCAATAATTAGAAAATGGAAGACATACAAGACCACTGATAATCTCCCTCGATCTGGGGCTCCACGCAAAATCCCACCCCGTGGGGTCAGAATGATCACAAGAACAGTGAGCAAAAATCCCAGAACCACGCGGGGGGACCTAGTGAATGAACTGCAGAGAGCTGGGATCAATGTAACAAGGCCTACCATAAGTAACACACTACGCCACCATGGACTCAGATCCTGCAGTGCCAGACGTGTCCCACTGCTTAAGCCAGTACATGTCCGGGCCCGTCTGAAGTTTGCTAGAGAGCATTTGGATGATCCAGAGGAGTTTTGGGAGAATGTCCTATGGTCTGATGAAACCAAACTGGAACTGTTTGGTAGAAACACAACTTGTCGTGTTTGGAGGAAAAAGAATACTGAGTTGCATCCATCAAACACCATACCTACTGTAAAGCATGGTGGTGGAAACATCATGCTTTGGGGCTGTTTCTCTGCAAAGGGGCCAGGACGACTGATCCGGGTACATGAAAGAATGAATGGGGCCATGTATCGTGAGATTTTGAGTGCAAACCTCCTTCCATCAGCAAGGGCATTGAAGATGAAACGTGGCTGAGTCTTTCAACATGACAATGATCCAAAGCACACCGCCAGGGCAACGAAGGAGTGGCTTCGTAAGAAGCATTTCAAGGTCCTGGAGTGGCCTAGCCAGTCTCCAAATCGCAACCCTATAGAAAACCTTTGGAGGGAGTTGAAAGTCCGTGTTGCCAAGCGAAAAGCCAAAAACATCACTGCTCTAGAGGAGATCTGCATGGAGGAATGGGCCAACATACCAACAACAGTGTGTGGCAACCTTGTGAAGACTTACAGAAAACGTTTGACCTCTGTCATTGCCAACAAAGGATATATTACAAAGTATTGAGATGAAATTTTGTTTCTGACCAAATACTTATTTTCCACCATAATATGCAAATAAAATGTTAAAAAAACAGACAATGTGATTTTCTGGATTTTTTTTTCTCAGTTTGTCTCCCATAGTTGAGGTCTACCTATGATGTAAATTACAGACGCCTCTCATCTTTTTAAGTGGTGGAACTTGCACTATTGCTGACTGACTAAATACTTTTTTGCCCCACTGTGTATGTGTATATGTGTATATATATATGTATATATATATATATATATATATATATATATATATATATATATATATATATATATATATATATTATAAAAAAAAAATTCTTGAAATCGGCTCTAATGGCATTATTTTCTATTATATTTCCAGATGAAGCCACCTGTAGAATGAACAAGCTAACTTCTTTTATCTGCGTCACGGTATCCGAAGAGAAGCGACATAATCCGCAACATGTTGCTTTGACATTCCATGTGCATTATGTCCTTTTTCTGCGGTGCTTTTTCAGACAAACTCCGGGGTAGAATCCGCCTGAAAACAGCCATTAAGTGCCCATGACCACACTGTACTTCAGAGCGTCATCCGAGCTTCATCAGTTTTTAACTTACATAAGTGTAGTAAGGATAAAAAGTCAAAAACCAAGTCCCACCTGCTTCTATGAAAATGAGGGATGACAAAAAAAAAAAAAAAAAAAAAACTGATGAAACTAGGATAACACCTGAGAAAAATCGCTCAGATTCTCTCAGCAGTCTGGGGACCCGCATCTTCCAAAATCACGAAACCCCTTGAAAAAGTCAGCTTTGGTGGCGAAACAAGGCTGATGTAAACAAAGCTGGCACCCTATTGGATGATCACTTTTCATGATAAACTTACGGCGTCTCAAGCATAACTTTGCACACGCTGGCCATGGTACTCAAGCAATCCGTTGTGTTTTCAATGGGTAAAGTTTTGTTCTATGGGGGGGGGAAGAAAAAGAAAAATCATTGAAATAATCCATTAGAGACATAATCCAGAAATCTTCCGCTGGCCGCCCCGAGGACTCACCTCAGACACGAAGCTGGTGGTGGCGTTGCTGAGCGTCTTCAGCATTGGCGTGGCTTCAGCGTAGAACAAGGACATCCTGTTCGCCATCTCATTGTTGACTTCATTTTCGATATCTAACTGTAATCAGATGAATCGCAATGACGGACGGACACCGGTCTGATCGCCAAAAAACACTATTCTAAGGAGATTTCACACATTACAATATCTTATAACGAACGGTCGGGGGCGCTGAGGATCTTTTACTGGGCAAACCAAAGAAAAACCCAAACCAATGTCACGTGTGGTCACAGCTTATACGTACCGTATAAATGAGAGGAAGCGCGGCAACCAGTAATAAATAATTCTTTATCATGTATATCATATGGGCTAAATGTAAGATTTTTATAAATTGGCGACAAATTTATATATATTTTTTTTTCATGCGGAAGAGGAAGCAAATCAAACATTTAGCCATTTTTTATTTATTTTTATTACTTTCCACTTTGAATTGCCAATAGGCTTTTAATAATGAAGGAGAGCAGACACCATCATCCGTCACAACTTCCCATGAAAATAGGGGATGTGCTGAGGACAATATTCCCACACCGTCTTTAATGTTTGCTTGGCAAGAAAGACATTAAAAAACGCACAGATCAGATCGCTAACTGGAGCGCCCGACATCCGCGGCGAGCAATGCTAGTTAACCGGTGCTTACAATGGATATATTGGGCAAGGATCAATTTGAAAAAGTGTTATCTGAGCATGCATGGGTGCTCAAATGATATGTTCAAGTCCCCGCAGCTGCAGGTCTCGCGGAAGTTCGACAGCCACAACACATACAGGGATCCTCTAACAAACAGGTAATCCATGCATGTGTTGTGTGTGTTCGACAGCCGTGACACATGCAAGGCTAATGTATTTTTCGAGCACGCCGATGACACTCAGCACTCGATCATGCTCAGATAACACCTTATCACAGCACGCTCGCTCATCACTACTGCAGAGGAATAAAAACTGATGTCATACAGATGACAAGTGAAGGCAAAAAAAAAAAAAAAAATCGGAGTTTTCTGGATGATTTTTTTTTTCCCACATTGGTGTGAACCCGGCCAGAAGACAACCATCGATTTACCAGAGTATCACCTCTGGCATTTACTCACATGCATGTTGTTTATCCTGTTACGACTTATCGTCCGCCTGTAGTAACTGAAGTCATTTTGGATTGCTGGATTCCTCATCTGAAAAAAGAAAAACAAACAAAAAAAGAGACTTTTTTTTCCATTATTCGCTATTTATAACGGGAAATTTTATTTTTCCCCGTCTGCAAAACTGCGCGCACACACACATACGTACACACACGCACGCACGCACACACCGCCTAGTTGCGCTGCAATTACCTTCAGTTCATCAAAGCGAAGTGTAAAGTGCAGAATTTCAGCAAACTCTTTCGCCAGGGCCTGCTCCCGCTCCAGGTGCTGTGTGGGGGTGTACGGGGGGCAGGTCAAGGACTCCAGTAAACTTTGCAAAGCTTTTTCTGAAAATATAAAAAACAAAAAAAAAGCGAAAATTGCAGAAAATGCAACATATAATCTAAATGTTTCTACATCCACTAGTAATAATTATGTATTTGCTGTGTATAGGAGGAAGCAGAGGAGCCCTAAACAACTCTGCAATGCCCCTGTAACTGGGGATAAATATACCAGCCCCGGTTACAGGGGAAATAAGTGATCCTTCAAAGGCCTTCTATGACCTAATGGGCGGCACAACATGTAAAATAAATAAAATTTAAAAAGAGAAAAAAAAAAAGAAAAAAAAAAAAACCACACACCACCATCAGTCTAAGTTGCTGTTACTAGACCTGACAGAAAAAAAAAAAAGTGTTGGCTATATAAAACTATTTGTTGCAAAATTGAAGAAAAAAAAAAAAAAAAGGAAAAAATATTTGACTATTTGAACAGTAAACTTTTTTTTTTTTTTTAATTTCATTGCGCTTTAAGTGGCATATCTGAAAAAAAAAATAAAAAATAAAAAGTCAAAGCTGTGCCTGGTCTTGAACCTGTTAAAGCTGTGACTTGGTAAAAATCAGAAAATTTTCAGTATCAACATAAAAAAGGGCTGATCCACGCAGTAGTTCAATGTGCATGGATGCCAAGGCAGTTGGGGGTTTATAAATTGCCCCTAGACTCCCCCCTCTCTGGTGAAAATGGGTTTCTAGAGCTCTGTGCCGCCTAAGTCTTGGCAAATAATGCGGCCACTAACCCCAGACCCCTTGGTTTAGGTACAGAGGTACAATACGTGGCCATCATCACAAATATGGCCACATAGCCCTATACAGGGGGAGGCCTAAGATGGGAAGTTCATAGCAGGACGGCCGCATCTCCTTCCGCTATTCTGGTACTTTGGGAAAAGGGTTAAAATTGGAACGAAAAAAAAAGAAAGAAAAAAAAAGGCAAATCTTCTAAAAGCTGAATGTTTTATATGAATGTAATGAGACTTTACGGGTCAGAAAACACAACCTTTACTTATAGTACATGGCGACATTTCTCCGTCGGTGCGTGGAGGACTGAACACACAACTTACCAAGTCTTAGGGAAAATTCGTAAAACCGTTTGAGTCGCACGACGAGGGGGCAGACCGAGTTCCAGGCTTTTTCTTGAAGATGGATGTCGTTCGGATTTTGGATGGCCTGAAAGAGACGGGAATCTCCATGTGAAGACACGTTGGATCTAGATGGACAATTCCTGGAACTTTAACCCTTTTACGATTAGGGTATTTATTTTTTATTATTTTTTTTTTTCTTTTAGGGATTACTACAACTTTTTTTACTGCTGGGTTCAAAAAGTAGATTTTTGCTCTTGGCCCAAATTTTGTAAAGGCATTATAATTGTCCATAAATTATGTAAAACTTGAAGTTATAACAAAAATATATTTAGATATTTTTTTTCGATTTTAGGCTAAGGCAAGGCGAGGCCCATACATCTCGTATCTCTTGTCCGGCGCCCTTGTACGCTTGCAGATCTGACAGGATGCTCTCAGACTCCTGCAGCACGGCGTTCACTTGGTTCCACACTTCCCGCTCGCAGTCCGTAGGCTGAGCATCTACAACACGGATACAAGAAGATTAGCATCCCCATATAGTACATGTGCGGCCAGTCTGATCTGATCCCCTCCGGGGGCTCGGCGGTCCCTGCTACGACAGTCTGGGCCCAGGAGTGAAACACAGTATTTGTATTTTCTGGGAATATTTGGCTGGGAACAACTCGGGCTTTCTGACGAGGACGCCTCACTGCCAGGAGCTGTAATGTACCCCGGGACGGCCGGCTCCCAGCACAATCCATCACGGCTGCCGGTAACGCCCTGGTCACACAGTACGTGTCTAATGGCCCCTCCGATACAGCGCTGCTCTGTGCCTCCATTCATGGTGCAAAATTACCCCAAATCACAGCTAAAAGCAGGAACACATCCAACGTCTATGTATTACATGGGCACATTCTGTTGGGGGCTGAGATAGAAAGAAGCTTCTTATTCCCCCCCACTTCCTGCAAGAAACAATGCCGCTCTTCTCAGAATAAGCCGCAGTACCAGGCAGGGCCACTAGTCAAGAGTGGCGCAAGTGGTGATAAAACTGTGGGACTGTTGAAAAGGCAATCTGTCCCTATGGGGGTGGGGAGGAATATGCGTGAAGGACTTAAGGACCCCCCCAATAATCTAATTTTCAAGTTGCCCTAGGGTAACTAACAAAATCATTGCCTCCATGGTGCTGAACAGATGATGGAATACATCTGGTTGTAAATGTGTGCGCAAAGTCTGCCTAAAATACCATTTAAAAAAGATATGGACACTTATTAGAGGAAATTATTGGAAGCTGTTGATTATGTAATATGAGGGCAGTAAGATACAGGGGCAGAGACTCATTTCAGCAAAGTGTCACTTACTAGTCTATGTGCTGTTTAAATACAGTGAGTGTTTTATCAGCAGGAGATTATCAGTGCCCGGACTAGCTGACCATGTTCTCCTGGTCCAACCATGTCCCCACCACTAATTTGTGGCTTACTGTCAATATAGAAAGTACACAGAAAGCTGCCAAACGCCTCTGCTACATCTACTGCAGAGAAAACACCGATTGTATGAGAAATGCTGCTCCCAGTAAAGAGACACATCACTGCCACCAAGGTATCTATCTCTACACTAGGTTTCGCTCATGAAGTAGCAAAAACCTAGTGACAGATTCCCTTTAAATGCATGTATTTTTAGCTAAAAAAAAAATAATTTCTAATAGTGTTTGCTCCAAAGCGTTGTACAGTTTGGTTCCTACAGCCTCTATGAATCACCGTACATAGGATACTGCAGAATGAGTTACCAGTGAATCAGTGATAGGTTTTAAAAACAGATGATTCAGGAGGAGAGAGAGAAAAGAGTTAATTACACTGGTTCACTGACAGATCTCTGATTCTGCAGACAGCCATGTACTCTGATGCATAGAGGCTGTAGAAGACACAAGGTCTAACATTTTCATTTTAGTAAAGAAATTTTTTTTTATATATATTAATTCATTAGGCATACAATAAAAAATATAAATGGACAGAATATCAACATTTCATAAAGAAATAAGCACATTTCAAAAATGAACAGACAGATCATACATTTATGGAAAAGCAGATCTCAGATTTGGTGAACAGGGTAAATGAAAAAGGCAGAAAAAAAAGGTATCAATAATTCCATACACATGCCATGCAAGCCAGTTAGACATGCAGGTTAGTGAGGACGACATGCAGGACAGTCACTGGCAAAACACAAAAATTCACTTAGTCCAGTCCAAAAAGTTTTTGTTCAGATGAGTAGCAATTCTGACTTTACCCAGTCGGTTATTTTTTCACTACACATGTGCCACTCCTCTGCACCCGTCTGTATACCGACAGCCGGACGCGCCCCATTCCTCTGGACAACGTGTGTCCCTAAAGTCTCTATGTGGGTTGGAATGGTGACGCCCTTTTGTCAATCAATTAAAATGTTTCCAGGCGGTATATCAGAGGAATTCCGCAACAGAGTTCCGAGAAAGCTCTCGCAGAATTTCGGTTTCATAGGAAATGCAGGTATGTACTAAACAGACAAGTCAGGACACCCGATAGGGTCTTCTTCAGGCTCTGGTTGCATCTCAGCACACGAACATGATCTGCGCTGGCGGTGGACGTGCTCCCGAAGCACACACTGATCAGAGGCGTAGGCCAGTTACTGACCCCCAAAAATGGCCGATGCATGCAACTATACAGTGGCATCCGTCAGTGCATGCTCCCAGAACCTGAACTGACCGATCGAGCACCCTGCAGCAGTACACAGCCCAAAACCTGGTGTCAGACTATACTCATACCTCCAGAAACTTGAGAAAACAAGAAAATGGTTAATAGACCAACACAAGAAAAGATCCACATGCAAAAAAAAAAAAGATTTGCAACAACTTAGAAATTTGGGCACCAGCTATGCATCATGGGGAATCGTCCCAATAACGAGAGAATAACCAGGAGTCTACCCCGGTGCACATGCTCAGGGCCATAACAATCCTGCTCCTGCAAAACTTGGCCATGGGATGAACCACCAGGGCTATGCCTTCCCCATGGTCAATCTGGGCCTCAAAAAACGGTTTCCAATGACTGTCACCACCGTACAAAGACTGCAATGTCTTAAGAGGGGACCCTCCAGGAATGTGTCGTCTCTAAAGGACATGTACCAAATCCCAAGCCGTCCCAAAGGGTCTGGTGCACTTTACCATGGCTTTAATCCCATCTATGACCCTTGTGGCATAGCCATGCTTGTTTGCCAATTTTTGGATATCCAATACAAAAATTTTCTGCTTATTAAAATTTTCAGCCGTTCTTGAGATGTTACCACTTGTTTACAGCTCATCGCCTTGGAGACCGACCACCGATGCTAGACAGTAAAAAAAAATGCAGCGCTTAAATTGAGCTTGTAAGCACTGTTTTGAAGCTGGCCAGGATCGCGGTTACTTACTAATCCCAACCAACTGCAGCGCTTACAAGCTGAACAGCAGCGGCGGTCGGTCTCCTAGACAACGAACTGTAAACAAAAAAAAAGTGTTACTATTTCACAAACGGCTGCACATTTTTATAAGCAGTAAATCGCAATAGTGCTGAGTTTTACAAGGAATGACCCCTTAAAGTTGCAGAAGTACCTCGACTCACAGAAACGTACACTTTCCCTTTAAAAAAAAAGAGGAAAAATGGGGTGAAGGCGGCCAGATTCTCGGACCCATCAGATGGTAATAACGCACTCTATATAGAATTTTTGTTTTTAAGGATATTCCCATCTAGATTGTTTGCAAATCTTCAGAAAGCATGCAACAGCGTTAGTAGAGAAATCATCACCGCCAATAGCTAGAGGAGTGCTCACTTTCAAAGTCAAGGAAAAAGTTTGGCCCCTGATCAAGCTCTGTGCATGTAAGAACTTTTAAAAGATTTCCCATTTGGCTCCTGGAAAAAGGAAATAAAAAAAGAGAGAAAAAAAAGGAAAGAGGTGCTAAGTGTGTGAGATATAAAGAAACATGCGAGCAGACGGCGCCTCCGGTGCAGAAGTGGTGGGCTCAGGCTCATCAGCTAAAGAAGAGGAGAGGGTGGTCACCGATTGTCTCGCGACACAGACATTTTAGTAGAAAACTTACTTTCAAAATCCAGGAAAAAATGTGGATAATTTTCTATTTCCCTTGTTAGCACTTTAAGAAGATTACCCATCCCAGCAAACCTGGTGGATATAATACAGAACAGTACACAATCATCAATGCAGGGGTTAATGGCAATCAGCAGATGAAACAATATGTGCCCTTTAAAAAAATAAAATAAACAAAATATGTCAAGTTAAAGGGGTTGTCTTCCGAGAAGATATTTGAGGCCTATCCCTAGGCTATGCCACGGGTCTGAGTAGTCTGCCACCTCTGTGCAATAGAATGAAGAGGCAGAGCGGCTGGGAACCACATGATCTCCTCAATTCACCCTCCTCTGCTCAACCACACGGACGACCATTACATAGAAGTACCGAACAGGAGGCCACCGGCTGGAAGAAAGCAGAGTCACGCCAAAAGGAGACTAGAGGGTATGACACTCACTTCTTTCAAGAGATGCCCCACTAGATTGGACACTGGCGGAGCATCCTAGGGATAAGCCTTCCCGGTCTTTGAGGAGACAACCCTTTAACGAAGGTTCCCACTTTGTGGATTTCAGTAGTTCCCCTTAAACTATACAAAAGTCCTCCTCCTCCTCTAAGTTTTTATCTTCTTAATATATTGCAGTCATCATATTATACAGCACTGTGTACTTACAATTGCTCATTTTGCCTTTCTACCCAGCTAATTGTTCTCTTTTCTCTGCTCTATGTAGAAAAAGGGAGTCTCTTTTTCCCTGCATTTATCATTCCCTTCTTCACCTCCTCACCCAGCTGCTCCGCTCGTCCCTCCCACCAGGTCCTCCCGACCTATCAGTGATCGTACTCAAAAAGTGGTAGTAAATGGATGCACATCCAATTGGAAGAGTGTTTTAAGTGGGGTACCACAAGGCTCTGTCCTGGCCCCAGTACTGTTCAACATTTTTATAAATGATCTAGATAATGGAACTGAAGGTAAACTGATCCAACTTGCAGACAATGCAAAGCTAGGAGGGATAGCTAACACTAGAGAAGGCAGAGAAAGGATTCAGAAGGATCTAAATAAGCTTGAACAATGGGCAGCGACTAATAGAATGGTATTTACCAGGGAGAAATGCAAGATTCTACATATGGGCAAGAAAAACAAAAATTACATCTACAGAATGGGAAGATTAGAACTAAGCAACAGCACGTGTGAAAGAGACTTGGGTATACTAATAGATCACAGACTGCACATGAGTCAGTGTGATGCAGCAGCAGCAGCAAAAAAAAGGCAACCAGTTCTAGGATCTGGGAATGTTTAGCTTGCAAAAAAGGCTAAGAGGAGACTTAATAGCGGCCTACAAATATCTGAAGGGCTGTCACAGTGTAGAGGGATCATCATTATTCTCATTTGCACAAGGAAAGACTAGAAGCAATGGGATGAAACTGAATGGCAGGAGACACAGATTAGATATTAGAAAAAAACCTTTTGACAGTGAGGGTGATCAATGAGATGAACAGGCTGCCACGAGAGGTGGTGAGTTCTCCTTCACTGGAAGTCCTCAAACAGAGGCTGGACAGATATCTGTCTGGGATGGTTTAGTGAGTCCTGCATTGAGCAGGGGGTTGGGCACGATGACCCTGGAGGTCCCTTCTATGACTTTGCAGTGACTGATGACTCATTCAGAGAAAATTGATCTCCTGTTCCTACATAGAGCTTAGAAGGATTCAGCTCGTCAGTTTTTAATCACGTGATGTCAGACCCAATGGGAAAGAGAAGAATTAGCTGGGTAGAAAGACAAAATGAGCAATTGAAAATACCCAGTGCTGTATACGATATGATACGATACACTTTATTGATCCCGGGGGAAATTACGGTATTACAGCAGCAATACAAACAGCAGTACACAAAATATTAGGACACAAATCTTGCACAAATATACCAACATTACATAACATGATGATTGCAATACATTAAAAGGATAAAAACTTTGATGGAGGAGAAGGAGTGCTTCTTTACAGACTTCGTGCTTCCTTCATCTGCTTGTACTGATCTTGGAAATCATTCAGTACTGTGCCTGCGCGGCTGCACCTTCTGTCCACACACAACAAAAAGAAATACAATCATTTTAGGTTAAAACTAAAAACAGCCATTCTGTAATCCAGCATCCATATGATCCTTCGGCTGCCGAAATATCAGACATTACACATTATTCTTATAGGCCATGTGAACCTTCACACTATTTTTTTTTATTCTTTTTTTCATAAATGTAAAATTAAGAACCCTTATAAAACTTCATTACGGTACAATTTTTTTTTTATCCCATTAAAGGGGTTGTTCAGCCTTGGGGCTTAAGCCTGCAGTCACTCTATGTGACTGCAGACTTGCGATTCCTCACAGCGCACATGGTGCATGCTGTTAGGAATCTCTGGTGACTGCAAGACTGCGGGTTGCATACTTCCTGACACATTCTGACTAGACGTCTCCGGCCTTGCTCTGTTCACTTGTGTTGAGTAAGGCCGCTCACGTCTAGTCGGCATGTGACAACATATCGCATACTTGTGGTCACGTGCCCTCCTGCTCCTGGAGGGTCCTGACAACGCGCATTGCGTGTGCTTTAAGGGTTCACAAATCTGCTGTCAGAGTGATGGCAGACTTGAGTCCCAAATCCGAACAACCCCTACCGAGACATCAGCAAAAAAAGATACAAATCTGCCAGAGCTCATGACAGGTCTTTGACTCCTCCTCCATTCTCTGAACGTTCGAGAGATAGTGGGGAGGGTAGTACATAGATTTTCATTGGATAGAGGAGAAAGCATATACAGTCTCAGAGGTGGCAGAGAAAACAGGCTGTAAATAATTATGAGAGCACACGAAGAGGAAAGGTAGCGCAGGATAGAAGCTGTGCTGATGCATGAGCCAATGAAGACAGCACCCTGGATATACAAAACTCACATCCAGCCTATATTACAGGAAGAAACACTCCCACAAGAGAAAAAAAAGGAAGTTTAGATCAGGCTGCAGACAAACTTAGAATAATCTTATAAAGCAAAAGTAAGCACTTGCATTCAGTATGTAAAAAGCAAAAATCGGGGCAGTACCACCTACCATGTAAATATAATTTTACCAGGGCTGTGGAGTCGGTAAGCCAAACCTCTGACTCAGACTCTTCAATTTCCAGGACACCGACTCCACAGCCCTGAATTTTACCCACGTTTAAAGAGTGCGTAGCCTTTCACGAGGGTATTGCCATCTCCATATATGCCATGAATGTCTTGTAAATGTGGTGGGAACAGCAATTAAAAAGGCCCCAGTCCTGCCCCCAAATATCAATAACCTGTAATGACAGCGCTGCTCCCTGGGGCATCTGAGAAATGGCCGTCTCACACAGCGCTTCATCAGCACGCTCTTGTCCTTCTAGAAGGTAATCCCTCCGATAAAGGTCCAATGGAGACTGAAACGTTATTTTTCTGGATTGCACCATTAAAGATCGTTTTCTTCCACACTACAAGGAGTGCTGGATCATTTTCCTCTTGATTATGCTTCAGAAATAAAGGTCAATCTACAGGTTAATAGCATGTCAATCCTGCCCTGCTGCCTCACTGAAAGCGCAGCAGCTACAGGGAGAAAATAAATGTTATTCCTGCTGGAGCTGCCGGCTTTCAGTCAGAGGTGCGCCTGCAGACGCAGCTCAGTACATAGTGAGCTGCGGATGTAAGCACACCCTGGCACTGTACTGACAGCTGTGCTGCAGAGCGAGCTGTCAAAGTGCACAGCTAGGGCGTGGTTACAGCAGCCACTCACAACGATGAGGCAAAGGATAAAGCAGAGGTCAAAATTTCCGTGTTCTACAGCCCCATCCTCTAAGCAAAAGGGGATAACTTTTGATCATGCGGATAACCCTTTAACCAAGGGAGCGATACTTTGTCCTACTACAAATAGGGCAGAGGGGGGAGGCTCCTGCTGCAGCCAGTTGTCATTTTCAGTGGTAGCAGCAGACTCTCCCATGAAAAGGAATTTTTGCAAAAAAAAAAAAAATATATATGTATATAAAAAATAGGACATATGACAATCCTATAATTCGGTTGACCACTTATTCTTTTAATAAATGGCGCCTGTACCAATCAGGAGAAAACAAAATGTTACTCTCCGGTAACTCGGATACTTCCAGCCTTCTCGAATAAAAATCCACCAGAACTTCCAGCGATGAGAAGGCGTCCGAGCGTATGCGAGGTTGTGTTTGTTTTCGACGAATGCTGCGGTCCCGTAAATGTCCCCCGGCTTGTGCCACCATGAAAAGGAAAAAGGGCCGCCGCTTGTCTGCGGCAGGAAAGCTTGTTTTTATTTTCGGTGAATAAAGGCCCGCAATGTGTAACCTTATCTGAATGGGGAAGGTGGTGCGGAGGATTTGTTTACTTACTCCGGAGCGCAGGATCCCCCCGGGGGGCTCGCTGCTGATGTGATTAAGCCCCAGCCATGTGAATTAAGGGCGTGAGTTTGTTTAGTAAAGGCCGGGCTGCTGTAAATGGAATAATGGCGGCCACATTACTGTGCAGACAGGAGCTGGAGACTGTGGCTTCCAGGCGAAACCGCGTCACACTTCATGGAGGATAATGTGCCCGCGGGTATGAGGCCGGGACGGTGACCAGTAGTCAGGAAAAACTAATCCTCAGACATTTCTTCTTCTTTCCCATCAGTGACCAACTATATAAAAAGCAGGACGGCGCTGACCGCAGCGCACACGACTATATGCCTGCCCGGGTTACGCTACATATGAAGTATTAAAAGGCAGGAATAGAGTTACACTTAAAAGGGAACGTCCTTCTGTTCAGACCATTTTACAAATATATTGGATTACTTATGATGCACCAAGCTGCGTTATGTGGTACTCCAGAGCTGCATTCATAATTCTGCAGTTCAGAAATGTCCCAGTATTCTGCTGGCTCAGCTGGTGTGGTATTTAAAAAGGAGTCCTTTCACACCGAGCGATTATCACGTACCCACAAAATAGGCAATACAATGCACAAATTTGTGGGGTTCTGATCGCTGGGACCCCCACCATTTAAAGAGGTTGTCCTATCCCCTTATCCAAGGGGAAGGTGATAATTTGACATTGGAACCCGCAACGATCAGAAAAACAGGGCACTTATTTGATTTAGAATAGACCTATATGTCATCGTCGATCCACTCATGCTCTGTGAGGCTGCAGAGCTTTTTTTGCCAGCTCCATGGAGAATGAAGCGTTGGTAGAGCGTCAACAGGGAGGAACGTGTCGCAACGAAGCACCTAAAATGTCCCCGTCCTGCCAATCTAAGTTGTCACCAGACCACCCCTTTAAGAGCACCTTTTGAAGTCAGCGCATAGCAGTGACTCCATGCCGGCACTCAGCCATGCCGGCACTCAGCCATGCCGGCACTCAGCCATGCCGGCACTCAGCCATGCCGGCACTCAGCCATGCCGGCACTCAGCCATGCCGGCACTCAGCCATGCCGGCACTCAGCCATGCCGGCACTCAGCCATGCCATCCAGATGTAGAAGAGTTGGGATCTTCGCGGGACACACAGATTGTCATCGGACAGATGAGGAACACGAGTTATTTTTAGGCTGGGGAGGGCCAATATCCATGGCCACTTCCCAGTCTGAGAATACCAGCTCCCAGCTGTCAGCCTTATGTTGGCTGGTTGTCAAAAATGGGAGGGGGCTCCGTGCCGAATTAAAAAAAAAAAAAAATTAAAGAATTCAAAAATATGGCATGGGACTGCTCTATTTTTGCTAGCCAGCCAACATAAGGCTGAAAGCTGGGAGTTGCAGCCCGCAGCTGTCAGCTTTAACTGCGCTGGTTAGCAAAAACTGGTGAATACTCATCAGCGTACGCCTGCTTTCACTGCCATCAGCCAAAGTAGTACTCTCTCATCAGCCGACATCTGTGACCAGCGGTAACCTTTTTAAAGACCTTACCACCGATCAGAGCTGGTGCTTCTTGAGATGACAGTATGGGAAAAACAGGATGTTTTGGCCCCCAATTCATTTAAATGGTGTCCAGGATCGGGAACCGCTCTGGCGCCCAAACCGAACATTTTTTCTATATGTTTTAAATGTTCGGCCAAGCCAGACGGACCCGAACATCCTTCACTACTCATGGGCTTTTAGGGCTGAGCGTGTTCCCACAATTGTGTACGAGCAGCAGGTTTTCATACACATACATAAATATTATTAAAGAAAAATGTATTAGCGACACACTTATTTACTGACTCGTCTATATTTGCCAAACAATATTATATTATCAGCAGCACATAATGTGTCAACACTGGGCGGCTATGTGCTGCCGAGAATTTTTTTTTTTTTTTTTTTACCATCTTAAACCATCCAGTCACCCAATGAATGAAACGGTATTCTGTGACTGCCGGCATGTTAAGCCATCCTACAAAAGATCATTTGCCTTTTATCTATTAGTCTAAAATGCATCATTAGTATTAAAAATGCTCTTTCACTGCCAGGGAGACACACAGGTCAGGATGGTACAGAAGCTTTTATTCATGTCATCGCTCCCTCCTCTGCCATGGAGACACACAGGTCAGGATGGTACAGGAGCTTTTCTTCATGTCATCATCTCCTCCTCTGCCATGGCGACACACGTCACGTCAGGATGGTACAGAAGCTTTTCTTCATGTCATCGCTCCCTCCTCTTCCATGGAGACACACAGGTCAGGATGGTACAGAAGCTTTTCTTCATGTCATCGCTCCCTCCTCTGCCATGGAGACACACAGGTCAGGATGGTACAGGAGCTTTTCTTCATGCCATCATCTCCTCCTCTGCCATGGAGACACACGTCACGTCAGGATGGTACAGAAGCTTTTCTTCATGTCATCGCTCCCTCCTCTTCCATGGAGACACAGGTCAGGATGGTACAGGAGCTTTTCTTCATGTCATCGCTCCCTCCTCTGCCATGGAGACACACGTCACGTCAGGATGGTACAGAAGCTTTTCTTCATGTCATCGCTCCCTCCTCTGCCATGGAGACACACGTCAGGATGATACAGGAGCTTTTCTTCATGTCATCATCTCCTCCTCTGCCATGGAGACACACAGGTCAGGATGGTACAGGAGCTTTTCTTCATGTCATCATCTCCTCCTCTGCCATGGAGACACACAGGTCAGGATGATACAGGAGCTTTTCTTCATGTCATCGCTCCCTCCTCTGTCATGGAGACACACAGGTCTGGATGGTACAGGAGCTTTTCTTCATGTCATCATCTCCTCCTCTGCCATGGAGACACACGTCACGTCAGAATGGTACAGAAGCTTTTCTTCATGTCATCGCTTCCTCCTCTGCCATGGAGACACAGGTCAGGATGGTACAGGAGCTTTTCTTCATGTCATCACCCCCTCCTCTGCCATGGAGACACAGGTCAGGATGGTACAGGAGCTTTTCTTCATGTCATTACTCCCTCCTCTGCCATGGAGACACAGGCCAGGATGGTACAGGAGCTTTTCTTCATGTCATCGCTCCCTCCTCTGCCATCGAGACACAGAGGTCAGAATGGTACAGAAGCTTTTCTTCATGTCATCGCTCCCTCCTCTGCCATGGAGACAGGTCAGGATGGTACAGGAGCTTTTCTTCATGTCATCACCCCCTCCTCTGTCATAGACAAACACAATTCAGGATGGTACAGGAGCTTTTCTTCATGTTATCACCCCCACCTCTTCGTAATCACAGCCTTAGATTCCCCTGGGCACAGCACATACAGAATCTATTTGCTAAAATCAACAATCTTGATTTTTTTCAGTTATTTTTGATGTTGATGAAGTCTCTTCATCTTGAAAGTTTATTAGTTGGAAAGGTCCCATCTGAGGTTCTGCTGAGTGAGACTTAACCACAAACGTGAATTTTGTTATGCATTATTTTACCAAGACGTTCAAAACTAAACTGGCCCTATATGGTGACCATACCAAAAACCTGACAACCTAGCCCATTCTCTGCTTAAGCGTGAAGATGCATACATGAGACACCAGTCACAAATCAGAAAGCATGGGCTGGGTCCTCAGACTCACAAATGGCGCCGAGGTGCTCTGCACACGCCCACTGGACCTCTAGCTGCTCATTAGCAAATAGGAAGGAAAGTCATTTTTGGAAGCCCATGTGGTGTAAGTGACAGATTGTTAAGATGCAAATTAGTTAGCAAAGGAGGACATCTAATGACAGATTCCCTTTAAACTGCTCATAGTGCAATTCCATAAGCCACAACCAAAAATGGTAAAGATAAGGTTAAAAGGGTTACATCCTGAAAAGCCAAAAAAAGGAGGTAAATAAAGGCATTACGTTTAGAAAGAAGCAAATTTGAAATACTCCATAATGAACAATAGAGAGAAGCCAAGTACAAAGCGAGTTATTGTATGAAGTGAGGCATTGTCCCGGAAAAGAGGCAAAGCTAAGCGCACACATAGGCGGACATTGTGCAGCTGTTATGACGACCCGGCAATGCTACTCGCTGGATTTCCTGAGAAGGAGACGCTCACAGAAGAGCATGAGCATCATCTGCAGTCATCCGCTGCCCCCTGCTGTTTGGTAGAGGAAGTGGTGCATAATTAGTGAAAAAAATGTGGAATTTCTTGGGAGTTTTTTTTTTTGCTTTCTGCGACACTTTCCAAGTCAACAGGATGGCGATTCTGCAGCAGGGGCCGGATCTGCCAAGGACAGATAAAGTTACCATAAAGGACGGTGCAAATCTGTGCCTGCCATCACTGGCGAACATTGCGATACTGGTGCATGGATGAACAAAAGAATGACCGAGCGCTACTTAGTATTCTATTCTAGAACATCAAAATGCCACGCTGAACCTTTAAAGGGTTCTCCACCGCAGGACAACCTCTCATCAATGGCCTGCATAAAGTTAAAGGTGTTTCCTTTGAGTTTTTATCATTTTTTAAAAACCCTGTCCCCTGAGTTGCAATACATTATAAAAAAAAAAAAAAAAGCTACAAACTTCGCTCCCTCACCCTACCTCGGTCCAGCACCAACACTTCCCCCTTCAACAGTGCTGCAACCAATCAGCGAGTTCAGTGGCTCACCAATTGGCTGCAGCGTTGATGTGACATCAGCGCTGCAGACAATTACACACATCAGGAGCAGCGTCGGAGACTCAGCGCTGGACCCAGGGAGGGTGACTTAAGTACTTTTTTTTTTTTTTTTTAAAGGAAAACAGCAGCCATGAGTTTTATGAAACCTATACATGACTTTCTGACGGCTGCTGCACTTCCACAAACGCCATCACGTGTTGCCAGTCGAGACACACAGGGACAAAAGCAAGGTATCAATGCTGGTCTGCGGGAAAAGTAGAGGTTTTTTTTAATTTTTTTAATTTTTTAACACCCTTCACCTCACACCCTGAGGACTGTGAAGAAAACGCTCTTAAGGGGGATTTCCACTAAACTGCTTAGCAAATTTCCATTTGTTGCCCATCACTCCCCATTGTAAAATGGGATCACCGAGGTTGGACCCCCAGCTAATATAAGGGGCACTGCTCATGAGACCCCTCTCCATCAGTGCATCCATGTATCGTGTTTGGAGAGAAGCCATCAGAAGCGGGCAGGCCATTGTGTGCAATCTACTTCACATGCCATTCCACAATGTGTCCACCAGGTGGAGCAAACTGCCTAAAAATCAGAATAAGGCTCCAGCATCTTCCTGTAGCCGCCCCTGGCAGCCGGGCACATGGGGCAGCAATGTGTCTCGCTGGTTGGCACGCTCTTCTCACAGAACTGGGGAACCCGGGTCTGAATCCAAGCTAAGAAAACCTCTACATAGTGGATATGAAATCGTAAAGGCCATTGATAATTTAGGAGCTCCATCTGATATCACCCTGCTATTACGCCCCGTCCACTTTACGCCTTCCTCAGGGCAGGCGTGCCCTGCTGGGCGCAAATCCATTTTACAGTCACAATAAAAAGGTCAACTCTGAATCCAGAGTAGGATCAATATACATTTAATGAGTTTTTTTCTGCAGGGTAGTAAAGAATGGACTACTATACCTCCCTCAGCCCGTCTGTGCTCTACCTGGAAAATGGGAAAATATATTTTTTTCCTTAACTGACCCTCAGAACCAAACCCTACCCATATGCAGTATTGGAGCAGGACATTTCCAAGGGCCAGAGAGCAGAGATGCTGACAAACGGCACGTGTGTGTGTGTGTGTGTGTGTGTGTGTGTGTGTGTGTGTGTGTGTGTGTGTGTGTGTGTGTGTGTGTGTGAACAGAAGCCATGTACAGTTACATTCCCACAGTAGTCGGTGAATATCGGGGGCACCATCAAGGGGGTCCTCTGGTTTAGGACTCATCTTTTATCCAGATCTGATTTATTCCACTGAAGGATCACTCATTGATAATGTGCAATACCCATTTTCCCCAGTGGTGGCGCTGCAGGGAAATTAAACACTTACTGCTGTGTGTTACTACAGATCGCCATGATCGACGCTCTACAAGGGTCCAATCTAACCCAGCAGCAAGTGTCAGCTTCCCCTGCAGCGCCACCACTGGTGAAGCACAGGCGCTCGGTGCACCTCTGGTGTGGCCAAACTTGTTTCCAATCCATCTCTGCCCCCCCTTTAGGATCCTGCAAAGCCTGAGCTGTCAAAGAAGAGGAGGATGGCGACAGATGGACACCAAGTAAGAGGGAAGGTGCACGTGCACTGAAATGTTTGGCCACACTGCACGCCTGTGCTTGGTCTGAACAGTCACTCTGCGCTGGCAGAGTCGCCATTATAAAAAGGAGCATGTGACTCCCAAATGACAGTATAAACTGAGCCCAAAGCCGGATATAGGGGATATAACCCCGGGTAACATTTGCATCTTCGTTGTTTTAATTGCTGCCCAGAAACAGAAATTTTAAATAAAAAAGGCAAATTATGGCAATGGTGCACCTCGAGTGTGGCCAAGAGGCACAGTGCACTGTACTACCCACTGGTATTGCATGTCCCCGTCTCACCCACTGCTGATTGATAGAAAGCCAGTGCCGTCAATGATCAGTGCCTGTAGAAGATGCTTAGGCAAGTCAGTGCTGTCAATCACCAGTGAGGCGGGGCATGTAAAAAAAAAAAATCAGTAGGTAGAAAGGTGCACCCAAACCCCTTGGCCAGGCCCCAGGGTACATCCAAACCCCTTGGCCAGGCCCCAGGAGGCACCCAAACCCCTTGGCCAGGCCCCAGGATGCACCCAAACCCCAGGATGCACCCAAACCCCTTGGCCAGGCCCCAGGATGCACCCAAACCCCTTGGCCAGGCCCCTGGGGGCATCCAAACCCCTTGTCCAGGCCCCAGGGTGCATCCAAACCCCTTGTCCAGGCCCCGGGTGCACCCCAAACCCCTTGTCCAGGCCCAGGGTGCATCCAAACCCTTTGGCCACACACAGGGTGCACTGAAGAGCCCAATTAGCATATCTAATTAAACTTCAGTTTCTGATAAGCGAAGGCAGTGTTGACTACAATAAAAGGTGCACTTTTTATAAATCCCTCTCTGTGACTAAGTGCATCCTAGAGAGAAAAAATAAAGACCAGGGTGAGGAAATCCAGGAACAGAAAACCTTGTGGGACCTGTTCGCTGGAGAACGAGGGAAGACATGGTGCATGCAGTGGAGACGGCCTTTAGGTAATCTGCCCCTTAGAATTGGGCCCATAAAATAGTAACATTATTATTTCCCATCTGTGGCACCTGACAAGGCGACATCACAGGCAGAGCAGCTGCGGGATTTCCTGCCCGGAGGAGCGGACCTGTGGACCTCTTGCATGTGCACCGCAGACACAGCCCTCTGCCAGGGGCAGGAACGTCACAGCTTACACTTCGCTGGAGTGTTTACATCCAGAGGAAAAAAAGAAAAAGTGGAAGTGATTGTTCTAAAGTTCTGGCATTCAGTGCGGGGAAATCCCAGGGCCGGCCGCACTCTGCCCACAGCCGTGAGGGAGGTCCGATTGTTCCAGCACATAGTGGGCCGCTCACAGCCACACAATGGGGCCTTGTGGCACAGTAATATATGCAGCACAGTGATACGTCACCGCAGGGGTTAGAGGAGGAATTACAAAACAAAACGCATGAAAAATATAAATATTTTAGCAGAAGATGCAATTTGTGTCTCCGGTTTTTGCTTCTGTTATTGTCAGTCTTCACTGTGGCTCCAGCATTCTGTTCATGAACCCAGACATCTAGGATGAGGAGCCCAATAAGTGCCCCCCGCAGGGGTGAAGAGGGATGGTCTCCTAGCCCGTTCCACAGCATGATAAAAGATGGTGAGAAAATCTGATTTTCAAGAGCGTCATAGTGAGGACTAATACACTGCTCAGAAAAATAAAGGGAGCACTAAAATCCCACATCCTAGATATCACTGAATGAAATATTCCAGCTATAAATCTTTATTCATTACATAGTGGAATGTGTTGAGAACAATAAAACCTAAACATGATTAACGTAAATCACAACTAATATCCCACGGAGGTCTGAAGTTGGAATGATGCTCAAAATCAAAGTAGAAAATGAAGTTACAGGCTGATTTAACTTCAGTGGAAATGCCTCAAGACAAGGAAGTGATGCTCAGTAGTGTGTGTGGCCTCCATGTGCCTGTATGACCTCCCTACAACGCCTGGGCATGCTCCTGATGAGGGATCTCCTCCCAGACCTGGACTAAAGCATCCGCCAACTCCTGGACAGTCTGTGGTGCAACGTGACGTTGGTGGATGGAGTGAGACATGGCGTTCCAAATGTGTTCAATCGGATTCAGGTCTGGGGAACGGGCGGACCAGTCCATAGCTTCAATGCCTTCATCTTGCAGGAACTGCTGACACTCCAGCCACATGAGGTCTGGCGTTGTCCTGCATTAGGAGGAACCCAGGGCGAACCGCACCAGCATATGGTCTCACAAGGGGTCTGAGGATCTCATCTCAGTGCCTAATGGCAGTCAGGCTACCTCTGGCGAGCACAAGGAGGGCTGTGCGGCCCTCCAAAGAAATGCCACCCCACACCGCTACTGACCCACTGCCTAACCAGTCATGCTGAAGGATGTTGCAGGCAGCAGATCGCTCTCCACGGCGTCTCCAGGCTCTGTCACGTCTATCACACGTGCTCAGTGTGAACCTGCTTTCATCTTGGAAGAGCACAGGGCGCCAGTTGCGAACTTGCCAATCCTGGTGTTCTGTGGCAAATGCCAAGCGTCCTGCACGGTGTTGGGCTGTGAGCACAACCCCCATCTGTTGACGTCGGGCACGCAGACCATCCTCATGAAGGCGATTTCTAACCGTGTGTCCAGCACATGCACATTTGTGGCCTGCTGGATGTCCTTTTGCAGGGCTCTGGCAGTGCTCCTACTGTTCCTCCTTGCACAAAGGCTGAGGTAGTGGTCCTGCTGCTGGGTTGTTGCCCTCCTACGGCCCACTCCACGTCTCCTGGTGTACTGGTCTGTCTCCTGGTAGCGCCTCCAGCCTCTGGACACTACGCTAACAGACACAGCAAACCTTCTTGCCACAGCTCGCACTGGTATGCCATCCTGGATGAGCTGCACTACCTGAGCCACTTGTGTGGGTTGTAGAGTCCGTCTCATGCTACCAAGAGTGTGAAAGCACAACCAACATTCAAAAGTGACCAAAACATCAGCCAGAAAGCATTGGTACTGAGAAGTGGTCTGTGCTCCCCACCTGCAGAACCACTCCTTTATTGAGTGTGTCTTGATAATTGCCAATAATTTCCATCTGTTGTCTATTCCATTTGCACAACAGCATGTGAAATTGATTGTCAATAAGTGTTGCTTCCTAAGTGGACAGTTTGATTTCACAGAAGTTTGATCTAATTGGAGTTATATTCGGTTTACGTGTTCCCTTTATTTTTTTGAGCAGTGTATCATAAACCCAGACAGCCTGCATGGCACTGCTAGGTGCGGCCACTAGGTACCTTCCTTCTGTATGACTTACTGTCAAGTGTAATCCATCTGCAGCAAAAGAAAAGCAGAGACCGGCCGCAAGGAGGGGGAAAGAAGACGGACCCCACCTGGCCGCAAGGAGGTAGGCAGTGGCTGTTGAGGGAATCATGAACACTTTAGATGAACAGCCAATACTAGTGGCATGTTTGATCGGCCTAGCTAATGTGTTGGGGGGTCTCTCAGATTTCCCCCGACACATTATGTCATGGACATGTTTTTGCTAGGAGGAGAGATGGAGGCAGTGCCAGAACCATCGGACAGCAGCTGCACATGGAAAACAGAAGTGATGGGCTGAGCAGAGGATTCCTGTGTTATGGGAGAATCGCTGTCACTCAAAGGAAATGATCCTCATGTCTGCAGCCATCTACAGGGGATGGCCAGCATAACTGTCACACTGCAGGGAGATATAACCGAGCAAGGGGCTTTCAATTGAAGGCGACAAGGAACTGGACAGTGGTGGGATCTGAAATGCAAGGATATGAAATAAAGGAAATTCCAGCACCTATAGTGCTGGCAGGTTGCTGATACACAGGAGAGTGGATCACAAGCAATAGCGCAAGAGGATCAGGACAGTTCCTGGACTTACAAGTCTGGTATGTGATCTACTACAAGCATTGCTCCCCCGCCATCCCTTCGATAGCACCACATATTCCATAGTGCAGTACACGTTCGCTGCTGCCAGGAACCACAGCGAGCAGCTATAATCTGCAGAGGAAATTATAGATCTAGTGGGCGACTGTAGAGGAGCAAGAGATCCTTTAGAGGGGGTCACCTATTGCCTATTGTTTTATTAGGAGTAGTGTATAACACTGAAGCTACAGAAATACTCAGGACTGGAGGAATGATTAAAGTTTCCCTTTAAATCCTGTTACAGCATACGGACATGGACAGAGGTCAGTCGCCCACATACTGCCAGTCCGGTACAGCAGGGAGTATCCCCTCAGCTCCAGACATCACATCACTGGAATTAGTAGTCGCTTCGGACCCGTCCCAACAACGACAGCGACATTTATGGGTTTTTGCAGAAGTTTGATACTTTGCAGCCAGATGAAGATTAAGTGCTGG
This sequence comes from Ranitomeya imitator, assembly GCF_032444005.1. NCBI lineage: Eukaryota > Metazoa > Chordata > Amphibia > Anura > Dendrobatidae > Ranitomeya > Ranitomeya imitator. Next base: position 636,929,784 of record NC_091286.1, read on the forward strand.
TGCGATTCATCACTGGTCTGTACATAAAGGCAGAGGGCACCGACGCGGGGGCGGCAGAGGGCGCCGACGCGGGGGCGGCAGAGGGCGCCGACGCGGGGGCGGCAGAGGGCGCCGACGCGGGGGCGGCAGAGGGCGCCGACGCGGGGGCGGCAGAGGGCGCCGACGCGGGGGCGGCAGAGGGCGCCGACGCGGGGGCGGCAGAGGGCGCCGACGCGGGGCGGCAGAGGGCGCCGACGCGGGGCGGCAGAGGGCGCCGACGCGGGGCGGCAGAGGGCGCCGACGCGGGGCGGCAGAGGGCGCAGACGCGGGGCGGCAGAGGGCGCCGACGCGGGGGCGGCAGAGGGCGCCGACGCGGGGGCGGCAGAGGGCGCCGACGCGGGGCGGCAGAGGGCGCCGACGCGGGGCGGCAGAGGGCGCAGACGCGGGGCGGCAGAGGGCGCAGACGCGGGGCGGCAGAGGGCGCAGACGCGGGGCGGCAGAGGGCGCAGACGCGGGGCGGCAGAGGGCGCAGACGCGGGGCGGCAGAGGGCGCAGACGCGGGGCGGCAGAGGGCGCAGACGCGGGGCGGCAGAGGGCGCAGACGCGGGGCGGCAGAGGGCGCAGACGCGGGGCGGCAGAGGGCGCAGACGCGGGGCGGCAGAGGGCGCAGACGCGGGGCGGCAGAGGGCGCAGACGCGGGGCGGCAGAGGGCGCAGACGCGGGGCGGCAGAGGGCGCAGACGCGGGGCGGCAGAGGGCGCAGACGCGGGGCGGCAGAGGGCGCAGACGCGGGGCGGCAGAGGGCGCAGACGCGGGGCGGCAGAGGGCGCAGACGCGGGGCGGCAGAGGGCGCAGACGCGGGGCGGCAGAGGGCGCAGACGCGGGGCGGCAGAGGGCGCAGACGCGGGGCGGCAGAGGGCGCAGACGCGGGGCGGCAGAGGGCGCAGACGCGGGGCGGCAGAGGGCGCAGACGCGGGGCGGCAGAGGGCGCAGACGCGGGGCGGCAGAGGGCGCAGACGCGGGGCGGCAGAGGGCGCAGACGCGGGGCGGCAGAGGGCGCAGACGCGGGGCGGCAGAGGGCGCAGACGCGGGGCGGCAGAGGGCGCAGACGCGGGGCGGCAGAGGGCGCAGACGCGGGGCGGCAGAGGGCGCAGACGCGGGGCGGCAGAGGGCGCAGACGCGGGGCGGCAGAGGGCGCAGACGCGGGGCGGCAGAGGGCGCAGACGCGGGGCGGCAGAGGGCGCAGACGCGGGGCGGCAGAGGGCGCAGACGCGGGGCGGCAGAGGGCGCAGACGCGGGGCGGCAGAGGGCGCAGACGCGGGGCGGCAGAGGGCGCAGACGCGGGGCGGCAGAGGGCGCAGACGCGGGGGCGGCAGAGGGCTCCGACGCGGGGGCGGCAGAGGGCACCGACGCGGGGGCGGCAGAGGGCACCGACGCGGGGGCGGCAGAGGGCGCAGACGCGGGGCGGCAGAGGGCGCAGACGCGGGGCGGCAGAGGGCGCAGACGCGGGGCGGCAGAGGGCGCAGACGCGGGGCGGCAGAGGGCGCAGACGCGGGGCGGCAGAGGGCGCAGACGCGGGGCGGCAGAGGGCGCAGACGCGGGGCGGCAGAGGGCGCAGACGCGGGGCGGCAGAGGGCGCAGACGCGGGGCGGCAGAGGGCGCAGACGCGGGGCGGCAGAGGGCGCAGACGCGGGGCGGCAGAGGGCGCAGACGCGGGGCGGCAGAGGGCGCAGACGCGGGGCGGCAGAGGGCGCAGACGCGGGGCGGCAGAGGGCGCAGACGCGGGGCGGCAGAGGGCGCAGACGCGGGGCGGCAGAGGGCGCAGACGCGGGGCGGCAGAGGGCGCAGACGCGGGGCGGCAGAGGGCGCAGACGCGGGGCGGCAGAGGGCGCAGACGCGGGGCGGCAGAGGGCGCAGACGCGGGGCGGCAGAGGGCGCAGACGCGGGGCGGCAGAGGGCGCAGACGCGGGGCGGCAGAGGGCGCAGACGCGGGGCGGCAGAGGGCGCAGACGCGGGGCGGCAGAGGGCGCAGACGCGGGGCGGCAGAGGGCGCAGACGCGGGGCGGCAGAGGGCGCAGACGCGGGGCGGCAGAGGGCGCAGACGCGGGGCGGCAGAGGGCGCAGACGCGGGGCGGCAGAGGGCGCAGACGCGGGGCGGCAGAGGGCGCAGACGCGGGGCGGCAGAGGGCGCAGACGCGGGGCGGCAGAGGGCGCAGACGCGGGGCGGCAGAGGGCGCAGACGCGGGGCGGCAGAGGGCGCAGACGCGGGGCGGCAGAGGGCGCAGACGCGGGGCGGCAGAGGGCGCAGACGCGGGGCGGCAGAGGGCGCAGACGCGGGGCGGCAGAGGGCGCAGACGCGGGGCGGCAGAGGGCGCAGACGCGGGGCGGCAGAGGGCGCAGACGCGGGGCGGCAGAGGGCGCAGACGCGGGGCGGCAGAGGGCGCAGACGCGGGGCGGCAGAGGGCGCAGACGCGGGGCGGCAGAGGGCGCAGACGCGGGGCGGCAGAGGGCGCAGACGCGGGGCGGCAGAGGGCGCAGACGCGGGGCGGCAGAGGGCGCAGACGCGGGGCGGCAGAGGGCGCAGACGCGGGGCGGCAGAGGGCGCAGACGCGGGGCGGCAGAGGGCGCAGACGCGGGGCGGCAGAGGGCGCAGACGCGGGGCGGCAGAGGGCGCAGACGCGGGGCGGCAGAGGGCGCAGACGCGGGGCGGCAGAGGGCGCAGACGCGGGGCGGCAGAGGGCGCAGACGCGGGGCGGCAGAGGGCGCAGACGCGGGGCGGCAGAGGGCGCAGACGCGGGGCGGCAGAGGGCGCAGACGCGGGGCGGCAGAGGGCGCAGACGCGGGGCGGCAGAGGGCGCAGACGCGGGGCGGCAGAGGGCGCAGACGCGGGGCGGCAGAGGGCGCAGACGCGGGGCGGCAGAGGGCGCAGACGCGGGGCGGCAGAGGGCGCAGACGCGGGGCGGCAGAGGGCGCAGACGCGGGGCGGCAGAGGGCGCAGACGCGGGGCGGCAGAGGGCGCAGACGCGGGGCGGCAGAGGGCGCAGACGCGGGGAGGCAGAGGGCGCAGACGCGGGGAGGCAGAGGGCGCAGACGCGGGGAGGCAGAGGGCGCAGACGCGGGGGCGGCAGAGGGCGCAGACGCGGGGGCGGCAGAGGGCACCGACGCGGGGGCGGCAGAGGGCACCGACGCGGGGGCGGCAGAGGGCACCGACGCGGGGGCGGCAGAGGGCACCGACGCGGGGGCGGCAGAGGGCACCGACGCGGGGGCGGCAGAGGGCACCGACGCGGGGGCGGCAGAGGGCACCGACGCGGGGGCCGCAGAGGGCACCGACGCGGGGGCCGCAGAGGGCACCGACGCGGGGGCCGCAGAGGGCACCGATGCAGGGGAGGCAGAGGACGCAGATGTGGGGAGGCAGAGGACGTGGGGAGGCAGAGGGCACAGACGCGGGGCGGCAGAGGACGCAGATGCGGGGAGGCAGTGGGTACAGACACGGGGCGGCAGAGGACACGGACGCAGGGGAGGCAGAGGACGCAGATGTGGGGAGGCAGAGGACGCGGATGCGGGGAGGCAGAGGGCACAGACGAGGGGCGGCAGAGGGCACAAACGCGGGGCGGCAGAGGGCACAGACGCGGGGCGGCAGAGGGCACAGACGCGGGGCGGCAGAGGGCACAGACGCGGGGCGGCAGAGGGCACAGACGCGGGGCGGCAGAGGGCACAGACGCGGGGCGGCAGAGGGCACAGACGCGGGGCGGCAGAGGGCACAGACGCGGGGCGGCAGAGGGCACAGACGCGGGGCGGCAGAGGGCACAGACGCGGGGCGGCAGAGGGCACAGACGCGGGGCGGCAGAGGGCACAGACGCGGGGCGGCAGAGGGCACAGACGCGGGGCGGCAGAGGGAACAGACGCAGGGGAGGCAGAGGACGCAGATGCGGGGAGGCAGAGGGTACAGACGCGGGGCGGCAGAGGGCACAGACGCAGGGGAGGCAGAGGACGCAGATGCGGGGAGGCAGAGGGCACAGACGCGGGGCGGCAGAGGGCACAGACGCGGGGCGGCAGAGAGCACAGACGCAGTGGAGGCAGAGGACGCAGATGCGGGGAGGCAGAGGGCACAGACGCGGGGCGGCAGAGGGCACAGACGCAGGGGAGGCAGAGGACGCAGATGCGGGGAGGCAGAGGGTACAGACGCGGGGCGGCAGAGGACACGGACGCAGGGGAGGCAGAGGACGCAGATGTGGGGAAGCAGAGAGTACGGACGCGAGGGAGGCAGAGGATACTGGCGACAACTAATGCCCAGATCGGTCTTTATGAACCTTCCACCCACATTAAACCTCGATTCAGGCGTTCTAAATGATGTCGCCAAACTTTCTCAAACTGCGTTCAGCCAATCACTGATACAAGACACACTAATAAGCAATCCTACGGGTGGTCATACAATAAACCCCCTACAGTAGAGCTGCTGCCGACATCAGTACAAAAAAAAGTCACACCTAAGATGGAAATTGGTCATCTCAGTGACAAAACCATCAATCCCCCACCACTTTCTGTACACAGCTCCTATGCAAACTTGAGAATACAACCAAATCCTATGGAGTCCGATCCTGCACTCGGCTGCAGTTTCTGCTCTGGTCGTACGGATACATGACAGCTGCAGACAATCACTGGCTGCAGCACGGATGTCCTGGATTGTCCCTTTTAAGATCCCCCACAATAGGAACTTTAACTTTTTGGATAATCTCGGTTTAGGGTTAAAAAAAATGAACTTGTACCCTTACTCCCCAGCTCACATTAAGGGTCAGGTGTGGGGCCCAATTTACGCTGCTCTCCATGATAATTAACCTGGGTATGTGGCAGCTCCAGAAACCATGCTGATGGACTGAATGACAAGTCAAAAAGCCAACGCATCCAGAAACGCACTGCTGGTTTCTAACACTTGGGATAACTTTATGCTTAAATTGCATTTCGTTTCATTGTTTTGAAAGCTCCATTTTCTTCTACAGAACTGTAAATCTTACATTAAAGAGTTAAATGCTACTCTTCCACCACCACTAGGGGGAGCCTAGGAGTCGACTGCACACAATGTCTGCGCACACTATGTAGTCTAGCTCTTAAGCGCCCTCTAGTGGTGGCAGATTTAGGGATACATTGTCTATACATTGGCATTTGGAGAACTGGTAGAGAAAAAAAAAAATACCTGTAAAATCTAACAAAGCCAGAGACATTTCACGCTTTTGACCTACAGCCTATAAATATTCAGTAAACACTCAGATTATAAAATTCATGGATTTTGGCTAAAAATTCACGAAAAAAAAATTGAAAATCTGTAGAGTAAATAATACCAATATACCTAATTGACCAAAGCACCAGATTAGGATTGTTTAACCGCTTTGTGACCAGCTCACTGCACATGGCGAGGACTGATTGTTGAAGATCTTGCTACAGAACGTATAGTGGCAAGCTGTAAAACTTTTTAATGAAAGAACATATAACAAGTATTTGTTCCCCACTGACCATAGGAAGAGCGCATCAAATAAAGGGGTCGTCCGGTGAGGCCAAATCATCACTCACCTATTCACAGTATGAGTAATAACTATCATGATGTGTCGCACCAACTGCCAGAACAGGCCCCGTGACCGACCGCCACTATATTGGATAGGTGAGCGATGACTACTCCTCACCGGACAACCCCTTTAACTCAAATAGGCCAGAATACCTCTTATCGGCTTTCCTCTGGCCAAAAGACTTGGTTCCAGGAAAAGTTGAACAGTGGGACCTTGTCTCGAATACACCCTGTCGCATACGGACTCCAAGGAAAAGGCTACACTTGTGTATTGACATTATATAACTTTAGGTCAAACGCTGGGACCCTCACCGATCGGGCAGGGATCCCGGCACCCAAACTAAGTTATCACCTACCCTGTGCTTAGGCAACAGCGGGTCAACCCCTTTAAATAATGCAGCTACGAGATGTTGTGCAGTCCTCAACCTATTGTCCTCGTGAATACAGAAATATTGGTATAAAATTAAGGAATTATTATTTATACTAATATTTTTTCTATTTTACCATTTAAATAAAAAAAAATAAAAAAAAATAGTAAAAATAATATTTTTACTATTAATTTTACTATTTTTAGTTTTGGTTAAAGTAGTAAAAATAAGTTAAACTAGCAAAAAAAGTAAAATTAATGAAGCCTTAAAACAGTAAAGATAATGAAAGTAAGAATAATTCTAAAGTAATAGTAAAAAAATAATAAGTTAACCCCTTCCCAATATGCGCCGTACTAGTACTGCTCTGTGGGAATTGCATCCCCGTAAACAGCAGTACTAGTACGGCGCACTGATCGCGCGGCCTCACGCTGAGCGCCACAGAGATCGAGTGCGGGTGTCAGCTGTATGTGACAGCCCACAGGCAACACCCATGATCGGTGCTAGCATGGATCGCGGGCATTTAACCCCTCTCATGCCAGTGTCAGTAGTGAGGGGCATCGTGCAGGGAGGGGGCCCACTGGGCGCTTTCATCAGGACAAGGCGATGCAATCACGTTGTCCTGATGGTCTCCATGAAGACCCCTGGCACCAAGATGGCCGAGGGGTCCTTCCGGGTGCTGCAGAGATGATGGCTTGTGAGTGCCTGCTGAGAGCAGGACCTGAGACGTCTCTTTCCTTGCCTGTCAAATGCTGATATGATTCCCTGCAGTGCAGAGTGTCAGATAAGTGATCTCATGTAATATAGTAATGTCTCATCCTGTGACAATAAAAAAAAAAAATTAATTATATTATAAAAGGTAAAATATTAGAGGTTTTAGAGTGGAGTCTGAGGAGTCTCAGGTGTGTCAGGGCCAGAGTTAGGCCTGGCAACCCACAGCATACACAGTGGTGCTGCTGTCCACGATGACTGGTCACGGATGTGGACAGGTCTTGTGCCCGGAGGTGAACCGGAGGTAGACTGGAGTGTGTCACAGCTGCAGAGAGGAGGATGTCAAGGTCCGTGTACAGCTGTGAGTAGAGACTGTGATACAGCGGTGCCGGACACCCACGGGAACTAGTCAGAGGAGGACTAGCGTGTGTAGTGTCTGCAATCTAAAAGGGTGCTGTAATGAACTGGTGTGAACTAAACAGTGCAGTTATACGCTTGGAACCTTTTCTGCGTGAAGAGAACACATTAAAAAGACTTATGTTTGGACTTTGTGGGCCACTGCCTCTTCACTGGCTACTGATGAACTACTATATATTGTTTTTCCCAATACATTTATTTAAATAAAGGAAAAAAAAAAAAAACACAATAAAAAAAGTACACATATTTGGTATCGCTGCGCCCGTAACGACCTGCTCTATAAAACTGCCCCATTAGTTAACCCCCTTCAGTGATCACTGTAAAAAATAAAAAACAAAAAACAAGGCAAAAAACAAATGCTTGATCATACAGCTGAACAAAAATTGCAATAAAATGTGACCAAAAAGACGGATGTAAATAAAAATGACACCGCTTTCAGAATGAAGCGATGCAAAAAAATAATTTTTCTATAAAATGTTTTTTATTGTGTAAAAGCGCCAAAACTAAAAAATGAGGCATCTCTATAATCGTACTGACCCGAGGAATAAAGACGTCTTGCCAATTTTACAAGATGCGGAACGGTAAAAAAGAACAAAAAGCAATTCCTGAATTGCTGATTTTTGTTCATTCTGTCTCCCAAATATCAGAATAAAAAGCGATCAAAAAAAAGATTATGTGCCTGAAAAAAATGATACCAATAAAGAAGTCAGCTCGACCCGCAAAAAGCAAGCTATCACATGACTGTCACCCGAAATCTGAAAAAAATTATAGCGCTCAAAATATGGTGATGCAAAACCTAGTTTTCGCACTAAAAAGCATCTTTTAGTGTGACAGCAGCAAAACATAAAAACCCGCTATAAATCTGGTATCGCTGTAATCGCACCGACTCGAAGAATAAAGTCTAATCGCTTACACCACACGAGAAACGAAGTAAAAAGAAAAATTCTTCACATGCTGTTGATTTTTTCATTCTGCCTCCCAAAGATCGCAGTAAGGCTGGGTTCATACTGCGTAAAGCAACGCATGCGTTAAACGGACTGCGTTAACGCAAGTGCCGAAATTGCGATCATGCTAGCGCAGATAGAGCTAGCAGATGCTCTATCTGCGCTAGCAGTGATGGACCCGGAAACGCTGCTGCCCGCGTCCGGGGGGCCGTCACAGAATGACGGCACATCGCTAGCGCATGCCCATTATGGGGTTAATGGCCTTAACGGACTGCCATAATGTAATATGAACCCACCCTAAGGCTCGGCGCACATTTACCCTGCGCTCTATGCGGAGCGCTTACACCAGGGTTTCTGTGTACATCTCTGAAATACGCGATTCAGATGGAACCCACGGTGGAAAATTCCCTGTAATGAGGCAGATGGAGGTACTGTGGTAACTTGAGCGAGGATTCTGCTTTTCTAGCACTTAGGGGCTCTTTATATGGAATCCACAAACTATTCTAGGAAAATCTGTACTAAGAGGCAAATAGCGCTCCATCCCTCTGTATGGAGAAGTAGTACTGTACATCCACATATGGGGTATTTCTACACTCAGCAGAAATTGGGGGGACAAACTCTGGTGCCATTTTTACCAATTTCCCAGTGTGAAAATTTAAAACTTGGGGCTAATATACAATTCTTGGTGGTAAAAATGTAAATTATGTTTTCTTCACTGCCCTATGGTATAAAAGTCTGTGACACACCAGCGGCGTCAATATAATCACTGCACCCCTAGATGAATTCATTGAGAGGTGTAATTTGTAAAATAGGGTCACTTATGGAGTCGTTCTGCTGTCCGGGCACCTCAGGGGCTCTGTCAATGTAACATGGCATCCTCAAACAAGTGAGACCTGGAGTATAATCCAAAAGAGGGATTTTTGTGTACTCACCGTAAATCCTTTTCTCCGAGCCAATCATTGGGGGACACAGGACCATGGGTGTTATGCTGCTGCCACTAGGAGGACACTAAGTAATACAGAAAGAATAGCTCCTCCCCTGTAGTATACACCCTCCTGCTGACTCCAAGCGAACCAGTTCGGTAACAAAGCAGTAGGAGCTTAACATTTAAACAGGATGAACTATGTCAAAACCAAACCAACACAGAAAACCAAAGCCGTTAGGCTAACAGGGTGGGTGCTGTGTCCCCCAATGATTGGCTCGGAGAAAAGGATTTTATGGTGAGTACACAAAAATCCCTGTTTCTCCTACGCCTCATTGGGGGACACAACACCATGGGACGTCCTAAAGCAGTCCCTTGGTGGGGAACTATCAACTATAATTGCTCCTTGTACCCACAGGTTACAGATGCAGCACAGCCGCCTGCAAAATTCGTCTGCCGATGGTCGCATCTGCCGAGGCCTGAGACTGAATATGGTAATGTTTTGTAAATGTATGCAGACTGGACCAGGTCGCAGCTCTGCAAACTTGTGCTGCCGAAGCTTGGTGCCAGATGGCCCAAGACGCACCCACTGACCGAGAGGAATGAGCCTTAATCCCTGCTGAGACAGGATGACCTCTGACTCGGTAGGACTCCTGAATAGCTGAACGAATCCATTTGGCTATTGTCGCCTTGGAAGCGGGAAACCCTTTCCTTGGCCCTTCCGGGAGCACAAACAGGGCATCCGACCTGCGGAAGGACGCCGTCTGCGAGACGTATCTCTTGAGAGCTCTCACTAAATCAAGTGTGTGGAGGGCCTTCTCGATGCGATGTACTGGTGCCGGGCAGAGACGGTAAGACAATCTCCTGATTGAAATGAAAGGATGATACAACTTTTGGCAAAAAGGACGGGGATGTTCTCAAAACCACCTTATCCTGATGAAAATTCAGGAACGGAACTTGACAAGACAAAGCCGCCAGCTCCGAGACTTGTCTAATGGACGTGACCGAAACCAGGAAGGCAACCTTCCATGAAAGGGCAGGGAAACCTCCTGTAGAGGTTCGAAAGGAGCTTCTTGCAAGGCTTCGAGGACCAGATTAAGGTCCCATGGTTCCAACGGCATCTTATAGGGCGGCACCACATGGGAGACTCCCTGAATGAACGTCTTCACTTGTAATCTGTTGGCAATCCTGCGTTGGAACATAACGGACAGTGCTGAAATCTGCCCCTTGAGAGAACTAAGGGCGAGACTCAAGTCCAAACCCATTAGTAAAAATTCGAGGAGGGATGGAATGGAAAATTCAAGAGGAGAACGTCCCCGGTCGTTGCACCAAGAGAAGAAGGTTTTCCAAGTGCGATGATAAATGCGCATAGACGTTGGCTTTCTAGCGCTGATCATGGTGGAGATGACTTCTGGAGAGAAACCTGCCTGGGTTAGAACCCAGGACTCAACGGTCATGCCGTCAAACACAGGGCCTCGGAGTTCTGGTGGTAAATGGGGCCCTGTGATAGCAGGTCTGCGCGATTCAGTAATCAACAGGGAACATCGGCAACTAGTTCCGCGTACCACGCCCGGCGCGGCCAATCTGGCGCAATCAGGATTACCGGTACTCACTCCGCTCTGATCTTCTTGATGACTTTCGGCAGTAAGGGGAGCGGGGGAAATATGTACGGAAGCCGAAAATGATGCCACGGGAGTACGAGTGCATCTGCCCCGATGGCTGCTGGATCGTGGGACCGAGCTATGAAGTCGGGAACCTTGGAATTTAGCCATGAGGCCATTAGATCCACGTCCGGAGTTCCCCAACAACAGCAGATCTGGTGGAAGATCTCCGGATGGAGAGACCACTCCCTGAAGTCGAGGGTTTGACGACTGACGAAATCTGCCTCCCAAGTGTCCACTCCCGAGATGTGAGCCGCAGAAATCATTGAGCGGTTTTCCTCCGCCCAACGGAGAATGTAGCCTACCTCGTTCATGGCTGCCATGCTGCGGGTTCCCCCTTGTCGGTTGATGTATGCCACTGCAGTGGCGTTGTCGGACTGAATCCTGATGGGACGACCCGCCAGGAAGGGATGGAATTGGAGAAGAGCTAACCTGATTGCCCGAATTTCTAAGATGTTGATCGGAAGGCGTGATTCCTGAAGTGACCAGCGGCCCTGAGCAGTGTGATGTAAGAACACGGCTCCCCAGACTAGAAGACTGGCATCTGTTGTCACAACTAGCCAATGTACTGGAAGAAAAGACTTCCCTTGATTCAGGGAGTACTTCAACGTCCACCACCTGAGAGACTGTCTGACTCGCTGGGGAAGGAAGAACCGACGGTCGAGGGAGAACGGGTTCCTGTCCCAAACAGCCAGGAGGGCAGGCTGTAAGGGACGGAGGTGTATTTGGGCAAATGGAACCACCTCCAAGGCTGCTACCATCCTGCTGAGGACTCTCATACTGAAGCGCAGAGAGTGAGTGCGAGGTTGAGAGAGCTTCTGAGCTTCCCGCTGTAAGGCAGATCTTTTCCGGGGGAAGAAGCACCAACCCTTGGGACGAGTCCAGTATCATTCCTAGAAAGGAAATTCGCTGACCTTGGAAAATACCCTGGGAGCGGTGGCGAGGCCGAAAGGCAAAGCAACGAATTGGAAGTGTTGTTCCTGAACTGCAGAGCAAAGGAACCTCTGGTGAGAAGGAAAAATTGTAATGTGGAGGTACGCGTCCTGGATGTCTATACACGCCAGGAACTCGCCTTTTTCCATGAAGGCGATGAAAAAGTGATTCCATTCGTAACCGTCGTACCCTGACGAACTTGTTCAGCAGTTTTAGGTTCAGTATGGGCCGTACTATACCTTCCTTCTTTGGAACAATGAACAGGTTTGAATAAAAACCTTGAAATATTTCGCTTTGAGGGACCGGGATAATAACCCCGTCTTCTTTAGAGAGCTTATGGCTTGAAAAAACTCTGATGCCTTTGCCCTGGGGAGGTGAAGACAGGAAAAAATGATTTGGTGGAAAAGAGAAGAATTCTATCTTGTATCTGGAGGACACTAGGTAGCGGACCGAGAGCCACGCATCGGAGAAGGAAAGTAGGAGGTCGCCTACTTTGAGGGTGTCCTCCGGATACCACCGGGAGTCATTGTGTGGGAGGTCTGCCCGTTCTGAACCCCCTGGATCCTGACTGCCAATGCCTGCCTCTCCATGAAGGAGAAGGCTTGTAAGAGGTCTGGGGACCTCTACCCCTACGTTGTGCCTGACGGGTTCGGAAGATGTGGAAGAAGAGGACCAATTTGAGATGGAACGAGGGAAGAAAAAAAAAAAATAATAAATAAATATGAAAAAAAAAAAAAAAAAAAAAAAATCGGGACTGAGCCTGCTGTTGCTGGTTCTGAAAGGGCCAAAGGAGTTTCTGATGTGGACTAAATTTACTCTTCCCTCCAGTGGCGTCGGAAATTAATTGATCGAGTTTTTCGCCAAAAAGGCGACTGCTCTGATATGGTAAAGAAGTCAACAACTTTTTGGAAGCAGAATCTGCACGCCAGTCCCTGAGCCATAAGGACCTCCGAATGGTGATGGCGTTTGCTGCTGCTTGAGAAGCGCAGTCAGCGGCATCCAGAGACGCCGTCACTAGAAAATCCCCAGCTCTGGCTATCTGAGTAGCAAGGTCTGCTACCTCGGGGGGGGAAGATTGGTATCCAGAACAGCTGAAGACAAGACCTCAGCCCAATGGGTCATAGCCTTAGCCACCCACGTAGCGGCAAAAGATGGAAAGAGTGCGGTTGCTGAGGCTTCAAAAGCTGAAAGAGCCAAATTGTCGATCTGACGATCGGTGGGGTCTTTAATCGAGGCACCCTCCGAAGAGGATAAAATAGATTTAGTAGCTAGGCGCGATACTGGAGGATCTACCAGAGGAGACTGTGACCAATCTTTTCTTAGATCAGGAGCAAAGGGATATTTTGACTCCATGGGCTTTTGCCCTGTGAAGCGTTTATCTGGAAGGATCCTATGAGATTCAACGATTGCATTAAATTCGGGAGGTTTGGCGAACAGTCTGTGAGCCAACTTGGTCCTCTTAAAGGATACAGCATGATCCGTTTTAGATAAAGGTTCCTCATCTAGCTTCAGAGACTTGTTTACTGACTCAAAGAGAGAGTCGAGAGTCTCCTGATCATGTTGAAATTCCTGATCTAGGGACGTGTCAGAATCGTCCTCTGAGACAGGTTCTCTACTAGCCCCAAGGGAGGGGGAGCGAGAAATAGAACTCTCAGATCCTGATTCCCGGTGATGGACTGGGGACAAGGCATGAGTCCTTTTCCTGGAAGAGCGAGAGCTCCTTGGTAAGGTACGACGCCTAGTGTACAAGGGGTCTGATGATCGGAAGCATTATCCGTAAAGGTGCCCTGGTTAGAGTAAGGATCTCGGAACGAGTCTAACGCTTTGGCCAGGGATGCCATACACCAGGTAACAGAGGTAGCCCACTCAGGCGGACTAGGCTCCCTGGTTCGGTATAAGTAACAGGTGGTTCCTGAGCAGTCACCGGTTCACAAGCTGAGCATAACGCAGTATTGTGACCCCGGGGTAGAGATACCTTACAAGAAGTACAAGCAGCAAAAAACACAGTGAGTGTGGGTTTTCCCAGACTTTTTGTTAGGCTTTGATTGAGACATAGTGTAGCCTTGAGGAGAGTGCTTACTAGCAGGGGAAGGGTTAAGCTAGGTTTCTGCAGCTTACCCAAGTCATGTGTCTTGAGTCCCCGGGGGAGGTACGCAATGTGTCCAGAAAAATCACTAATCCCTGCAGCTGTGATTCAAAACGCTACAGCAGCGCTGCAGCATCAGCCCTGTTGGTGTCCAAAGATGGCCGCTGAGATGACGAACAGAAGGCGCTTCTCGCAGAACGAGAAGCACCAGAGAGAGTGGGCAGTGGTAACCACCGGTGGGCGGAGCCAACGTCCCGGCCTGGACGAGAGAGAAGCCGGAGGCTAAATTTTAAGCTTGCGGTTGCGGCCTACAGCGCCGCGGCCGCTATTTGTGCAGACCGACATGACCCACTCACCCAGGTTTTAAGGTATATGCGGACCTCCCTCATCCCAGGGACCAGGACCCCTCCAGCGCCTCGGCCCCGCAGGTGTTCTCACGGTAGATGCGGTGGGCCGGTGCTCAATCCACCATTGCCATAGTCAGGGAGGGGGTGGAGAGCTTCTGCCGCCTTCCATAATCCGCTATAACAGTGGTGATGCAGTGGGGGGCTGCACAGACGCCATAAACATCATGTCCGGCTATGCACCTGGCTCCAGGAGAGGTAAATGGAGGGCTACTCCATGTGGTCGCCTGCTATAGAGGGAGGAGATCGGAACACGAAGGAACCGTCGCCCATAAGGTGAGCTCAGGGCTGGCATCCAACGGTGCAGGAAAGGGTGCGGGGAGGGATGCTCTGCGTTCTTGCCTGTTGATGGTTCGGGGGAGATTGGAACCTAGAAAAGGATCCGTTGCCCCCATTCGCTCCATTAAGGGAAAAATAGAATAAAAACAAAAATAAAACCGGTGGGGTCTGAAAGCAGACCCAAGTGCCACCTACAGACACTAAGCAAGAACTGGTTCACTTGGAGCCAGCAGGAGGGTGTATACTGCAGGGGAGGAGATATTCTTTCCGTATTACTTAGTGTCCTCCTAGTGGCAGCAGCATAACACCCATGGTCCTGTGTCCCCCAATGAGGCGTAGGAGAAATATTTACTTTAAGTTTAAATAAATCACACAAAATGTTTCTTATACAATGTAATACAGAGGCTGCCCAGCTGCCCAAAAGGAACGCACCGGCCGGATGAATAAATAAAGTGCAAAATTCAGTGCACAGTCATTGTGCAAAAATGCACATTGCTGTATAGTTTCCTTCTAAAAATCATATTAGTAGTGCAAAAATAAACTGAATTTGCCTTAGTGAGGTTTCAGTGGTGCAAAAGCATCTTTAACCCCTTCATGACCTTGGGATTTTTCGTTTTTCCGTGTTCGTTTTTCACTCAGCTCCTTCCCAGAGCCATAACTTTTTTATTTTTCCGTCAATTTGGCCATGTGAGGGCTTATTTTTTGCGGGACGAGTTGTACTTTTGAAAGACATCATTGGTTTTAGCATGTCGCGTACTAGAAAACGGGAAAAAAAATTCCAAGTGCAGTGAAATTGCAAAAAAAGTGCAGTCCCACACTTGTTTTTTGTTTGGCTTTTTTGCTAGGTTCACTAAATGCTAAAACTGACCTGCCATTATGATTCTCCAGGTCAGTACGAGTTCATAGATACCTAACATGACTAGGTTATTTTTTATGTAAGTGGTGAAAAAAAAATTCCAAACTTTGCTAAAAAAAAAAAAAAAAAAAAAAAAAAAAAATTGTGCCATTTTTCAATACCCGTAGCGTCTCCATTTTTCGTGATCTGGGGTCGGTTGAGGGCTTATTTTTTGCGTGCCGAGATGACGTTTTTAATGATAGCATTTTGGTGCAGATACGTTCTTTTGATCGCCCGTTATTGCATTTTAATGCAATGTCGTGGCGACCTAAAAAACGTAATTCTGGCACTTCGAATTTTATTCTCTCTACGCCGTTTAGCGATCAGGTTAATGCTTTTTTTTAATTGATAGATCGGGCGATTGTGAGCGCGGCGATACCAAATATGTGTAGATTTGATTTTTTTTTTTATTGATTTATTTTGATTGGGGCGAAAGGGGGGTGATTTAAACTTTTATATTTTTTTTTATTTTTTTCACATTTTTTTCCCCTTTTTTTTTTTACTTTTGCCATGCTTCAATAGCCTCCATGGGAGGCTAGAAGCAGGCACAACGCGATCGGCTCTGCTACATAGCAGCGATCTCCTGAGCCCTGCATCAAAGCAGGGGATCTGACCTCGGATGTACTATCCCGTCCGAGGTCAGAAAGGGGTTAAAAAAAAAATCCCCTCCTGATGAAGTAACCACAAAACGTGCGTTGGGGGCGATTGGATTCTCACTGGCTTCTTTTTTAAGTTCCCTTCTTATATTGCAATGTTTATTCAGGACTGAGGGTATGCGCACACGTTCAGTTTTTTTCGCGATAAAAACACTATAAAAACGCATTAAAAAACGCCTACATATGCATCCTATCATTTAGAATGCATTGTACAATTTTTGTGCACATGATGCGTTTTTTTCAGCGAAAAAAACGCATCGCGGTAAAAAAAAAACAAAACAAACAGCATGTTCATTAATTTTGCGGATTTTACGCATTTTTCCCGCTATATAATGCATTGGGAAAAAACACACAAAAAACGCATGCGGATTTCTGGCAGAAATGTCCGGTTTTTGTCAGGAAATTTCTGCTAGAAAAATACGGACGTGTGCACATACCCTAAAACAGCATTGCTTCTTTTTGGCTACACATACTTAATGGTTATTCAACCGTCATAGTGATAAAACCATGAATAGAGACCATTAGCATTTGTTTCCCTGATTGATTTTTTTAATCAATCAGGGAAACAATTATTGTACATTGTATAACAAATATTTTGTGTGACGTATTTTAACTTAAAATAAATATTTTGGATTACAGCCGAGTTCTCGGTCCAAATAGTTGTTAAAGGTGGGCAATTTTGTGTTGAACCCTCAAACAAGTGCAGCAAAGTCTGCGCTGTAATATGGCGCTACTTCCCTTCTAAACTTTACACTGTGCCTCAAAAGTAGTTTTTGACCACATATGGGGCATCGGTGAACTCAGGAGAAATTGCATAACACACTATGGGGTCTATTTTCTCATTTTGTCTTTGTGAAAATACAAAAATTTGTAGCTAAAAAAAAGATTTCCGTGGGAAAAATTAGATTTTTTTTTTTATTTTCACGGCTTAACGTTATAAACCTCCGAGGGGTTCAAGGTGCTCAATACACATGTAGATAAGATCCCTAAGGGGTCTAGTTTCCAAAATGGGGTCACTTGTGGGGGGGTTTCCACTGTTTAGGTACATCAGGGGCTCTCCAAACACGACATGGCGTCCGCTGATTATTCCAGCAAATTTTACATTCAAAGAGTGAGATGGCGCCCCTTCCTTTATTGATTTATTTTATATAGCGCTAACATATTCCGCAGCGCTTTACAGACATTATCATCGCTGTCCCCGATGGGGCTCACAATCTAGAATCCCTATCAGTATGTCTTTGGAATGTGGGAGGAAACCAAAGAACCCGGAGGAAACCCATGCAAACACGGAGAGAACATACAAACTCTTCGCAGATGTTGTCCTGGGTGGGATTAGAACCCAGGACTCCAGCGCTGCAAGGCTGCTGTGCTATCCACTGCGCCACCGTGCTGCCCTTCCCTTCCGAGCCCTGCTGTGCACCCAAACAATGGTTTCCCCCCCCCCCACACATGGGGTATCTTCATGCTCAGGAGAAATTGTACAACAAAATGTATGGTCCACTTTCTCCTGTTGCCCCTGCGAAAGGAACAAAAAATAAAATAAAATAAAAAAATAGGCCTAAAGGAAAATCTTTGTGATAGAAAAGTAAATGTTTTGAGCAGGTGTAATTTTTAGAATAGTGTCACTTTTGGGCATTTTCTGTCATGTAGACCCCTCAAAGTCACTTTAAGTGTGAGGTGGTCCCTAAAAAAAAAAAATGGTTTTGCAAATTTTGCTGTCAAAATGAGAAATCGCTGGCCATATTTTAACCCTTATAACTTCCTAACAGAAAAAAAAACTGTTTCCAAAATTGTGCTGATGTAAAGTAGACATGTGGGAAATGTTATTTATTAACTATTTTGTGAGATATGGCTCTCTGATTTAAGGGCATAAAAATTAATAGTTTGAAAATTACAACATTTTCAAAATTTTTGCCAAATTTCCAGTTTTTTTTCCCCACAAATAAATGCAAGTCATACCAAAGAAATGTTAATGTTACCACTATCATAAAGTACAATATGTTACAAGAAATATATACTGTGTGTGCGTGCATATATGTGCGTGCATGCGTGTGAGTGTGCATATATATGTGTGTATATATGTGCGTGCGCATATATGTGTGTGTGTGTATGTGCGTGCGTGTGCATATGTGTGTGTGCGTATATGTGCATGCGTGCGTGTGTGTATATGAGCGTGTGTGTGTGCATATATGTGCGTGCGTGTGCATATGTGTGTATATGTGCGTGCGTGCATATATGTGTGTTCGTGCGTGTGTGTGTGCATATATGTGCGTGCGTGTGTGTGTGCATATATGTGTGTGTATATATATGTGCTTGCGTGCGTGCGTGCATATACAGTATTATTTATTATTATTATTAATAATATACACACCCTGGACGTTGGGGTTGGACAGCTCCTTAGGACGCAGCGCAGCCATTTCCTAGCCCACCTTACTCTCGATGACTCCTGTACCATGGAGGGTCTCTAAATTCCCCAGCCGGGGTTTTATAATTAAATATACGGATCACAAAAATCACTGAAAATTCATTTACCTTTTCCACCAAGTTTCTGAACGACCTCTTCAAATGATTTTCCCTCTTAACATGAGTTCCCCAAACCTGTAAGAAAAATAAAATAAATAAGATTTGTGTTACAGGTTGTGTCTGCCTGAATGAAACATACATAGAGTTTCTGGAGCTAACATCTTCCGGTAATATAATAAATTGCATAATCCAAAAATCAATAAGCTGGAGAAAAAAAAAAAAAAAGGGTTAATCCAGGAGCATGAGTAGCGCGCCCCTCTGTTGGCACGTCCGTCGCCAGCAGACGGTACCTTCAATGAGCGGATTGTCATGCAGATCCCCCCGTATAGAATGCGGACACGTTCACATGCTGGATGCCAATTCTCTTTTACGTCCTTCAAAAAAAAAAAAAAGGCCAGGAGGAGGGAAAGAAGCGTCCCTGGCAGGGGAATCAGTAGGAAGCCCCCCCAAGTGACAATGAAATGGTCCCAATAGAACGTGTGTGCCTACGGCAGCGACCATATATGGGCATGACGGCTCGCACACGGCCGGGGACATCCTTTTATCAAATGTGAATCCGTGCGCCGTTATCAGCAGCGCCGGCCGCCCGCAGACTAAGCATCGCCCGTACAGGGGGGACGCGAGCGCTGCAGAGGAATGGAGACGGCCGCTTCTCCTTAGTCTCATCATGGATTACCTGCCAGTGCTGGTTCTGGGATCAGACATCCCCTTTAAATGATTGTTTTTCGTCATCTACGACAGTAGGGTCCGTATAGTTTTGGATAATAAATGGTTAAACACAGATCTTCCCCCATCTTTTACACTTAGGGGAATGATCAGCTTTCTGCTCCCCTTACTAATGTAACAAATCGGCAGATCTATGGCTCATGTCAGCAATCCGTCCCTTTCCCAGCGATTCGCAGAACTACAACTCCCAGCAGCCTGCACTGAAACAACCATAAAAAAAAACTGCCCAAAGTGAGCGATCTGCATATATGAAGCAAAGCTGCAGTGTAAAGCATGGAGCGAGACACAGCTGACGTGTGCATTGGCTGGCATTAAGCAGGTAAGACACAGACTAAGTGGGGGTCTGCAATGAGCTCAGGGTGTAAGCGACAGACCCTACAACATCTCCAGACATCAGTATCCGCCACCTCCTTGGCACGTAACTCCTCCCCTTTGTCAGTCATTTGTACTGTAATCTACATATAAGCGGAGATGTCGGCAGGCAGAGTCCCAGCTTCTCCGGGACCCCTGAGATGTAACGAGTCCTGGTTGTTGCAGTAATGTTATTCTTCCACCAGGGGGAGTGATGTTACATATGAAGGCAATGAAGGACATCTTCTGTCCAGGAATCACAACCACAATACACACTCCAGGCCGCCAGGGGGAGCCATGCTTCTATCTATTATGGCACTCCTCACAATTAGGTAAAACTGGTACTCTGGGCAGAAAGTGAGAAGGAGGAGAGCAGACGGAGGTCTGTGGGAGAACAAGGGTTCACGGAGCTGCGCCTGCCCCACGTGCTGCAGCATCCAAAGAAAGAGACATTGAAAGGAATTGTGTTGCAGTGAGTGAGAAACGAAGTCATAGCAAAAGGAGAGAAACATCAGAGGGAGACCAGCTAGAAGCAGGCTGCCTCCTTCTGAAGCGCAGTAGCGGTAGCCAGAACACCGAGGGAGTAAGGATCTCTATGCTTTACTTCAGAGACAGGCAGGACAGTTGATTCTACGTTGACTGCCCGACCATATACCCAGGAGGCACAGTGGCAACTTGTGGGGGCTGGGCGTTTCTAGGGTCCCTATAAAAAGCCTCAGGCCACCAGTCATACGGGTTTGTCCTATTCGTCAGGGGGACAGAGAGAAAGAGACTTAACACCTACGATAGTTGTGAGGACCTCACCGAGGAGCTCAGCAGGGAGGTACTACAACACTCAGGCGCTATAGGAAGGCTACAGATTTCCACCGGGATAAGAGGACTCTGGATTTGCCTTCAGACCGGCCGGACTCTGCCTACCCTGTGGTCCCTACCCTGGACTGTGGATGCTGAAGTCTTCAGTAAAGGTAAAGAGACTGCAACCTTGTGTCCTCGTTATTCACTGCGCCTTACATCATCCACCATCACCATCTACACTCTGGGAAGCCCTGGGGACATACTTCACCTGTGGGAAGGTATACCATCTAGCTGCCATAACATCACCCCAGCGGACCCCTAAGCAGCGTCGGTCACCCTGACCGAATACCACAGGTGGCGTCACGAACATCCCTTTAAAGACCTTTCCCTCATTTTTTCAACAGACGTCCCCTAGGGTCAAGGACCGGGTCAGCCACCGTGACATGCCCATTGAGAACAGAAGGGCCCGGATCCAAGTACCCCACTGGGGGGCGATTCATAACCAGCAGCATGGAGGTCATTGTACAGCAGTACTGAGCAGTGTAGCTGGGAATCCAACTGTGGGGTGAGAAACACTGACTAGAAAGCAGCAACACAAAGTCTGCTCCTCCACTCACCATAAACAGGGAGCAGTAATCGCATAATCCCTCTAATATATTCTAGCTCTTTTTCCACAGTGAATGTGGCTTTCAGGAGGTAGAAAAAACTAGGGGAGGAGAAGAGATGGCTCATGAGTGGAGAAAGTATATTTCGCTGATAAGCTATCACACAAAGATTCTTCTATTTTCTCATTATCGATGGCTGCAGAGTTTGTGACTGAAGTCCTGCCAACACTGTGCCACGGGAAAGTCAGACCATGAGCTCCGGGAATAACAACTGTGACATATGTTCCGCTATTACACGGTAGAACCGTGACGTCCGGCAATCCTCCTGTTCTAGAACAAGTCAGCTCCATGTTATGTCAGTCACTAGCAGAACACAGGGCCAGCTAGGAAGACATGACTTCTCCGATGCCAGACATGTGGGACTCACTGGTGACAGCTTATGTCACGCTCCATCTCCAAAACACAGAGCGATGACACCGGCCGTTCACATAGTGAGAAATCCCTTTAAAAAGGTTTGCACTATCGATTTTCATGAGCGCACCGCTCCCCTACCTCCCAGGGGCACGGTGCGCTCCTGAAGACTGACAGCTCAGCCACTGCACACTGTCCAATGGTGCCAGCGTAGTGCCTCTGTAGCATCGGGGGAGCGCAGGGATACGGAAGACGGATCTGGCCAGCTTCAGTGCAGCGCTTACAAACTCTACTGAAAAGTGCTGCACTCCTTGCTTAAGAGGCCGGCCACCGCTGCTAGACTGCCGAGTAGTGATGGGCGAGCGTTCTCTGATAAAGGTGTTATCTCAGCATGCTCGTGTGCTAACCGAGTGTCATCCGTGTGCTTCAAAAATATGTTTGAGTCCCCGCGGCTGCATGTCTCACCCACAGGAGCGGCATCGGTCTGGTAGGGAAGCTTTCCTTTTGGTCTTTGGTCTAGAAGTGCATTGGGGGCGTCAATGTTTTCTGTATCAGCACGCCCCCTATGCACTTCCAAGCTAATTTGCATGTGGCTTCGAGGCTCCATTTCTCAGCACTAGCACAAGAACAGCATTTTTACTTTCTGTGTTAGGACACGTACAGCCAGACCACTAGTTTATTTAGGATCCTGACAGGTCCCCTTTAATCCCACCCTATACATTATTTTGCCATTACACGCCATATTACCACCATAAATGCCATTCATTAAAATGAAATGAAGAATGTGCCAGGTAAATGAATCCCCGGCAGTAAGCTGACCGCTGCAGGGCGACTTGGTAACCGGATACCGGGGTCCGGCGCACAGGAGCCGGCTCCATGATAAACGATCTGCTCCGAGGCATTCCTGCAGAGCTATTCTATTGTCTCTGTAAGCAGATACATAGAGACTCGTACACAGGAAATTATCAGATATCCTTATTGTCAGCGCGAAAAATCACAAGTTAAAGGGCAAGCAGAGAATTAAAATGGTTAGAAAAAAAACTCCTCTTTATTGTGGTTTTAAAAGGGGCCTGTCACCAGGTGAAAAGTGTCCAATTTGTGCTCCTATTTTATTCATTGAGTATTTCGCTTTTTTCTTTTTTAAAATCCGCCATACGGTTCCAGAGATATGGTCATTTTATTATTTTCTCCTCCTTTTTATGGTTTACCAAAATGGGCGTGTCTCAGATTCCCTGGGGAGGGTGTGTCATTAAGGTAATCTGCATATTCACCCTTTGTAAAGGCCATAACAACGAGCCCTAAATCAGAAGGCAAATATCTCTAGAACCGTATGGAGGAATTGAAAAAAGAAAACAGCGGATTAATCAGGGAAGCGGCGGAAATAACACATAGGAGAAAAAACTGGTCATTGTTGATTTGGTGACAGGTCCTCTAAGATGTTGAAACACACACACACACACACACATATATATATATAATCGTCTAAGGGTTTTTCCGTCTGTCTGTCTGTCCTGGAAATCCCAGCTCTCTGATTGGTCGAGGCCTGGCGGCATCGACGTAGAAATCCCGCGTCTCTGATTGGTCGAGGCCGCCAGGCCTCGACCAATCAGCAACGAGCACAGCGACGATGATGTCATAAAGGACGTAGACATCTCACGTTTCTGATTCAGCGACGGGCACAGTATCGACGTAGATGTCATAATGGTTGCCATGGCGACGATGATGTCATAAAGGTTGCCTCGACCAATCAGCGACGGGCACAGTCTGCCGCGAATTCTGGAATCATCATTGTCCATATACTACATGGACATGCATATTCTAGAATACCCGATGCGTTAGAATCGGGCCACAATCTAGTATATATATATATATATATATATATCTTTTCTGAGTTCTCCAGTGTCCAGAGTAGCCCTCTTTATAGGGCTGTTCTAAAAAAAGAAAAAAAAAAAAAAAAGAAATAAAATTAAAATATAGCAAATTGGAGGGTATGGTTTTTGACTTAAGGCCCCTTCACATTAAGCGACGCTGCAGCGATACCGACAACGATCCGAATCGCTGCAGCGTCGCTGTTTGGTCGCTGGAGAGCTGTCACACAGACCGCTCTCCAGCGACCAACGATGCCGGTAACCAGGGTAAACATCGGGTAACTAAGCGCAGGGCCGCGCTTAGTAACCCGATGTTTACCCTGGTTACCATGCTAAAAGTAAAAAAAAAAAAACACTACATACTTACCTACAGCCGTCTGTCCTCCAGCGCTGCGCTCTGCTTCTCTGCTCTCCTCCTGTACTGTCTGGGAGCCGGAAAGCAGAGCGGTGACGTCACCGCTCTGCTTTCCGGCTCACAGACAGTACAGGAGGAGTGCAGAGCGCAGTGCTGGAGGACAGACAGCGGTAGGTAAGTATGTAGTGTTTGTTTTTTTTTACTTTTAGCATGGTAACCAGGGTAAACATCGGGTTACTAAGCGCGGCCCTGCGCTTAGTTACCCGATGTTTACCCTGGTTACCAGTGAAGACATCGCTGGATCGGTGTCACACACGCCGATCCAGCGATGTCTCCAGGGAGTCCAGCGACGAAATAAAGTTCTGGACTTTATTCAGCGACCAACGATCTCCCAGCAGGGGCCTGATCGTTGGTCGCTGTCACACATAACGATTTCATTAACGATATCGTTGCTACGTCACAAATAGCAACGATATCGTTAACAATATCGTTATGTGTGAAGGTACCTTTAAAGCGACCATATCAGGCCAAAATCTTAAATGGTAACATCTACATGGAGAAGGCACGCTCCCTGTGAGCTTGTCTGGGTACTCATCTTCATGTATGGGCTCTGCACTATCCAGATGAATATTGACACTGTAAATAACGGGCAAGCAGTCTAATGTGAAAATGGGAACGAGGTGGTCATTAACAAACAAAATAAATTACTAGGAAACGTGTATACAATGTTTGCATAGCAAACAACAGGCGTTGAACACATGTACGTGACTGCGAATAAAGGGGCACTAATCCTAGACAAGCGAGAGATTCAACCAACAATATGGCTCCTTTTCTTGGCCCCTGCACACGACTATTCGAGACCAGTGTTGTAAGGGTGCGCAAAACGGCACCCATAGTACTGGGAAGATGCCGCTAACTTATAGCTCCGGTTCAGCATTCTTTTTGCGTGTCTTTATTCTGAGAGTAAAATTTTTTTTTTTTTTTTTTTAGGCAGTTTGTAATTCTTGTGCTAGATTGTTTATAGCTTTTTGATTTTCTTGAAATACAACATTTTTTGCAAGTGACCTTCAGTGCCCTAGAAAAATACTAAATTTGTAAATTTTTGTGCAGTCGAAGACTAACATGCGACACTATAAAGCTTTATAATAAAAAAAATTATAGATAGATAGATACATAGATAGATAGATAGATAGATAGATAGATAAAAAAGACCACAGCAGCACATGTACATGAATCGGCCATGTGAAAACACAGACAAATATACATTTCACAAAAATATTTTTTCATAAAAATAGGCTGGTGGCCCAAGAGTGGCATGTACAGTAGAGTTAGGACCCATCAGGGGGAGATCACCTTGCCGTGGTTGATGGGCATACATGAATTGGCCAATTTATGCGCTAAGAATCTCCATTTTTACTGTAAGTTTTATGAAAAAAAATTTTTTGAAAAAATATTTTTGTGAAATGTATATTTGTCTGTGTTTTCACATGGCCGATTCATGTACATGTGCTGCTGTGGTCTTTTTTATCTCTGTGTTGCAGTTTGCACGTGTTCACATTGGAAGTGCTGATTTGGATAGATAGATATATATATATATATATATATATATATATATATATATATATCTGTATCTCTCTCTCAGGGCCTACATGCCTTTCCTCTTGCTCCATTACATGACCTCCGGATCTCCCTCACTTGCATATAATAACTCAGCCATGGTCAGTAGACCCAGACGCGGTCAGGGCGGTCTTCTGATTCGAGGACGGTCCATGTTTTACCAACATGTGAAAAAGGCAGAATAAAGCTTTGCCTTTCTTGAGAAATATGGTGCTTCAAGGAACAGTTCAAGGAGAATCTATGGGTTTCTAAGTACAGGTCTCCAAGTGCCACTATCCATGGCGGTGCACACGGCCAAGTAAAGTCAAGGTGACCGTACGGCTTAGGCAACTTTTGGCCGAGTACTCACCTTTAGGCTACAAGCACAAGAGCCTATTATACTATCTGTGCATGGACTGCAAAGCCCGAGCCGACTGCAGGTCTCCTGACCAGAACCAAAAGCCGCACCTACAGGGGCATGCAAAAGTTTGGGCACCCCTGGTCAAAATTATTGATATTGTGAACAGTTAAGCAAGTTGAAGATGAAATGATCTCTGAAAAGGGACAAAGTTAAAGATGACACATTTCCTTTAAATTTTAGGAGGGGGGGGGGGGGATAAAAAAAAAATTAAAAAAAAATAAAAAAAAAAAAACCACGTACGTACATCCGCAGTGTCCTGATGTTACAACATAGTGGAGGGGATTTCAATAAATCCCACATCCACTATGCGTGCATGGACACCTCTGGCTTACCTGCGGAGACGAACGCGCGGTGCGTCTTTCCAGACCGCAGCATGTCTATTTATCTTGCAGAGACGCACAATCTCCGCAAGATAAATATCATCAGTCCAATGTATAGGGTTCAGTGAACACATGTGGAATCACCTACGTTCAAAAGCCGGCAGCGCTTTGGATGGAGCGGACATGTGCTGCGTCCATAGTGCTGCATAATACTGGCTGTGGGAAGTTTTACTTTTACATTGATGGCCCATCTTTAGGGAGCAGTCAGAACGCCATATAAAATCAGACCCAGATTGGAACGGACTGAAAGGAGTGGCCAGCCGTTCTAACGACCCAAGCCGGACAGCTTTACGTATTTCTCTACAGCCACCACACTTGGGTCGGTAGAGCTGCTGGCCAGTCTGTGCACGGTATTCCGATCTCGGTCCGATTTACGAGGTCTTTTGAGTGCGCCCCTAGAATAGGTGATCAATATCTGATCGCTGGGGAAGCGGCGCCCGGCAGCTCCACCGATCAGCAGTCCCTGGCTATCCTAATCAATAAGGGGCGGATGTGCAGCATGGCACCGGAGACAGCTGATCGGTGAGAGTCCAGGTATCAGTCTCTCACCGTTATTGCATCGATTGCCTATGGATAGATCATCAATATCTAAGCCCAGGACAACCCCTTTAGTGTTTAATATGCACTAGAAAGACAGACAGACAGACTTTTCTCTCCTCACTATCTGGATCTGGAAATGTAGGGGTATAATGTAAAAGATAATAGTTTTATAAATATCGGCTAAATATGATCAATTTCCTAATGAAGCAAAACAGTGGTAGAGCTTAAAGTGGACCTGTCGCCCGATATCACAACACAAGCTGCATTTATTATTAAATAGATCATAGAGGCTGGTGTATTTACTGTGAAAATCCAAGTATTCTGTATAACCTTGATATTAAAAATTTGTAAAAAAAATATCAGGAGTAAAAGTGTATTCGGTCTCCAATGACCCAGCCTGACTGTCGACTGCTGCTTGTACTGAGCAGTGTGAGGTCTTACCAGGGAGGAGGGACACTGAGGAGCTGTCAGCCAGGCTAGGATTATTCAGGGAACTGCCCGGCCTCATCAGGTCCAAGATCTATTTAAATGTATGCAGTTTACATTGTGAGATATGATGATAGATCCTCTTTGGATGACCTTATCCACCCACTTTGCAGCAGCCGCGCTTGTGTGGGAGCATTCTGTCTTCAGAGCCCTGATGCCTTGTAAACCGATGTATTGGCAGGACAGTAAAACTATGGCGTGGTTAGGACGGCATAACAACACATGGCAGAATGATGGAGAATTTCTCATACAGAATCCATGCACTTGCTACAGAACGATTCACAGTATGGAATGAATCTACCAGAAATCAGAGGTGTGACTACACCCGGATATATTCTAGGTGCTACCATGCCAAAAACAAAAGAAAATAAAGACGCATATCCTCAGTGGTCACAGCACCCGCAGAGCAGGTTTTCACATACAGTCACCGCGTCATTCTGGTATTTTCTCACAGGCTCGTGTCAACAGACGGTTCTTTTGGAGGCGTTACAAGCAGGAGTCTGCTTAGCGGCACACGAGTATTCCTGCATATGGCGTCTGTGTACCGCACCTTGTTGTGGCGGCACGAGCTCTCTTCGGGGGTATAGGTTTTAGCTCTAAAAAAAGAGCTCATGAAACCCCAAGCACAAGACTGTACATCCCGAGCCCGTAGACAGGGCTGTCATATAGGCACGCGCACAAGCGCGATCTCGTACAAAGCAGCAAAATATATATTACCGTATATACAAACATGATGTAGCGGTTTAATATAAGTGTTCTAGAGATTGTGGATGAGCCGAATCCGGTCCATAGGGTACATCAGTAATTTGTGTCTACTGGACAGGATCCCCAAAAACCAGAGCTGTGGAGTCAGTAAGCCAAATCTCCGACTCCTCAATTTCCATGACACCGACTACCAAAATGGGCTCAGACTCCACAGCCCTGCCGAAAACCATCTCCTACCACCTGGCATCCGCATCTTGGTACACTGTAATATGTAGGCCATGCCGTAACGATGACGGCTAATCAAGAGTCGTCTCTACTAGAGAGTCACCGCCAGACTCCTTTCTCCGAGAACAGAGGCCCAGTAGTCCGAAATTGGATATGCCGAATCTCCATCTCCCCCGACATTATCATTTGGGGGCCCGCTTACACACTAGACTGTTGGCAGAGACTGCCGATATTAGGCCTACTTTAGTCTAAGGAGGCTGGGGAAAGCCTAAAAGCTACGGTATTCTCGGACAAATAAATAAACATGTGGATCTCCAAAGGTTGGACAGATCCTATTACCTGCACACAAGATCTCCATGTACAAGACATGCAAGCTGCCCTGCGGACGTACAGCGTCGTATCACCGATGCATCACCATGATCACAAAAATCATTAACATAGACCAGAACGAAGGCAGAAAACCGCTCCTAAATGATAATGATCACAAAAAGAAGGGAAGTCAGCTCATATTCAGGACATCGTGGTCTGGCTACTAATTGGGGTACAGAGGGCTCTTAATGTACGTCCGACACTAAATTTGAAGTAGGATTTCTACTATGACATTTTATGGCAGGATTCTTGTTGCGTGAAGGGGTTTATAAATGGGGACGGGATTTTAGCTATAATCAGGTATATGGCGGCCAAATCACAACATAATATGCCCTGTCCAATGGAAACAATGGATTGGCAAGGTAAAATCCAATATGCTCCGATCCTGGGCAGAAATCGGCTGCACTCTAAAGAGGAACGGATCATAAATAGGATGAATTCGAAGATTGTTATGAAAAGAGCATGAAAACAAGAAAAAACATTCAGCCGGCATCTGCCTGAGCATCCAAGGTCAATGACGCCACGTGAACGAGATCTCAATGGCAGTTTTTAGATCATGAACGTTCTAACTTCTTATTCCAATATTCTTTCGTTACCAAAGTTTCCAGCGACTTTACCATTAAGTTTACGGGCAACTAAAGTTTGTGTTTGGACGAGAATATAGGAGGCGAAGTTGGGAGCTCCCATAGTCATAGGATACAGTTTCCATTCTTCCACCCATGTAACACTTCGTTGTTTTTCCCTTATTTCATCCATTTTGACCCGGTTTAGCATTGGAAACGCACAGATTCTCGGGCTGAGTAAATGCGCCTCTTCCCACTTGCTGAAATACTCTGCACTGCTGTGAACGATCTGAGGAGCTAATAAACTTGGGAGTTGGACCTCCGCAGAACTAAGTAATAATCCCCAAACTTTCAGAGTTATCAGTGTCTTAGATCAGGGGGGATACTGAAATTCGCATAGGACTGCCACTCGTACACCTGGTGGATGAAAGTCCCGGACAAAAGGCGCGATGACAGAAGACGGGGAACTCTCACCATTACGTGACCCTTCCTCTGTAAGGACACACGGTTACCTTTAGGCCATGTGTCTTCAAAGGCAAAGTAACCAATATCCTGTGTGAAACTTAATCTGCGAGCCACAAACAGCCCAAAATAAAGGGCAAGGTCGTCAGCAAGCTTTCTAGGGTTACTGTACTACAACTCCCAGCAGCTTCAGGAAATGTAAAAGTTTTATTTACATGAAATGGGGAAAATCCATCAGCATCTGACTTTTTTTATTCCCCTAAAGTGAACCTGTCGCCAGGTTTGTCCCATGTGAGATAAGGCCACCACCTATCAGCGCTGATGCACAGCATTTTAATATGCTGTATACATGCCTGAAAGACAAGAAAAACACCTATTATACTCACCTACGTCACCCAGTCTCCCAGCATTGTGCTCCTGCACAGGCGGACGTCTCTGACCTGTCAAAGGCGGCAGTGCAGTGCACCTGTGCCAGAAACGGCCAAAGACGCAGAACAAGTGCACTGCAGTACTGTACTCTGCCCTCGTCAGGATGGGGAAGGACGCCTGCGCAGGAGCGATGCTGGACTGTGTGGATGATGTAGGATACGTCATCCACATGAAGTACAGGAGGAGGACGGCATCACTAGAAAACAGGAGGCACTAGAACAAGACATCGGACCCAACAGCCCCGCAGGTGACTAGAATACAAGGTGTTATTGTTTTGTTGCAGGCCACATTGGGGGGCATATATACAGCATATCAAAATGCTGTATATGAGGGCTGAAAGGTGGTGGTCTTATCTCATATGGGACTAACCTGGCAACAGGTTCCCTTTAAGAAATTTTGCAATATTTGTTAATGGAGAAGAAAAACGTAGCCACTATTTACTAGTTTTGGTTGGAGGAGGGTCCTGGTTTTAACACCTACTGATCGATCAAAGAAAGGGGCAGACGACGAGCACAGCGATGTACAGACCTGCAGGCTCACCTCTTCTGGATAAGCCGGGCTCGTCTGGCCCTTTATTTGACCGAGGAGGATGGTGGAGATGTTGAGCCCTTCTGCCCTTTCTTTTGCTCCAGCAGCGCTAGGTCTGAAGACCTGGACACCCACCGAAAGGGGCAGCAACATAAAGCCGACCAAAGCTCGCTATGTACAATAACATGATGTACTGACTATAAGTCTGGGAAGTATCAACCTGTGGAGCTTCCAGCAGGACCTGAAAGCAAGAGAGCGCATGGCACGAAAGGTGGACCGGTCTTGTACATGCAGATGGGCAAGACGTGGCGGAGGCCGTAAGTCACCGGGCCAGAGACGCTATTGGGAGGTATTCCAGCGTAAACATGGGAATCGGAGGTCTAGGAATCTGATGATGGCTACAAAAGTCTAAACCAGGATGTTCTCTAGCACTAATGGTAAGTAGGATAAAACTTAGCTCTTAAGAACATAGGATAGAGAAAATATAATCACAATGTGTAAACAGTTAAAAGTAATCCATCTTGGCTGACTCGTTTTGGGGGAAAAATACCCTTAATCATGGCTTGAAAGTGAAGATAGCCAAGTTTTAAACTTGAATGTACTGTAGTACGAGAGAACATGTAAAGCAGGGCTGCATAGTGGTAAGGCCTCTTACACATTTCCGTCGGTACGGGGCCGTCGCAAACCGTCGGCCCGACGTACGTTGTGCAAATAGTGCACAACGTGGGCAGCGGATGCATTTTTTAGTCACATCCGCTGCCCATTATGAGTTCCGGGGAGGAGGGGGCGAGTTCCAGCGGCACATGCACGGTCGGAAATGGCAGTTCCGATAACCGAAAAAACGTTACATTGAACGTCTTTTCGTCACGACGGGCCGCAAAATTACGACAAATGCGACGTGTGGCCATACGTCGCAATGCGTCGCTAATGCAAGTCTATGGAGAAAAAAAGCACATCCTGCAGGCAACTTTGCAGGATGCGTTTTTTCTCCAAAACGACGCATTGCGACGTTGGCCAAACGACGGAAGTGTGAAAGAGGCCTTAGTCAAACCTCTGACTGACTCCACAGCACTGGTCACTACTGAGCATGTGCATAAAGTGCAGCACAGATTCATCTCATCTATGACTCCAAAGCCCTGTCTCACTACTGAGCATGTACATAAAGTGCAGCACAGATTCATCTCATCTACGACTCCACAGCACTGGTCACTACTGAGCATGTGCATAAAGTGTAGCACAGATTCATCTCATCTACGACTCCACAGCCCTGTCTCACTACTAAGCATGTGCATAAAGTGCAGCACAGATTCATCTCATCTATGACTCCAAAGCCCTGTCTCACTACTGAGCATGTACATAAAGTGCAGCACAGATTCATCTCATCTACGACTCCACAGCACTGGTCACTACTGAGCATGTACATAAAGTGCAGCACAGATTCATCACATCTACAACTCCACAGCACTGGTCACTACTGAGCATGTGCATAAAGTGTAGCACAGATTCATCTCATCTACGACTCCACAGCCCTGTCTCACTACTAAGCATGTGCATAAAGTGCAGCACAGATTCATCTCATCTATGACTCCAAAGCCCTGTCTCACTACTGAGCATGTACATAAAGTGCAGCACAGATTCATCTCATCTACGACTCCACAGCACTGGTCACTACTGAGCATGTGCATAAAGTGCAGCACAGATTCATCACATCTACAACTCCACAGCACTGGTCACTACTGAGAATGTGCATAAAGTGCAGCACAGATTCATCACATCTACAATTCCACAGCACTGGCCACTACTGAGCATGTGCATAAAGTGTAGCACAGATTCATCTCATCTACGACTCCACAGCCCTGTCTCACTACTAAGCATGTACATAAAGTGCAGCACAGATTCATCTCAACTAAAAGCCCAGATCCTTAGATAAAGAACAGAACAGGCATTTACAGGACATTACATAACTTTACCAAGTTCTTATGAAAGCAGTTACAGAACATCCTGCATTGTACTACTGTACCCAATTTACTATATATTGTCAGAGTCCACCAGGATGACCCCAAATAACAGAGAGAGGCAGTCCTTAGGAGGACCAAATTCTCTGGGCAAAAAGAAAACTGTAAACTAAAATTTTGCAAGTCTGCAACAAAAAAAGGGCATGAAATCCCTCTGTCGGCCTCGTCCAGAGCAAATTGATTATTCAGTAGAGGAGACGTGATCCACAGCCCCAGACAGCTGACATCATGTTTTCCTGCGCTGACAGATGGACAACTATTCCAGGAGGGGGTTGGATCGGAACATTCACGTATAATCAGAACTCGCCCCAAAAATCATTAATCAGAATTTATGCAGAGAAAGAAGTTTTGGCCAATGCCCCCACTGTGCGTCAGTGTGGGGATTCATGGGATGCCGACAGCTCTTAGGGTTAATTCACACTTTTCAGTTTTTGATGCAATTTTCCCAAATTGCAAATAAAAAAAAAAAAAAATAAAGTAAAAATCAAACATGTAAATGTGCTCCCTGGAGATCTGCTGGAGGTCAGCGTGCGCAGTGCAAGGCACCGCTCGATGGATCGAAAGTGACTGCTGGAATATAACAAGTGTCACACAAAAGAAAAATTACATTAAAGATGCTTCCACCCGTGTCATTATCAGCACAAATCACATGCAAAGGTCCTATAATGCAATCACACGTCTCCGCACTCCGCAGACACAAAGCAGATGCACTACAAGTCCCAATGTTTTCCTACACGCAGACTAATCCACAGATAATAGAGGATGCCCCCCGTGTGACCCTGGACACAATGGAGGCTTCACCCATTCAAAACGCAAAAGACTGAAAGAGCGAAGAGCTTTCCAGCCTCCCACCATCTGCTGTCACCGCAGCGGCCATTATCCCGTCCTGCAGAGCAAATGTGACAAAGCGAGAACCCGGCACACAGAGCAGCAAGAGGCAGCACTACCTGTACCAGGACGGACGCAAGCTGTACACAGGAAAGGAAGAGGCAGCACTACCTGTACCAGGACGGGCGCAGGCTGTACACAGGGAAGAAAGAGGCAGCACTACCTGTACCAGGACGGGCGCAGGCTGCACACAGGGAAGAGGCAGCACTACCTGTACTAGGACGAGCGCAGGCTACACACAGAGCAGCAAGAGGCAGCACTACCTGTACCAGGACGGGCGCAGGCTGCACACAGGAAAGGAAGAGGCAGCACTACCTGTACTAGGACGAGCGCAGGCTACACACAGGGCAGAAAAAGGCAGCACTACCTGTACCAGAACGGGCACAGGCTGTACACAGGGAAGGAAGAGGCAGCACTACCTGTACTAAGACAGGCGCTACCTGTACCAGGACAGGCTGCACTCAGGGCAGTCAGAGGAAGCACTACCTGAACTAGGATGAGTGCATGCTGCACACAGGGCAGAAAGAGGCAGCACTACCTGTACCAGAACGGGCACAGGCTGTACACAGGGAAGGAAGAGGCAGCACTACCTGTACCAGGACGGGCGCAGGCTGCACACAGGGAAGGAAGAGGCAGCACTACCTGTACCAGGACGGGCACAGGCTGTACACAGGGAAGGAAGAGGCAGCACTACCTGTACCAGGACGGGCGCAGGCTGCACACAGGGAAGGAAGAGGCAGCACTACCTGTACCAGGACGGGCACAGGCTGTACACAGGAAAGGAAGAGGCAGCACTACCAGTACCAGGGCGGGCGCAGGCTGCACACAGGGCAGAAAGAGGCAGCACTACCTGCACCAGGACGGGCGCAGGCTGCAAACAGGAAAGGAAGAGGCAGCACACAGGAAAGGAAGAGGCAGCACACCCTGTACCGGGACGAGCGCAGGCTGTACACAGGGTAGAAAGAGGCAGCACTACCTGTACCAGGACGGGCGCAGGCTGCACATAGGGAAGAGACAGCACTTCCTCTACTAGGACAAGCGCAGGCTGTACACAGGGTAGAAAGAGGCAGCACTACCTGTACCAGGACGTGCGCAGGCTGCACACAGGGAAGAGGCAGCACTACCTGTACTAGGACGAGCGCAGGCTGTACACAGGGTAGAAAGAGGCAGCACTACCTGTACCAGGACAGGCGCGGGCTGCACACAGGAAAGGAAGAGGCAGCACTACCTGTACCAGGACAGGAGCCCACTGTACACAGGACAGTAAGAGGCAGCACTACCTGTACCAGGACAGGAGCCCACTATACACAGGGCAGTAAGAGGCAGCACTACCTGTACCAGGACAGGAGCCCACTATACACAGGGCAGTAAGGGGCAGCACTACCTGTACCAGGACAGGAGCCCACTATACACAGGGCAGTAAGGGGCAGCACTACCTATACCATGACAGGAGCCCACTATACACAGGGCATTAAGAGGCAGCATTACCTGTACCATGACAGGAGCCACTATACACAGGGCAGTAAGAGGCAGCACTACCTGTACCAGGACAGGAGCCCACTATACACAGGGCAGTAAGAGGCAGCACTGCCTGTACCAGGACAGGAGCCCACTATACACAGGACAGTAAGAGGCAGCACTACCTGTACCATGACAGGAGCCCAAAATACACAGGACAGTAAGAGGCAGCATTACCTGTACCAGGACAGGAGCCACTATACACAGGACAGTAAGAGGCAGCACTACCTGTACCAGGACAGGAGCCACTATACACAGGACAGTAAGAGGCAGCACTACCTGTACCAGGACAGGAGCCCACTATACACAGGACAGTAAGAGGCAGCACTACCTGTACCAGGACAGGAGCCCACTATACACAGGACAGTAAGAGGCAGCACTACCTGTACCAGGACAGGAGCCCACTATACACAGGGCAGTAAGAGGCAGCATTACCTATACCAGGACAGGAGCCACTATACACAGGACAGTAAGAGGTAGCACTACCTGTACCAGGACAGGAGCCCACTATACACAGGACAGTAAGAGGCAGCACTACCTGTACCAGGACAGGAGCCCACTATACACAGGGCAGTAAGAGGCAGCATTACCTGTACCAGGACAGGAGCCACTATACACAGGGCAGTAAGAGGCAGCACTACCTGTACCAGGACAGGAGCCCACTATACACAGGGCAGTAAGAGGCAGCACTACCTGTACCAGGACAGGAGCCACTATACACAGGACAGTAAGAGGCAGCATTACCTGTACCAGGACAGGAGCCCACTATACACAGGACAGTAAGAGGCAGCACTGCCTGTACCAGGACAGGAGCCCACCATACACAGGGCAGTAAGAGGCAGCACTGCCTGTACCAGGACAGGAGCCCACCATACACAGGACAGTAAGAGGCAGCACTGCCTGTACCAGGACAGGAGCCACTATACACAGGACAGTAAGAGGCAGCACTACCTGTACCAGGACAGGAGCCCACTATACACAGGACAGTAAGAGGCAGCATTACCTGTACCAGGACAGGAGCCCACTATACACAGGACAGTAAGAGGCAGCACTGCCTGTACCAGGACAGGAGCCCACCATACACAGGACAGTAAGAGGCAGCACTACCTATACCAGGACAGGAGCCACTATACACAGGGCAGTAAGAGGCAGCACTACCTGTACCAGGACAGGAGCCACTATACACAGGACAGTAAGAGGCAGCACTGCCTGTACCAGGACAGGAGCCACCATACACAGGACAGTAAGAGGCAGCACTACCTGTACCAGGACAGGAGCCCACTATACACAGGGCAGTAAGAGGCAGCACTACCTGTACCAGGACAGGAGCCACTATACACAGGACAGTAAGAGGCAGCATTACCTGTACCAGGACAGGAGCCCACTATACACAGGACAGTAAGAGGCAGCACTGCCTGTACCAGGACAGGAGCCCACCATACACAGGGCAGTAAGAGGCAGCACTGCCTGTACCAGGACAGGAGCCCACCATACACAGGGCAGTAAGAGGCAGCACTGCCTGTACCAGGACAGGAGCCCACCATACACAGGGCAGTAAGAGGCAGCACTGCCTGTACCAGGACAGGAGCCCACCATACACAGGACAGTAAGAGGCAGCACTACCTATACCAGGACAGGAGCCACTATACACAGGGCAGTAAGAGGCAGCATTACCTGTACCAGGACAGGAGCCCACTATACACAGGGCAGTAAGAGGCAGCACTGCCTGTACCAGGACAGGAGCCCACTATACACAGGACAGTAAGAGGCAGCACTACCTGTACCAGGACAAGAGCCCACTATACACAGGGCAGTAAGAGGCAGCACTGCCTGTACCAGGACAGGAGCCACTATACACAGGACAGTAAGAGGCAGCACTACCTGTACCAGGACAGGAGCCCACTATACACAGGACAGTAAGAGGCAGCACTACCTGTACCAGGACAGGAGCCCACTATACACAGGGCAGTAAGAGGCAGCACTACCTGTACCAGGACAGGAGCCCACTATACACAGGGCAGTAAGAGGCAGCACTACCTGTACCAGGACAGGAGCCCACTATACACAGGGCAGTAAAAGGCAGCACTACCTGTACCAGGACAGGAGCCCACTATACACAGGACAGTAAGGGGCAGCACTACCTGTACCAGGACAGGAGCCACTATACACAGGGCAGTAAGAGGCAGCACTACCTGTACCAGGACAGGAGCCACTATACACAGGACAGTAAGAGGCAGCACTACCTGTACCAGGACAGGAGCCCACTATACACAGGACAGTAAGAGGCAGCACTACCTGTACCAGGACAGGAGCCCACTATACACAGGGCAGTAAGAGGCAGCACTACCTGTACCAGGACAGGAGCCCACTATACACAGGGCAGTTTTGGGCAGCACTACCTGTACCAGGACAGGAGCCCACTATACACAGGGCAGTTTTGGGCAGCACTACCTGTACCAGGACAGGAGCCCACTATACACAGGGCAGTAAGAGGCAGCACTACCTGTACCAGGACAGGAGCCCACTATACACAGGGCAGTTTTGGGCAGCACTACCTGTACCTGAGTGCTCTTTGCACAATCATTACAAAGTAAATCTGTATCTATTGATTGTCCGGACATTTCCAGTCTCCTTGTACTACTTATTCTAAAAATGGATGAGGAGGATAAATATTAATGATGTGATTGCTGTAAGTGACTGCGGTAGATTCCACGTGCCAAAAACATTACAAACAGTATTAGACGAGTGCAAGCTCTTTAGCCAACAGAATAATTTTGATACTTTATATGACCTCAAAAATCACTAATTTCATCCAATTAATGGGAGATTTACAAAACCTGGTGCTGAGGAAAAGCGGAGGAGCGGTTCATGAAAAATTGGAATTTTGTTATCTGAGCGGTTGCCATGGGTAACAGCACTTTTTCGCAGCACCCATTGCCACTTCTCTGTGGGATGAAACTACTGAGCTTCTCCATAGATGAATCTCTAGGGACTTTTCCTGAAAATAACTAGATATGGCCTCCGACTATAACCCCAGGCCATAACTGGTGGACACACCGAGCACGTGTATTAATGGACAGCCGGCATGCAACGCTAAACTGCAGGCAATGGGGGAAATACACAGACGGGCATTTCTAACCAGGATATAGGGGGCCCAATGCCCATACACATTTGGTAAACATTGGCCAAACTTATGGATGTTGGCAGGACCAGTAGACCATCAATTGTGACCCCAGGCTGTCCCGACTTTCCTTTGACTGCAGATGTGGGGATGAAAGAAGGATTGGACATGTTGGATGTCAACATGCCTGATCCTTCTATTCTAAAGGGAAATAAGCTGCTACTAGAGGGGTCCGCATTTCTGTCTTCTCATTGAGCGGTGGGGGGAGAGGACCACTGTTGCACTCCTTTAGAGAAGTCATCTTATTGACAATAAGGACCTGTCCAAATGAGAAGACCTCTATAAAAGGGGTGGTGTCATCAGAAATAATCCTTTCCAGAATGCATCCCCCTCCCCGAGATGATCAGCTGATGGGTGGCACGAGCGGAGCTGGAGAAAACTGGGTCATGTCGTATAACATGGCAGCCAACAAAATGAACTTTTGGCCATGCTATACCGGGACAGCGTCAGCCCTCCAGAACAGTTCTCTCTGCAGAAGACCCCCTTTGTGGTGTCAACTTGCCCCTTACAGAGCACATAGGGTGGATTGCATTTAAAGGGTTTTCCCATCTCACATATTAGATACCTTATTTGATCGCAGGGGGTCGAACTGCTCCCCCCAAGCCAATGGCTCGCTGCAGGTTGCAAGCAGTGGGACCTAGGGAGGTCAGATAGGTTAATATTTTGGAAGGTACATGGGGGTAGTATAAGGAAGGCAGAAGCTTCAAGTATTCCTATATACCAAAAGGATTGGACAGGAGTCTAAAAAGGTAGATAAATATTAGGCAAAAATCTGTCGAAAATTAAAAAGGATGAAATCCACACATACATGGTGAATAGTTCTCAGCCCCAGCGATGGAATGAGGCCGATGAGAAGAAGCAGCGATGGCCGCCTGATCCTGGTGTTAATGTTAGGATTAAACACAGGCCCCGAGGCTAGAACTAAAACAATAGATGGGGCGGGAGAGACCCCAGAGCGCTCAGGAGAGGGCACGACAACACATCGTGGCACTGCAGCGACCACAGGCACCTACCACAGAGGCGACCTTACTATCCCTAAAGGGGGTCAGCAACAGTTTTTCTTAAAGGGGATGTCCATAACTGTTCAAAGCCATAAATGCTTGGACTTCGAAACGAGACGCGCTTCAATCCTTGATGCTAGTCACTGCTCCCAGGATCGGAAGGGGTCAGCGCGTCCCACCATCAATAAAACTACATTTACACATCCTGTATATAGTATAATCGTATATATACACCGCTGTCCTGGACCCGCACCGCTGCAAATACACCTAGGCTGTGACTCCTAGTGAAGGAGACAACGCCGCCATAACCTTAAGGCCTCATTCAGACTATTGTGTTAGTACAGAAATGCTTCGATTCTGCACTTAACACTAATGCATTTTTATGTGCGTTTTTTTATTTTTTCAGCCTCTCCCACAGAAGCTTATAAGGGGGAAAAAACGCACCAAAAACACATAGATCGGCAACTTCTTTAGAGTATGTGCACACAAGGTCTGATTTCAAGAAGATTCCACCCGGAAACTGTCTGAAAAAGTGTTAAAAAAAAAAAAAGTGTGAACGTCTGAACAAGACTCGCTGCGTACGTTCCGTCTTTTATCCGCTTCAGGCTTTGGAATTCATAAAGTGGCTAAAAGCTATAAGAGGTCTATATGGCGGCTTCTGCCGCCGCGGTATATATGGAATTAAAATTTAAAAAATATACTCGCGCTTTCCTGAAACGTCAGTGTGTGCCCGGACCCCAGAGCCGCAGCGGGCAGGGGCTCTCATTAATTCACATGCACTAATGATTTTACT
This sequence comes from Ranitomeya imitator, assembly GCF_032444005.1. Classification (NCBI taxonomy): domain Eukaryota; kingdom Metazoa; phylum Chordata; class Amphibia; order Anura; family Dendrobatidae; genus Ranitomeya; species Ranitomeya imitator. The sequence continues at coordinate 636,969,326 of NC_091286.1, forward strand.
GGTAAATGAACATTTTCTAAAAAAAAAATAAAATAAATAAATTTAAAAAAATGCATTTATGCTATGTGAGAACACGGCCTTTGAAGAAAAAAAAAATGCAAAATGGCCCTAAAAATGCACAAAAAAAAAAAAATAAATATTGCCTTTGAGCTTCTGTTTTGACCGGCGCAGCGCTATATGCAATAATACAGCATAATTTTTGCATAATAAAAAAAATAAATAAACAGCGCGTAAACCCACCCCAGGGCTCGCTCCCACGGGACGGACCTGCCGTGGAAATTCCTAGTGGAAAAAAAAAAATTCACAGCAAAAAAATAACAAATAAATGTATTTTGTGGCATTTCCACTTTTGCTGTGGATTTCCCACTATGGAAATTCCACGGTGGGGGGAATGGCCGCCTATAGGATGCCTGCAGAGTGGGCGCAATGCCACCAGGACGGGTGCCCACCTCAGAGACATGGCAGCAGGGTGCTGAGGGTTAACCCTCCGGATGCCGGGAGCATCCTCCCAGCACGGTGTGTGGGCGGGTGGAGCAGCACCGGCCGCACTGGGAAGAAGATGCGCTCGCCCTTCCCGGCGCTTTTTATTCCCTACCACCCGCACCGGGTGAGCGGAAGGACACATAATTAGAAGGCGGAGGGATACGGTGCCGCGATAAAAACATCCCCACACGTTCGGTTACTCACAGCTCAGGCGCAGCGCTCGCTCCTCTTCTCCTCCTCGTTGCCGCTGCTGCCGCTGGTATGAGCGGAGGTAGCTACGCATGCGCCGTGATGGTAACAAACCACCCCCTCCTCTCGACAGTGTGATAAGAGGCGTTGCCTATGTTTGCGCAGGCGCGAAAGAGGAGGCGCGGTAAAGTCTGTGTCACAGGTTGCTAGGGAGATTGGTTGCTGCAGGAAGCGGCTGCGCTCAGTGCTGTCACCGGGAGGCGGAGAGACCACCGAAACCATCAGTTCCCCCCCCCCCAGCTCGGGACTTGGTACACCCGCCACAAGACATTGTTCACACCTTGCGTTTTTTTTTCTCCTGCCATTCATCACGTTTATTTATTTCTCCACACAGGAGCTTATTTCTTGCTGTTTTGAACGACCCCATTCGTGGCTCCAGAGTTTCTTTTATTTTAATAAATAAAAGATTCAGAAATTTGTAAAATATATATATATATTTCTTTGTCTCCATTTAGAAAGAGCAATAACGTTATTATTTCCCCCCTGAAGGAGCCGCGTGAGGGCGCGATTTATTTTTCTTTACATTTTGTACATTTTCATCTCTTTTATTATTTGTGGGGGAAACAATAACCATTCTGGCAGATTTATTATTTTCCGCTTGATGCCATTAACCGTATGGGTCACATTTACATGTTGGTGTAGCTTTGTTGCAGAAACATATATTTACTTTTATTTCAAATTATTTTTATGGGTTTTTCTTTATTAACTTTTGTTATTTTTCATTTTCAGTCCTGCTGTGGGGTCAGAACCTGAGGTCACTTGTAGAGATGGGAGGACGGAGTCGCTCCACAGGGGCTATGGAAGCCCAGGTTGCTTTGATAGCAGCCTTCAGCTCGTCTGCATTGTTGGGTCTGGTGTCTCATCCTCCTCTTCACAATACTCCATAGATTATGGGGTTAAGGTGGGGTGAGTTTGCAGGACAATCAAGCCCAGTGATACTGTTGTTTGTAATCCAGGTATTGGTACTTTTAGCAGTGTGGACAGGTACCAAGTCCTGCTGGAGAATCAAATTTCCATCTCCAAAAAGCTTGTCGGCAGAGGGAAGCATGAAGTTCTCTAAGATTTCCTGGTGGACGGCTGCACTGACTTTGGTCTTGATAAAACATAGTGGATCCTTCACTAGCAGATGACATGGCTCCCCAAACCATCACTGATTATGGAAACTTCACACTAGACCTCCAGCATCTTGGATTGTGGCCTCTCCACTCTTCCTCCAGACTCTGGGACCTTGATTTCCAAATGAAATGCAAAATTTACTTTCATCTGAACACAACAACTTGGACCACTAACAACAGTCCAGTTCTTTTTCTCCTTGGCTCGTGTAAGACGCTTCTGTCATTGTCTATTGGTCATGAGCGGCTTCACACAAGGAATGTGACACTTGTAACCCATGTCCTGGATAAATCTGTGTGTGGTGGCTCTTGAAGCAATGACTCCAGCAGCAGTCCACTCCTTGTGAATCTCCCCCAAATGTTTGAATGGCCTTTTCGTAATCCTTTCAAGGCTGCGGTTATCCCGGTTGCTTGTGCACCTTCTTCTACCACACTTTTCCTTCTTCTCACCTTTCTATTAATATTCTTGGATACCACACTCTGAACAGCCAGCTTCTTTAGCAATGACGTTTTGTGGCTTACCCTCCTTGGGGAGTGTATCATTGACTGCCTTCTGGACATCTGTCAGATCAGCAGTCTTCCCCATGATTGTGGAGCCTACTGAAACAGACTAAGGGACCTTTTTAAATGCTTAGGAAGCCTTTGCAGGTGTTTTTTGTTAATCTAATTTACTGAGATAATGACTTTTGGGTTTTCATTGGCTGTAAGCCATAATCATCAACATTAACAGAAATAAACACTTGAAATACATCTCTCTGTTTGTAATGACTCTATATATGAGTTTCACTTTTTGAAGAACTGAAATAAATTAAGTTTTTGATGATATTCTAATTTAGTGAGAAGCACCAGTAAGACTCACGTTTGGTATTACTTGCCAATGCAAGAGTCCAATTTGTATCCCCACATAATAATCCCCCCCCCCCACCGATGAACCCTTCGAATGGAGGGGGAAGCGCATCGGGAAGCTACACAAACTTTCTTGGGCAACTTGTGAACAAGCTATACTTGAGCACTGCCCTTGTAAGGATGGGAGCATTGCAGGGGCATTACATGGAGTTTTAGGAAAAATAGAGTAAATTATCTCCCCCCTGTTATCATTGTTTCCCTCGTGCTTCTGTCTTGTGCATTCAGTAGAGAAAGAAAACTACATTGGTGAAATCAAACCATATTTCTATTATTATTTATTTATATAGCACCATTAATTCCATGGTGCTGTACATCAGAAAGGGGTTACGTACAGAGTTATAGATATCGTTTACAGTAAAAAAAAAATTACAATGACAGACTGGTACAGAGGGGAGAGGACCCTGTCCTTGTGGCAGGGCTGGACTGGCCAGCTGGCAATTCTGGCAAATGCCAGAAGGGCCTGTCTGGTCATGAGCTGCCTTGACTGCTACGTTGTTAACAGAATCGGTGTTCTCAAGATACCCATACTGTTAAGAGTTGTGATGAAGCACAAAGTTGCTGACTCCGTCACTTACCCCAGCAGGTCACGGGTATCATTAGACATATTGGTCATGTAGAAAATCTTCCTGTCCTCCATCCAGGGTAATATTAGTAATATATCCCATGTGGTTCATGGGGACGGGGACAACATGAGCCTGTGTGATTTCAAATGCCAGGGCTGAATTTTAGCCCCAGTCCGTACCTGCCTTGTGGACTTACATTCTACGGGATAACGGGGAAGAGACAGAATGTCAGGGGGGCGGCAGCTCTGGTGGTGGTGAGGCGGCAGCTCTGGTGATGGTGAGGCGGCAGCTCTGTGGTGATGGCGCGGCAGCTCGGGTGGTGGTGAGGCGACAGTTCGGGTGGTGGTGAGGCGGCAAAATGGTTATTGCAGGCTGTAGGCTTTCCTGAAGAGATGGGTTTTCAGGTTCTGTCTGAAGGATCTGAGGGTGGTGGATAATCGGACGTGAGGCATGGAATTCCAGAGGATTGAGGATATTTGGATGAAATCTTGGAGCCGGTTGTGTGAGGAACGAATAAGTGTGGAGGAGAGTAGGAGGTCTTGGGAGGATCAGAGATTATGTGAGGGAAGATATTGGGAGATTAGTTCCGAGATATAGGGAGGGGACAGGTTGTGGATGGCTTTGTAGATCAGTGTTAGTAGTTTGAACTGGATTCGTTGGGCATTGGGAGCCAGTGGAGGGATTTGCAGAGGGGAGAAGCAGGGGAGTAGCAAGGAGAGAGGTGGATTAGCCAGGCAGCAGAGTTAAGGACAAACTGGAGTGGTGCAAGAGAGTAAGCAGGGAGGCCACAGAGGAGGGTGTTGCAGTAATCGAGGTGGGAGATGATGAGGGCATGCACAAGAGTTTTAGTAGATTGTGGGCTGAGGAAGGGACGGATTCTGGCAATATTTTTTGAGGTGGAGGCGACAGGAGGTGGCAAGAGTTTGGACGTGCGGTTTGAAGGGCAGGTCAGAGTTGAGAGTTACCCTGAGGCAGCGGATTTCAGGTGCAGGAGAGAGCGTATTACCATAATAGATAGATCAGGTAGGGGAGATACACAAGATGGGGTACAGATGATAAGTTCGGTTTTATCTACATTTAGTTTTAGGAAGAGAGAGGTGAAGGAGGATATGGCTGAAAGACACTCTGGGATTCTGGACAGCAGAGAGGTGACGTCTTTTGACCAGAGAGGTAGATCTGAGTGTTGTCCGCATACAGGTGGTACTGGAAGCCATGGGACTTTATGAGTTGTCCTCGGCCAAGGGTATAGATGGAAAAAAGTAGGGGCCTTAGGACAGAGCCTTGAGGGACTCTAACAGAGAGAGGGCGGGATGAGGAGGTAGTGTGGGAGTGGGAAACGCTAAATGTGCGGTCGGAAAGGAATGAGGCAATCCAGGACAGGGCAAGGCCTTTGATGCCAATGGGAGAAAGTATCTGTAGCAGTAGGCAGTGGTCAACTGTGTCGAAAGCAGAGGACAGGTCGAGAAGGAGGAGGATGGAGAACTGGTTATCTTGAGCACTAGCACTTTATGTCTTGTCTAAATTGTTATATGTATATATGTTGGCCTTATTTTTATGGTACTAATTAAAAGTTATATTTTATTGAATTCCTTACCTTGAAAGCTATTATACTTACTGGAAGGAATGGTGGCCGGTTATACCCACTGTACTCTTGCTGGGTTCTTCTTGATGTGAGGATTCACAAGTCTGCAGTCACATAAAGTGACTGCGGACTTGTACCCTAAGGTCGGACAACCACTTTAAAGCTGATGATAATAATCTAATGAGGATTAGGAAAATTAGTTCCACTAAAGTCAGCACATTCACATCCCTGCTCACCGGCGTCCCAAGAAATGTGATCTTACTATGCGCTATGGAAATGAAAGTCCAATCATCTGGTCTCTGCGCACATTGGAATAGAACAAGGAAGCGATGTATCAGCTAATCACAGGGAGAATCGCGGCCCCGCTGTATTTCCCATTCCTGACTTGATTAGCTATTGTGTATTCAACATGCTAAGTGGCTTTTTAGATTCTGACTTTGGCTTGTGCCTATTTTTATCATAATTATATTTAGCACTGTCTATTATCCTTCTGTTCAAGCTATAATAATGTCAGAAGTGTGGCACGTGACCAATGACGCCACCGCGGCAGTCATGTGGCAGTATGGCATATCATGGCTGGCGGTCTGGGAAGCCGTGAGAACCGCCTCTCACCAGATGGCATCTGCTGCTCTTCTATTGATTAGCCGTCCTGGTGCAACCTCACATCTACCTTGTTCTGTCTCCACATGAGGAGAATGGAGGTGTAGCTGACTGATAAGGTGCTGTGAGATTTCTCCTACCTCCGTATCCAAGATGAGGAGCAGAAAGGACCAGCGCAGACTCAGCGTCGAATATAGAACCACAGCGTGGTTACAATTCAAGACTTGGTTCATTTAATCCCGGATACAGAAATAATACTTGTCGAAACGATACTGTAACGTTCTCTGAAGTCGCTGACGTCAGTTGCTGCTGGTCAGAGATTGATAACTTCACAAGCCCAGCACAAGGGGTCCCTGTCTCACAGCAACTCGGGCTAGAAAATGGCTGCCTAGAGCAAGTAAAGGGGTCGTCCACTACTAGGACAACCCCTTCTTAAACTAAATGTTTGGCCTTGATAAGATAATAAAGCCTATACTCACCTCTTATGCCAGTACCGTTCCCATGGTGTCGGCGCTCGCTCTCCCCAGGGATGTGATACGTGGTTGTGACACGTGACGCCGGTGCCCAGTCAGCGCTAGTGTCACTGTCTCTGCCTTCGGACAAACTGAACATGAAGAGGAAGCTGGGGCTGCAGCTGATCTCGGACTTCATCTTCATGTTCAGTTTGTCCAAAGGCGGAGACAGTGACACTAGCGCTGATTGGGCACCGGCGTCACGTGTCACAACCCCGTACCACATCCCTGGGGCGAAGCGAGCGCTGACACTGCTGGAGCAGAGCCGACACAGGAGGTGATTATGGGCTTTATTATTTTATCTAGTTTCAGGGTTGTCCTAGTAGTGGACAACCCATTTACCGTAACTTCCATGTGAAGCCACACCCAGTTTGAACCAACTTAATTGGAACGAACAAAAGCGAGCGGTAAACAAATACTGTCCAGCTGATGGCGGCTTAGCACGAGAATACATTTAACTGGTAAACAAATGTAGAACTTATTTTCTAAGATATGCAAACCGAACAGCTGAATGGTAATTATTTCTGGGGGAACAGCAAATACATTGCACACAATGATGATGTCGCATCAGGCCGACTAATCAAAGGAAGAGCCGTGAAAGGTGTTTCTCACAGCTCCCATCCAACAGCAACAGCTTACAGATGTGACACTTTGAATCAATTTTCACCAACTTTACTGCTCAGTAAACTTCTACTTAGCTGCATAACCAAACCGCCATTACTCAACAGCTATGTGGTGCAGTTTTATACATATATTCTTTACAGGTGATCTCACTTAACCAAACCAGACCTCTTGCTTTGCACTGATGAAAGACAAGCACCCCGAAACACGTGTCTGCAAATGGAGTATTTGGTTTGAATTTTTATCCAAAGTCATGTGGCAAGGCTAATTGAAAGGTAAATTTTAGCTTCAGGATTGCTACCCCCAGTAGCTCTTTAAAGGTGAAACGCATTTTTTAAGCTTCATGAAAAAACTTAGCAGCTGAAGATTACAAAAGATTGCAAAACCCCAGCAATTCATTGAATGCATTTTTAAGCTTTTTTGCTATACAGTTTTAGTCACCAAAGTCTTATGTAAATAGAGTTATTCCCAAAATCGTAACTTATCCCTAGCAATCCCGAGAACGAGGTCCTAGATCCCAGGAATTGGGCTCTGTAGTACCCAGTCTTCAGTGTGCCATTTATTGTCTATAGCAGTCTTGGGCAGAGTGCGGCCGGCGGGCCACATCATGCCGTATATAAGGGGCTATGTGGGAGCTCATACTGTATATATGAGGCTACGTGAGGCTCATACCATATGTAAGGGGCTATGTGGTGGCTCAAATCATATAGGGGCTATGTAGGGGCTAATATTGTTTATAGGGACTGTGTGGGAGCTAATGTATATACAGGGCTATGCGGGGGCTCTTACTATATGTAGGGGGCTATGTGGGAGTTCATACCATATAAAGGGGGCTATGTGGGGCCCATTCTGTAAATAGGGGGCTATCTGGGGGCCCATTATGTGTATAGGGGGCTATGTGGGGGCCCATCCTGTATATCGGGGGCTATGTGGGGGCTCATACCATATATGAGGGCTATGTGAGGATCCATATTGTATATAGGAGGCTATGTGGAGACTTTTACTGTATAGAGGGGCTATGTGGGGCCTATAATGTATATAAGGGGCTATGTGGGTGCTCATACCATATATAGGGCCTATGTGGGGGCCCATTCTCTATATAGGGGGCTATGTAGGGGCTCATACCATATATAGGGGCTATGTTGGTGTTCATACCGTATATAGGGGCTATGTGAGTGTTCATACCAGGCTCATCTGCAGGGTCAGTTTTAGACAAAGTGGGGCCATGGGCAAAAGTTTAAAGTGTGGCCCCAAATGCTCACATATTGCACCATCACACACAAACATTTCGGTTGTATATACATGCGCTGAGTTCAGGCTCAGATAACCCCGGAGAGTCGGGCACAAAACTCCTAGACAGAGCATCCGCCTTCACATTTTTAGAGCCCGGAAGGTATGAAATCACAAAATCAAAACGAGCAAAAAATAACGACCAACGGGCCTGTCTAGGATTCAAGCGCTTGGCAGACTCAAGATAAGTAAGGTTCTTATGATCAGTCAAAACCACCACGCGATGCTTAGCACCCTCAAGCCAATGACGCCACTCCTCGAATGCCCACTTCATGGCCAGCAACTCTCGGTTGCCCACATCATAATTACGCTCAGCAGCAGAAAATTTCCTGGAAAAGAAAGCACATGGTTTGAACACTGAGCAACCAGAACCTCTCTGTGACAAAACCGCCCCTGCACCAATCTCAGAAGCATCAACCTCGACCTGGAACGGAAGAGAAACATCAGGTTGACACAACACAGGGGCACAGCAAAAACGACGCTTCAACTCCTGAAAAGCTTCCACGGCAGCAGAAGACCAATTAACCAAATCAGCACCCTTCTTGGTCAAATCGGTCAATGGTCTGGCAATGCTAGAAAAATTACAGATGAAGCGACGATAAAAATTAGCAAAGCCCAGGAATTTCTGCAGACTTTTTAGAGATGTCGGCTGAGTCCAATCCTGGATGGCCTGAACCTTAACCGGATCCATCTCGATAGTAGAAGGGGAAAAGATGAACCCTAAAAATGAAACTTTCTGCACACCGAAGAGACACTTTGATCCCATCACGAACAAGGAATTAGCACGCAGTACCTGGAAAACCATTCTGACTTGCTTCACATGAGACTCCCAATCATCTGAGAAGATCAAAATGTCATCCAAGTAAACAATCAAGAATTTATCCAGATACTCACGGAAAATGTCATGCATAAAAGACTGAAAAACAGATGGAGCATTGGCAAGTCCGAACGGCATCACCAGATACTCAAAATGACCCTCGGGCGTATTAAATGCCGTTTTCCATTCATCTCCCTGCCTGATTCTCACCAGATTATACGCACCACGAAGATCAATCTTAGTAAACCAACTAGCCCCCTTAATCCGAGCAAACAAGTCAGAAATCAATGGCAAGGGATACTGAAACTTAACAGTGATCTTATTAAGAAGGCGGTAATCAATACACGGTCTTAGCGAACCATCCTTCTTGGCTACAAAAAAGAACCCTGCTCCCAATGGTGACGACGATGGGCGAATATGTCCCTTCTCCAGGAACTCCTTCACATAACTGCGCATAGCGGTGTGTTCAGGTACGGACAAATTAAATAAACGACCCTTAGGGAATTTACTACCAGGAATCAAATCGATAGCACAATCACAATTCCTATGCGGAGGTATGGCATCAGACTTGGACTCTTCAAATACATCCTGAAAGTCCGACAAGAACTCTGGGATGTCAGAAGGAATGGATGACGAAATAGACAAAAATGGAACATCACCATGTACTCCCTGACAACCCCAGCTGGTTACCGACATAGAGTTCCAATCCAATACTGGATTATGGGTTTGTAGCCATGGCAACCCCAACACGACCACATCATGCAAATTATGCAGTACCAAAAAGCGAATAACTTCCTGATGTGCAGGAGCCATGCACATGGTCAGCTGGGCCCAGTACTGAGGCTTATTCTTGGCCAAAGGTGTAGCATCAATTCCTCTCAACGGAATAGGACACCGCAAAGGCTCCAAGAAAAATCCACAACGTTTAGCATAATCCAAATCCATCAGATTCAGGGCAGCGCCTGAATCCACAAACGCCATGACAGAATATGATGACAAAGAGCACATTAAGGTAATGGACAAAAGGAATTTGGACTGTACAGTACCAATAACGGCAGAGCTATCGAACCGCCTAGTGCGTTTAGGACAATTAGAAATAGCATGAGTAGAATCACCACAATAGAAACACAGTCTGTTCAGACGTCTGTGTTCGTGCCGTTCTACTTTAGTCATAGTCCTGTCGCACTGCATAGGCTCAGGCTTACTCTCAGACAATACCGCCAGATGGTGCACAGATTTACGCTCGCGCAAGCGACGACCGATCTGAATGGCCAAGGACATAGACTCATTCAAACCAGCAGGCATAGGAAATCCCACCATTACATCCTTAAGAGCTTCAGAGAGACCCTTTCTGAACAAAGCCGCTAGTGCAGATTCATTCCACAGAGTGAGTACTGACCATTTCCTAAATTTCTGACAATATACTTCTACATCATCCTGACCCTGGCATAAAGCCAGCAGATTTTTCTCAGCTTGATCCACTGAATTAGGCTCATCGTAAAGCAATCCCAGCGCCTGGAAAAATGCATCAACATTACTCAATGCAGAATCTCCTGGTGCAAGAGAAAACGCCCAGTCCTGTGGGTCGCCGCGCAAAAAAGAAATAATAATCAAAACCTGTTGAATAGGATTACCAGAAGAATGAGGTTTCAAGGCCAAAAATAGCTTACAATTATTTCTGAAGCTCAGGAACTTAGTTCTGTCACCAAAAAACAAATCAGGAATCGGAATTCTTGGTTCTAGCATCGATTTCTGATCAATAGTATCTTGAATCTTTTGTACATTTACAACGAGATTATCCATTGAGGAGCACAGAGCCTGAATATCCATGTCCACAGCTGTGTCCTGAAGCACTCTAATGTCTAGGGGAAAAAAAAGACTGAAGACAGAGCTAAGAAAAAAAAATGATGTCAGGATTTCTTTTTTCCCTCTATTGGAAATCATTGGAGGGCTCCTTGTACTGTTATGGCTGGCAATCAGGCAACACAGCGTGCAGTAATCAGCGCACATACAGAGATCTGGCAATAACCAAAAACAATAGGACGAGCTCTGAGACGTGGAATCTCTGTAGACTGCAGTACCTGATCTATCCTCACACAACTATAAGCAGCAGTGGATTGCGCCTATCACTACCTATGCAACTCGGCACTGCCTGAGGAGCTGACTAGCCTGAAGATAGAAATACAAGCCTGACTTACCTCAGAGAAATACCCCAAAGGAATAGGCAGCCCCCCACATATAATGACTGTTAGCAAGATGAAAAGACAAACGTAGGAATGAAATAGATTCAGCAAAGTGAGGCCCGATATTCTAGACAGAGCGAGGATAGCAAAGAGAACTATGCAGTCTACAAAAAACCCTAAAACGAAAACCACGCAAAGGGGCAAAAAGACCCACCGTGCCGAACTAACAGCACGGCGGTGCACCCCTTTGCTTCTCAGAGCTTCCAGCAAAAGTTAATAGCAAGCTGGACAGAAAAAACAGAAAACAAACTAGAAGCACTTATCTAGCAGAGCAGCAGGCCCAAGGAAAGATGCAGTAGCTCAGATCCAACACTGGAACATTGATAAGGAGCAAGGAAGACAGACTCAGGTGGAGCTAAATAGCAAGGCAGCCAACGAGCTCACCAAAACACCTGAGGGAGGAAGCCCAGAGACTGCAATACCACTTGTGACCACAGAAGTGAACTCAGCCACAGAATTCACAACAGAAGCCCCCCTCAGAGTATAATGCTGCTCCTCCTTAGAGTATACTGTAGCCCCACACACAGTATAATGTAGTCTCCTCATAGAGTATAATGCAGCCCCACACACAGTATAATGCAGCCCCCCTCAGAAAATACTGCAGCCCCCTCAGAGTATACTGCAGCCCCCTGAGAGTATAATGCAGCCCACACACAGTATAATGTAGCCCCCTCAGAGTATAATGCAGCCCCCTCAGAGTAAAATGCAGCCCCCTCAGAATATAATGCAGCCCCACACACGCACATAGTATAATGCAGACACATACAGTATAGTGCAGCCCCCCACACACAGTATAATGCAGGCCCCCACACAGTATAATGCAGCCCCCCCACTCACAGTATGCTGCAGCCACCCCACACAGTGACACAGTATAATGCAGCCCTCCTCATAGAGTATAATGCAGACCCCACAACACAGTATAATACAGCCCCCCACACAAAGTATAGTCCCCTCACAAACCTCTATGATGTCGATTAGTTGAGTACCCAATGGGGGGTGGCCCTCTTACAGGCCCCATAACAGCCGCGTGGTGTGCTGCTATTTGCGGCACACTAGTGGTCCCTAGAGTAGCTTGGGCCCTACGCAGCTGCCTGGTCTGCCTGCCCCAAACACCTGCTCATATCGTATATAGGGAGATGTCAGCATACTTAATTCTGCTCAATATTAATTGATATAATTAATATTAATATAAAATCATTATAATTAATATGTTAACATTAATACTGAGCAGAATTAATTTTATCTTATTGCTTTGGCCCTCCATAACAGTCATGGTCTCTCATATGTCCCCTTGGCACTGATGAATCCCGACAACACTTAGTGTGTGAGGTATGAGGACTCACAAGTGTGCAGTCACATAGAGTGTGTAGCGCTACTACAGACGTCCCTGCATGGTGTCCTCTTCTCTCCATGTAGGGACGCTGGCTTCCTCACCGCCCCAGTCCCCGGTGTGCTTCCTGGTTGTGTGCATGCTGCCGCCCCTGGTGGCGCACCTAGTGTGCACGTGCTCTCCTCCTTTTAAAGGGTCAGCGTGCACATTTTGCTAAATGCCGTCAGCCTATTGCTGAGAGACATTTAGCATAATGTGTACACCTGCAAGATGACTCCCAGTCAATAACTGGGAGACATTTTGTCTAAAAGTCTCCCTCTTCCTTAGGGAGTCACCAAGCAACAAGTTGAATCATTAGTGAGTAAAGTGAGCTACTAGTGAGTTGTGAAGTCCCCTGGTCCCTGTGCGTCCAGCGTCCTGAACCGAATCCCTGGTCCCCTTGCGGCCAGTATCCTGAACCCGAATTCCGGTACCGGTGTGACCAGTACCGGCACGTTGTCTCCTGGTCCCGGTGCGGCCAGTCCTGTATTCAAAGTCCCCTGGTCCTGAAATGGCCAGTCCTGTTCCTGAATTCCACTGGTCCCAGTGCGGCCAGTTCTGTTCCTGAATTCCTGGACCTAGTGGGACCAGTGCCTGAATGTTGTCTCCTGGTCCTGAAATGGCCAGTCCTGTTCCTGAAGTCCCCTGGTCCCAGTGCGGCCAGTTCTGTTCCTGAGTTCCCTTGGTCCCAGGGCAGCCAGTGCCTGAATGTTGTCTCCTGGTTCTGGAGTGGCGAGTCCTGAATCTGAAGTCCCCTGGTCCCAGTGCGGCTCGTGCCTGAACATTGTCCACCAGGCCATGTGCGGCCATTCTCTGTTCCAGTATCCTAGACTGTTGTGTCTGAACATTGCCATAGCCCAGACCAGTGTCAGCGTACCTGCAGCCCAGGCTGTCTCCACCATCAGGGGCTCCAGTAAACACATGGTAGCAGTATAGCTTTGTCCCTTCATAGGCTGGCCCGACCATGTGGCACAGTGGGTCCACAAATCCGCATGCGCCACCCTTGGGGTGTAACAGAGTAACTGCAGACGTTGTTGTCATATCTCTACAACCCGATTAAGAAAAGCAGCTTTTAAAAAGTTCCCATTTCCTGACAGAAAAGCTCTGGAAAAATGATGAGTAACTGAAACACAAAATATATTAGAAGGGTGCAGAACATTAGCATTAAATTGACACGGAAACCCCTTCAGCTAAATACTGGGGTGAATGAGATTCCAATGTTTTTTTACCAGCCGATTGGACATGTAGAGATGACTCTGACCCCCCACAGAATGAAGTTATGAACAATGCCTGACACCCGCTGGGCTTAGTGTACTGTTCACTATGTGATGGGGATGGGGGCACAGCGGGGGGCTCACAATGCACTTGGCATAAACATTTTGACAGCAATAAAACTCTCAGTCCACAGCAGTGCAGTAATCATTAACATTCTTTATTTAAAGGTACAGTGCAGACTTAAGAGCACTGGTGAGCCAATCACAACACTCTTCAATATTAAGCCTAGTTCCCACGCAACATAAAAGCTCAGTTTTTATCTACTATGAAGAGGGATTGTCCCGCAAAATCTGCTGCGTTTAATAGTTCAAGCAAAGTGGATGTGATATCATGAAATCTCATGCCTAACGTGCGTTTAGAGACGCTGCTGGATCTGTGCATTCTTCTGGGGGCATTTTTAACCCATGTAAAATCACTGTAACCTGTGTTTCTGCATTTAAAATAAAAATAATGAAAAAATAATGTTGCATAAATTTCTCATGAAATATACATAAAAAGAAGCAAAATGCATTAAAAAAAAACAGTTTGGTATTTCATACATTGGTGTGGACACCTGCAGAAAAGTGCAGTAGAAACCAGCTATGTTCTTGATAACATGTACAGTCATGGCCAAAAGTATTGACACCCCTGCAATTCTGTCAGATAATACTCAGTTTCTTCCAGAAAATGATTGCAAACACAAATTCTTTCGAACTATTATCTTCATTTAATTTCTCTTAAATGAAAAAACACAAAAGAGAATGAAGCAAAAAGCAAAACATTGATCATTTCACACAAAACTCCAAAAATGGGCCAGACAAAAGTATTGGCACCCTCAGCCTAATACTTGGTTGCACAACCTTTAGCCAAAATAACTGCGACCAACCGCTCCCGGTCACCATCAATGAGTTTCTTACAATGCTCTGCTGGAATTTTAGACCATTCTTCTTTGGCAAACTGCTCCAGGTCCCTGATATTTGAAGGGTGCCTTCTCCAAACTGCCATTTTTAGATCTCTCCACAGGTGTTCTATGGGATTCAGGTCTGGACTCATTGCTGGCCACCTTAGAAGTCTCCAGTGCTTTCTCTCAAACCATTTTCTAGTACTTTCTGAAGTGTGTTTTGGGTCATTGTCCTGCTGGAAGACCCATGACCTCTGAGGGAGACCCAGCTTTCTCACACTGGGCCCTACATTATGCTGCAAAATTTGTTGGTAGTCTTCAGACTTCATAATGCCATGCACACGGTCAAGCAGTCCAGTGCCAGAGGCAGCAAAGCAACCCCAAAACATCAGGGAACCTCCACCATGTTTGACTGTAGGGACCGTGTTCTTTTCTTTGAATGCCTCTTTTTTTCTCCTGTAAACTCTATGTTGATGCCTTTGCCCAAAAAGCTCTACTTTTGTCTCATCTGACCAGAGAACATTCTTCCAAAATGTTTTAGGCCCTTTTCAGCCTGGCTTTTTTATGTCTCGGGGTAAGAAGTGGGGTCTTCCTGGGTCTCCTACCATACAGTCCCTTTTCATTCAGATGCCGACAGATAGTACGGGTTGACACTGTTGTACCCTCGGACTGCAGAGCAGCTTGAACTTGTTTGGATGTTAGTCGAGGTTCTTTATCCAACATCCGCTCATTCTTGCGTTGAAATTTCTTGTCAATTTTTCTTTTCCGTCCACATCTAGGGAGGTTAGCCACAGTGCCATGTGCTTTAAACTTCTTGATGACACTGCGCACGGTAGACACAGGAACATTCAGGTCTTTGGAGATGGACTTGTAGCCTTGAGATTGCTCATGTTTCCTCACAATTTGGTTTCTCAAGTCCTCAGACAGTTCTTTGGTCTTCTTTCTTTTCTCCGTGCTCAATGTGGTACACACAAGGACACAGGACAGAGGTTGAGTCAACTTTAATCCATGTCAACTGGCTGCAAGTGTGATTTAGTTATTGCCAACACCTGTTCGGTGCCACATGTAAGTTACAGGTGCTGTTAATTACACAAATTAGAGAAGCATCACATGATTTTTCGAACAGTGCCAATACTTTTGTCCACCCCCTTTTTTATGTTTGGTGTGGAATTATATAAAATTTGGCTTTAGGACAATTATTTTTGTGTTTTTTCATTTAAGACAAATTAATTGAAGATAGTAATACCAAATAATTTGTGTTTGCAATCATTTTCAGGAAGAAACTGAGTATTATCTGACAGAATTGCAGGGGTGTGACTACTTTTTGCCATGACTGTATATAAGCACGCACTGCCCAGCTCTAATGTGTAGCAGCCACTGCTATGTACTGCAGTCTGGTACTTCGCAGCGGAGCTGTTCTGCAGGACTTGCCAGCAGCTGCTACACGTTGAATGGAGCTGTACAGATGCTAGAGCTGGTAATAGCTGTCACACCTCCACCGATTTGATAGTGACTTATTCTACGTATAGTTTATCAATATCTTCTGACCATGCAGACCCATTAAAGGGGTGGTCCTCTTTCCGAAAATTCTGGGCACAGGCGATTTATTCTAATAATAAAAAAAAACGCACTCCATACCGTGGTTACTTCTGGCTTCCGTGGAAAGGGGGACAACCCCGAAACATTTTATGGTGTACAAATAGACTTAATCTCAGATATGGACTTACCATTGGTGCAACGTGGGCAGCTGCATAGAGGCCCAAAAGGTAAGGGGGCCACATCCAGCTCCAAAGCAGGTGGAATTTTACATTATGACGAGCTACTGGACTGCAAAATGACACTGTTTTAGACACATTTTTGTCTGTATCCACTCCTACTTAATCGACCTCCATGCATGACCCAACCATGTGGAACATAACAGCCCATAGTGGACTGTACCGATACTGGGACTTGTTGTATACCCTGATGAATAGTGAATCTCGGTATGTTCTGATTTCAATAATAAAATAATATTTTGATATTAGTATACTGTATTTACATTTGGAGTGATATGTGCCTGGAAGTTTGGAGGCATGTTAGAGAACCCCTACTATCAAAGTACAAACTAAGGGGTGACATCTAGTGTTTGGACACTATCGAAAGGATATATCAGACACTGTCTGTGGACAGATGTGGCACTATTTCAGGAAAAAGATAAAAATAAACCCTTGATTTCAGATACTGGACAAGTCCTTTAACACAAATGGCTATAGATAGGCCATCATCGATTGATTGGTGGAGGTCCACAGCCAGGTTATTTGCTTATCAGCACAGTGGACTGTTTGTGGTGTTCAAGGATAGACATGTAAGGTACGTAGTGGACCCCTTTAAGGTATGCGTTCTTCTTATAGGCCAGTCTATTTTATATATCAGTGCCTGTCACCATGCCTATGATTCTGCTTATTCCAGTACGAAGGCGGAATACTATTCTGCTATCTCCTCGCTTTCGTTGCTTTCTACCCACTTGCTGTCTGTTGTTTTTTCATCAGTCAGATTAGCACAAGTACTGAAATATTTATGACATTCAGATTTCTTTTTTTTCAGACCAGAGGTGTAACATGAACCTCATGGACCCCAATGGAAATCCTATAATAGAGCTCTCAACTAGCCTTCAGCTGTCGCACTGGTGTTTTGTATAGCGATGTTCCCAAAAGTCATCGTGGGCAGACTCGCTCGAATTGACTTGAACTTCCAAATTAATATTGCCCCGATTGTCCAGACCCCTAAGTATAATAAGGAGGTAAAGGGTTAAAAAAAAATAAAAAATATTATACTCGCTTGTCTCAGTCCAGGTGTGACACGTGATGCCCCCATGTGACCATATGGACCTCAAAGATGGAAGAACTAAAGACCCGAACAGAGGACCAGGGAGCTGAAGGATTGAGGTGGAGGCCTAGGACAGGTGAGGATTTTGTGTGTTTTTTTCACTTTCAAATGTCAGATAATTTGCTGAATTCGGGCCTATTGAATCCCCCAAATTTTCTGATTTTCTAGAATGTAAAGTTTTCAGAATGAATTTGATTTGTTATAAATGGATTTGCTTATCTCTAGTCTTTTCCAATAGGACTTTTGATCCCTCTCGGACTCCAGGGTTGGGGTGCAACTGCAAACTGTGCACCTCCTATAGTTGAGCTGCAGCTTCAGGTGGTTTTGATCACAAAACAGATTACATGTCTGTGGTTTTCTACCATAACGCTGGTTCTGAATCCTTTACAGCCAAAAGCAAATGGTTAGTGTTGCGTGTATTTTTTGTGACAAGTCAGAGATCAATGTGGCCCGGCATGTGCTCAAGGGAATTAGATGGCAGATTTTAAAGATCGGATGTTATCCGTCCTAGTGAGTGAAATAAACAGCATCTCTTGGTGACCAAGGTCAGTACAAGGGCATCCTGAATGATTTCAGCAAAGGAAAGTAGAACAATGCAGCCAGGACTGCAAAAATGAAAGTCAAGGCCATAGGAGATGCAATAATTCCTTACAATCCAGTGAAAGAGAAGTCATCTCCACAGTTGGAGAAGATTTTCGGGAATCGAGCTAGGAGCAATTTCATAACAATTGCATACTGTAATACCTAGTGTCCCACATTGCAGAGAGGGGGCTATGTGACAAAGTCAAAATTGAGCTTAATCGTACCTATATCTCGTCCCAAGGCCATACTCGCCAACTTTCCTGGAATGGCTGAGAGGATTCCCGAAATAGTGGGAGATCTTCTGGACGATTCAGAAAACATCCTGGGTAGAGATGAGCAAAGCCCCCGTTACAAATTTACAGAAAAAAAAAATTCAGATTGACCAGTATCTGAATTCTTCTTGATTTGGATAGCATGAATTTGAGGAAAAAGGAAACCGTCCAGTTACCGTTTTTCTGGACTCTGAGTCGTGTAGAGGGTAAAAAAGGAGGCCTGGAAGCAGAAGAAGAAAGGTAAGAGAGAAGACGAAGGAGCTGATCGGCAGGAGAGGTATAGGGAGGATTGCTGAGGATTATGCCAAGGATTTTTTAATGACTTCCCTGGTGATTCGACCCCCACTGAATATATTCATCAAAAATCACATTTCCTGGCTGAATTTGAGGTTTGGTAAAATCACTCACTTATGAGCTCTGCTTAAAACTTCTGGAAATCAGCAATTCTAGTAGAGTTTTTGTGTCTGTATGTCTCAAGAATCGAGGCCCCAAAACAAATAATAGGTGAAGAGAAGGTGTGACACTGCTACTCACCTTTTTATCTCTTAAGGTACCTTCACACTAAACGATATCGCTAGCAATCCGTGACGTTGCAGCGTCCTCGCTAGCGATATCGTTTAGTTTGACATGCAGCAGCGATCAGGCCCCTGCTGTGATGTCGTTGGTCGGGGCTAGAGGGCCAGACCTTTCTTTGGTCGCTGGCTCTCCCGCTGACATCGCTGAATCGGCGTGTGTGACACCGATTCAGCGATGTCTTCGCTGGTAACCAGGGTAAACATCGGGTTACTAAGCGCAGGGCCGCGCTTAGTAAACCGATGTTTACCCTGGTTACCATCCTAAAAGTAAAAAAAACAAACGCTACATACTTACCTACCGCTGTCTGTCCTCGGCGCTCTGCTTCTCTGCACTCACTGTGAGCACAGCGGCCGGAAAGCACAGCGGTGACGTCACCGCTCTGCTTTCCGGCTGCCCGGCGCTCACAGCCAGAGCAGACAAGCACAGCGCCGGGGACAGACAGCGGTAGGTAAGTATGTAGCGTTTGTTTTTTTTACTTTTAGGATGGTAACCAGGGTAAACATCGGGTTACTAAGCGCGGCCCTGCGCTTAGTAACCCGATGTTTACCCTGGTTACCGGCATCGTTGGTCGCTGGAGAGCTGTCTGTGTGACAGCTCTCCAGCGACCAAACAGCGACGCTGCAGCGATCCGGATCGTTGTCTGGATCGCTGCAGCGTCGTTTAGTGTGAAGGTACCTTAACTTCTTCTCTCACGCTTTCACAGCTTATGAACTCTCCTTACCACCAAGATGGAAACACGCTGAACTTGATCCTCTCCCGGCTCTGTACAGTGGATGATTTCACTAACTACTTTCTGACCACAACCTTCTTTCATTCTCTGTCAAGAACTGTCACCCCACTCAGGACACCCGCCGCTTACTACACTTAATAATAAATAATAATATTTATTTTTTACATCACTAACATATTCCGCAGCACTTTACAGTTTTGCACATATTATCATCACTGTCCCCAACACTTACAGGAATATACACTGCTCAAAAAAATAAAGGGAACACTAAAATCCCACAACCTAGATATCACTGAATGAAGTATTCCAGTTGTAAATCTTTATTCCTTACATAGTGATCACCGTAAATCACAACTAATAACCCAAGGAGGTCTGGAGTTGGAATGATGCTCAAAATCAAAGTGGAAAATGAAGTTACAGGCTGATCCAACTTTAGTGGAAATGCCTCAAGACAAGGAAATGATGCTCAGTAGTGTGTGTGGCCTCCATGTGCCTGTATGATCTCCCTACAATGCCTGCCATGCTCCTGATGAGGCGACGGATGGTCTCCTGAAAAATCTCCTCCCAGACCTGGACTAAAGCATCCGCCAACTTCTGGACAGTCTGTGGTGCAACATGACGTTGGTGGATGGTGCGAGACATGATGTCCCAGATGTGTTCAATCGGATTCCGGTCTGGGCAACGGGCGGGCCAGTCCATAGCTTCAATGCCTTCATATTGCAGGAACTGCTGACACATACCAGCCACATGAGGTTTGGCATTGTCTTGCATTAGGAGGAACCCAGGGCCAACCGCACCAGCATATGGTCTCACAAGGGGTCAGGATTTCATCTCGGTACTTAATGGCAGTCAGGCTGCCTCCATGGCATCTCCAGACTCTGTCATGTCTGTCACATGTGCTCAGTTTGAACCTGCTTTCATCTGTGAAGAGCACAGGGCACCAGTGGCGAATTTGCCAATCCTGGTGTTCTGTGGCAAACGCCAAGCATCCTGCACGGTGTTGGGCTGTGAGTACAACCCCCATCTGTGGACGTCGGGTACTCAGACCATCCTCATGGAGTCGGTTTCTAACCATTTGTTCAGACACATGCACATTTGTGGCCTGCTGGAAGTCATTTTGCAGGGCTCTGGCAATGCTCCTCCTGTTCCTTCTTGCACAAAGGCTGAGGTAGTGGTCCTGCTGCTGGGTTGTTGCCCTCCTATGGTCTCCTCCACATCTCCTGGTGTACTGGCCTGTCTCCTGGTAGCGCCTCCAGCCTCTGGACACTACGCTGACAGACACAGCAAACCTTGCCACAGCTCGCATTGATGTACCATCCTGGATGAGCTGCACTACCTGAGCCACTTGTGTGGGTTGTAGAGTCCGTCTCATGCTACCACAAGTGTGAAAGCACAACCAACATTGAAAAGTGACCGAGACATCAGCCAGAAAGCATTTTTATTGAGATATGGTCTGTGGTCCCCACCTGCAGAACCACTCCTTTATTGAGTGTGTCTTACTAATTGCCAATAATTTCCATCTGTTGTCTATTCCATTTGCACAACAGCATGTGAATTTGATTCAAACAGTGTTGCTTCCTAAGTGGAAAGTTTGATTTCACAAAAGTTTGATTTACTTGGAGTTATATTCTGTTGTTTAAGTGTTCCCTTTATTTTTTTGAGCAGTGTACTTGCCATTAATACCCAGAAACTTATGAAGAATTTGCAGTCATGATTGGCCCCAATCTCCTCCATCTCATGTCCTGACTCTGCACTGAAACATTAGAGTGAAACATTGCAAAGTGCCCTGGATGAGGCTGCACCTCCTACATTCAGAACAACTCAGCATAGACAGCAACAACCCTGTCACCTGCTGCAAACACATTTCTCTAGTGGTGCTCCAGGTGTGCTGAAGGTCTATGGAGAAAATCCAGTCTAGCCGAAGATTTCATCCATTATAAGTTTATGCGTAAAACATACAACTCTGCCCGTTACATCTCTGAACCTACAACACCCTCATCACCGCACTATCCAACAATCCTAAACGAATCTTAGAAACTTTTCATTCTCTTCTTAGTCCAAGAGTTCAGGCCCTCACCACTGAACTCAGCGCTGACAATTTTGCAAATTATTTATAATAAATAATCCCCCAATATCATGCATTTTCTACCCTCCTGCACTTCATCCAGCTCACATTCAGTCTTTGATCTGGTTATGGAAAATAAGTTAACAGACTCCTTGCATCTTCTTGCCCTACCACCTGCACCAGTGACCCTATTCCCTCACATTTCCGTTGGTCCCATTCCCTGGCTTTCAAAATAACAGGCTCCTTGCATCTTCTCTCCCTAATACCTGCACCAGTAACCCTATTCCCTCACATTTCCTTCAGGCCCTTTCCCTAGCTGTCACTGCTCACCTTACTAAAATATTTAATCTCTATCATCTGGTATCTTTCCCTCATCATTTAAGTACGCCAGTATACATCCATTACTTGAAAACCAACCATCGACCAGAACTGCGCTGCTTGCTGCAGACCTGTCTCTAATATTATCTTCATCTCTAAACTCCTGCAACGCTTGTTCCACTCCCATCTAATCCGGTATCTCTCAAGTTACTCTCTTTCTGACTCTTTACAATCTGGTTTCCGCTCCTCACACTCTACTGAAACTGCCCTTATTAGAGTTTCTGATGATCTACCAACAGCTAGATGCAATGGTCACTACTCCCTGCTGATTCTCCGTGATCCCTCTACATAAATCAACACAGTAGATCACCAGCTCCTCCTCACTATGCTCATTGATATCAGCCTCAAGGATGCTGCTCTCCTGGTTCTCCTCCTACCTCTCTGACTACTCCTTCACTCTGTGTTTGGCTGCCTTCTCCTCCTCTTTTCTTCCCCTTACAGTTGTAGTTCCTCAAGGATCAGTCCTAGGTCCCCTCCTCCATCAATAGATTCGGTTTTCAGTGCTATCTCTATGCTGATGACACCAAAAATTATACTGTCACGGGTGCACCCCTCTGTGTGTGTGGGATACAGTTATTGACAGCTCAGCCATCCAATCTGGTAAAGGGGTGTGCTGAACTGTCAGTGTGTTAATCCAGAATATTCATTCTAAGACTGCGAGGCACTGGCTGTTTCAAAGTGTTCATTATCCACGGTGGTTGCCATGCTACTTAACTGAGCTGTGTCTCCCACACCTTTGCCAGACGTACATTCAGCTAAGTGTGGTTTATTTCCTCTGTGTCTTAAGTTCTGTATGTTGATCTTTCGTTGCCTGACCTTGGACCTTGTTCTGACCATCCCTCTGTTTAACTCCTTCTGCTCTGATCCGCTATCCTCCTGGTATTCTGACCTCAGAATGTTATCTACGCTTTTGTCTCTTCCTCCTGTTTATGGCATACCCTCCTGGCTTCTGAACTTGGACCCCTTGACCATCATAACTCACAGCTTGGCCGTGAAAAGTGACTAGCGTCACATATACATATCGTCTCCTGACAACACCCATGCATTATTACAAAATACCAGTGATTGCCTTTCCTCTGTCTCTAACATCATGTCCTCACTCTATCTAAAAGTTAATCTGTCAAAAACTGAACTCCTTGTTTTTCATTCCTCTACTAACCACCTATGCCATTTCCGTGTGTGGTTCCACCATTACTCCCCAGCAACATGCCAGCTGTCTTGGGGTCATATTTGATTCAGATTTTTCATTCACCCCTACCTCCAATCAGTAGCTCGCTCATGTCACGTACACCTCAAAAACATCTCTAGAATTCATCCTTTTATTACCTTTGACTCTGCAAAAACTCTTGTATAGCTCTTATTCATTCTTGTCTGAACTATAGCAACTCTACTAATATGTCTCCCTCTTACTAAACTCTCCCCTCTCCAATCCATCCTGAAAGCAGCAGCCTGGATCATATTACTTTCCAACCGCTACACTGATGCCACTACCCTGTGCCAGTCACTGCACTGGTTGCCCATCTGCTACAGGGTCAATATAAACTCATCGCTCTCACCTACAAAACGCTCCGTGGTCAGCACTGCCCTACATCTCCTCTTTTATCTCTGTCTATCACCCTACCCATACCCTCTGTTCTGCTAATGACATAAGACTAAAGGTACCTTCACACTAAACAACTTCACAACGATAACGATAGCGATCCGTGACGTTGCAGCGTTCTGGATAGCGATATCGTTCAGTTTGACACGCAGCAGCGATCAGGATCCTGCTGTGATGTCGTTGGTCGGAGCTAGAAGGCCAGAACTTTATTTCGTCGCTGGACTCCCTGCACAGATCGCTGAATCGGCGTGTGTGACACCGATTCAGCGATGTCTTCACTGGTAACCAGGGTAAACATCGGGTTACTAAGCGCAGGGCCGCGCTTAGTAACCCGATGTTTACCCTGGTTACCATCGTAAAAGTAAAAAAAAAAAACACTACATACTTACCTTCCGCTGTCTGTCCCCGGCGCTCTGCTTCTCTGCACTCCTCCTGCATCCTGTGTCAGCACCGGTCAGCCGGAAAGCAGAGCGGTGACGTCACCGCTCTGCTTTCCGGCCGCTGTGCTCACAGTCAGTGCGGGAAGCAGAGCGCCGAGGACAGACAGCTGAAGGTAAGTATGTAGTGTTTGTTTTTTTTACTTTTACGATGGTAGCCAGGGTAAACATCGGGTTACTAAGCACGGCCCTGCGCTTAGTAACCCGATGTTTACCCTGGTTACCGGGGACCACGGCATCGTTGGTCGCTGGAGAGCGGTCTGTGTGACAGCTCTCCAGCGACCAAACAGCGACGCTGCAGCGATCGACATCGTTGTCGGTATCGCTGCAGCGTCGCTTAGTGTGAAAGTACCTTTACATTGTCAATAATCCGAACTCCCGTCTCAAAGACTTCTCGCAGGCTGTGCCAATTCTTTTGAATGCGCTACCCAGGACAAGTCAAATAATTCCCAATACCCACAGTTTTAAGCGTGTCGTAAACACTGAATTCTTTAGACTGGCCTATTGCCTCACCTCACTTATCAAACTTTCCCCGTTTTACCTGTTCAAAATTTTCCTCAAAATCAGGATCCTCGTATTCTCTGTTCACACTCCCTCCATGCACTTAATAGCCCTCTGTATCTGTACACATGCTGGTTAGTGACCGGTTCATGCAGTGTTATCAGAGGAAAGATATAGTAGAAACATGCAATATGCTAAAGTAAAGAAAGAGTATGGACGACACTTCCAAAAAATCATACATTAATGCCGCTAGGCAAAAATATAAATAACAGAACATGAGTTTCTTAGTTTAACGTTCTGTTCAGCCTGTATGAAGTCCACTGCCCGTCATGGCAAACATTTTTCTACAGTTCTGGTATTACAATAGAAAAACGTCACCACTTCTGCAATTTTAACCCACTCTTGTTTGTGGCTTACAAATACTGATGTAAAATATTGACCAAATACTGAGCGTGTGAACGTGGCTTAATGAATAGGATAGATGCACCCCACCTGCCGATAGCACACATGTCCCGGAAGGTATCGGCACTAGTGTTGAGCATTCCGATACCGCAAGTATCGGGTATCGGCCGATACTTGCGGTATCGGAATTCCGATACCGAGATCCGATATTTTTGTGATATCGGGTATCGGTATCGGAAGTGTAAAATAAAGAATTAAAATAAAAAATATTGTTATATTCACCTCTCCGGCGGCCCCTGGACATCAGCGGGAGGATCCGGCGTCCGGCACGGCTTCTTTCTTCAAAATGCGCGCCTTCAGGACCTGTGGAATGACGTCCCGGCTTCTGATTGGTCGCGTGCCGCCCATGTGACCGCCACGCGACCAATCAGAAGCCGCGACGTCATTCCTCAGCTAAAGTCCTAGAATGAGCGCCTTCTAGGACCTGAGGAATGACGTCGCGGCTTCTGATTGGTCGCGTGGCGGTCACATGGGCGGCACGCGACCAATCAGAAGCCGGGACGTCATTCCACAGGTCCTGAAGGCGCGCATTTTGAAGAAAGAAGCCGTGCCGGACGCCGGACCCTCCCGCTGATGTCCAGGGGCCGCCGGAGAGGTGAATATAACAATATTTTTTATTTTAATTCTTTATTTTACACTTTAATATGGATCCCAGGGCCTGAAGGAGAGTTTCCTCTCCTTCAGACCCTGGGATCCATGAGGATACATTCCGATACTTGATGTCCCATTGACTTGTATTGGTATCGGATATCGGTATCGGCGATATCCGATATTTTTCGGGTATCGGCCGATACTATCCGATACCGATACTTTCAAGTATCGGACGGTATCGCTCAACACTAATCGGCACACATGACGTACCCTACCCCACTCACCTCCTGATGCAGAAGAGAGCAGAGCAGGACTCTTTCTTTAAGACCCAAGTTAACACCATCAAGTGATGTCAACTGAATATTGCAGATAACTCTGGTCCAAAACGTATAACCCCCTTAGATGCTGAATTTCAAAACTCTTTTAGAGATAGATAGAGCGACATGCGTCTCCTTTTTGATAGAAAAATGTGGGACCCGTATAACGTGGCATGGGATGGTAGCCATGGGCGCATGGGCGAGGTGCTAATCTCTTACACCCTGGCACGTTACATGAAGATGGGGGTCCTGGCTGGGTGTGTGGACTTTGTCTAGGGGGGCACTACGACCTTGTAGGCCATGTGCTACCGAAGACTTTGGTTGCCCAGGAGCAGATGTTGAACAGTTCAATGAGGGAGACCACCAATCAATAATAAAGTCTTTTACTGAACAGCAAAATGGTGGGACCGATATACAATATATAGTGGGTGCTTAACTTCATGAATATTTCCTTTACAATATGGAGCATTTTCACACACGATCGCTTTACCTCTTCCAAGTTTACTTGTTTCTACCTCAAGGTCCTTTATCTTCACCACAATTCAGCACAGTGCTAGAGTACAGTTAATGAGAGTCGTATTTTCAACCTGCGGTTCTGCATCCTCTTCCCCTCTAAGGGGAACTAGTTTGCCAATATGGCCGGTACTTAGTTTCTCTACTTGCTGAAGCCTTGGAACTTGGGGCAATCTCTTTATCTCAGGTTCCCTATTTTTTCCACCTTCTGTCACTTTTCCTTTCTTGACACTAGATCTCGCTATCTCCTGTTTCCACTCACATCATGGACACCCAAATCTGTTGACTAGTCAGATGTTAGGTCTCCTTCTGTGGCACGCTGGCCCCTATCTAGCGTCCTGACTGGAAACTCTCTCTGTCCTTTCACTTTAGTCCCTCCCACTTTGGGCTAGTTCCAAATTCTCTCTACTGTCGGGCAGAACATAACACCAACACCAATGGTGCATGTCACAATATACATCATAATAGTATGTATGTCTTCAAGGGGAAACGTGGGCAGTATGTCCATCTACTTATAGAATATCCTGTGCAACTGCCATGAATGTCTGAGATGGAAATACCACTTTGAATGCAAGTTATTCACCCAAACTTAATAGATCATAGAATCATAGAATGTTAGAGTTGTAAGGACCTCCTGGTTCATCTGGTCCAACCCCCTACTCAATGCAGGATTCACTAAACCGTCCCAGACAGATGTCTGTCCAGCCTCTGAAGACTTTCATGGAAGGAGAACTCACCACCTCTCATGGCATCCTGTTCCACTCGTTGATCATCGCTATAGTAATTTTTAAATGGCACATGAGGTTTAATTCCACTCGAGAGTCTGATCATTCTCAGTTCGCCACTTTCAGATGGACAAGCAATATAACATTGGTCTAATTAGAGACAGATGAGCTGGAATAGGACTTCAGCTGTGAAATGTGCTGGGTGAATCTGCTGATGGCATAAAACTATGGGGCACAGTAGGATTTGGCTGAGGTCTGTCGCTTGGCTGAGCTGGAATAAATGAGCGCTGACAGTTGTAGGCGACTTACATCTGCATATCAACACAAATCAATGTGACTGAGCGGTAGACTCTATCTGTCTAACTATATCATATCTATCTACAGTGCCTTGCAAAAGTATTCGGCCCCCTGGAACTTTTCAATCTTTTCCCACATATCATGCTTCAAACATAAAGATACCAAATGTAAATTTTTGGTGAAGAATCAACAACAAGTGGAACACAATTGTGAAGTTGAACGAAATTAATTGGTTATTTAAAATTTTTGTGGAAATTCAAAAACTGAAAAGTGGGGCGTGCAATATTATTCGGCCCCTTTAACTTGATACTTTGTTGCGCCACCTTTTGCTGCGATTACAGCTGCATGTCGTTTGGGGTATGTCTCTATCAGTTTTCTACATCGAGAGAATGAAATTCTTGCCCATTCTTCCTTGACAAACATCTCAAGCTCAGTAAGGATTGATGGAGAACGTTTGTGAACAGCAGTTTTCAGCTCTTTCCAAATATTCTTCATAGGATTGAGGTCTGGACTTTGACTTGGCCATTCTAACACCTGGATACGTTTATTTGTGAACCATTCCATTGTAGATTTTGCTTTATGTTTGGGATCATTGTCTTGTTGGAAGACAAATCTCCATCCCAGTCTCAGGTCTTTTGCAGACTCCAACAGGTTTTCTTCAAGAATGGTCCTGTATTTGGCTCCATCTATCTTACCATCAATTTTAACCATCTTCCCTGTCCCTGCTGAAGAAAAGCAGGCTCAAACCATGATGCTGCCACCACCATGTTTGACAGTGGGGATGGTGTGTTCAGGGTGATGAGCTGTGTTGCCTTTACACATATCATTTGGTATTGTTGCCAAAAGGTTCGATATTGGTTTCATCTGACCAGAGCACCTTCTTCCACATGTTTGGTGGCTTATTGCAAACTTTAAACAACACTTTTTATGGATATCTTTGAGAAATGGCTTTCTTCTTGCCATAAAGGCCAGATTTGTGCAGTGTGCGACTGATTGTTGTCCTATGGACACACTGTCCCACCTCAGCTGTAGATCTCTGCAGCTCATCCAGAGTGATCATGGGCCTCTTGGCTGCATCTCTGATCAGTCTTCTCCTTGTTTGAGATGAAAGTTTAGCGGAACGGTCGGGTCTTGGTAGATTTGCAGTGGTATGATACTCCTTCCATTTCAATATGATCGCTTGCACAGTGCTCCTTGGGATGTTTAAAGTTTTGGAAATCATTTTGTATCCAAATCCGGCTTCAAACTTCTCCACAACAGTATCACGGACCTGCCTGTTGTGTTCCTTGGTCTTCATGATGCTCTCTGTGCTTCAAACAGAACCCTGAGACTATCACAGAGCAGGTGCATTTATACGGAGACTTGATTACACACAGGTGGATTATATTTATCATCATTAGGCATTTAGGACAACATTGGATCATTCAGAGATCCACAATGAACTTCTGGAGTGAGTTTGCTGCACTGAAAGTAAAGGGGCCGAAAAATATACGCCCCCCACTTTTCAGTTTTTGAATTTCCACGAAAATTTAAAATAACCGATAAATTTCATTCAACTTCACAATTATGTTCCACTTGTTGTTGATTCTTCACCAAAAATTAACATTTGGTATCTTTATGTCTGAAGCATGATATGTGGGAAAAGGTTGAAAAGTTCCAGGGAGCCGAATACTTTCCCAAGGCACTGTATCTATCTATCTATCTATCTATCTATCTATCTATCTATCTATCTATCTATCTATCTATCTATTCAAAAAAACGGAACAGCACAAATCTTCTACTTATCTCTGGGTGCAAATCCTCCAGGCAACCTGTCCACTGGTTATCCCTTAGTCCATAAATTTTCAAAAAGAAGGCAGCCCTCCATTTTCTTAGTAAATGTGCAGGATTTAATCAGACCCACATGTCTGGGCAACGTTTTGGCTCCAAATGCGAAAGGCTCATTTGGAGCCGAAACGTTGCCCAGACATGTGGGTCTGATTAAATCCTGCACATTTACTAAGAAAATGGAGTGCTGCCTTCTTTTTTGAAAATGTATCTATCTATCTATCTATCTATCTATCTATCTATCTATCTATCTATCTGCAGCGCCCCAGGGTCCTGGTCGTTGCAGTAATGTCATTCTCCTCTACGGGGGAGTGATGTTACATTTGGAGGCAATGAAGGAGATCTCTTTACCAGGTAACACAAACATACAACACATTTCATACTCCAGTCCACAAGGGGGAGCTATGCTCCTATTTATTAGGGCACTCTTCACACTTAGGTAAAACTGGTGGCCTGGAGAGGAAGTTAGGCAGTTGCTGTCTGAGCTTTGCTCAGGTAGTTGGTCCCTGACAGGGGTCGGAGCCTGTCAGAGGCCTAGACGGAAGGTCACGGAGCTGCGCCTGCCCCACGTACGGCAGTTCCTAAGAGAGGACACGAACAGAGAACTGTATTGTAGAGAGTGAGAAGTCATAGCAAAAGGAGTGGATACCAGAAGGAGTTCTGCCCTGCACAAGCTGCCTCCTTCTGAGGCGCAGGATCCCGGTAGCCGCAACACCGAGGGAGCAACAGTCCTTTATGCTTTGCTCCACAGAGAAGAGAAAATTTGAGACAATATTAGCAGGACTGCTAATTTCAAGTTACTGATCTGCCCCACACCCAGGAGGCAAGGTGGCACCCACGAGAGGCCGGGGCATGATAGAGTCCCTGTAAAAAGCCTCACGCCACCGGTCATACGGGTTGTCCTATCCATCTGGGGAACAGGGAGAGAGAGACATAACATCTATAACATCTACAACATCTGTGAGGACCTTATGAGAGGCTTAGCAGTAAGGTACTACAACACCAAGGCGCTAGAGGAAGGCTACTGATTTCCACCTGGATACGGGGACTCTGGATTTGCCTCCAAACCGGCCGGACTCTGCCAGCCCTGTGATCTGATGCCCTGGACTGTGGATGCTGAAGCCTTCAGTAAAAAGGTAAAGAGACTGTAACCTTGTGTCCTCGTTCTTCACTGCACCTCACACCATCCACCATCTACACTCTGAGAAGCCCTGGGGACATACTTCACCTGTGGGAAGGTATACCATCTAGCTGCCATAACGTCACCCCCAGCTTACCCTTAAGCAGCGTCGGTCACCCTGACCGAATACCACAGGTGGCTGTTGTGAATTCTGCTCTTGGGCTCCCTCCGGTGGTTGTAAGTGGCACTTTTGTGAGTTCTGCTCTTGGGCTCCCTCTTGTGGTTTCAAGTGGTATGGCTGCTCCTTGGAGTTAGCTGTCATCAGCTGCCTCCACTTATCGTCTCTTCTGCTCGGCTATTTAGGCCTGGCTGTTCCTTCAGCCAGTGCCACTTGTAAATGGTTCCTGGTTGGATTCACATCTCTTTGGATTTCCCTGTTATCCTGACCAGTTCAGCAAAGCTAAGTTTTTGCTTGTGCTTTTCTGTTCACAGATTGTGGACTTATCCGTTCAGTGCTTTCTATGTTTGTCCAGCTTATCAGTGTGAATTTATTCTGTCTTGCTGGAAGCTCTGGGAGGCAGATTTGCCCTCCACACCTTTAGTCAGGTGTGGAGATTTTTTGTATACTCTGCGTGGATTTTTGTAGTGTTTTATACTGACCGCACAGTATTCCATCCTGTCCTATCTATCAAGCTAGACTGGCCTCCTGTGCTCATCCTGGTTTCATTCTGTGTATGTCTTTTTCCTCTCCACTCACAGTCATTATTTGTGGGGGGCTAATCTATCCTTTGGGGATTTTCTCTGAGGCAAGATAGTTTTCCTGCTTCTGTCTTTAGGAGTAGTTAGCACTTAGGCTGTGACAAGATGCCTAGGGAGAGTTAGGAGCATTCCACGGCTACTTCTAGTGTTGTGTTGAGCTTAGGGACTGCGGTCAGTACAGTTACCACTTCCCTCAGAGCTCGTTCCATGTTGCTCCTAGACCACCGCATCATAACAGTACAAGTGGCCAAAAATGAATTAAATGCATTTCAAAAGAAGGAAAAGAAAGTTCTGAACCATTTTTTTTTTCTGTGCTCTGGTTTGTCTTTTTTTTCCTCTTGATATCTGGGTGGTTCAGGATATATGCTTTGGCATGGATGTTCAGGGTTTGTTTTCTCGGGTGGATCAACTTGCTGCAAGAGTACAGAGTATCCAGGACTATGTTGTCCAGACTCCGGCTTTAGAGCCTAGAATTCCTACTCCTGATTTGTTTTTTGGGGACAGATCCAAGTTTTTGAACTTTAAAAATAACTGCAGATTGTTTTTTGCTTTGAAACCCCGTTCTTCTGGTGATCCCATTCAGCAAGTAAAAATCATCATATCCTTTCTGCGTGGTGACCCTCAAGACTGGGCTTCTTCTCTTGAAACAGGGGATCCGGCATTGTTGAATGTTGATGCATTTTTTCAAGCGCTCGGATTATTGTATGATGAACCTAATTCTGTGGATCATGCAGAAAAAACCCTGTTGGCCTTGTGTCAAGGTCAGGAAGCGGCAGAGTTGTACTGCCAGAAATTTAGAAAATGGTCTGTGCTCACTAAATGGAATGAAGAGGCTCTGGCTGCTATTTTCAGAAAAGGTCTTTCTGAAGCCCTTAAAGATGTTATGGTGGGCTTTCCTACGCCTGCCGGTTTGAGCGAATCTATGTCTCTAGCCATTCAGATCGATCGGCGTCTGCGCGAGCGCAAAGCTGTGCACCATATGGCAGTATCCTCTGAGCAGAGTCCAGAACCTATGCAATGTGATAGGATATTGACTAGAACAGAACAGCAGGAATTCAGACGTCAGAATAGGCTGTGTTTTTACTGTGGTGATTCTACTCATGTTATCTCTGATTGCCCTAAGCGTACTAAGAGAGTCGCTAGGTCTGTTACCATTAGTACTATACAGCCTAAATTTCTCTTATCTGTGACCCTGATTTGCTCATTGTCGTCCTTTTCTGTCATGGCATTTGTGGATTCAGGCGCTGCCCTGAACTTAATGGACTTTGAATTCGCCAGGCGCTGTGGTTTTTTCTTGCAGCCCTTGCAGAGCCCTATTCCTTTGAGGGGTATTGATGCTACACCCTTGGCCAAGGATAAACCTCAGTACTGGACGCAGCTGACCATGTACATGGCTCCAGCACAACAGGAAGATTGCCGTTTTCTGGTGTTGCATAACCTGCATGATGTTGTTGTACTGGGTTTTCCATGGTTACAGGAACATAATCCGGTGCTGGATTGGAAAACTATGTCGGTGACTAGTTGGGGTTGTCAAGGGGTACATAGTGACGTTCCTTTGATGTCAATTTCCTCTTCCCCCTCTTCTGAGGTCCCTGAGTTTTTGTCGGATTTCCAGGATGTATTTGATGAGCCCAAGTCCAGTTCCCTTCCTCCACACAGGGACTGTGATTATGCTATTAACTTGATTCCTGGTTGCAAGTTCCCTAAGGGCCGACTTTTCAATCTGTCTGTGCCAGAGCATGCCGCCATGGGGAGTTATGTTAAGGAGTCTTTGGAGAAGGGGCATATTCGGCCCTCTTCGTCACCATTGGGAGCGGGTTTCTTTTTTGTTGCTAAGAAGGATGGCTCCTTGAGACCCTGTATTGATTATCGCCTTCTTAATAAGATCACGGTCAAATTCCAATACCCCTTGCCTTTGCTTACTGATTTGTTTGCTCAGATTAAGGGGGCTAGTTGGTTTACTAAGATTGACCTCCGAGGGGCATATAATCTTGTTCGTATTAAACAGGGTGACGAATGGAAAACTGCATTTAATACGCCCGAAGGCCATTTTGAATATCTTTGATGCCATTTGGGCTCTCTAATGCTCCATCTGTGTTCCAGTCTTTCATGCATGATATTTTCCGCAATTATCTTGATAAATTCATGGTCGTATATTTGGATGATATTTTGATTTTTTCCGATGATTGGGAGTCTCATGTGAAGCAGGTCAGGATGGTGTTCCAGATTCTTCGTGATAATGCTTTGTTTGTGAAGGGGTCTAAGTGCCTATTCGGAGTTCAGATGGTCTCTTTTTTGGGATTTATTTTTTCTCCCTCGTCTATAGAAATGGATCCTGTTAAGGTCCAAGCTATTCATGACTGGATCCAACCCACATCTGTGAAGGGCCTTCAAAAATTTTTGGGCTTTGCTAATTTCTATCGCCGTTTCATTGCCAACTTTTCCAGTGTGGTTAAGCCCCTTCCTGATTTGACGAAGAAAGGCGCTGATGTGACGAATTGGTCCTCTGAGGCTGTTGAGGCCTTTCAGGAGCTTAAACGCTGATTTACTTCTGCCCCTGTGTTGCGTCAGCCGGATGTTTCTCTTCCTTTTCAGGTTGAGGTCGACGCTTCTGAGATTGGGGCAGGGGCCGTTTTGTCTCAGAGGGAGTCTGATGGTTCTTTGATGAAACCGTGTGCTTTTTTTTCCAGAAAGTTTTCGCCTGCAGAACGCAATTATGATGTCGGCAATCGGGAGTTGTTGGCTATGAAGTGGGCGTTTGAGGAGTGGCGACATTGGCTTGAGGGAGCTAAACACCGCGTTGTGGTCCTCCTGACCGATCATAAGAATCTGATTTACCTCGAGTCGGCCAAGCGGCTGAATCCTAGACAGGCTCGATGGTCCCTGTTTTTCTCCCATTTTGATTTTGTGGTCTCGTATCTTCCGGGATCTAAGAATGTTAAGGCTGATGCCCTCTCTAGGAGTTTTTCGCCTGATTCTCCTGGAGTCCTTGAGCCGGTTGGCATTCTTAAGGAGGGGGTGATTCTTTCTGCTATCTCCCCTGATTTGCGGCGGGTGCTTTAGGAATTTCAGGCTGATAGGCCTGACCGCTGTCTTGTGGGGAAGCTGTTTGTTCCTGATAGATGGACAAGTAAGGTTATTTCTGAGGTTCATTGTTCAGTGTTGGCTGGTCATCCTGGGATTTTTGGTACCAGAGATTTGGTTGCTAGGTCCTTTTGGTGGCCTTCTTTGTCGCGCGATGTGCGTGCTTTTGTGCAGTCCTGTGGGACTTGCGCCCGGGCCAAGCCTTGCTGTTCCTGCGCTAGTGGGTTGCTTTTGCCTTTGCTGATCCCTGAGAGGCCCTGGACGCATATTTCCATGGATTTTATTTCGGATCTTCCTGTTTCCCAGAAGATGTCTGTTATCTGGGTTGTTTGTGACCGGTTCTCTAAAATGGTCCATCTGGTACCTTTGCCTAAGTTGCCTTCCTCCTCAGATCTGGTTCCATTATTTTTTCAGCATGTGGTTCGTTTGCATGGCATTCCGGAGAATATTGTCTCTGACAGAGGTTCTCAGTTTGTCTCTAGATTTTGGCGGGCCTTTTGTGCTAGGATGGGCATTGATTTGTCTTTTTCTTCGGCGTTTCATCCTCATACTAATGGCCAAACTGAGCGAACTAATCAGACCTTGGAGACCTATTTGAGATGCTTTGTGTCTGCTGATCAGGATGATTGGGTGTCTTTCTTGCCGTTGGCCGAGTTTGCCCTTAATAATCGGGCTAGTTCGGCTACTTTGGTTTCACCTTTCTTTTGTAATTTTGGTTTTCATCCTCGTTTTTCTTCTGGGCAGGTTGAGCCTTCTGATTGTCCTGGTGTTGATTCTGTGGTGGACAGGCTGCAGCAGATTTGGACTCATGTGGTGGACAATTTGACGTTGTCTCAGGAAAGGGCTCAACATTTTGCTAACCGCCGTCGGTGTGTTGGTCCCCGGCTTCGTGTGGGGGATTTGGTTTGGTTGTCTTCTCGTCATGTTCCTATGAAGGTTTCTTCCCCTAAGTTTAAGCCTCGGTTTATTGGTCCTTATAAAGTATCTGAAATTATTAATCCGGTGTCTTTTCGTTTGGCTCTTCCAGCCTCTTTTGCCATTCATAATGTTTTCCATAGATCTTTGTTGCGGAGATATGTGGTGCCCGTTGTTCCCTCGGTTGACCCTCCTGCCCCGGTGTTTGTTGAGGGAGAGTTGGAATATGAGGTTGAGAAGATTTTGGATTCTCGTTTTTCGAGGCGGAGGCTTCAGTATCTTGTCAAGTGGAAGGGTTATGGCCAGGAGGATAATTCTTGGGTTGTTGCCTCCGATGTCCATGCCACCGATTTGGTTCGTGCTTTTCATTTGGCTCGTCCTGATCGGCCTGGGGGCTCTGGTGAGGGTTCGGTGACCCCTCCTCAAGGGGGGGGTACTGTTGTGAATTCCGCTCTTGGGCTCCCTCCGGTGGTTGTAAGTGGCACTTTTGTGAGTTCTGCTCTTGGGCTCCCTCTTGTGGTTTCAAGTGGTATGGCTGCTCCTTGGAGTTAGCTGTCATCAGCTGCCTCCACTTATCGTCTCTTCTGCTCGGCTATTTAGGACTGGCTGTTCCTTCAGCCAGTGCCACTTGTAAATGGTTCCTGGTTGGATTCACATCTCTTTGGATTTCCCTGTTATCCTGACCAGTTCAGCAAAGCTAAGTTTTTGCTTGCGCTTTTCTGTTCACAGATTGTGGACTTATCCGTTCAGTGCTTTCTATGTTTGTCCAGCTTATCAGTGTGAATTTATTCTGTCTTGCTGGAAGCTCTGGGAGGCAGATTTGCCCTCCACACCTTTAGTCAGGTGTGGAGATTTTTTGTATACTCTGCGTGGATTTTTGTAGTGTTTTATACTGACCGCACAGTATTCCATCCTGTCCTATCTATCAAGCTAGACTGGCCTCCTGTGCTCATCCTGGTTTCATTCTGTGTATGTCTTTTTCCTCTCCACTCACAGTCATTATTTGTGGGGGGCTAATCTATCCTTTGGGGATTTTCTCTGAGGCAAGATAGTTTTCCTGCTTCTGTCTTTAGGGGTAGTTAGCTCTTAGGCTGTGACGAGATGCCTAGGGAGAGTTAGGAGCATTCCACGGCTACTTCGAGTGTTGTGTTGAGCTTAGGGACTGCGGTCAGTACAGTTACCACTTCCCTCAGAGCTCGTTCCATGTTGCTCCTAGACCACCGCATCATAACAGGTGGCGTCACGAACATTATCCCTTTAAAGACCTTTCCCTTTTACAACGGACCTCCCGAGGGCCACGGACCAGGTCAGCCACTGTGACATCCCCCTTGAGAACCGAAGGACCCGGTACCAAGTACCCCTTGCCCTACACGGGGGCGCTCCATATCTATACAGAAAAACCCTGACCAGCACTTCCTAAGTGTAGTTGGAGCGCCCCCAGACACAGGGCCACGAGTTCTCGGTACCGGGCCTCTCTGGTTCGGTTCTGAGGCTGTCACGGTGGCTAGACCCGGTCCGCGACCCTGCTAAGGGGCGTCCAATAAAGGTGGTACAGTCTATCAGGGATTCGTGACGCCACCTGTGGTGTTTGGTCAGGGTGAACGACGCTGCTGTGGGGTCCGCTGGGGTGATGGATTGGCAGCTGGATGGTATACCTTCCCACAGGTGAAGTATGTCCCCAGGGCTTCCCATTAAGGTGGATGGTGATGGTGTGAGGTGCAGTCAATAACGAGGACACAAGGTTGCAGTCTCTTTACCTCTTTACTGAAGACTTCAGGATCCTCCATCCAGAGCACGCTTAAGCGGGCTATCTGAGACCGGCCGGTCCGATGGGCACTTCCAGAGTTCCCTTTGCAGGTGGAAATCAGTGCCTACCACTAGCGCCTGTGTGTTGTAGTGCTACCCTGCTGAGCATTCGGAATAGTCCTCACAACTTCTGTTCTCGTTCGTTTTTTCTAATTCATTCCCTTTCTTTCTAGTTCAACATCCCCCAGGTATGTTATGGCTAGGACGCACCCGTATGACGGGAAGGCCTGGAGTTCTTCCGGGACCCTAGAGACGCCCCTCTCCCACAGTTGCCCCCTATGTCTTCGTAGGTGTTTAGGTGAGACAGCCAACCTATAATTAACTGTCCTGCGGAGTTTGAAGTAAAGCGTAGAGTCAGTTACTCCCTCGGTGTTCCAGCCACCGGCTACGCGCCGCAGTAGGATGTTGCCTCGGTCTCACGGCACGACTCCTACTGGTTCTCCTTTGTGCTTGATCTCGTTTCTCACTGTTCCACAATATCCTTCGCTTCGTGTCTCTTTCTTAGGATACCGCCGCAGGGTGTGCAGGCGCGGTTCCGTAACGTTCTGCTCTGTTTGCTAGGCACCTGCCAGGTTCCTACGCCTGACAGGGACCCCCCTGTGTCTTCTCACTGCAACACCCCCTGCCACGGTATGTTGCCTGAATCCAACCCAGTCAGCTTCTGACTAACTTCCTATCCAACCCCTAGTTTTACCAGTGTGAGGAGTGGCCTAATAAATAAAGCCTTTTGCTCCCCCTAGTGGCCGGAGTGTGAAGTGTAATGTGTGCTGGTGATACCTGGTCAGTAGAATTCCTTCAGTGCCATCAGACGTACCATCACTCCCCTTAG
Organism: Ranitomeya imitator; assembly: GCF_032444005.1. Classification (NCBI taxonomy): domain Eukaryota; kingdom Metazoa; phylum Chordata; class Amphibia; order Anura; family Dendrobatidae; genus Ranitomeya; species Ranitomeya imitator. The sequence continues at coordinate 637,007,079 of NC_091286.1, forward strand.
TGGCAGAGTGTCATACTGCAATGACCAGATCTCTGGGGCGCTGCACTTCCCCCCGGTTAAATCCAGTACTCCTGGACTGGGAAGAAGAACAACCATACATTTCAGCAAAAGACATACAAAATTTTTGAAATGCTTAAAACAAGTAAATAGAACAATGCTTCCCTTTATGGGAGGTGAGGACACTTGAACGTTACAAACAAAAACAGGATTAAATATTTTTAAATTACATTATGACTATAAATAACTCTTTTCACCCAACCGGGTATTCTACTCAGTGCAAATTCTGAACAATAAGTTAACTTTTCCTTTAAGGGCGTATAAGCTGAACCCACGAAAGGCCTACTACAAAATACTATAAAATAACTCAACTTGTCTTTCCTTTCTAGCTTCACCAATGCAGGACCGCCTAGCTCCTGGGCCGGGCCTACTGTCATTGTCTATCTTTCAGCAACCAACTGTCGTTCTACGGTTTTCAGGAGGACTCTTTCTCTAACCCCTACGGGTTTACTTTCAATCTTTCCTGCCCTCAATCTCTATCAACATTATCAAACTATTCTAAATTTCAACATTATCAACATTTCCTAAGGCAACATGTAAACATTCCCTTTAAGAGGGAGCCGAGTCTCTATGAGGTAGTGCAGATTCTCTCTGTCTGCAAGTCCAATGAAAGCAAGACCTTCTGCGTCATGTCCAGAAGCATTATCTTCGCAAAGTCTTCTTTCTTTTGTAAAACCAGTAGGGAGCACCTTTAAGAAGGTGCAAACTATATACAAAACAGTTTTGGAATCATTCACTGTTCATGATCCGGCAGTCTTTTAAACAATGATGAACTTGTGCAAAATAGAAAAAGGAATGAAAACAATAGGGATCCCGGGTCAACAAAGGGATCCCTTTAAGAAATAACCCTGGACGGGTTTAAAGCAGCAACAGCAAGAAACAGTTAACTATTTACATTTGTTGGGGTTTCGAGGTTTATTGCTGCGACGGTTCCGGTCTTACCTTGCAGACCACCCCTCTCGGCCGAGAACGGGTGGGACCCCCAATGACACGCGGGGCCTGGTCTGTCTGGTGGTCCGCAGCAGGGGCTTCACCCTCGGGAACCTCAGCTGCAACCTGAAGGACTGCGCATCGCTGGACACCCCTGGACACCCAGCCGGTCTCCCTCTGCCATCGGGTGTAGGTCACAGCATCCCCAGGTCTCAGGTCACAATCCTCATCAACCGTTCCATAACAGGGCTCCACTTCGCTCCGGTTGACACGGACCTGCAAGGGCTCTCCAATCTCCTGGATGACCCCCCTCTCCTCCTTGGGGTTATAGAAGACCACCACTCCCCACTGTGATGGTGGGACCTTCTCCTCTTCTGTGAGGTCAATCATGGTCACAGGTCGAGGCTGTTTCCTCCATGCCGCCACTAGGCGTCGCTAGTATTCCGTCACCGGAAGGATCCTCAAGTCCGGCTCCTGCGGAGCGCGATTCCCTAGTCTGGTGCGGGGCTCTGACGCGGCCGGAGTGGGTAGAGGAGGGGACACGGGGGAGAGACGGATCTCCATCGGGTGGCCCAACCGGGAACTCACCCGAGCGCGGGCCTCCAGGCAGTGCGCCAGCCACCGAGCCTCAGCGGCGGCCACCCAGCCATCAGGCATCCGTCCGTCGGATTTTCCCTCAGGCAGCTCCACAGCGGTCGATCTCTGCAACGGCGGTGATTCCGGGGTCGCCGCGGGTGATGCAGGCCTGCGTCTGGTCGGGTTGTCTCCATGTGGTGGCCTGGAAGTCGCCATCATTGTCCCCTCCTCTGGATCTTCTTCCGGGGCTCTTTTTCGGGGGCGGCTCCGTCCCCACTGTCCCCACCCTCCATAGAGGATGAGAAGGCGGACCTCAGCGGCTGACGGGCCCGCCCTCACGATACAACAATACTTAGACTGGGCGGCCATTATCTTTCGCGCTCTTCAGTTCTTTCACGCCCACTTCCACGCCCTTCTTCTTCTCCTGCGCTCCTCGTGGCGATGTAATGGTGGCGGTTTTGGCGGGAATCTTGCGGCAGATAGCAATACACAGTCCTTGCAATGAATCACAGTCCAAACACGTTTCAATCACAGTTCCAAGGCACACATGACCTGCTTCTCAGGCTTAAGTACGATCCTGCTCGTGACGCCAAGTTGGAGCGTCCCCAGACACAGGGCCACGAGTTCTCGGTACCGGGCCTCTCTGGTTCTGTTCTGAGGCTGTCACGGTGGCTAGACCCGGTCCGCGACCCTGCTAAGGGGCGTCCAATAAAGGTGGTACATTCTATCAGGGATTCGTGACGCCACCTGTGGTGTTCGGTCAGGGTGACCGACGCTGCTGTGAGGTCCGCTGGGGTGATGGAACGGCAGCTGGATGGTATACCTTCCCACAGGTGAAGTATGTCCCCAGGGCTTCCCAGTAAGGTGGATGGTGATGGTGTGAGGTGCAGTCAATAACGAGGACACAAGGTTGCAGTCTTTTTACCTCTTTACTGAAGACTTCAGGATCCTCAATCCAGAGCACGCTTAACCGGGCTATCTGAGACCGGCCGGTCCGATGGGCACTTCCAGAGTTCCCTTTGCAGGTGGAAATCAGTGCCTACCACTAGTCCTCACAACTTCTGTTCTCGCTCGTTCGTTCTTTCTAATTCGTTCCAGATCTTTCTAGTTCAACGTCCCCCAGGTATGTTATGGCTAGGACGCACCCGTATGACGGGAAGGCCTGGAGTTCTTCCGGGACCCTAGAGACGCCCCTCTCCCACAGTTGCCCCCTATGTCTTCGTAGGTGTTTAGGTGAGACAGCCAACCTATAATTAACTGTCCTGCGGATTTTTAGTAAAGCGTAGAGTCAGTTACTCCCTCGGTGTTCCGGCCACCGGCTACGCGCCTCAGTAGGATGTTGCCTCGGTCTCACGGCACGACTCTTACTGGTTCTCCTTTGTGCTTGATCTCGTTTCTCACTGTTCCACAATATCCTTCGCTTCGTGTCTCTTTCTTAGGATACCGCCGCGGGGTGTGCAGGCGCGGTTCCGTAACGTTCTGCTCTGTTTGCTAGGCACCTGCCAGGTTCCCACGCCTGACAGGGACCCCCCTGTGTCTTCTCCCTGCAACACCCCCTGCCACGGGATGTTGCCTGAATCCAATAACACAGCGGCACTATGCATAAGTTTAGGCCATGTAAAAACACTGAAAAACATTAACCCCTTTCTGACATATGACATACTATCCCGTCGAGGTGGTATGGACCCATATGACCACCGACGGGATAGTAAGTCATCACCGATCAGCCGCGCTGACTATCACAGCTGACATCCAGCACTATGTGCCAGGAGCGGTTACGGACCTCTCCTGGCATATTAACCCCCGGAACACTGCGATCAAACATGATCGCAGCGTTCCGGCGGCAAAGGGAGGCATCGCGAAGGAAGTGGGCTCCCTTCGTGCTTCCCTGAGACCCTCGGAGTAACACATTGCTCCGAGGGTCTCCTACCTCCTCCTCCCTGCAGACACCGGATCCAAAATGGCCGCGAGGCTCCTTTCTGCAGAGCAGGCGCCAGCAAGCCTCCCTGCAATGCCTGTCAGATCGCTGATCTGACACAGTGCTGTGCAAAGTGTCAGATCAGCGCTCTGTCTCTATAATGTGATGCCCCCCCCCCCGTGACAAAGTAAACAAGTAAAAAAAAAATATTTACATGTCTAAAAAAAAAAAAATCCTAAATAAAGAAAAAAAAATATTGTTCCAATAAATACATTTTTTTTATCTAAATAAAAAAAACAAAGAATAAAAGTACACATATTTAGTATCGCCGCGTCCGTAATGAACCGACCTATAAAACTGTCTCACTAGTTAACCCCTTCATTGATCACCATAAAAAAAAAAAGAGGCAAAAAACAGTGCTTTATTATCATACCGCTGAACAAAATGTGGAATAACATGCGATCAAAAAGAGGGATATAAAAAAAATGGTACCACTGAAAATGTCATCTTGTCCCACAAAAAAAACGAGCCGCCATACAGCGTCATCAGTGAAAAAATAAAAAAGTTATAGTCCTCAGAATAAAGCAATGCAAAAATAATTATTTTTTATATACAATAGTTTTTATCGTATAAATGCGCCAAAACATAAAAAAATATAAATGAGGTATCGCTGTAATCGTTCTGACCTGAAAAATAAAGCTGCTTCATCAATTTTACCAAATGTGGAACGGTATAAGCTCCCCCCCCTCCAAAAGAAATTCATGAATAGCTGGTTTTTGGTCATTCTGCCTCACAAAAATCGGAATAAAAAGTGATCAAAAAATGTCACGTACCCAAAAATGGTACCAATAAAAATGTCAACTCGTCCCGCAAAAAACAAGACCTCACATGACTCTGTGGACTCAAATATGGAAAAATTATAGCTCTCAAAATGTGGAGACGCGAAAACAATTTTTTGCAATAAAAAGCGTCTTTTAGTGTGTGACAGCTGCCAATCATAAAAATCCGCTAAAAAACCCGCTATAAAAGTAAATCAAACCCCCCTTTATCACCCTATTAGTTAGGGAAAAATTAAAAAAATGTATTTATTTACATTTTCCCATTAGGGTTAGGGTTGGGGCTAAAGTTAGGGTTAGGGTTGGGGGTAAAGATAGGCATGGGGCTAAAGTTAGGGATGGGGCTAAAGTTGGGGATAGGGTTTGGATTTCATTTACGGTTGGGATCAGGGTTAGGGGTGTGTTTGGATTAGGGTTTCAGTTAGAATTGGGGGATTTACCCCCACATATGGGATATCAGCGTACTCAGGACACATTGCACAACAACTTTTGGGGTCCAATTTCTTCTGTTACTCTTGGGAAAATAAAAAATTGGAGGCGAAAAGATCATTTTTGTGAAAAAATATGATTTGTTATTTTTACGACTCTACATTGGTGGGTCAAAGTGCTCACCACACATCTAGATAAGTTCCTTAGGGGGTCTACTTTCCAAAATGCAGTCACTGGTGGGGGGGTTTCAATGTTTAGGCACATCAGGGGCTCTTCAAACTCGACATGGCGTCCCATCTCAATTCCAGTCAATTTTGCATTGAAAAGTCAAACGGCGCTCCTTCCCTTCCGAGCTCTCCCATGCGCCCAAACAGTGGTTTACCCCCACATATGGGGTATCGGCGTACTCAGGACAAATTGTACAACAACTTTTGGCATCCAATTTCTCCTGTTACCCTTGGGAAAATAAAATAAATTGGAGCTGAAGTAAATTTTTTGGGAAGAAAAGTTAAATGTTCATTTTTTGTTAAACATTCCAAAGATTCATGTGAAACACGTGAAGGGTTAATAATCTTCTTGAATATGGTTTTGAGCACCTTGAGGGGTGCAGGTTTTAGAATGGTGTCACACTTGGGTATTTTCTATCATATAGACCCCTCAAAATGACTTCAAATGAGATGCGGTCCCTAAAAAAAATGGTGTTGTAAAAATGAGAAATTGCTGGTCAACTTTTTAACCCTTATAACTCCCTAACAAAAAAACATTTTGTTCCAAAATTGTGCTGATGTAAAGTAGACATGTGGGAAATGTTACTTATCAAGTATTTTGTGTGATATATCTCTGGACATAAAAATTCAAAGTTGGAAAATTGCGAAATTTTCAACATTTTCGCCAAATTTCCATTTTTTTCACAAATAATCGCAGGTAATATCAAAGAAATGTTACCACTATCATGAAGTAGAATATGTCACGAGAAAACACTTTTGTTGATTACTCGGCACTAAGCTAGATATACAGTAGGACTTACAGACTCCCTGCAGGCACAAAATGGTAGGACATTCTTAATGCAGACTATTTGGGAAGTTGGTAAACTTTGCATTTAGAAAAGCAAATGAATAATAAATATTCTGTGCGAAAGTTACATAGTATAAAAAAGACCTAGGTCCATCAAGTTCAACCATTAAACAAAGTTTGTACATGTGGACGATATCACTTCTATCTACGTCATTGCTTGAAGTCTTTCACACGCTGGTGTCCGTACTACAGACAGTGTAGGTTCATATTCTCGGGGCTTGGATTTCTCTATTTCTTGCCTTCATCATCCAGCATTCAGGAAGATTTATGTCACTCATAATTGTTGTCTTCCCTGAATAGAAAAATAGTGAACAGATGTCAGGAAGGACTTTTCCGCTACATGAGGGAATAGAGCCAAACGTGTCAGTGCTGCCGAAGCGAAACACAACAACACGGCCGGGGGATGACACACCCGTAATCATCGCGTCACCGCTCCGCGCATGCTCTGCTGTCATACAGAGCGCAGGTGTGACTTTAAAATAGATTCATTTAAAGTGACCCTCCAGATTTTCCTGACCCCCTACCAAAGCAGGCTGCTAAAACAAGGGGTCACCTTCAAGCGCATCTGTCACCAGATTTCACGACGCAAACTGCATACATAATCAAATAGATCTCTCGTACTTGATGAGGCTGGTACACTTACTTTGAAAATCCAAGTCACAATGGCTGTATAATCTTAATTAGATTCGAAACCACATTTTCTTAGCAAATGTAATGTCCCTTATTACACTCTGTGATCTCTCCAGAACCCAGAGCTTAATAAAGGTACTATGTGAAAAATAAGAGAAATCCATATTCCCACCCTTCGTTCACCTCTCCAGCTCCTCCGCTACTCAGCAACACCTGTGCGGCCCTTGTCACAGGCGCGTGGGAGGATAATGATGTCATGATGTGCGCCATGACCTTCCATGGTCATGAGCAGAACTCGCCGCCTGCCATGACGTCCATAAGGCCAGTGCAGCAGGAGAGGCTGAAGGTTCCATCGCGAGCAGCGGGGATCAAAAGATGCAGCAAGGACCGGAAGGGTGGCAGTGAGTAGTGGAGGGTCCGGGGAGGTGAGGGTTGAGGTGAGTATAAGGTTTTGTTTTATTTTTTTTTATCCTATTGACAACCCATTATGGTTTAGAAAAATGCCGAACAGCGGCCCCCTGTAATTCCGCATGGAAACGAATGACAAAATACCTTTACAGACTTTTGTGTTTTTTTCACAAAATTGTATTTGCTTTTGCATCACCGTATTTTGAGAGCAATAACTTTTTTAATTTTTCTGCCAAAACATATATGTTTTGGAGGGGGCGGAGGCTTGTTTTTTTATTGAAGAAGTTGAAGTTTTTATTGGACTACATTACATTTGTTTTAGTGGTTTTTTTATTTTGATGTAGCACAGTGAACTAACACCAGATTATGTTTATATGTCATTCACAGTGCAAAAGTGGTAAGGAAACGTTATTCTTCAGGTCAATATGATCACGGTGATTCCACGTTTATATAGGGGTTTTCATGTTTTTGCTACTTTTGCAAATGAAAAAACTATTTTTTTTTTACTTAAAGTTTTTTTATTTTTGCATTTCCTTATTCTGACAGCTGTAGCTTTTCTTAATTTTTTCGTCATGAAGACCGTGCATCGGTGTGGCCTCCCCAGGATTCAGTGGGCCGTGGACAAAGAACAGAACCAGACAACTCGTGAAGGAACTGTTCTTCTCACATCCTGATTTTGCGTCCATATGAACATGCGCACGCCCGTTGTATTCAATGGTGGTGCACACATGTCAGGTTTTTCCACACAGACAGCGTGAAACCCACAGACATTTTCCTGGTCACTAAGGCTCGCCCCTGCGGTCTGACACTGTGAGCTCTGATTGGACATTGGACATTTCCAAGAGGAAAAAAATTTGCAGTGTGCAAATTTTTGGTGCTGCCTCCTATGCGTGGCATGGCATAGCAGGAATGGTGTGGTTTTGTTTTGATGGGGGTGTAGCTTCAAATGTGCCGATATTTTGGTGCAAAAAATTGATCTAAAAGTAAGAAAACCAATGTGAGAGCGGTGTAAGGATAGAAAAACTAATTTTTCATTCAATAGAATAATGCATTGAGTGCCGGGCAGGATTAGTAATTCTGTGCCAACGTCTGCATTGAAAAAGGCGAGGGTCCAGAAACTGTGCCATATGCGGATTTAGAAATTGAAGCATTATTATACCGCCAAATCCTCGGCTAATCCTAAAACCTATTGATTTTTGGTCTCACCTGACCTGACGTGGGATTATAACAGATCAGGAGGGTAAATGCAGCAAATCAGTACCAAGGGCAATCACTGGAGTCGGCTACATACGTGCCACACAGACACATGACAGTGCGCCCGCCAGACATCAGGCACCAAGGCCACGTGTTCTGCAAATAGAAACAGTTCTACAGGAGAAGATGCTTTGTAGCAAGTTACACAGATCGCTATGGAAACAAAGAGCGGAGATTGTAAAAAGGAAGATAAGAGCCAATAGGGGGGCACTACCCACACAAAGCAAGAGGGGAGAGAGGCGCAGCCTGGCAGAGGACTGAAATATACCCAAATCCCACATGTGTAACCAATCTAATCTATCTATTATCTATCAATGACTGATCAAACAGAATGAAGCAAATGTGATCAGGTGCAAGCTGCCGTGACTGCATATTATACAAGTAAGGCTATGTGCACACGTCAGGATTTTTAGCGTTTTTTTGTGGAATTTCGCTATAAAAACGCTATAAACCCACATAAAAAACGCTAAAATTATGCATCCTATCATTTAGAATGCATTCCGCATTTTTTGTGCAGATGTATGCGTTTTTTTCCGCAAAAAAAAAACGCATACCGCAAAAAATCCGGACATGCTCTATCTTTTTGCGGATTTTTTGCGGATTTCTAAGCAAAAAGGACATTCCGGAAAAAAAAAAAAATCTGCAAAAATTCTGCAGAATATCCACGCAAAATCCGCGCAAATTCCGCGAGAAATCCACGCAAAAAAAAACCGCGGATTTCTGGCAGAATTCTCAGGATTTTGTCAGGAAAAAATCCTGATGTGTGCACATACCCTAAAAGATGCATCTTAGTTCATGAAGTGTCTGCTGCACTCTGGGTTGTATATTAGGCATCATGGCAGCTTACACCTGCTCACACTTGCTTTATTCTGCTAGGAGGTGCCTCCATATTTGGCTGCGCTCCTCTCGTCAGTCTATGGCTGATCCTACCTGCTTTTTACATTTGTAGGCATTTAGCCAAAAAGAGGCATGTCAGATAAATATTAAGTCTAGGCTTCTATCAGAGAAAGGTCGCCTTGTCACGGCTGGTGGGCTCTCGTGAACTGGTCAATTTATGTAGTATAACTAAATGTCCTAATGATACCAAGAACCCATATTCAAGGGTAAACCCTCTTCTCAAAAATGAACTGAATTGCAACAAAAACTAAACCTTTGGTAGAAGGAAGTGTTTCAAAAAACATATATTAAAAAAATATATATTTTATTAAATTAAATTAACAATACCAATAAAAACAGAGAAAAGGTACAAAAAAAAAGATGAAGATAGAGGGACCGGAGTATATAAATGAGTTTTGCAATAGGTAAGTATTTTAAACTTCTGGAATTGCATCAAATAGACCTGATTATGTCAAAAAATAATTCTGGGTTCATCGTGCTTCAAAAATGAAAAATGCTGTATGCTTTCATTTGTTGCCTTCTCTATCTACAAGCAAAAAAACATTGTTTTGAACTTTTGACTTTCAGGCTCCATTTCTCATCATCCACTACCGCTTCAAATGTGAGACTGCCATCATTTTATAGACAATCATCTTGGCTATTTCATACATGAATATGACTTGCAACTATATAGCATATGATTAGTTATGTAGATTCTTGTCATGTCACTACATTGTTACAGTTTTGCTCCTGGTGGTGGAAAAATCTTATTCTTCCTGTATACTACAAATTACAACCTGTTCTCACATTCCCTAATAGCTCAGTGTGTTATTAGGTTGATTTCCAAGTGAAAGGTCCCTGGTTCAAATCGAGGAGCAGCCATGAAGAAGGTTTCCCAAGAAAAGAGAAACAGCATCACCCAGCTCATCGATAGCGGTCTATCAGCCAAGAAATTAGCCAAACTGTATCACGTGCCATGACAGTTGGGAGAATACAAAATAAAGTCCGTCCATCCATTGAAAAGCCAAGAGGTGGGCGTCAAGGCAAAATATCGGAGTCAACAAATTGGTTCATCACAAGGTCTATCAGTTCTGTCGTGACAAACCCGGCAGTAGAGGTGGCTCATATACTTCATAATAGTGAGATCACAGACATCCATGCAAGCACTGTGCAACGCATGTAAGGAGGTTGCTTTCTCTGCTCCTTGCCTGGAACCACTTAGTCAGACAGCTGGGTTGTTGGGGGGAAGACTTTCTACCCTGGACAGAGGGGACGAGGTGACTGCTGGGAAGAGAGAGGGGTGTGGTCAGAAAAAGAGCGGGAGAGCAGAGAGAGGGCAGCGCGCCAAAGAGAGGGCAGGCTGCAGCGCCGTGCTCCCCTAAAGGTAGTGCACCCCGTTAGGGCACTAAGGCTGAGATACCCACCATAGTGAAGGCTGGATGTGAGAGTGTGGACTTGGCAGCCTTCGTAATCCGAAAAGACGCATCTCCTGACAGTGACCTGAGCGCACAGCCCCGGTGACCGCAGTGACAAGCCAGAACCCCTGAGTGTGACAAGTAAACTGTTCAGTGTGTGTGTAGCATTGCAACTGCAGAAAGCTTGCCAGCCTGATATACAGAGACTCCTAGAAGAGTGGCTGAATTACTTCCTGATTTCAGCTTCACTGGAAGGAAAGACTTAACCCCGGAGTCTCCAGTTCCTAGGAGACAGAGAAGAGACTTCAGGATCTTCAAGCGCTGCTGGTGACTGTATCCACTTTGGAATAAAGGTACCTTCACACTGAACGATATTGCTAGCGATCCGTGACGTTGCAGCGTCCTGGCTAGCGATATCGTTGAGTTTGACAGGCAGCAGCGATCTGGATCCTGCTGTGAGATCGCTGGTCGGAGCAGAAAGTCCAGAACTTTATTTCGTCGCTGGACTCCCGCACACATCGCTGAATCGGCGTGTGTGACGCCGATTCAGCGATGTCTTCACTGGTAACCAGGGTAAACATTGGGTTACTAAGCGCCGGGCCGCGCTTAGTAACCCGATGTTTACCCTGGTTACCAGCGTAAACGTAAAAAAACAAACACTACATACTTACATTCCGGTGTCTGTCCCCCGGCGCAGTGCTTCTCTGCACTGTGTAAGCGCCGGCCGGAAAGCAGAGCACAGCGGTGACGTCACCGCTGTGCTTTCCGGCTGGCGCTCACAGTCAGTGCAGAGAAGCAGAGCGCCGGGGGACAGACACTGGAATGTAAGTATGTAGTGTTTTTTTTTTTTTACGTTTACGCTGGTAACCAGGGTAAACATCGGGTTACTAAGCGCGGCCCTGCGCTTAGTAACCCGATGTTTACCCTGGTTACCAGGGGACTTCGCATCGTTGGTCGCTGGAGAGCTGTCTGTGTGACAGCTCTCCAGCGACCACACAGCGACGCTGCAGTGATCGGGATCGTTGTCTAGATCGCTGCAGCGTCGCTAAATGTGACGGTACCTTAAGGACCCTCAAGTCAGGACCTCCATGGATTGATAAGTTACCAGAACATTTGTTAACCGTTTGCGATTCCGCTTAGCTGCTTACTGTTTGCTTTATCTCTATTAACCCCCTGCTTACTCCCTGCGAGGAGAATCTTACTCCTCTTTATAAATTCCCCTCAACAGTTGGTCTGTCTGTTCCGTGTTGACATACTCAACCCTGCACTCTATTACACGCACATTACACAAGTCTGGAATGGTGGTTCAAAAAAAGGTGAAGAAGCCTCAACTTCAATATTGTTATTTGCTCGACTTTGCAAAAAAGTACGAAATGTGGACAGTAAAAGACAGGTGATTTGGAGCAATGAGGCGAAAATCAATAGACTAGGCTCTAGCAATGAGCGAGTGTACTCGTTGCTCTGAGATTAAGTTTTCATTGCCTCAGCTGAATGATTTACAGCTATTAACCAGCTTGATTACATGTGGGGATTCCCTAGTAACCAGGCAACCGTCACATGTATTCAGCCTGGCTAATAGCTGTAAATCATTCAGCTGAGGTGATGAAAACTTAATCTCCGAACACTAACAAATACTCGGAGGCCACCAAAATTTGTTTGGTGATCTGAAACATTTAAGTGTGACAAACATGCAAAAGAATAGGAAATCAGGAAGGGGGCAAAAATGTTTTCACACACCTGTATATGGCAATACCACTTATTGCAATTATTATTATATGACAGTGCTTGTTATCACCCGATTTCGAACATAGGTGCTAAGACACATTTCTAACTATCAAGTGATTTCTCTAGCACAGACCTGGGCAAAGTGCGGCCCACGGGCTAGGCCACATCCAGCTTTCTGGCTTTTCCAGTCTGGCCGAAGGGCTGAAAACAGTGGCCTAAAGGTCCCACCATGCTCTCGCCAGCCCCCTGTCTAGCGGTAAATATATTGGTGGAGGACAGAGACGCCGGCTCCTTCTTCCACCAATCAGCGTAGGTGACTGAGACAGCAGACACGATGACATCACTAGTACTACATGGCATCTGCTGTGTAGAGAGTCAATGCACTGCAGAATGGAGCAGAGCATCCGGGAAATGAGAGCGAGGTAAGTATTTGGGTATTCTTTTCATATGTGTATGGTATGTGTGCTTGTTATGTGAGGGCACATACTGTATATAGAGAGGCTATGTGGAGGCTCATATTGTATATAGAAAAAGGATTGGAAATCCAGTGAGGCATATGTGGTAAAATCCAGAAAAAACTTTATTATAAAAAATAAATAACATTCTAGAACAAGGATGAAGTCACCAGCGGCACAATGATCAACGCGTTTCGGCTATGGAGCCTTATTCATGGCAGTGAATAAGGCTCCTTACTATTCACTACCATGAATGTGCCCCCTTAGCCGAAACGTGTTGGTCAGTGTGCAGCTGGTGACTCCATCCTTGTTCTTGAGTTTTATTTATTTTTCATAATACATTTTTTTTCTGGATTTTACCACATATGACTCACTGTATTTCCAATCCTTTTTTTATTGAAGATAGTGCCTTGCTCCAGGCCATCCATGCGGGACTCGTCATTTATATTTCTACTACCTGGTGAGCTGACTTCCTTCCTCATTTTTTCACCTTTTATATTGTATGTAGGGGATTATGTGGAGTGCTCATACTGTGTATAGGGAAGCTATATGGGGGCTTACACTGTATATAGGGGTTTAATAGGGGTTTATGTGAGGACTCATACTATATAGAGAGAGGCTATATGGTGGTTCACACTGTATATAAGGGGCTATGTGGGCTCATACTGTATATAGGAGGCTATGTGAAAGCTCATACTGTGTATAGCGGGCTGTGTGCGGTCTCATACTATATATAGAGGTGCTGTGTGGGGGTTCATACTGTATATGGGGGTGCTATGTGGGGGCTCATACTGTTTATAGGGGGCTTTGTGGGGGCTCATTTTCTATATACGGTGTGCTTTGTGCACGCTCATACAAAATATAGGGGGTTTTCAGCATACTTTATTCTGCTAAATATTAAGTAATACAGTTAATATTAATACGTGTTTGCCTGGGTTTACTCCGGGTTCTCCGGTTTTCTCCCACACTCCAAAGACATACAGATAGGGAATCTAGATTGTGAGCCCCATTGGGCAGAATGATGATAATGTATATAAATCGCTGTGGAATAAAATAGCACTATATAAGCAATGCATAATAAATAAATATGAACTAATAATTATAAGTAATATGTTAATATTAAAGGGAACCTGTCACCCCCCAGGCGCTTTTAACTAAAAGAGCCACCTGACGATATCTGACGATTCCTATGACGCTGCACAGTAGGAAAGAGGTAGAGGTAGATGAGGGAGACCCGCAGAGAACTACTGCGCATGCCCAAGATTCCCAGCCCCGCAGTGTGAATAAATCAGAAGAGACTACGGGGCGGGATCTCAGGCCGCGCGTCCACGCAGGCGCAAAAAGGAAGACATCATGTGATGTCAGTGGAAGGGCAGCGGGTAAATAACTGAACGCTGAGGAGGCGGCACCCAGAAGAAAGGAGGAAATGACTGATGGCTGTGAGGCGTCTGTGTCAGGAGGGAAAGACCTGCCCACCTGACAAACTAGAGGTATGAGCAGGGCCGGACTGGGACTAAAATTCAGCCCTGGCATTTGAAGTTACACAGGCCCACTTGTCACATGGTGACTGTATAATACCTTTGTACACTTGTAGGCAGGGCCGTGTTAGGCAAAGTGGGGCCCTAGGCAAAGTTTAAAATGGGGCCCCAAATGCTAACATACACACACAGAAGCATTTCGGTTGTATTTACAAGCGCTGAGTTCAGGCCGCTAAATGAGTTTGATCGACAATACTGAAGTTGTTCAACGCTTGTTTCCCGGCCTCTTTCCACCAGCTGAGGAATAATGATGGGACAGAACGATCACTAATAGATCACTAGCATATCACCATACAGTATCATGTTATCAGCAGCACATCTACAGTTTACATCGGCATACCTCCCAACCGTCCCGGATCCAGCGGGACTGTCCTGATTTCTGCGATCACGGGCGGGACATTAGTTGTCCCGCACTGGTTGGGAGGTATGTATATCACCCGGTCCGCTCCCTGAATCCCTGCACCCGCAGGGCAGCACACCACATATTGGCTGCTCTGTGCGCACAGGACCTGTGATAAGGTCACAGGATGGGAGGAGTCAGGGCCACATGATTGGGAGGACCTCCGTGTACAGGACTCTGCTGGTTGCCATGGCGTCGGACGAGGGTAAGCGTAAGTGTGAGGTCAGGAGGTGTTTACAGTGTGGATGTAGCAGAGTCGTGTGTGTACGAGGTGTATGGATCGGAGCAGCGTGTGAAAGGTGTATGGAGCGGAGTGTTGTGTGTAAGAGTTGGACGGAGCCGTGTGTACGAGGTGTACGGAGCGGAGCGGTGTGTGTACGAGGTGTACGGAGCGGAGCAGAGTGTGAAAGGTGTATGGAGTAGAGTTGTGTGTGTACAAGGTGTACGGAGCGGAGCCACGTGTGTACAGAGGAGAGCCACGTGTGTACGAGGTGTGCGGAGCGGAGCCGTATGTGTGCAAGGTATACGGAGCGGAGCCGTGTGTGTACGAGGTGTGCGGAGCCGTGTGTGTGCAAGGTATACGGAGCAGAGCAGCGTGTGCAATGTGTATGGAGCGGAGCCGTGTGTGTACGAGATGTATGGAGAGGAGCCGTGTGTGTATGAGGTGTATGGAGCGGAGCCGTGTGTGTGCAAGGTATACGGAGCAGAGCCGCATGTTCAAGGTGTATGGAGCGCAGTCGTGTGTGTATGAGGTGTACGGAGTGGAGCCGTGTGTGTACGAGGTGTACGGAGTGGAGCCGTGTGTGTACGAGGTGTATGGTGCAGAGTCGCATGTGTACAAGGTGTACGGAGCAGACACTGGCTGAGTCGGATCGGAGCAGATATTGCTCCTTGCTCTGACACTGACTGGCAGAGGAGACACGGAGAGGTCTTTATCAGTGGCGTATCACAGCTGCTGCAACGTGAGCAGTTAGCGGCGCAGCTGGATGACACCATTCAGCGCCGTGGGAGTGGAAGCTGCCAGCTGCTGTGAGGGTGCGCGGTGAAAGGTGTGTGTGTGTAGTGATGGAGAAGGCAATGATGGGAGTGGGGGTAACCATGTGTGGCCATTATACTGTATCCAGCATTGTGTGGGGCCATTATACTGTACAAAGCATCATGTGGGGCCATTATACTGTATGGACCATCACGTGGGGCAAGTATACTGTACACAGCATCATGTGGGGCCATTATACAGTATGGAGCATAATTTGGCCATTATACAGTATGGAGCATCATGTGTGGCCATTATACAGCATGGGGCACTGTGTGGCCATTATACAGTATGGAGCAACATGTGGAGCCATTATACAGTAAGGAGCATCATGTGCGGCCATTATACAGTATGGAGCATCATGTGTGGCCATTATACAGTATGCAGCATCATGTGTGGCCATTATACAGTTCAAAGCATCATGTGGGGCTATTATACAGTATGGAGCATAATGTGGCTATTATACAGTATGGAGCATCATGTGTGGCCATTGTACAGTATGGAGCATCACGTGGGGCCAGTACACTGTACGCAGCATCATTTGGAGCCATTATACAGTATGGAGCATCATGTGTGGCCATTATACAGTATGTAACATCATGTGGGCCCATTATACTGTATGGAGCATCACGTGGGGTCAGTACACTGTACGCAGCATCATTTGGGGCCATTATACAGTATGGAGCGTCATGTGTGGCCATTATACAGTATGGAGCATCACGTGGTGCCAGTACAACGTATGCAGCATCATTTGGGGACATTATACAGTATGGAGCATCATGTGTGGCCATTATGCAGTATGGAGCATCACGTGGGGCCAGCACACTGTAAGCAGCATCATTTGGGGCCATTATACAGTATAGAGCATCATGTGTGGCCATTATACAGTATGGATCACTGTGTGTCCATATTTTTTTGTTTATAATTATTGTTTACGAAACATTGAGATCAGAAGTGCTAAATGGGTGTGGTTGGGGCGTGACTAGTTGTGAAATGGGTGTGGTCAGGTGTGTGGCTTAAAATTTGCCGCGGCGCGCTATGCGTGCCGCTAGCTCTGTCCTTCTTTCCGTTCCTCAAAAGTTGGGAGGTATGCATCGGCGATGTGCTGCTTTGAACAATGATTTTTGTTCCAGCAAAAACAATCTGAATATGCAGCATTTTACTTGTTTAGTCAAATACACCCCATAGTCCTCCATATATTATAATGTGCACCACAGTCCTCCATATAGTATAATACACTCCCTATAGTCCTCCATATATTAAAATACACTGCTCAGTCCTCCATATAGCATAATACACTCCTCATAGTGCTCCATATAGTATAATGCACCGCCATAGTCATCCATGTAGTACAATTCACTTCCCATAGTATAATGCACCCTTTAGTTCTTCATATAGTAAAACGTATTCCCCATAGTCCTCAATACAGTATAATGCAGCCCACATATAGTATAATGCAGCCACCACCCTACAGAATATAATGCCGCCACCCCAGAGTATAATGCAGCCATCCCAGAGTATAATGCGGCCACCCCTTAGAATGTAATGCAGCCCTCCTCATAGTTTAATGCAGCCCCCTCATAGAGTATGATGCAATCACCCCTCAAAGAATATAAATACAATACAGCCCCCATAGAATATAATGTAGCCCCGAATAGAATATAATAAATTCCACATCCCCACAGAATATAATGCAACCCCATCAAAGAGTATGATCATCCCTCATAAAATCTAATACAGCCCCCCATAGAATATAATACAGCCCACCTCCCCATAATATATAATGTAGCCCCCAAAGAATATAATGCAGCCCCCATAGGCTATAACACAGCCTCCCCCATATAATATAATATTCCCCGCATAGTATATAACACAGCTTCCCCCATAGAATATAATATACCCCCACAATAGTATATAACACAGCCACATAGTATATAACAGGGCCTCCCCCACAGAATATAATATACCCCCCATAGTATATAGTAAAGCCCGCATAGTATATAGCACAACCTGCATAGTATATAGCAAAGCCGCATAGTATATGGCACAACCCGCATAGTATATAGCACAACCCGCATAGTATATAGCACAACCCGCATAGCATATAGCACGACCCACATAGCAGATGACACAGCACACGTAGTAGTATACAGCACAGCCCATACAGTAGTATACAGCACAGCCCACACAGTAGTATACAGCACAGCCCACACAGTAGCATACAGCACAACCCACGTAGTAGTATACAGCACAACCCACATGGCAGTATACAGCACAGCCCAGGTAGCAGTATACAGCACAGCCCACATAGCAGTATACAGTACAGCCCACATAGCAGTATACAGCACAGCCCACATAGCAGTATACAGCACAGCCCATGTAGCAGTATACAGCACACGTAGCAGTATACAGCACAGCCCACGTAGTAGTATACAGCACAGCCCACACAGTAGTATATAGCACAGCCCACATAGTAGTATATAGCACAGCCCACATAGTAGTATATAGCACAGCCCACATAGTAGTATATAGCACAGCCCACACAGTAGTATACAGCACTGCCCACACAGTAGTATTCAGCACTGCCCACACAGTAGTATACAGCACAGCCAACACAGTAGTATGCAGCACAGCCCACACAGTAGTATATAGCACAGCCCACATAGTAGTATACAGCACAGCTCACATAGTAGTATATAGCACAGCCCACATAGTAGAATATAGCACAGCCCACACAGTAGTATACAGCACAGACCACACAGTAGTTTATAGCACAGCCCACATAGTAGTAAACAGCACAGCCCACATAGTAGTATATACCACAACCCAGCCCACATAGTAGTATATAGCACAGCCCACACAGTAGTATATAGCACACCCACATACTAGTATACAGCACAGCCCGCATCTCTCCTCCCCCCCCCCGAAAATGGCCCCACAGTCCAGTAAAAACACTCCTCACCTCCCCTCGTGCCTGCAGTGCTCCCTGATCCTGTCTTGGCAGCTGCCACTGCACTGCCTGGGACACAGTGAGTGCGCGCACCCGCAATGTCAGAGGCAGAGCGGGGAATGATGGGAGAGGGAGCGTCAGCAGACGCCCTCTCTCCTCCATCATTGCATTCAACTGTACTGTAGTTGAATGCTGCGGTGGCGCTGTTGGGGGGGGTGAGTCTGCACACAGCGGCCTACTACTGGCACCGGCCCTTCTGGCATTTGCCAGAACCGATGGCCAGTCCGGCCCTGGGTATGAGGGACAAATTATAAAAATGATTCTTTCAGCGCTGGAAGGGACCCAAACATAAAAATGATTCTTTCAGCGCTGGAAGGGACCCAAACTAAAAGTGCCACCTTGGCAGAATGCAGCATTAGTGCTGCACAAGATGGCTCTTTTAGTTAAAAACGCCTGGGGGGGTGACAGGTTCCCTTTAATATTGAGCAGAATTAATTTCAGCCTTTCGGTTCGGCCCTCCACAACAGTCACAGTCTCTCATGTGACCCCTTGGGAAAATAATTTGCCCACCCCTGCTCTAGCGGCACCTACTTTCAATTTTGCATCCATGTGACCGAAATTGAAGTATCTAAAATGTAAGCTATAGACATCAATGAGCTCTCACACCAAGCTGTTCAGACAATTTTAAATATCTAAACTAATTAACTGCTGCCAAGGTACCATCTCCGGCTGTGACACATATACAAAAATAGGCCGAAGGAGTAGAACATTCCGTTTCTTCAGTTCAGGATTTCTATCAACATCCAAAATTGAAGATAAAATGGATTTTGCTGGAAAAAATGTTAGGAAACCCTATTTTCTGTATAATAACTTGCATATAAGCCAAAATAAAAAAGAGAAGAAAAAACCTCCTGCAAAACATTAACTCCATCTGTCCTAGACTTCCCTGGCGGTCTATCCATGCTGGGGGAGGAGCTATTTCACACTTGGATGTAGCGACTACACATGGTGGTGTCTCGTGTGTGGAAGTAGTGAGTGATGTGGGAAGACGGGACACTGCACTTCCCAGTAGTTTCGCGGCCCGGGAGACATGATGAGAATGTGTGCATCTTGCTGTTCAGGTGAGCAGAGAGTTGCTCCATGGTCATGACTAGGAGGAATGCATCACCTGATTTTTATCTTTAGCATTGGGGTGGCTATTTAAATCCTGCTCCTTTCCAGTCCAGTACTGTTTATTAAGTTCCTTTGCATAGTGGTGTGGTTAGTTCTTGATGGTGAAGTTCAGGTTGCTTCTCGGCAGTTGCTCAAGGTCTTTTCTTCTTCTTTTTCCTTAGATTTTGTTTTTTTTGTTTTCTTAGGACTTACTCTGGTATCCTGACTCTAACATCGTCTGCGTCGCCAGACACCAGCCGCCCTACGCCAGCAGTCCGGGAAGGGCTCTGTGTAAAACTCCCCTCCTTATGGGGAGACTGTGAAGAATATCCCGCCACTTAAAGGGAACCTGTCACCCCCCCAGGCGTTTGTAACTAAAAAAGCCACCTTGTGCAGCAGTAATCTGCATTTTGACAAGGTTGCTCTTTTACTTTGGGTCCCTGGCACTGCTGAAAGAATCGTTTTTGAAATTTGTCCCTCATACCGTGAAATTGCCACAGGAGCAGGTCATTCCCCCTAATCCAGACGCCTTACAGCCGTCAATCATGGCCTCTGCGTGCCAGGCGCCGCCTCCTCTTCCTTCATTAGCATCCCTGGCGCCTGCGCAGTTATTTTTTTGGGGGGGCATGCGCAGTTGCGCTGCCCTTTGAACTTACAGCGCAGGCGCCGGGGACGCTACTGAAGGAAGAAGAGGAGGCGACGGCACGCAGAGGCCATGAGTGACGGCTGTGAGGCGTCTGGATTAGGGGGAAAGACCTGCCCCGTGGTGATTTCACGGTATGAGGGACAAATTTCAAAAACGATTCCTCCAGCAGTGCCAGGGACACGAACTAAAAGAGCCACCTTGTCAGAATGCAGCATTACTGCTGCACAAGGTGGCTTCTTTAGTTAAAAACGCCTGGGGGGGGGGGGTGACAGGTTCCCTTTAAGGACTTGCCTAGCAGTAGTGACTTGCGCTAAGTGCCTCTGTGATTTGCTGGTCCGGTGTGAGTCGCTACCGAGTAGATTAGCTTTTGCGCATAACACCATCTTTAATAAAGCATACACACTCGTACATTAATTCTTATCTATCTAATAGGATGATGACAGCTGTCCAGACCTGAATCCCACCACAAGAACCACTGAGGATTAATCCCTGGAGAATGAAATCATCCACAGTGACAAAAGTGAGGGACTACGTGCCCCCTGTAGTTTCAGGGTATTGAATTTTCTAGGAGTACTGCTCAAACTGTTGAGGTGCAGCTGTGGGACCCTATTTTCAGAGATCATGTCCTCCACCCAACTCTCAAAAAGCTGAAAGGTTCTTCAGTGGAGATGGGTAGTTGAGCCGTGCTGTCCGAAAGTCGCTTCTGTAGCTGTGGTGTCATCCTTCCCATAGTTAATCATTTTTATAGGGCCATCAGAGGCAGTGGGGTTGATTAAAGGAGAAGAGGAAAAACTGTTCCCCAGAGCAACCACACGCAGTAATTTCCCCTGTCAGTGTTTAAGTGTTCTTTTTTTGCTGCTGTATTCCTATTCTCATGCACCCCTTCCCACCTAAAATATGGTAGACGGTTCATGTCCTTTTTTTCTTCGTCCTCCTTCTCCTCCATCATATATGTCATCCATCATGTGGCCCTCACTCAATTTTTAGAGGACCATCAGGGGCAGTAGGGTGTCCAAAGGAAGAAGGCAGCCCATTCCCGCAAGTCAGCTACATCTGCTGCTCACTGACTTGTTTGCGACCTGCTCATGCCCTGGAATTAAACATTAAGTATGCACTTGGCAAGGCTTTGTGAGCAGCAGTGGGCAACAGATGAATACCAGCTCCAACACGCCCAGCGATATTTTGATCAGCCTCCGCACATAACAAGTGATGAATGGTCATGGAATTATGATATCAGTGGGGAATCATCCAAGATGGTGAGCAGCGATGTCTCCATATTCAGCGTAAACATCCCGCTTCTGTGTCTATGTAAGGGGGTGCCATGCCTCTACCCCCTTAAAGGTTGTATAGTAAGTCATGCTGCAATGTACAGTACAGACCAAAAGTTTGGACACACCTTCTCATTTAAAGATTTTTCTGTATTTTCATGACTATGAAAATTGTACATTCACACTGAAGGCATCAAAACTATGAATTAATACATGTGGAATTATATACTTAACAAAAAAGTGTGAAACAACTGAAAATATTGCATTATCAGGTAGAAAACGCTGTCTAGCACACTGTCACTTCTCTTACAGCTCTCCATAAGCTATTTCCGCAACCAATGCAAGGAAAATGGTGGCACCGCGTCCTATATAGACCAGATGACACTATGCGGCCGGCCAGTCACAGTAATGCCAGTAGCCAACATGCCTACAGCATTACTGTTAATGGCTGAAAATCAGGCACCAAACATGTGGGGCAGGGAAGCGGATTTTCGTTCGAGTGGCGAATATTTCGAACAGCAGGATGCTCGATTGAGCCTTGAGCAGTGTCGAGCAAGCTAGCCCACTACTAATTATCAACTGGAACCTGAAGACCTTCCCCTTCCGACAAGCCTACAACTTGCAGTAACCACCAAACCACTGCACGACCAGCTCTACTCTCGCCTACTGTATCCTCACCCATCCCTTGTAGACTGTGAGCCCTCGCGGGCAGGGTCCTCTCTCCTCCTGTACCAGTCGTGACTTGTATTGTTTAAGATTACTGTACTTGTTTTTATTATGTATACCCCTCCTCACATGTAAAGCGCCATGGAATAAATGGTGTTATAATAATAAATAATAATAATAACTGTGGAGCTGCGCTGCACAGCTATTAACTCTATAGTGGCCATGGAGATATGCTGCACATCCGCCCCTATTCAAGAAAAGGAATATGCCTGCTGTACCCTGCTGTGGCCACTATGCTGTGCAACTCTGCAACTGATAACATCTGTCCACCGCTGCCGCAGTTTGCTCATGCTGGATTGAAAGTTCAGACCAATGTCATCTTGAGCTGCTGGAGTGAACTGTTCAGAGCTTGGTTCTGCTGCATGACAGGAGAGCAGTGGCACTAAGGTGCAGTGCCCCAGGGTCCTGTTCGTTGCAGTAATGTCATTCTTCCACCAGGGGGAGTGATGTTACGTCTGAAGGCAATAAAGGCGATCTCTTTATCAGGTAACATAATGCATGCAACATGTTCACACTCCAGACCAGAAGGGCAGCACGGTGGCGCAGTGGTTAGCACAGCAGCCTTGCAGTGCTGGAGTCCTGGGTTCTAATCCCACCTTGGACAACATCTGCAAAGAGTTTGTATGTTCTCTCTGTGTTTGCGTGGGTTTCCTCCGGGCACTCCGGTTTCCTCCCACATTCCAAAGACATACTGATAGGGAATTTAGATTGTGAGCCCCATCTGGGACAGCGATGAAAATGTGTGCAAAACTGTAAAGCACTGCGTAATATGTTAGCGCTATATAAAAATAAAGATTATTATTTATTTATTATTAGAAGGGGGAGCTCTAAGCCTGTTTTAGGTGAATTCCCCAATAAAAACATCCTGATCTGGAGGGAAAGGGAGTTCAGAGTTCAGATCCTGTCAGGAAGACAGAGGAAGAGGAGCTCTGTGGCATGAAGTGCTACAGCTCGTGGGAAGAGACATAGAAAGCAGAACATATTGCAGAGAGTGTGCAGGAAAGCAAAGCACAGGAGAGGAATATCAGAGGGAGACCAGCCAGGAGCAGGCTGCTTCCTTCCGAGGCACAGAATCCGGTAGCCAGAATACCGAGGGAGTAAGGATCTCAACGCTTTACTTCAGAGACTGGCATTACAGATAATTGCACATTGCTGAGTATGTCCCCAGGGCTTCCCAGAGTGTAGATGGTGGATGGTGGATGATGTAAGGCGCAGTGAATAACGAGGACACAAGGTTGCAGTCTCTTTACCTTTACTGAAGGCTTCAGCGTCCACAGTCCAGGGTAGGGACCACAGGGTAGGCAGAGTCCGGTTGGTCTGAAGGCAACTCCAGAGTCCCCTTATCCAGGTGGAATTCAATAGCCTTCCTCTAGCGCCTGGGCGTTGTAGTACCTCCCTGCTGAGCAACTCGGTAAGGTCCTCACAACTATTGTAGATCTTAAGTCTCTTTCTCTCTGTCCCCTTGACGGATAGGACAAACCCGTATAACTGGTGGCCTGAGGCTTTTTATAGGGACCCTACAGACGCCCCGGCCCCCACAAGTTGCCACCCTGCCTCCTGGGTATATGGTCGGGCAGTCAACGTGGAATTAACTGTCCTGCCAGTCTCTGAAGTAACGGCATAGAGATCCTTACTCCCTCAGTGTTCTGGCTACTGGTCCTGCGCTTCAGAAGGAGGCAGCCTGCTTCTAACTGGTCTCCTGTTGCTATGACTTCGTTGCTCACTCACTGCAACACAATTCCTTTCAATGTATCTTTCGTGGGATGCTGCCACATGGGATGCAGGCGCAGCTCCGTGTACCCTCGTCTTCCGCAGGCCGCAGTCTGGAGCTGGCTGGAACCCACTCCAACCAGCCTCTGCCAAACTCGGTCGGGACTCACTGACTATCTCCTACTCCCTCAAGTCAGCTTCTGTCTAACTTCCTAACCAAGCCACCAGTTTTACCTAAGTGTGAGGAGTGCCCTAATAGATAGAAGCATGGCTCCCCCTGGCGGACTGGAGTGTGAAGTGTGTTTTGTGATTGTGATACCTGGACAGAAGATCTCCTTCATTGCCTTCAGATGTAACATCACTCCCCCCTGGTGAAACAATAACATTACTGCACCGACCAGGACTCTGAGGCGCTGCAAAACCTCAGGCCATCAGTCATACGGGTTGTTCCTATCCATCTGGGGGACAGAGAGAAAGACATAACATCTACAACAGTTGTGAGGACCTTATGAGAATCTCAGGAGTAAGGTACTACAACACCTAGGCGCTAGAGGAAGGCTACTGATTTCCACCTGGATAAGGGGACTCTGGATTTGCCTTCAGACCGGCCGGACTCTTCCTGCCCTGTGATCTGGTGCTCTGGACTGTGGATGCTGAAGCCTTCAGTAAAAAGGTAAAGAGACTGCAACCTTGTGTCCTCGTTATTCCCTGCGCCTTACATCATCCACCATCTACACTCTGGGAAGCCCTGGGGACACACTTCACCTGTGGGAAGGTATACCAACTAGCTGCTATAACATCACCCCAGCGGACCCCTAAGCAGTGTCGATCACCCTGACCGAATACCACAGGTGGCGTCACGAACATTATCCCTTTAAAGAACTTTCCCCATTTATTAACGGACGTCCCTAGGGCCACGGACCAGGTCAGCCACCGTGACATCCCCCTTGAGAACCGAAGGGCCCGGTACCGAGTACCCCACTGCCCTACGGGGGGCGCTCCAAAGGCACCACATATCAGGAGCTAACAGTGCGCTCCAGCAGTCCAGCCAGCTTCAGAGCAGCGTATACAAGATGACCAAATGCACACTATGTAGAAGTAGTCTGAGACACTACCCCTATTTTTCAAAACTCCTGCAGTTCCTTTATGATAGCTGGTAACTTGAGAATCAGAAGAGATTCATCTCTTGACACTGTAAGAAAACCAACAACAAACCTTCACACAAGGCCAAATTGTAATAATAACAGTATATTTATTAATAATAATAATAATTTTTTATTTATATAGCGCCAACATATTCCGCAGCACTTTACAATTAAGCGGGGATATGTACAGACAATAAATTCAATACAAGTTAAGACAATTTAACCCCTTACCGGCATCGGACGTACTATACCGTCCGATGCCGGCTCCCCTGCTTTGATGCAGGGCTCCGCGGTGAGCCCGCACCAAAGCCGGGACATGTCAGCTGTTTTGAACAGCTGACATGTGCCCGTAATAGGCGCGGGCAGAATCGCGATCTGCCCGCACCTATTAACTAGTTAAATGCCGCTGTCAAACGCAGACAGCGGCATTTAACTACCGCTTCCGGCCGGGCGGCCGGAAATGACGTCATCGCCGACCCCCGTCACATGTCCGGGGGTCGGCGATGCGTCTCCATTGTAGCCATAGAGGTCCTTGAGACCTCTATGGTTACTGATTGCCCGTCGCTGTGAGCGCCACCCTGTGGTCGGCGCTCACAGCACACGTGCAATTCTGCTACATAGCAGCGATCAGCAGATCGCTGCTATGTAGCAGAGCCGATCGTGCTGTGCCTGCTTCTAGCCTCCCATGGAGGCTATTGAAGCATGGCAAAAGTTAAAAAAAAAAGTTTAAAAAAATGTGAAAAAAAAAAAAAAAAACATAAAAGTTTAAATCACCCCCCTTTCGCCCCAATCAAAATAAATCAATAAAAAAAATATCAAATCTACGCATATTTGGTATCGCCGCGCTCAGAATTGCCCGATCTATCAAATAAAAAAAAGTATTAACCTGATCGCTAAACAGCGTAGCGGGAAAAAAACTCGAAACGCCAGAATTACGTTTTTTTGGTCGCCGCGACATTGAATTAAAATGCAATAACGGGCGATCAAAAGAACGTATCTGCACCGAAATGCTATCATTAAAAACGTCATCTCGGCACGCAAAAAATAAGCCCTCAACCGACCCCAGATCACGAAAAATGGAGACGCTACGAGTATCGGAAAATGGCGCAATTTTTTTTTTTTTTTTTAGCAAAGTTTGGAATTTTTTTTCACCACTTAGATAAAAAATAACCTAGTCATGTTTGGTGTCTATGAACTCGTAATGACCTGGAGAATCATAATGGCAGGTCATTTTTAGCATTTAGTGAACCTAGCAAAAAAGCCAAACAAAAAACCAATGTGGGATTGCACTTTTTTTGCAATTTCACCGCACTTGGAATTTTTTTCCCGTTTTCTAGTACACGACATGCTAAAACCAATGATGTCGTTCAAAAGTACAACTCGTCCCGCAAAAAATAAGCCCTCACATGGCCAAATTGACGGAAAAATAAAAAAGTTATGGCTCTGGGAAGGAGGGGAGCGAAAAACGAACACGGAAAAACGAAAAATCCCCCGGTCATGAAGGGGTTAAACAGTGACATTAGGGGTGAGGTCCCTGCTCGCAATATTACAATCTACAAGGAAATGGGGGGACACAATAGGTAAAAAGTGCTTGTTATTTCAGGTCTGGCAATTATAATAAATAGGGATTTTCATCTAAAGCTGCATGATCCGGTCATCAGCCCGTGTGTTTAAGCGGAATAGTCAAGTATCAAGTGCAGTTATCGTATCGTGTGCATGGAGGGTGTGGAGACAGATGAAAAGCAGGGTGCAGATTCAGAATAATATTTGGAAGGAGGGAACAGGACAAAGTTAGTTTACTGAGTAGTTGATATGGTAGGCTTGTTTGAAGA
Source organism: Ranitomeya imitator (assembly GCF_032444005.1). Classification (NCBI taxonomy): domain Eukaryota; kingdom Metazoa; phylum Chordata; class Amphibia; order Anura; family Dendrobatidae; genus Ranitomeya; species Ranitomeya imitator. Next base: position 637,034,062 of record NC_091286.1, read on the forward strand.
GATGGGTTTTCAAAGCGCGCTTGAATAGGTCGGGGCTAGGTATCAGTCTGATCTTCTGGGAAAGTGCATTCCAGAGAGCTGGCGCAGCACGAGAGAAGTCTTTGAGACGGAGGTGCGAGATTCGGATTACGGGGGATGTTAGTCTTAGGTCATTTGTAGAATGGAGGGCACGTGTAGGGTGATAGACGGAGATGAGAGAGGAGATATAAGGCAGTGCAGAACTGTGGAGAGCTTTGTGGGTGAGAGAGAGGAGTTTATACTGGACCCTGTAGCGAATGGGTAGCCAGTGTAATGACTGGCACAAGATGGAGGCATCGGTGCAGCGGCTGGACAGAAATATGACTCTGGCTGCTGCATTCAAGATGGATTGGAGAGGAGAAAGTTTGGTAAGAGGGAGACCGATCAGAAGAGAGTTGCAGTAGTCCAGACGAGAATGAATAAGAGCGACAGTAAGAGTCTTAGGCTAGGTTCACATTTGCGTTGTGCAGTCCGTCTAGCGAATACACTAACGGACTGCGTTAATGCAATGTCTAAAAAGGGATCGCGTTTAGCGATCGCGCTAGTGCAGATGCCCGATCTGCGCTAGCGAGAACGGACCCAAAAACGCTGCAGACAGCGTTCGAGGTCCATCAGAAAATAACGGAACATCACTAACGCATGCCAAAAATGGCATGCGTTAGGGATGCGTTACATACATTGCAGTCAATGGGTGCGCTAACGGATCCGTTACATTACGTTAGTGGCGCTATGTAACGGATTCCGTCAGCGGACACCCACTAACGCAATGTGAACCTAGCCTTAGCTTTTTCAAAGGTGAGAAAAGGTCGGATTCTGGAGATGTTTTTAAGATGCAGGTGACAGGAGCGAGTGAGTGATCGGATATAGGGAGTAAAGGAAAGTTCGGTGTCGAATATGACCCAAAGACAGAGGGCATGCTGCTTGGGAGTTATGGTTGAACCCTCCAGGGTAATTTCGATGTTGGGTAGAGTGAGGTGAGTAGAAGGGAGAAACACAAGAAGTTCCGTTTTGGAGATTTAGTTTCAAGTAGAGGGAGGACATGATGTTAGAGACAGCAGACAGACAATCCTTGGTATTTTGAATTATTGAAATACATATAATCATTAAAAACAAGGCAGGTACCACAAGTACAAGAGAAAAGAGGTGGGACACCCACGGAGAAAAGCCCCTTAAGACAAGGTATACTACAAAATGTAATGATATACATATATTATCTAATATAAAATTGCCTAGAATACTACTTCCTGCAATTTGTGCCAACTTCCGTGGCTTTGTCCGGAGCTAATGTCCGGAGCTAATGTCCGGAGGTAATGTCCGGAGATTAATTGCCTAGAATACTACTTCCTGCAATTTCTGCCAACTTCCGTGGCTTTGTCCGGAGCTAATGTCCGGAGCTAATGTCCGGAGCTAATGTGCGGAGCTAATGTGCGGAGATAATGTCCGGAGCTAATGTCCGGAGCTAATGTCCGGAGCTAATGTCCGGAGATAAGTGACGTCAACAGTGTCCAGTGTCTGATTGGTTGCCGCCTGCTGCGAGCGACCAATCAGAAACGTGCCGTACTGTGACACACTCCGCCCGCCATTTTGGTGTGATTTTTGAATTTTTACCTCACAGCAAGTTTCTACTGCGTGGAGGCGGGCCCAGTGACGTTGCTCTTCAAGCTCCTGCCGAATTTCGTCAAAAAAATGATAATACCATTTACCAAAACTATATATATTTAGTTGTGAAGTGGTTCAGTGACATTTTCACACCAATTTTGAACTTTTGTTTGGTGTTTTCTCCATATACTGCCTATTATTTTTGTTCTTTCTTACTATTATTTATTAATTGTATTATTCTTACATTTGAATAAATAAAGTATATATGGATTCTAGACTCCCGATTCTTTAGAATCGGGCTGCCATCTAGTTATATATATTTTAATATTTTGTATATTATTACATTTTGTGGTATACCTTGTCTTAATGGGCTTTTCTCCGTGGGTGTCCCATTTCTTTTCTCTTGTACTTGTGGTACCTGCCTTGTTTTTAATGGTTATATGTATTTCAATAAAGATATTGTTATTATTACAATTTGGCCTTGTGTGAAGGTTTGTTGTTTGCTTTCACATGGTTTTTCTTCATGGTCTTATAAGTGATATATTTAGATGTTCTTGACACTGTAAGGAGTCATACCTACTCCACGACGGATCCAGAACTGTCGGGGCAGTCACCCAGGTAGCACAGGGAAAGCATAAGGCCCCGGACCGACGTTTACACCCAGGTGTAGGGAGCGCGGCTAAGTCGAAAGAGCTGCAGCGCTGTTATGTAGGCAATCCAGTGACACAGTGTGCCAGCAATCAGAGCACATACAGTGATTTGATAATAACCCAAAAACAATAGAACGAGCTCTGAGACGTGGAATCTCTGTAGACCGCAATACCTGAACCTATCCTAAACACAACTAAATGCAGCTGTGGATTGCGCCTGTCACTACCTATGCAACTCGGCACAGCCTGAGGAGCTGACTAGCCTGAAGATAGAAAAACAAGCCTGACTTGCCTCAGAGAAATACCCCAAAGGAAAAGGCAGCCCCCCACATATAATGACTGTTAGCAAGATGAAAAGACAAACGTAGGGATGAAATAGATTCAGCAAAGTGAGGCCCGATATTCTAGATAGAGCGAGGATAGCAAAGAGAACTTTGCAGTCTACAAAAAACCCTAAAGCAAAAAACCACGCAAAGAGGGCAAAAAGACCCACCGTGCCGAACTAACGGCACGGCGGTGCACCCTTTGCGTCTCAGAGCTTCCAGCAAAAACGAATAGACAAGCTGGACAGAAAAAGTAGCAACAAAAGCAAAGAAACACTTATCTAAGCAGAGCAGCAGGCCACAGGAAAGATCCAGAAGCTCAGGTCCAACACTGGAACATTGACAAGGAGCAAGGAAGACAGAATCAGGTGGAGTTAAATAACAAAGCAGCCAACGAGCTCACCAGAACACCTGAGGGAGGAAGCTCAGAAGCCGCAGTACCACTTGTGACCACAGGAGTAAATTCAGCCACAGAATTCACAACAGTACCCCCCCCTTGAGGAGGGGTCACCGAACCCTCACCAGAGCCCCCAGGCCGACCAGGATGAGCCACATGAAAGGCACGAACAAGATCTGGAGCATGGACATCAGAGGCAAAAACCCAGGAATTATCTTCCTGAGCATAACCCTTCCATTTAACCAGATACTGGAGTTTCCGTCTAGAAACACGAGAATCCCAAATTTTCTCCACAATATACTCCAATTCCCCCTCCACCAAAACCGGGGCAGGAGGTTCAACAGATGGAACCATAGGTGCCACGTATCTCCGCAACAACGACCTATGGAATACATTATGTATGGAAAAGGAGTCTGGGAGGGTCAGACGAAAAGACACAGGATTGAGAATCTCAGAAATCCTATACGGACCAATAAAATGAGGTTTAAATTTAGGAGAGGAAACCTTCATAGGAATATGACGAGAAGATAACCAAACCAGATCCCCAACACGAAGTCGGGGACCCACACGGCATCTGCGATTAGCGAAAAGTTGAGCCTTCTCCTGGGACAAGGCCAAATTGTCCACTACCTGAGTCCAGATCTGCTGCAACCTGTCCACCACAGAATCCACACCAGGACAGTCCGAAGACTCAACCTGTCCTGAAGAGAAACGAGGATGGAACCCAGAATTGCAGAAAAATGGAGAGACCAAGGTAGCCGAGCTGGCCCGATTATTAAGGGCGAACTCAGCCAACGGCAAAAAGGACACCCAATCATCCTGGTCTGCAGAAACAAAACATCTCAGATATGTCTCCAAGGTCTGATTGGTTCGTTCGGTCTGGCCATTAGTCTGAGGATGGAAAGCCGAGGAAAAAGACAGGTCAATGCCCATCCTGCCACAAAAGGCTCGCCAAAACCTCGAAACAAACTGGGAACCTCTGTCAGAAACAATATTCTCAGGAATGCCATGCAAACGAACCACATGCTGGAAGAACAAAGGCACCAAATCAGAGGAGGAAGGCAATTTAACCAAGGGCAACAGATGGACCATTTTAGAAAAGCGATCACAGACCACCCAAATGACTGACATCTTTTGAGAAACGGGAAGGTCAGAAATGAAATCCATCGAAATATGTGTCCAAGGCCTCTTTGGGACCGGCAAGGGCAAAAGCAACCCACTGGCACGTGAACAGCAGGGCTTAGCCCTAGCACAAATCCCACAGGACTGCACAAAAGTACGTACATCCCGTGACAGAGATGGCCACCAGAAGGATCTAGCCACTAACTCTCTGGTACCAAATATTCCAGGATGACCAGCCAACACCGAACAATGAAGTTCAGAGATAACTTTAGTAGTCCACCTATCAGGGACGAACAGTTTCTCCGCCGGACAACGATCAGGTTTATTCGCCTGAAATTTTTGCAACACTCGCCGCAAATCAGGGGAGATGGCAGACACAATGACTCCTTCCTTGAGGATACTCGCCGGCTCAGATGAACCCGGAGAGTCAGGCACAAAACTCCTAGACAGAGCATCCGCCTTCACATTTTTAGAGCCCGGAAGGTACGAAATCACAAAATCGAAGCGGGCAAAAAATAACGACCAACGGGCCTGTCTAGGATTCAAGCGCTTGGCAGACTCGAGATAAGTAAGGTTCTTATGATCAGTCAATACCACCACGCGATGCTTAGCTCCTTCAAGCCAATGACGCCATTCCTCGAATGCCCACTTCATGGCCAGCAACTCTCGGTTGCCCACATCATAATTACGCTCAGCAGCCGAAAACTTCCTGGAAAAGAAAGCACATGGTTTCAACACTGAGCAACCAGAACCTCTCTGTGACAAAACCGCCCCTGCTCCAATCTCAGAAGCATCAACCTCGACCTGGAACGGAAGAGAAACATCTGGTTGACACAACACAGGGGCAGAACAAAAACGATGCTTCAACTCCTGAAAAGCTTCCACAGCAGCAGAAGACCAATTAACCAAATCAGCACCCTTCTTGGTCAAATCGGTCAATGGTTTGGCAATGCTAGAAAAATTACAGATGAAGCGACGATAAAAATTAGCAAAGCCCAGGAATTTTTGCAGACTTTTCAGAGATGTCGGCTGAGTCCAATCCTGGATGGCTTGGACCTTAACCGGATCCATCTCGATAGTAGAAGGGGAAAAGATGAACCCCAAAAATGAAACTTTCTGCACACCGAAGAGACACTTTGATCCCTTCACAAACAAAGAATTAGCACGCAGGACCTGGAAAACCATTCTGACCTGCTTCACATGAGAGTCCCAATCATCTGAGAAGATCAAAATGTCATCCAAGTAAACAATCAGGAATTTATCCAGATACTCACGGAAGATGTCATGCATAAAAGACTGAAACACAGATGGAGCATTGGCAAGTCCGAACGGCATCACTAGATACTCAAAATGACCCTCGGGCGTATTAAATGCAGTTTTCCATTCATCTCCTTGCCTGATTCTCACCAGATTATACACACCAGGAAGATCTATCTTAGTGAACCAACTAGCCCCCTTAATCCGAGCAAACAAGTCAGATAACAATGGCAAGGGATACTGAAATTTAACAGTGATCTTATTAAGAAGGCGGTAATCAATACATGGTCTCAGCGAACCCTCCTTCTTGGCTACAAAAAAGAACCCTGCTCCCAGTGGTGATGACGATGGGCGAATATGTCCCTTCTCCAGGGATTCCTTCACATAACTGCGCATAGCGGAGTGTTCAGGCACCGATAAATTAAATAATCGACCTTTAGGGAATTTACTACCAGGAATCAAATTGATAGCACAATCACAATCCCTATGCGGAGGTAGGGCATCGGACTTGGGCTCTTCAAATACATCCTGATAATCAGACAAGAACTCTGGGACCTCAGAAGGAGTGGATGACGAAATAGACAAAAATGGAACATCACCATGTACCCCCTGACAACCCCAGCTGGATACCGACATAGAGTTCCAATCAAATACTGGATTATGGGTTTGCAGTCATTGCAACCCCAACACGACCACATCATGCAGATTATGTAGCACCAGAAAGCGAATAACTTCCTTATGTGCAGGAGCCATGCACATGGTCAGCTGGGTCCAGTACTGAGGTTTATTCTTGGCCAAAGGTATAGCATCAATTCCTCTCAACGGAATAGGACACCACAAAGGCTCCAAGAAAAACCCACAACGTTTAGCATAATCCAAATCCATCAGATTCAGGGCAGCGCCTGAATCCACAAACGCCATGACAGAATACGATGTCAAAGAGCATATCAAGGTAATGGACAGAAGGAATTTGGATTGTACAGTACCAATGACGGCAGACCTATCGAACCGCTTAGTGCGCTTAGGACAATCAGAAATAGCATGAGTGGAATCACCACAGTAGAAACACAGACCATTCAGACGTCTGTGTTCTTGCCGTTCAACTCTGGTCATAGTCCTATCGCACTGCATAGGCTCAGGTTTAATCTTAGACAATACCGCCAAATGGTGCACAGATTTAAGCTCGCGCAAGCGTCGACCGATCTGAATGGCCAAAGACATAGACTCATTCAAACCAGCAGGCATAGGAAAACCCACCATGACATCCTTAAGAGCCTCAGAGAGACCCTTTCTGAACAAAGCTGCCAGCGCAGATTCATTCCACAGAGTGAGTACAGACCACTTCCTAAATTTCTGACAATATTCTTCTATATCATCCTGACCCTGGCACAAAGCCAGCAAATTTTTCTCAGCCTGATCCACTGAATTAGGCTCATCGTAAAGCAATCCGAGCGCCAGGAAAAACGCATTGACATTACTCAATGCAGGGTCTCCTGGCGCAAGAGAAAATGCCCAGTCCTGAGGGTCGCCGCGCAAAAAAGAAATAATAATCAAAACCTGTTGAATAGGATTACCAGAAGAATGAGGTTTCAAGGCCAGAAATAGCTTACAATTATTTTTGAAATTAAGAAACTTAGTTCTATCACCAAAAAACAAATCAGGAATAGGAATTCTTGGTTCTAACATAGATTTCTGATCAATAGTATCTTGAATCCTTTGTACATTTGTAACGAGATTATCCATTGAAGAGCACAGACCCTGAATATCCATGTCCACACCTGTGTCCTGAAACACCCAAATGTCTAGGGGAAAAAAAAGACTGAACACAGAGCTGAGAAAAAAAAATGATGTCAGAACTTCTTTTTTCCCTCTATTGAGAATCATTAGGTTGGCTCCTTGTACTGTTATGTAGGCAATCCAGTGACACAGTGTGCCAGCAATCAGAGCACATACAGTGATTTGATAATAACCCAAAAACAATAGAACGAGCTCTGAGACGTGGAATCTCTGTAGACCGCAATACCTGAACCTATCCTAAACACAACTAAATGCAGCTGTGGATTGCGCCTGTCACTACCTATGCAACTCGGCACAGCCTGAGGAGCTGACTAGCCTGAAGATAGAAAAACAAGCCTGACTTGCCTCAGAGAAATACCCCAAAGGAAAAGGCAGCCCCCCACATATAATGACTGTTAGCAAGATGAAAAGACAAACGTAGGGATGAAATAGATTCAGCAAAGTGAGGCCCGATATTCTAGATAGAGCGAGGATAGCAAAGAGAACTTTGCAGTCTACAAAAAACCCTAAAGCAAAAAACCACGCAAAGAGGGCAAAAAGACCCACCGTGCCGAACTTACGGCACGGCGGTGCACCCTTTGCGTCTCAGAGCTTCCAGCAAAAACGAATAGACAAGCTGGACAGAAAAAGTAGCAACAAAAGCAAAGAAACACTTATCTAGGCAGAGCAGCAGGCCACAGGAAAGATCCAGAAGCTCAGGTCCAACACTGGAACATTGACAAGGAGCAAGGAAGACAGAATCAGGTGGAGTTAAATAACAAAGCAGCCAACGAGCTCACCAGAACACCTGAGGGAGGAAGCTCAGAAGCCGCAGTACCACTTGTGACCACAGGAGTAAATTCAGCCACAGAATTCACAACACAGCGCGCGGGAAATCAGTCAGTCAGAGCGGGAACACACAGCGTGCTTGAGGGCAGTGTCTGGGCTCCTACTGTTGGACCTCCAGAAAAAGCAGACCACAGTCAGACAGGTCTGTGAGCCGTCACCAGACACTGCCGACAAGGACATATCCGGTCCTCTCTGACAGCTTTGACTGTGAGTGACAAGCCCTCTAGTCAGGGCGTTGACTCGCACACTTATCTTCGAGGAAGTCGAGACACCCACCTTGAGTGGTTTCCCGTTACACCGGCTTTCAACCAGTTACTGTCTCTGGACTCTGACAAGACAAAGTACCAAGTTCTTTCCTGTTCATCGCTCCTAGACCCACCGATCGCGGACTGGACCACAAGGATTCACCGCCTCCTCCAGGTTCCAGGACACCATCTCCTCCAGGACTACACCGGACTCCTCATGCGCCAGGGCCTTGGCACCAACGTTCACTGCTTGAAAACTGCGTTCCAAAGTCGTAGGACTGATAAGTTTTGCCATTCTTGCACTGTCTATCCTATCTCCTACAACTGATTACCCTGAGTTCTAAACCCCTTGCTCATTCATGCTGTTTCTTCTATTTTCTCCCTGCGAGGAGTATATCTGTTAAACTAAACCCCACGCTAACCTTTGCTCTGTCTTTGACCCGGTACTGCATCTTGCAACCTGCTTACAACACCCCACAGATCCAGAGAATGATGTTCTGAAATGCTCCGCTGGGCATGTTCATTATTGCTTCGCTCCAATGTGGCTGTTAGGTTCACCAGGTGATGGGATCCTCCAAAGTCAAGGTCCACACAGGCATCAGTACAACAAATGGGTGAGATATGCAGGACATAGCTGGGTTTCTGGAAGCCGCAGGCGGGAGACATCCAGGAGACCACAAACAGGCAGCCGGTATGCTGGAAACTGCAGGCAGGACAGAGATGTCCAGCACACTGTATGCTGGCAGTAGAGCAGGTCAAGGGTCTTAGAGCAACTCGTAGTCTAATGGGCACTGAAGTCTTAATACCAAGACACAGGTGTGTGTTTTGATGAGCTTTATATAAGCCCAGGCAGATGCTCTCGTGGGATCACACCGGGTCATCTGCAAATCCCGATGTGGAGCACAATAGAGTCTAGTGGACTGGAGTGAGGGAAAAAATGCATGGATTCGGGACAGAGGTGTAATATTGACATTTGAGAGCCCCATTCTCGTGATCGCTAGGGGTGCCAGCTGTCGGACCTTCCCTTATCCTCAAGTTTTCACTTGTCCCTGAGATAGGTGGTGATAACTTTTAATATTGGAAATAAATCTTCAGCCAAAATATATTGACCCTGGGGACAATTTCTCTTTTGTCAGTCTTGTACAATGATACATGCAGAGCATGGACGATTAATTATTACACTTTTCATCTGCAACTGGAGATAAACTGCTGTGTAATCCTAATACTCCGCATATTAGCATGCAATATATCAGCTGCCGTCACCATCCAATGTGGTGATGATGTGACAGATCTCTGGATTGTAGAAGCGTCTCATTAATAATTCACTCACGGATACAATATGGCTCTGAGAGCTGTAAGCAGTGACAATCCTATGACAATCTCTGATATATGTAGTGTAATCAGCCGCGTCTGACATGAAATATGAATCTGTTTTAATGTTTGTAACCATGTGAATGTATGCAGGCAGATGAAGGTTCCTGCAGGAGTGGACTAGAAATGCGTCAGTAAGATAAAGTCTGACGTTTCATGACTGATTTCAATAGTATTGCAAAAAATGTAATGTAATGTAGTTTGTAATGCAGCTGCTCCGCAAATCCAAAAAAAGACCTTAAAAGGGGCACACAACCGAAAAACTGAAAGAAAAAGAGAACTCTGACAAATATTGATGCATAGATATTTTCCTCTGATTTTGCCAATTCCTATTTGAGATCGCGATTTACCAGCCATTGGCAAGCGGACGGTGAGCCGGCTGTGCCCCGATTGGGAAAGGCGTTCTGGTGAATTTAGGGATATTATAGGACAATTAATTATTTCATTGTATTCTATGGAGAAGGGAATATGCAAAATGGTTCATCTGGAAAATGTCCTCATATCTACTAGCAAAGGAGGAAGCGGCTTCTGATACACTACAGGGACAGAAGTACTGGGTCACACATCTTAATAATTGAATTTAGGTTTTTATGGAATCTCACCCTCGGTGTATAACATTATGCTGTCACCCCTGGTGTATAACATTATGCTGTCACCCCTGATGTATAACATTATGCCTGTCATCCGCTGGTGTTTAACATTATGCCTGTCACCTCTGGTGTATAACATTATGCTGTCACCCCTGGTGTATTACATTATATTGTCACCCCTGGTGTATAACATTATGTCTGTCACCCCTGGTGTATAACATTATGTCTGTCACCCCTGGTGTATAACATTATGTATGTAACCCCTGGTGTATAGCATTATGCCTGTTCCCCCTGGTGTATAACATTATGTCTGTCACCCCTGGTGTATAACATTATGCATGTCACCCCTGGTGTATAATGCAGCGCCCCCGAGATCTGGTCGTTGCAGTAACGTCGCTCTGCCACTAAGGGGAGTGATGGTACGTCTGATGGCACTAAAGGAGTTCTACTGACCAGGTATCACTAAGCACACACTACACTTCACACTCCGACCACTAGGGGGAGTAATAGACTTTATTTATTGGGCCACTCCTCACATTGGTAAAACTAGGGGTTGGACAGGAAGTTAGGCAGAATGAAGCCTGGGAGAGCTCCAGGGAGGACCTGTCAGAACTGGGAAATCTGGCAGGTACCTAGCGAAAGGACAGATTGTTACGGAACCGCGCCTGCACTACCTTGCGGCGGTATCCTAAGAAAGAGACACGAAGCGAAGGATATTGTGGAACAGTGAGAAACGAGATCAGCACAAAGGAGATCCAGTAGGAGTCGTGCCCCGAGAACGGCAACATCTTACTGAGGCGCATAGCCGGTGGCCGGAGCACCGAGGAAGTTACAGTTTCCACGCATTACTTCAAACAGCGGCAGGACAGTTAATTACAGGTTGGCTGTCTACCATACAACACCTAAGAAGGACATAGGAGGCAATCGTAGGAGAGGTGAGACACTAGGGTTCCAGAATAACTCCAGGCCTACCTGTCATAAAGGTGCGTCCTAGCCATAACATACCTGGGGGACGGAGAAGAGAAAGATCTAGAAAGAACGAGAACAGAAGTTGTGAGGACTATCCTGAATGCTCAGCAGGGAAGCACTACAACACACAGGCGCTAGTGGGTAGACACTGATTTCCACCTGCAAAGGGAACTCTGGATGTGCCTTCGGACCGGCCGGTCTCAGACAGCCCTGTTGACAGTGCCCTGGATTGAGGATCCTGAAACCTTCAGTAAAAGGTAAAGAAACTGAACCCTGTGTCCTCATTATTCCTCACACTACGCACGATCACCCTTTATTGGACACCCCTTAGCAGGGTCACGGACCGGGTCCAGCCACCGTGAATTCCCCAGAACTGAGCCAGCAGAGGACCGGTACCGAGTAACCCGTGGCCCTGTGTCTAGGGGCGATCCATATAACAGTACTGTATGCCTGTCACCCTTGGTGTATAACGTTATGCCTGACACCCCTGGTGTATAACATTATGTCTGTCACCCCTGGTGTATAACATTATGTCTGTCACCCCTGGTGTATAACATTATGCCTGACACCCCTGGTGCATAACATTATGCCTGCCACCCCTGGTGTATAACATTATGTCTGTCACCCCTGCTGTATAACATTATGTCTGTAACCCCTGGTGTATAACATTATGTCTGTAACCCCTGGTGTATAACATTATGTCTGTCACCCCTGGTGTATAACATTATGCCTGTAACCCCTGGTGTATAACATTATGCCTGTCACCCCTGGTGTATAACAGTATGTCTGTCACCCCTGGTATATTGCATTATGTCTGTCACCCCTGCTGTATAACATTATGTCTGTCACCCCTGGTGTATAACATTATGTATGTCACCCCTGCTGTATAACATTATGCCTGTCACCCCTGGTGTATAACATTATGTCTGTCACCCCTGGTGTATAACATTATGTCTGTCACCCCTGGTGTATAACAATATGTCTGTCACCCCTGGTGTATTACATTATGTCTGTCACCCCTGGTGTATAACATTATGCTGTCACCCGTGGTGTATAACATTTGCCTGTCACCCCTGGTGTATAACATTATGTCTGTCACCCCTGGTGTATAACATTATGTCTGTCACCCCTGGTGTATAACATTATGTCTGTCACCCCTGGTGTATAACATTATGCCTGTCACCCCTGGTGTATAACATTATGTCTGTCACCCCTGGTGTATAACATTATGTCTGTCACCCCTGGTGTATAACATTATGTCTGTCACCCCTGGTGTATAACATTATGTCTGTTACCCCTGGTGTATTACATTATGTCTGTCACCCCTGGTGTATAACATTATGTTGTCACCCCTGGTGAATAACATTATGCCTGTCACCCCTGGTGTATAACATTATGTCTGTCACCCCTGGTGTATAACATTATGTCTGTCACCCCTGGTGTATAACATTATGTCTGTCACCCCTGGTGTATAACATTATGTCTGTCACCCCTGGTGTATTACATTATGTCTGTCACCCCTGGTGTATAACATTATGTTGTCACCCCTGGTGAATAACATTATGCCTGTCACCCCTGGTGTATTACATTATGTCTGTCACCCCTGGTGTATTACATTATGCCCGTCACTTCTTGGTGTAAGACATCAGCCCCCATTGTGTAGCATTCAGCTCCCCCACCTCTGATGTATAACATCTGGATCCCTGGGGTATAACATTCGTTCCCCTGGGATATAACATCTGGACCCTCACCCTCCAGTGTGTAATATTCGGCCCCACACACCCTGGTGTATAACATCTGTCCCCTCTGCCCTCAATGTTTATCATCTAGCCCCTCGCCAATCGATGTATAACATCTGTCCCCCTGTCCCCACCATGAAATCTGCCTTTACAAACATGTGACATAACGGACGGTGGTGCAGAGCTACCTGATACCAGCGCAGTCCTGTAATAGGAGCCACCGGTATAACAAGTCTGTTCCTGACATTTCTTCCTTCCCAAATCTTCCCCCATCATTTGTGAGTGATATTATTGAGAAATGGAAGGAACCGCAGCAACTCAGCCACGAAGTGGAGACCCCGTAACGTTATAGAGTGGGGTCACCTAGTTAGGGTACCGTCACACATAATGATATCGTTAATGATATCGTTGCTTTTTGTGACGTAGCAACAATATCGTTAACTAAATCGTTATGTGTGACAGCGACCAACGATCAGGCCCCTGCTGGGAGATCGTTGGTCGCTGGGGAAAGTCCAGCACTTTATTTTGTCGCTGGATCTCCCGCTGACATCGCTGAATCGGCGTGTGTGACACCGATCCAGTGATGTCTTCACTGGTAACCAGGGTAAACATCGGGTTACTAAGCGCAGGGCAGCGCTTAGTAACCCGATGTTTACCCTGGTTACCGTTGTAAATGTAAAAAAACAAACACTACATACTTACATTCCCGGTGTCTGGTCAGGTCCCTCGCCTTCAGCTTCCCGCACTGACTGGTGACGTCACCACTGTACTTTACGGCCGGCGCTCAGTCATTGCTGGAAGCTGAAGGCGAGGGACCTGACCAGACACCGGGAATGTAAGTATGTAGTGTTTGTTTTTTTACATTTACAACGGTATCCAGGGTAAACATCGGGTTACTAAGCACGGCCCTGCGCTTAGTAACCCGATGTTTACCCTGGTTACCAGGGGACTTCGCATAGTTGGTCGCTGGAGAGCTGTCTGTGTGACAGCTCTCCAGCGACCACACAGCGATGCTGCAGCGTTGTCGGTATCGCTGCAGCGTCGCTTAGTGTGACGGTACCTTTAGCTTCATGGCCGAGCAGCTGCATGAGGCCTTATATCACCAAGCACAATGCTGAGCATCGGATGGAGTGGAGTAAAGCCGTCACCACTGGAACTTAAACTTTTATCTGGCATCTGATGGATGAGTCTGGGTTTGCTGACTGCAAGGAGGACGTTACCCTCCTGACTGCACTGTGCCCACTGTACAGATGGCGGAGGAGGATAATCTATGGGCTGTTATCAGGTGTCGGTCTCGATACTTGCAGTGACGGGAAATCTTAATACGTCAGCACAAGACATTGTGGACAGTTGTGGCTTCCAGCTTTGTGGGATCAGTCTGGTGAAGGCCTGTTTCTGTTCCCCAGTATGGTATATATCTATTTACATGCATCTACTGTCATTACTAACTGTCCATACAGTGCAGACATAATGTGTTTTTTTTTATAAACTATTGTCTATAACTTAATTTGATGTCCTGTTTTGTAAGTCATCATGAATGGCGCCTTTATCAGACGCCCTGGCTTCGTCCTGTATAGAAGGGTACAGTCTGGGAAAGGGTCCAGGCTGCAAAATGAATTTTTTTTTATTCTTAACTTGTCAGCATCTGGTTCCACTATTAAGGGCGACCCATCTGAATTCTTCATCGGTGTCGTTCTATGAATAATCTGCCACTGATCTTCTGGGTGGCACAATGTGGCCCATTCATGTAGAGATCTAACATGCCATCAATCACTAGTACTTTGCAGGCTGCACTTTTATAAGGAATGTTCTGGACGAGTACATTACCATGAGTACTCCCACTGGTGGGTGTAATACACTCGCTCTGCACGGCAACACGATTTACTCCAAAATTTAATTACAAAGTTCTTGTTGTTGACTGTGTGTTAAATAGTGACCCTCATGTTCTAATGTGCTCTGCTGCCATCTGGTGGAAGCTCCTGGTGACTGCTATGAATTACAATCAGATATAAGGCCTCCTTCACACGTCCGTATAAAATACGTACGTAACAATCTGGTACCGGTGTCATCAGCGTTTTCCATCCATGTGTCCTCAGTGTTTTTATGGTATGGATAAAGAAAGAAATATATTACAAATCTTCTATACTATGCAATGTTAAACATGGACAGCACACGGATTATGCACAGACGGCATCCGTGCGCTACTCGTGTTTTTCACAGACCTATAGACTTGTATTGTCCCTTCTCATCCGTGCTGCTATAAAAAAACGGACATGTCTCCGTGTGGTCTGTACGGGCACACGATCAGTATAAAAACACAGACATGTGAACAGCACCGTAGGTTATATTGGGTACGTGTGTGATCCCTGAAAGAATTGATACCGCACGTACTGGAAACACAGAGGTGTGAAGGGGGACTGATATGGGGACGCGTGTTGTAGAGTAATTAATGCTCATAACTGCGAATGATTTTCATTTAAAGTAATAAAAAAATGATCATCAACCCCTCCAAAGTCTGTCCATGGAGCTGAAAATGTGATGATTATAGGAATGGAAAAACCACAATTACTTTACGTGAAAATCCCTCTAAGGCCGGGATCACACCATTGTATTTCCTTTAATCCAAGGGAATTTGGGTCTACAAGGCTAATCACATTCTGATCAGCTTAGTGTGAGAGAAACGGAGCACACTATAAGGGGAAGATGAAGAACACAATTCCTCCATCTTCTCTATTGTGTGAGTCTGTGTAAATCAGACTGCACTCAGATGTCATCTGAGTGCAGTCTGGTGTTTTCCATGCACTCTTATACTTGAATGGGTGAGTACCTTCTCAGCATACTGTGATTTTCTTCACAGATTCTGTCAGTGAAAAAAAATCAGTCATCGGCTCTGACCTATTGAATATCGATGGTCTGATAAACCATCAGATAGCACTTTATACATTAGTGTAACCCCGGCCTAAAGTGAATTTGTCATGTTCGGTGACGCTGTTAATCTGATAGATATCATTATGAAGGTGCTGAACTGCGGTAATAAAAGTGCAGCACCCAGGAGAAAATGAACTTTATTTCTCACAGGAGCCATCGGCTTTCAGTTATACAAGTATGTCGGTACAGCTACAGACATCACTCTCTATACTGTGAGCGACAGCTGTAAGCACATCCTGGCACTGAATGACAGCCGACCCTGTACTGAGGCACAGCAGTCAAAGTGCCAGGGCATGGTTACAGGTGCTGCTCTCTCAGTGCTGTGAGCAATGACCATAGCCATGTCAGCACGCCTCTATGCCGGCTTAGGGAGATATATACTTAATTTTCTGCTGGGTGCCACACTTTTAGTACGGCGGCCGGGCACCTTCATAACTAAATTTGCCACGATTCCACCACTCAGTGTACCTTTCATGCATTGATTGACAGCTCAGTTATCCAATCATGTGCAGAGGCATGCTGAACTGTTGATATTTTGAGTGCCATCCAATCTAAGTCAGGGAGGTGCTGAGCTCCCTTCAGGTGTTCCCTGTTCCAGTGATTCCTTAGCTACTTAACTGAGCTGTCTGGCCCAGATAGCAGCCACTTGTAGCTTTCAGCTGTGAGTGGCTTGTTCCTTTCTGCCTTATTCTCAGCATTCTGACTTTCTGATAATTTGTTGCCGGACCCTAGACTTTCCTATTGACAACCTGTTTGTATAGCCCCTGTTGGTCTGATCTGCTGTCTTCCAGGTTTTCTGACCCCGGACCATTACCTGACTACTCGTTTGTCTCTTTCCTCTGTTTATGAAGTACCTTTCTGGCTCTTGACCTCGGACTCCTTGACTTCCCCTGACTCACACCATGTCCATGAGAAGTTACTTAGCGTCACAATATTAATCTGCAGATTTACCCCATATCTGCAGGTTTATAGCATTATCTAACCTGACAGGTTCCCTTCAATATCATCATAAATGTACCAATAATAAAAACTTCCCAGAATTAGTTTAGGGTCACACGGAAGTCTGTGTGGTTACAGCCTAAACCTCCTCCAAGGGAATCGGGCCAATTATGCTTATCACGCTCTGATCAGAGTTTGAGAGATGCCTCAAGAATTGACATTTTGCTTTTTTTTCCCACTCCATGTAGAGAAAAATAGTCCCATATATACAGTATATATACAGCTCTGGCAAAAATTAAGAGACCACCACATGAAAACCCTGTCATGGGCAGCCCAATCTCCAGACCTGAACCCCATTGAAAACCTCAGGAATGTAATCAAGAGGATGATGGATAGTCACAAGCCATCAAACAAAGAAGAACTGCTTACATTTTTGCGCCAGAAGCAGTGTGAAAGACTGGTGGAAAGCATGCCAAGACGCATGAAAGTGGAGTGCCCCCATGGGGCCGTGGGGTACTCGGTACCGGGTCCTGTGGTTCACAGGGGGATGTCAAGGTAGCTGACCCGGTCCGTGGACCTGGGATGTCCGTGTAAAAGGGAAAGGTCTTTAAATGGATAAAGTAATAAAAAAACGCACACATTAGGAAAAAATTATTTTATTATTCTTCATTTAATCATACTTACCATACTTCAGCGCCTGCAAAAAATGTAAAATAATAAACCGTATACTACCTGTCCACCGTAGTCCAATTAATAACGAGTGTCCCACTATGATTTCCCCTATAGAACAGTGACATCGGGTGATTTCCCTGCTCTATAGAACCCTCAGTGACACACTGACAGGAGACAATGGCTCCTGCTGTGTATCACTGAGGTTAGTATAATTCAAAGTCTAACTTTATGGCAATTGCTGCATGGGAAAATTTCTCACACAACAATGCCAAAAGTGAGACTAGGGACTATTTTTTTACAGCGGTGGAGGAATACAGTGTGGAAGGATACCTTCCTCCCGTCATTGTGTTCCTAGAGCCCCTGGAGAGCGGTCGCATCAGCTGATGCTGCCGTTCTCCATTGGATATCGTTGTAGGACACTCGTGGATTTCTGCGGACAGGGAGTAAATTGGTTTTTTGTTATTTTAATATTTTTTACAGGTGACACTGACTTCGGGGATCAAAATGACAAGTAATGGTGAGTATGTACTCTATGTTTAATGTACTGTATGTCTTTATGTATGTATTGTATGTAATGTATGACTGTACTGTATGTAGTATGTAAGTAGTATGTATGTAGTATGTATTTTTTTTTTCATTCAACACATTTGCTGGATGATGGAACTACTACTGTTCCATCATTGGCTAATGTGTCAATCACTGTCACTGTAGCAGGCATCGTCTTATGGGACTTGTAGTCCCATCGGACGATGCCTGCGCACACGCACAGACCTCCGGCCTCGGCAGCCCGCACAGAGCCCCTGCAGCCCGCACAGAGCCCCGGCAGCCCGCACAGATCCCCGGCAGGCCCGTACAGAGCCCCGGCAGCCCACACAGAGCCCCAGCAGGCCCGTACAGAGCCCCGGCAGGCCCGTACAGAGCCCCGGCAGCCCACACAGAGCCTCGGCAGCCCGCACAGAGCCCTGGCAGCCCGCACAGAGCCCCGGCAGGCCTGCACAGAGCCCCGGCAGGCCCGCACAGAGCCCCGGCAGCCTGCACAGAGCCCTGGCAGCCCGCACAGAACCTTGGCAGGCCCGCACAGACCCCCGGCAGCCCGCACAGAACCCCGGGAGGCCCGTACAGATCCCCGGCAGGCCCGCACAGACCCCGCCTGCACACAAAAAAACACGCACAGTGTCCATCCATGCACCGCCCACACTCTTCCCCCCTCTGGAACAGAATGTAGAAGGACAGAAAGGTCTTATTTACATTCCGATATTTGTGTCCCATTGACTTACATTGGTATCGGGTATCGGAATCGGCGATATTCGATATTTTTTGGATATCGGCCGATCCAATCCGATACCGATACTTCTGGACATAGGAAGGTATCGCTCAACACTAGTCCTCAGTGGTTGATACCTTTTAATGGCTAACTGAAAAGTTGGTAACAAATTGTAAGCTTTCGAGACTACTCAGGTCTCTTCATCAGGCATACATTTCAAAAACCTGACCTGCACATCCAAACATAGACTAAGTGTGA
The DNA here is from genome assembly GCF_032444005.1 of Ranitomeya imitator. Taxonomy (NCBI): domain Eukaryota; kingdom Metazoa; phylum Chordata; class Amphibia; order Anura; family Dendrobatidae; genus Ranitomeya; species Ranitomeya imitator. The sequence goes on from NC_091286.1 coordinate 637,053,028, forward strand.
ACAGGTGCTGAACCTAGAGTCGCCAACTCGTATATAGTTAAATAAATAAGGCAGCACACTGCAGCGCTAGAACATACAAACTTGAAATACGAAATTTGAACTGCATTACTGCACTAGAAATATGAAAACTGAGAGCGTTTAGCGCATAAAAATGGCCAATTTTATGTGTACCTGGTAGCCACTTTACGGCATCTCTCTTATACCAGGTCCTACGCTTGCCTTACCTCGCTGAGAATAAACGTCTCCTTCTGAATGGGTACATGTGAAACCTCTTCCTAGACTAAAATTCTCTCTCTCTATGGAGGGGTATTGGACCTGCTGTAATTAAAACACCTGTGGCTAGAAGGCGGAGTGCACGATCAGAAGGCTAGAGAATACATTTCAAAAACCTGACCTGCACATCCAAACATAGACTAAGTGTGAACAGGTGCTGAACCTAGAGTCACCAACTCGTATATAGTTAAGTAAATAAGGCAGCACACTGCAGCGCTAGAATATACAAACTTGAAATACGAAATTTGAACTGCATTACTGCACTAGAAATATGAAAACTGAGAGCGTTTAGCGCATAAAAATGGCCAATTTTATGTGTACCTGGTAGCCACTTTACGGCATCTCTCTTATACCAGGTCCTACGCTTGCCTTACCTCGCTGAGAATAAACGTCTCCTTCTGAATGGGTACATGTGAAACCTCTTCCTAGACTAAAATTCTCTCTCTCTATGGAGGGGTATTGGATCTGCTGTAATTAAATCACCTGTGGCTAGAAGGCGGAGTGCACGATCAGAAGGCTAGAGAATACATTTCAAAAACCTGACCTGCACATCCAAACATAGACTAAGTGTGAACAGGTGCTGAACCTAGAGTCGCCAACTCGTATATAGTTAAATAAATAAGGCAGCACACTGCAGCGCTAGAACATACAAACTTGAAATACGAAATTTGAATTGCATTACTGCACTAGAAATATGAAAAATGAGAGCGTTTAGCGCATAAAAATGGCCAATTTTATGTGTACCTGGTAGCCACTTTACGGCATCTCTCTTATACCAGGTCCTACGCTTGCCTTACCTCGCTGAGAATAAACGTCTCCATCTGAATGGGTACATGTGAAACCTCTTCCTAGACTAAAATTCTCTCTCTCTATGGAGGGGTATTGGACCTGCTGTAATTAAAACACCTGTGGCTAGAAGGCGGAGTGCACGATCAGAAGGCTGGAGAATACATTTCAAAAACCTGACCTGCACATCCAAACATAGACTAAGTGTGAACAGGTGCTGAAGCTAGAGTCGCCAACTCGTATATAGTTAAATAAATAAGGCAGCACACTGCAGCGCTAGAACATACAAACTTGAAATACGAAATTTGAACTGCATTACTGCACTAGAAATATGAAAAATGAGAGCGTTTAGCGCATAAAAATGGCCAATTTTATGTGTACCTGGTAGCCACTTTACGGCATCTCTCTTATACCAGATCCTACGCTTGCCTTACCTCGCTGAGAATAAACGTCTCCTTCTGAATGGGTACATGTGAAACCTCTTCCTAGACTAAAATTCTCTCTCTCTATGGAGGGGTATTGGACCTGCTGTAATTAAAACACCTGTGGCTAGAAGGCGGAGTGCACGATCAGAAGGCTAGAGAATACATTTCAAAAACCTGACCTGCACATCCAAACATAGACTAAGTGTGAACAGGTGCTGAACCTAGAGTCGCCAACTCGTATATAGTTAAATAAATAAGGCAGCACACTGCAGCACTAGAACATACAAACTTGAAATACGAAATTTGAACTGCATTACTGCACTAGAAATATGAAAAATGAGAGCGTTTAGCGCATAAAAATGGCCAATTTTATGTGTACCTGGTAGCCACTTTACGGCATCTCTCTTATACCAGGTCCTACGCTTGCCTTACCTCGCTGAGAATAAACGTCTCCATCTGAATGGGTACATGTGAAACCTCTTCCTAGACTAAAATTCTCTCTCTCTATGGAGGGGTATTGGACCTGCTGTAATTAAAACACCTGTGGCTAGAAGGCAGAGTGCACGATCAGAAGGCTAGAGAATACATTTCAAAAACCTGACCTGCACATCCAAACATAGACTAAGTGTGAACAGGTGCTGAACCTAGAGTCGCCAACTCGTATATAGTTAAGTAAATAAGGCAGCACACTGCAGCGCTAGAACATACAAACTTGAAATACGAAATTTGAACTGCATTACTGCACTAGAAATATGAAAACTGAGAGCGTTTAGCGCATAAAAATGGCCAATTTTATGTGTACCTGGTAGCCACTTTACGGCATCTCTCTTATACCAGGTCCTACGCTTTCCTTACCTCGCTGAGAATAAACGTCTCCATCTGAATGGGTACATGTGAAACCTCTTCCTAGACTAAAGTGGCTACCAGGTACACATAAAATTGGCCATTTTTATGCACTAAACGCTCTCATTTTTCATATTTCTAGTGCAGTAATGCAGTTCAAATTTCGTATTTCAAGTTTGTATGTTCTAGCACTGCAGTGTGCTGCCTTATTTATTTAACTATATACGAGTTGGCGACTCTAGGTTCAGCACCTGTTCACACTTAGTCTATGTTTGGATGTGCAGGTCAGGTTTTTGAAATGTATTCTCTAGCCTTCTGATCGTGCACTCCGCCTTCTAGCCACAGGTGTTTTAATTACAGCAGGTCCAATACCCCTCCATAGAGAGAATTTTAGTCTAGGAAGAGGTTTCACATGTACCCATTCAGATGGAGACGTTTATTCTCAGCGAGGTAAGGCAAGCGTAGGACCTGGTATAAGAGAGATGCCGTAAAGTGACTACCAGGTACACATAAAATTGGCCATTTTTATGCGCTAAACGCTCTCATTTTTCATATTTCTAGTGCAGTAATGCAGTTCAAATTTCGTATTTCAAGTTTGTATGTTCTAGCGCTGCAGTGTGCTGCCTTATTTATTTATCTTCATCAGGCATAGACTAAAAGAAATTCTGGAGAATCACATATTTATGCACAACACAGCACAGAAAAATGCCATAGATAATACAGGTGACGTGAAGCAGAACTACCATTATGTGAGTGATAAACAGTTATGTCCATAAATATTGGAACAGTTCATAGATAAAGAGTGTGAATGTTTTATTGTCCTCTGATTGGGGTCTGGTTCTGTGTTATGATGCCCCCATACGGTCTGTGCAATTTCCTTAATTGATGTAAATCATAAATCCATGCAACACATTCATTCCTGCACTGAGAGTGTCAAAGGTCATCATCAGCTTATATTCCCATACTCTTCTGTCTCTCTGAGATTTTAAGTTACCTTTTAATACAAGTAATTTCATGTCCATAACTCTATGATCGGGGAGACAACAATGTATTACCACAGGTAGATCCATTCATCCTTGTCCTCAGTTTCTGCCCTGTCTCCCCTACATACTTTCAGCTGGCTGTGCTTTCTAGTGGACTCTTATTTTGACCTACTAATGCCCTGGATAAAACTGAACTCTGCAGTGATATGGAACATTTTTTCAGGAGACTGTGCCTGAGGGAATATTTCAATGATACAGAAAATTCAGAAAACACTCGGACTGAAGGAAAAGGGATCCTAACAACCAAAAAGAGGTCAGACTGGACACCTCCACCTGGACACAACCCTCATTTGGATAAATATATAGACTCCTTCAGACATAGACACTAACAGGAGGCAAGCATCCAACATCAGTGCCCAGGCGAGAAGGCCATGCAGTCCCCCATTTTAATAGCCAGTGAAGGCTAAGTGTACAGCTGTGAGCTGATATTAATAGCCTGGGAAGCTCCATGAGTATTACCCCTTCCCAGGCTAGAAACATCTGCCCCCAGTTTCTGGCTTTCCCTCTGCTGGTTTTGAAAATTGCGTGGGAGCCCACGCCAATATTTCCCCCCGAAAATAATCTTTTTTTAAATACGTACATGTCCACTAATTTGCACACACACTAACATGTATATATATGGTGCAAGTACTGTGCGTTTCTTTCTCGCATCCATTGACTTGCATTGGCGAGTCTCGTCCAAGATACGCAGCAAATCTCAGCATGCTGCGATTTTTTTCTCAGTCCAATGTCAGCTGAGAAACAAAATCGCAGATGAGATGTCACCCATTGAATAACATTGGTCCGAGTGCAATCCGATTTTTTATCGGATTGCACTCGTCCGTTTTTCTCGCAAGTGAGTATGAGCCCTAACACTTATCATGGTGTTTTGGTAGGTCTTGTATTTAGTTTTGTGCTGTAAAGTACTTTTTAAATGTTTTTACTTGATTTTTGGGGGGGTTTATTTTTACTGATTTACCTAATAAAGTACCTTTTTGTGTGTGTGACTTTTGCTATACTTTCTTTGATTGATATACAGGCTTTTAGCTCCTATTTTTCCATACTACATCGGTGGTGTCCACTCCTCATGTTTTTATAGAAAGCTGGATAATTAAAATACTGCGGAAAAATACCCCACATAAGGATTTTTTAGTCTGGTTACATGTGTTTCAATGTACTCTATTGCCCGTCATTAAAAAATGGACATCTCTTACTAATTTTGTTACATCGTATTCCAGCACATTGTTCATCATTCTGTCATGCAAAATGTCAGTCTTTATGAATCAGCCCCTTAGCTGTGTGGGCGGCCATGCGATATCGGATCATCTCATTATAACCCTATTTGAATGCGACATTATATTGTAGCTGAGTCTGTGGATTGGTACTTATGCAGGTGCACAATACTCTTGTGTGGGTTCATCAAAGGTGATCCACTTTATGATCTCAGAAGGCACACTCCAGCTTTTCAGAAAATCTGTTTGAGAAGCAAATTAGCAAATGTTGGATGGAAAAGCAAATGAGGAATCCAAACAGAATAGTGAAATGAGCAAATGGTCCAATTGTACCAATTAACAAGCCGGCAATGGCTGCTGCACGAACCAAGAATATACGAGTGACTGGGGAGATGAAGTAGCAGATGATCAGCGAGGAATTAATATAGACAATTCACCGTCCAGATTTGCTAATTAGCAAACTGACAATTATCTAAATTGTGAATGCAGAATTTATTTTTTGAAAGGGTTATTCCCAAAAAGCAAGTTATCTTCTATGCAGGGCCGCCATCAGGGCGTATGGGGCCGCATCCGGCCCCATCTCTTCTGCTCATCGGGCCCCAGTGGAAGGCTTCTGCCGGTGCAGTAACTTGACGCAGGTTCAGTTAAATTCTATTGCCGTGTGGTCCCACACGACAATAGTTGAAAGCTGCCAGCCAATTGGAGGCTGGCAACTGCGTCAGAACGCACATCGCTGGCGTATGTCGTCATTGTCATTCGCCGGCGAGCCCACACTTGAAATACCTGGGGTGATGTCGGCGCTGGACTGTGGCCGGGTAAGGAGAATGTTTTTTTATTTTTATTGAAAGTGGCAAGCCCGGAGACATGGGAGCAGAATGGAGACATGAGGGGAAAGATGGAGACACAGGGGACAGGATGGAAACTCAGGGTGCAGGATGGAAACACAGGGTACAGGATGGAGAGAGATGAGGCAGGAATATGGGGCAGGATAGAGACACATGGGGCAGGATCGTGGGGCAGGATGGAGACACGAGGGCAAAATGGAGACACGGGGCAGGATGGAGACACGGGGCAGGATGGAAATACAAGGGGAAGGATGGAAACACAGGGGGCAGAATGGAAACACAGGGGGCAGAATGGAAACACGGGGCAGGATGGAGACAGATGGGGCGGGAATATGGGGCAGGATAGAGACAGATGGGGAAGGATCATGGGGCAGGATGGAGACACATGGTGCAGGATCACGGGGCAGGATGGAGACAAATGGTGCAGGATCATGGGGCTGGATGGAGACACATGATTCAGGATCATGGGGCAGGATGGAGACATATGGTGCAGGATCATGGGGCAGGATGAAGACAGATGGTGCAGGATCATAGGACAGATGGGGCAGGATCATGGGGCAGATGGGGCATGATCATGGGGCTGATGGGGCAGGATCATGGAACAGATTGGGGCAGGATCATGGGACAGATGGGGAAGGATGGGGAGATCATATGGGGCAGGATGAGCCCTGGCTGGAAGAAGTTCTGGTGGTCTGTGCTGGATGAAGATGAAAAGCGAAGATGAAGGACTTCACCTAGAGATGTCACTGGTGAGTCAGTGTGTTACCTGTACACTGACACTATACACTGTATACTATATACAGCGGTCCTGTGTACAATGTCACCAGTGATCACTGTATTACCTGTACACTGACACTATATACAGTGCTCCTGTGTATAATATAATTGATCACTGTATAACCTGTACAATATATACAAAGCTCCAGTGTATAATGTAACTGGTATACCAAAAATAGAGCAGGAAAAAACGAAAGGATCAGCACCACTGTAACCGAACCACCATGAACAGTCCAAGTCCTGGACTTACTGTTGATCTGCTGTTGATATCGGGTGCTAAAGCCGTAGGAGCATGAGAATGTGCATATGAAAACGAAAAAAAGCAGAAAATACGGCAGCACTCACCAATCTTCTGTGCATGTAACTTTATTTAGTGCAATAACATCACGGCACGGGGGTGTATTCCAGAGGAATGTGAGGGCTGAACGACGGCCGTTTCGCACCTGGCTTCTACCAGAAGCACCAGCCAGGTGCGAAACGGCCGTCGTTCAGCCCTCACATTCCTCTGGAATACACCCCCGTGCCGTGATGTTATTGCACTAAATAAAGTTACCTGCACAGAAGATTGGTGAGTGCTGCCGTATTTTCTGCTTTTTTTCGTTTTTATAATGTAACTGGTAATCACTGTGTTACCTGAACATAGACACTGCCTGCTAAGTACAGATCTCCTGTGTATAATGCCGCTTATGGTGATATTAGTATTGTGGTTTTTTTTTATTAATGATCAGTATTGTAGTAATCAGTCACTATGTGGTGGTAATATGTTGTCCAGTCGTGGTGTGGTGGTATTTGTTCCTTGTATGTGCTATTATTCGCTCACTGTGGTGGTAATATGTAGTCTGGTCTTGGTGTGGTAGTATTTGTTCCTTGCATGTGGTATTATAGGTCACTATGCGGTGGTAATATTGTGTCTGGTCATGGTGCAGTGGTATTTGTCCCTTGCATATGATATTATTGTTCATTTAAAAAATTGAAAAATTAATAAAAATATATCTAAATTGTATTTGGTATTTTAACAAATGTTTAATAGGTTAGAGTAGAGTAGGGCCTGGCCAAAAGAGTCTCCCTTGTCGTGGTGGCGAAAAATGCTGGCTTTATGTGTGATCTGGTGATTGGAACTGTTAATGTGCGATTGATGAGAAGTTGCATTTTTCCAAGAGAGAGCGATGGGGCTGTGGACAGTTCAAGGGGTGGAGCCTGGGCGGAGTCTCAATGGGGCCCCAAAAATGTTGCCAGTATGGGGCCCCAAAATTCCTAGAGGCAGCCCTGCCTCTATGCATAAGATAACTTGCAGATTACTGGTGGTCCAACTGTTGGGGGTGGAGGTCTGCAAACCTGCCCTGATTGTAGCAAAGGTGTGCATGTTCTGACTCTGCTTCATTTATTCTCAGACTGCTGTGTACAAATTTCAGCTATTCCCAGAAGTTCAAAAGACAATGAATGGAGCACAGGCTGAGTATGGTCATCTATAATCCAGTTTTCAGGATCCAAGAGCACCAATCTTGGGATATCTGGGAGTTCCATATGTTAGGCCTCTGGCGATCAGCAAGTAATCCCCTATGCCATGGAAAGGGGATAATTTGCTTTTTGGGAATATCCTTTTAAAAAACTGTATTCTCTATTCACATTTCAGATAATTGTAATCGGCTAAATACTTGGAAAATATTGTCTGGTCACATGGGACCAAAATTGAACTCTTTGGATGCCAAAATACACATAATGTTTGGAGGCTAAAAGGCACTGCATGACACCCCCAAAACACCATACCAACAGTGACATTTGAAGGTGGGAACATCAGGGTTATGGAATGTTTTTCAGCATACAACACTGGCAAACTTTGTATAATTGAAGGAAAGATAAATGGACAAATGCAGCGGGAAATTATTTATAAAAATCTGCCATCTACCAAGATGATTTAGATAAAATGAGGGTAGACATTTTAGTGAGACAATGATCCCACACACACAGCCAAGGAAACTCTCAATTGGTTTCAGAGAAAGAAAATAAAGCTGCTAGAATGGCCGAGCCAATCACAGGATGTGAATCCAATAGGAGATTTATGGAAGGAACTAAAGTACAGAGTTCAAAGAACGAGCCCATCAGGATGTGAAGCTTTTTTTGTGTGGACGAATGGGCCAAAGTCACACGTGAGCAATGTCTGCGACTAGTTTCTCCATACAGCAAATGTCTTGAAGCTGTCTTCACCAACAAAGGCTTTTGTACGAAGTATTAAATAAATCCCTTTTTCCCTTTGTCATATCTCATTACATATAACTTAATTTATAGACATCTATGGTCTGATTTATTTGCCTGTTTGGATTGGGTGGGTTGTTACCGACATCTGGTGAGAATTTCATGTCAATAGCACCTTCAGAAATATATTTACTTAGAAAATTTAGATGATGTGTTTAATACTTATATCACATGCTGTATATATTTTTCTTTTATGCAAACGACAAAAAACAAATAACGTTTTAACTCTCCAGAGTCTTTTTTGTGTAGTTGCAGCACAAAAAAATGATAGAGGATAAGCTGTGATGCAGTTGTTGAGAGAGCAGTAGCATGAGATGTGGGCACGGACGCTATACAGCATAATATGGCATCATGCTTGTCATGTCTTACAACATGGGAATAATACAGACACTGTAGTATTGTCATTATATTGAGCTGCTTCATGCTATGCAATACGGTTTGCACATCTTAAGAAGTTTGTCCTTCATCTCTCCCTGTCTCTCCCTCTAGCTCTGATGTGGCTCTGATGTCAATAATAGAGACGGGGAAACTCGGACAGTAAAGTTCGGCATCTGTACTGAACACCTACTGTTCGGGCAGAAAGTCCGTGTTACTGACCAAGTTTGGCCCCCAAACATCGGGTGTTTGTCGCACTGCTTCTGACTGGTGGTAAAATCATTACCACTGGTCAGACAACTACGGTTCCCACGCTGTCAAATGACAGTATGAGCCCGCAGCTGTGATCGAAGGTATAAAGTTTACCTCCGGTCACTGGCATGGGCTGATGGGACTACTGCTATTGTAAATAATTACACATCCAGAATAATTGAAAGAATGACACAGACTCCTTTAATGATTATAAGTGAAACCATACTCATGTCATTGCCCATTCAATTCAAGCCATTGTCTCCTGTAAATAAACAAAGATTAAAAAACAACCATATTCCCCTCCCTGTCATTCTGTCCCACACCGTAATCCATGACTAGGGATACACCTCGGTGAGATCGCCCCTAGCACAGAGAGAAAAAGCCTCACGGTGCAGCGATGAGTTCACCGTAGTTCACCAGGAGAGGTTTCTCACAGTGAACTGCGGTGAACTCTCTGAGCTCAGCGCTCCAGCGTGAGACTTTCTTACTTTTCCAGCGGGGATCTCACCGAGGTCACTGCAGTTCAATGGCCCGGCTGGGAATGCAGACTCAGTGACTGGCGGTAACCTCAATGACGTTACCGCTGCTTAACGATTCTGCGCAACAGCTCATTCTTCCAATGGTTCTCAGCCTGAATAGACACATCTTGGCATCGTCCAGGTTGAAAACTGTTCATCCCCAGACATGGAATACAGTGTGGTACAGAATGATGGACAGGTGAGGTATTTGGTTGCTTTTTATTTTTACTTTACTCTAGGAGACAATGGGCGATGACATGAGTATGGTTTAATTTAGAATCATTAAAGGAGTCTGTGCCATTCTTTCATTTAAAGTGCCAGAATTTCTAGGAGGCTGTGGGCTGCTGTTTTTAGGCTGGGGGGACAATATCAATGGACCCTTACCATTGGGGGAGACCACACGTCATTTTTTAAAATTATTTAAATAATTTTTAAAAACAGCGTGGGGACCTCTCTACTCTTGATAACCAACCTTGCTAATGCTGACAGCTGAGGGTTGTAGCCTCCAGCTGTCAGTTTTGCCTGGCTGGTTACCAAATATATAGGGGAACCTATGCTGTTTTTTTTTAAATATTTATTTAGAGCGCAAACGCGGGCTCATGACTCCCATCAGTTATTTGCAGCAGCAGGCAACAGTAGTCTCATCAGTGACCGGAGGTAAACTTCATACCTCTGATAACAGCTGCAGGCTCAATCTGTTATTTAACAGCATGGGAACTGCAGCTGTCTGACCAGTAGTAATGATTTTACCACCGATCAGAAGCAGTGTTTGCCACGCTGTCATGTGTATGGCAAATACTGGATGTTCGGCCCCCCATTCAAGTGAATGATGTGTGGGTTCAGGTCCGAGTACTGTTCTGGTACCCGAACCCAAACCTTTTTTAACTTTTTGACCCAACCAGCCGGACCCAAACATCCAGGAGTCCGCCCATCTCTACTCAAAATATAATCAATTGTAGCAATGACGGACACTTTACTCTCAATCCCATCCATAAGGTCATTAGTTAAGAGATTAAAAAGAATTGGTCCTAGCATAGATCCTTGTGGTACCCCACTACTGGCTAAATCCCATTTAGTGAACGTACCATTTATGATGAATCTTTGTTTCCTGTCTTTTAGCCAGTTTCAGACCCATCTCCTTATAGTTTCCCCTAGTCCTTGCTTCTGGGCTTCAGTATAAGGCTGTTATGTGGTGCAGTATTAAATGCCTCTGCAAAGTCCAGATAAATCACATCGGCCGCATTACCAACATGCAAATTTGCACTTACCTACTCATAGAAACCAATCATGTTAATTAGACAGTGACACGACTTATCGTTCATGAATCCATGCTGGTTGTCAGTTATTATATTATTCTCTACGATATATTTCTTCAGGTCATCTCTTATAATGCCCTCAAAAACTTTGCACACTGCTGATGTCATGCTTACTGAATGGTTGTTGCCTGGATCCACCGTCTTACCATTCTCAATATCTGAGGATGAATGCCATCTGAGCTGGAGGATTTGTCAAATTTAATTTGCTCAGATGCAGCCGTACTTCTTGTGTTAAATTAGTTATATCAGGTGGTGAACTTGGAACAGTCAGTTCATTGGTGAACACCGTTGAAAAGTGCCTGTTTAATATCTCAGCCTTTTCTTTGTACTCTATAATTATCTTGTTATTATCATCATTTATGGGGCCAACACCATCCGTTCTTTTTTTTTGCATTGATGTATTTATAAAAAAATTTTGGATTTATTTTAAAGTAGCTGACGATTTCTTTATCTGTAGATATCTATGCTAGTTTGATTTTTTTTCTACATTTCTTTTTGAGATTTTTATACTCATGCAATGTTATTTCTGTATTTTCGGCCTTCAAGATTTTGAATGCCCTTTGTCTTTGTCTTATTAAACTTTGTAATGTCTTATTTGCCCATAATGATTTGTTTTTATTCCAGGACATTTTTATTACCAGAGGGTATAAATGTTCTACAGGATTCTAGTAATATTTCCTTAAACATTCCCCATTTATGTTCAGTAACCCCAGTTACCATGACAGGGACTGAGTCTACACTGTTAAGCTCTTCTCCTAATTGGCTGAACTCAGCTTTCCAAAAGTTACAGGTTTTTACCCTTTCCCCTTGCAGTATTTTCTTGAATATTACATTGAAACTTACCATATTATAGTTGCTGCATCCCAAATGCTTCTGGACCTGTAGATCTGAAATTGTTTCTGGTATATTTGACAGGACCAGATCCAGCAGATTATCTCCTCTGGTTGGTTCATCTAAGAAGGATAATTGTCTTGAACTGTGGATAAGAAAATGCAGCTTTTAGCACAACCAGAAGATTCTTTGTCCCATTGAATGTCTGGATAGTTAAAATCCCCCATAATAAAGACCCTATTATTATTTGCTTTTTTTTTTTTAATTTGATGCCGCATTTCATCCTCTACCTTTTCAGCTATATTAGGAGGCTTGTAGCAAACTCCAATTAGCAGCTTTTCATTATTACCATCTCCAAGTACACTTACCCATACTGACTACTTTGTTGCAGCTCCCCCATTGAGCACAGATCTTAAGTTGGATTTAATGAAAATACACATCCTCCACCTTTTTTCTCTTTCCTGTCTTTTCTGAATGTAGTCGTCAGGCATCCAGAAGGGCGATGGCGGTCCTACTGGAAGTGTTCTGGCACCTTGGATATCGGTGGGCATTGGGGTGGATCTCCAGTGGACTGGGGGGATAGGCTCACTTATTTCTTTGTGCCCAAGATTGACCTTCATGTGTAGTGTAATTGGGAAGCAGGACGCCATTGTTCCCAGCGCTGACGATATTCAGGGATCCCGGGACACTGGGTTAACCAACGTCAGCTGTTGCCAGGAGACATGGGAGGTTTTGTTTCCTGTTTCAGGTATATGGTTGGGAGGTTCCTTTTTTCTCCCTTTCCTTTGTCTGGGCAGAGGTTGGAGATTGGACATTACCTCAGCAGTGTCAGGTGATCCATGAGAGGGATGCTTAAACCCCAGTTCATCTTCACATGTTCACTTGTTCACATCGGATTATTCAGTTGCACTTCAGTGGTATGGTTGGTAGTTCTTTGGTGAGTGTTTATTTGGTTTGTCTCTGGCTGTGGTGTATGGTGCCCTCTGGTTTCTATATCCCTGTTTTATGTTCCCCAGTTTCCAAGTTTGCTTATTAGGTTTGTTTCTGCCTTTCTGGTATAGTTTATTGGTGTGTTTGAACCAACTGTGGATAGTGGGCCCAAACACCCCATTATTGGCACATGGGAAGGGCTCTGCAAAAGTCCCCCTCTCTTTAGTGGGAGTAGGTGAAGAGTATCCCAGTCCTCAATGATATGCATAATCGTGACAGCTGCGCCAAGTGTGTCTGGCATACTGCTCTTGCTGGCCTTCAGTCAGGTCATCTCATCACTATTCGAGTGTCGCATTAGTGTAACCCTCTAAGTTTGTCCCCCAGTCATAGCTTTCATCCAGCCTTTTTTTCGTAATGCCCATCACATCTGTTATGATCTGGTGGTTTAGGAACAACATGAGACAAGCTCTGAAGGAGGTGGTATCTGTACTGACCGCAGACCCTGAACCTAGCAGCGCAACTAGAAATAGCCGTGGGGGGGTACCTGACGCTCCCTAGACCCCTCAGCACAGCCTAAGATCTAACTTCCCCTAAAGATGGAAACAGGAAACCTATCTTGCCTCAGAGAAAATCCCCAAAGGAAAGATAGCCCCCCACAAATATTGACGGTGAGAGGAGGGGAAAATAACATACGCAGAGATGAAATCAGATTTTAGCATAGGAGGCCAGTCTTGCTTGATAGACAGGACAGGAAAGGATACTGTGCGGTAAGAATAAAAACTACAAAACAATCCACACAGAGTTTACAAAATCTCCACACCTGACTAAAGGTGTGGAGGGTAAATCTGCTTCCCAGAGCTTCCAGCTAACAGAAAAAATCCATAATGACAAGCTGGACAAAAATAGAATGCACAGAACAATAAGTCCACAACATGTGGACTGAAATGAGCAAAGCCAGAACTTATCTTAGCAGAACTGGTCAGGAAACCAGGAGAATCCAAGCAGAGATGTGAATCCAGCCAGAGAACATTTACAAGTGGCATAGGCTGAAGACTAGAGCCAGGTTAAATAGCAGAGCCAGGAGAGACGATTAGTGAAAGCAGCTGCTAAAGCTAAACCCAAGGAGCAGCAGTTCCACTCAAAACCACCAGAGGGAGCCCAAGGGCAAAATTCACAAAAGTGCCATTTACAACCACCGGAGGGAGCCCAAGAACGGAATTCACAACAGTACCCCCCCCTTGAGGAGGGGTCACCGAACCCTCACCAGAGCCCCCAGGCCGATCAGGATAAGCCAAGTGAAAAGCACGAACCAAATCGGCAGCATGGACATCGGAGGCAACAACCCAAGAATTATCCTCCTGGCCATAACCCTTCCACTTGACAAGATACTGGAGCCTCTGCCTCGAAAAACGAGAATCCAAAATTTTCTCAACCTCATATTCCAACCAACATCGGGGCAGGAGGGTCAACCGAGGGAACAACAGGCATCACATATCTCCGCAACAAAGATCTATGGAAAACATTATGAATGGCAAAAGAGGCTGGAAGAGCCAAACGAAAAGAGACCGGATTAATAATTTCAGAAATTTTATAAGGACCAATAAACCGAGGCTTAAACTTAGGAGAAGAAACCTTCATAGGAACATGACGAGAAGACAACCAAACCAAATCCCCCACACGAATCCGGGGACCAACACGCCGACGGCGGTTAGCAAAACGTTGAGCCCTTTCCTGAGACAACGTCAAATTGTCCACCACATGAGTCCAAATCTGCTGCAGCCTGTCCACCACAGAATCAACACCAGGACAATCAGAAGGCTCAACCTGCCCAGAAGAAAAACGAGGATGAAAACCAAAATTACAAAAGAAAGGTGAAACCAAAGTAGCCGAACTAGCCCGATTATTAAGGGCAAACTCGGCCAACGGCAAGAAAGACACCCAATCATCCTGATCAGCAGACACAAATCATCTCAAATAGGTCTCCAAGTTCTGATTAGTTCGCTCAGTTTGGCCATTAGTCTGAGGATGAAACGCCGAAGAAAAAGACAAATCAATGCCCATCCTAGCACAAAAGGCCCGCCAAAATCTAGAGACAAACTGAGAACCTCTGTCAGACACAATATTCTCCGGAATGCCATGCAAACGAACCACATGCTGAAAAAACAATGGAACCAGATCTGAGGAGGAAGGCAACTTAGGCAAAGCTACCAAATGGACCATTTTAGAGAACCGGTCACAAACAACCCAGATAACAGACATCTTCTGGGAAACAGGAAGATCCGAAATAAAATCCATGGAAATATGCATCCAGGGCCTCTCAGGAATAGGCAAAGGCAAAAACAACCCACTAGCGCTGGAACAGCAAGGCTTGGCCCGGGCGCAAGTCCCACAGGACTGCACAAAAGCACGCACATCGCGCGACAAGGAAGGCCACCAAAAGGACCTAGCAACCAAATCTCTGGTACCAAAAATCCCAGGATGACCAGCCAACACTGAACAATGAACCTCAGAAATTACCTTACTAGTCCATCTATCAGGAACAAACAGCTTCCCCACAGGACAGCGGTCAGGCCTATCAGCCTGAAATTCCTGAAGCACCCGGCGTAAATCAGGGGAGATAGCAGAAAGAATCACCCCCTCCTTAAGAATGCCAACCGGCTCAAGGACTCCAGGAGAATCAGGCGAAAAGCTCCTAGAGAGGTCATCAGCCTTAACATTCTTAGATCCCGGAAGATACGAGACCACAAAATCAAAACGGGAGAAAAACAGGGACCATCGAGCCTGTCTAGGATTCAGCCGCTTGGCCGACTCGAGGTAAATCAGATTCTTATGATCGGTCAGGACCACAACACGGTGTTTAGCTCCCTCAAGCCAGTGTCGCCACTCCTCAAACGCCCACTTCATAGCCAACAACTCC
The DNA here is from genome assembly GCF_032444005.1 of Ranitomeya imitator. Classification (NCBI taxonomy): domain Eukaryota; kingdom Metazoa; phylum Chordata; class Amphibia; order Anura; family Dendrobatidae; genus Ranitomeya; species Ranitomeya imitator. The sequence goes on from NC_091286.1 coordinate 637,068,623, forward strand.
CGATTGCCGACATCATAATTGCGTTCCGCAGGCGAAAACTTTCTGAAAAAAAAAAGCACACGGTTTCATCAAAGAACCATCAGACTCCCTCTGAGACAAGAGGGCCCCTGCCCCAATCTCAGAAGCGTCGACCTCAACCTGAAAAGGAAGAGAAACATCCGGTTGACGCAACACAGGGGCAGAAGTAAATCGGCGTTTAAGCTCTTGAAAGGCCTCAACAGCCTCAGAGGACCAATTCGTCACATCAGCGCCCTTTTTCGTCAAATCAGTAAGGGGCTTAACCCCACTGGAAAAGTTGGCAATGAAACGGCGATAGAAATTAGCAAAGCCCAAAAATTTTTGAAGACCCTTCACAGATGTGGGTTGGATCAAGTCATGAATAGCTTGGACCTTAACAGGATCCATTTCTATAGACGAGGGAGAAAAAATAAAACCCAAAAAAGAGACCTTCTGAACTCCGAATAGGCACTTAGACCCCTTCACAAATAAAGCATTATCACGAAGGATCTGGAACACCATCCTGACCTGCTTCACATGAGACTCCCAATCATTGGAAAAAATCCAAATATCATCCAAATATACGACCATGAATTTATCAAGATAATTGCGGAAAATATCATGCATGAAAGACTGGAACACAGATGGAGCATTAGAGAGCCCAAATGGCATCACAAGGTATTCAAAATGGCCTTCGGGCGTATTAAAAGCAGTTTTCCATTCGTCACCCTGTTTAATACGAACAAGATTATATGCCCCTCGGAGGTCAATCTTAGTAAACCAATTAGCCCCCTTAATCTGAGCAAACAAATCAGTAAGCAAAGGCAAGAGGTATTGGAATTTGACCGTGATCTTATTAAGAAGACGATAATCAATACAGGGTCTCAAGGAGCCATCCTTCTTAGCAACAAAAAAGAAACCCGCTCCCAATGGTGACGAAGAGGGACGAATATGCCCTTTCTCCAAAGATTCCTTAACATAACTCCGCATGGCGGCATGCTCTGGCACAGACAGATTGAAAAGTCGGCCCTTAGGGAACTTACAACCAGGAATCAAGTTAATAGCACAATCACAGTCCCTATGTGGAGGAAGGGAACTGGACTTGGGCTCATCAAATACATCCTGGAAATCCGACAAAAACTCAGGGACCTCAGAAGAGGGGGAAGAGGAAATTGACATCAAAGGAACGTCACTATGACAACCCCAACTAGTCACAGACATAGTTTTCCAATCCAGCACCGGATTATGTTCCTGTAACCATGGAAATCCCAGCACAACAACATCATGCAGGTTATGCAACACCAGAAAACGGCAATCTTCCTGATGTGCAGGAGCCATGTACATAGTCATCTGTGTCCAGTACTGAGGTTTATCCTTAGCCAAGGGTGTAGCATCAATGCCCCTCAAAGGAATAGGGCTCTGCAAAGGCTGCAAGGAAAAACCACAGCGCCTGGCGAATTCTAAGTCCATTAAGTTCAGGGCAGCGCCTGAATCCACAAATGCCATGACAGAAAAGGACGACAATGAGCAAATCAGGGTCACAGATAAGAGAAATTTAGGCTGTATCGTACCAATGGAAACAGACCTATCGACTTTCTTAGTATGCTTAGGGCAATCAGAGATAACATGAGCAGAATCACCACAGTAAAAACACAGCCTATTCTGACGTCTGAATTCCTGCCGTTCTATTCTAGTCAAAATCCCATCACATTGCATAGGTTCAGGACTATGCTCAGAGGATACTGCCATATGGTGCACAGCTTTGCGCTCGCGCAGACGCCGATCAATCTGAATGGCTAGAGACATAGATTCGTTCAAACCAGCAGGCGTAGGAAAGCCCACCATAACATCTTTAAGGGTTTCAGAAAGACCTTTTCTGAAAATAGCAGCCAGAGCCTCTTCATTCCATTTAGTGAGCACAGACCATTTCCTAAATTTCTGGCAGTATAACTCTGCTGCTTCCTGACCTTGACACAGGGCCAACAGTGTTTTCTCAGCGTGCTCTACAGAGTTAGGTTCGTCATACAATAATCCGAGCGCTTGAAAAAATGCGTCTACATTCAATAATGCCGGATTCCCTGTTTCAAGTGAAAAAGCCCAGTCCTGCGGATCACCACGCAGCAAGGATATGATGATTTTCACCTGCTGAATGGGATCACCTGAAGAACGGGGTTTCAAAGCAAAAAACAATTTGCAGTTATTTCTAAAGTTCAAAAACTTGGATCTGTCCCCAAAGAACAAATCCGGAGTAGGAATTCTAGGCACTAAAGCAGGAGTCTGGACAACATAGTCCTGGATGCTCTGTACTCTTGCAGCCAGTTGATCCACACGAGAAAACAAATCCTGAGCATCCATGCCAGAGCATATATCCTGCACCACCCAGATATCAAGAGGAAAAAAGAGGCAAACCAGAGCACAGAAAAAAAAATGGTTCAGAACTTTCTTTTCCTTCTTTTGAGATACAGTTAATTCATTTTTGGCCACTTGTACTGTTATGATCTGGTGGTTTAGGAACAACATGAGACAAGCTCTGAAGGAGGTGGTATCTGTACTGACCGCAGACCCTGAACCTAGCAGCGCAACTAGAAATAGCCGTGGGGGGTACCTGACGCTCCCTAGACCCCTTGGCACAGCCTAAGATCTAACTTCCCCTAAAGATGGAAACAGGAAACCTATCTTGCCTCAGAGAAAATCCCCAAAGGAAAGATAGCCCCCCACAAATATTGACGGTGAGAGGAGGGGAAAATAACATACGCAGAGATGAAATCAGATTTTAGCATAGGAGGCCAGTCTTGCTTGATAGACAGGACAGGAAAGGATACTGTGCGGTCAGTATAAAAACTACAAAACAATCCACACAGAGTTTACAAAATCTCCACACCTGACTAAAGGTGTGGAGGGTAAATCTGCTTCCCAGAGCTTCCAGCTAACAGAAAAAATCCATAATGACAAGCTAGACAAAAATAGAATGCACAGAACAATAAGTCCACAACATGTGGACTGAAATGAGCAAAGCAAGAACTTATCTTAGCAGAACTGGTCAGGAAACCAGGAAAATCCAAGCAGAGATGTGAATCCAGCCAGAGAACATTGACAAGTGGCATAGGCTGAAGACTAGAGCCAGGTTAAATAGCAGAGCCAGGAGAGACGATTAGTGAAAACAGCTGCTAAAGCTAAACCCAAGGAGCGGCAGTTCCACTCAAAACCACCAGAGGGAGCCCAAGGGCAGAATTCACAAAAGTGCCATTTACAACCACCGGAGGGAGCCCAAGAACGGAATTCACAACACACATCATAATCAGTGGCAGACATAAGAGTCTCCAATTCATTCATTTTGTTAGCAAGACTTTTTGCATTTGCCAGCAGACATTTAACCCCTTAGCAACCGCCGATACGCCTTTTAACGGCGGCCGCTAAGGGTACTTAAACCACAGCGCCGTTAATTAACGGCGCTGTGGAAAAAGTAAATAGCGCCCCCCAGAGTCGGATTTTCTCCGGGGTCTTGGCTGCCGGGGGTAGCCGAGACCCCAGAGAACATGATTCGGGGTTTTTTTTACCCACCCCGCTTTTGCGATCGCCGGTAATTAACCGTTTACCGGCGATCGCAAAAAAAAAAAAACGCGATTTCTTTTTAATTTCTCTGTCCTCTGATGTGATCGCACATCAGAGGACAGAGAAAAGGGGAGAAAAGGGGTCCCCGATCGCCCCCCGATACTCACCTATCTCCCCCGGTGCTCCTCGTGGCTCCCGGTGGGCGCCGCCATCTTCAAAATGGCGGGCGCATGCGCAGTGCGCCCGCCGGCCGGCCCCGGGAGAATCTTTGGGGTCTCGGCTACCGGTTTTATCGACCCCTGTTTTGCAATCGCCGGTAATTAACTGTTTACCGGCGACCGCAAAAAAAAACAAAACGCAAAGTGTAATTCTCTGTCCTCTGATGTGATCGCACATCAGAGGACAGAGAAATCGGGGGATTCGGGGACCCTATTATAATTACCGGTGTCCCTGGGTCCTCCTGCCGCTCCTCCTGGCCGCCGGCGTCTTCTGGGGAAAAGAAAATGGCGGGCGCATGCGCAGTGCGCCCGCCATCTGTCTCCATCTGCCGGCCGGCAGGAGAAGAGCAGTTGGGGTTAAAATTAGGGTTAGGGGTAGGGTTAGGGGTAGGGTTAGGGTTAGGGCTAGGGTTAGGGGTAGGGTTAGGGGTAGGGTTAGGGCTAGGGGTAGGGTTAGGAGTAGGGTTAGGAGTAGGGTTAGGGTTAGGGGTAGGGATAGGGCTAGGGTTAGGGCTAGGGTTAGGGTTAAATTTAGGGTTAGGGTTGGGGCTAAATTTAGGGTTAGGGTTGGGGCTAAATTTAGAGTTAGGGTTGGCGCTAAATTTGGGGTTAGGCTTCTTTCACACTTACGTCGGTACGGGGCCGTCGCAATGCATCGGCCCGACATACCGACGCACGTTGTGAAAATTGTGCACAACGTGGGCAGCGGATGTAGTTTTTCAACGCATCCGCTGCCCAATCTATGTCCTGAGGAGGAGGGGGCGGAGTTACGGCCACGCATGCGCGGTCAGAAATGGCGGATGCGACGTACAAAAAAACATTTCATTGAACATTTTTTTGTGCTGACGGTCCGCCAAAACACTGATCCAGTGCACGACGGACGCGACGTGTGGCCATCCGTCATGATCCGTCGGCAATACAAGTCTATGGGCAAAAAACGCATCCTGCGGGCACATTTGCAGGATCCGTTTCTTGTCCAAAACGACGGATTGCGACGGATGCCAAACGACGCAAGTGTGAAAGTAGCCTTAGGGCTAGGGTTAGGGTTGGGGCTAAAGTTAGGGCTAGGGTTGGGGCTAAAGTTAGGGTTAGAGTTGGAATTAGGGTTAGGGTTTGGATTAGGGTTGGTATTAGGGTTAGGGTTGGCATTAGGGTTACGCTTGGGATTAGGGTTAGGTTTGGGATTAGGGTTAAGGTTAGGGTTGTGATTAGGGGTGTATTGGGATTAGGGTTAGGTTTGAGGTTAGGGTTGAGATTAGGATTAGGGGTGTGTTGGATTTAGGGTTTTGATTAGAGTTATGGTTAGGGTTGACATTAGGGTTGTTTTGGCGAAAGGGTTGTGATTATCGTTAGGGTTAGTGATTAGGATTATGGATCAGGTTGGGATTAGGGTTAGGGGTGTGTTGGGGTTAGGGTTGGAGCTAGAATTGGGGGGTTTCCACTGTTTAGGTACATCAGGGGGTCTCCAAACACGACAGCCAATTTTGCGCTCAAAAAGTCAAAATGGTGCTCCCTCCCTTCTGAGCTCTGCCGTACACCCAAACAGTGGGTTACTTCCACATATGGGGCATCAGCGTACTCGGGATAAATTGGACAACTTCTGGGGTCCAATTTCTCCTGTTACCTTTGTGAAAATAAAAACTTGGGGGCTACAAAATCTTTTTTGTGGGAAAATTTTATTTTTTTATTTTTATGACTCTGCATTATAAACTTCTGTGAAGCACTTGGGCATTCAAAGTTCTCACTCACCACACATCTAAAGTATATAAGTTCCTTGGGGGGTCTAGTTTCCAAAACGGGGTCACTTGTGGGGGGTTACTACTGTTTAGGTACATCAGGGGCTCTGCAATCGCAACATAACGCCCACAGACCATTCTATCAAAGTCTGCATTCCAAAACGGCGCTCCTTCCCTTCCGAGCTCTGCCGTGCGCCCAAACAGTGGTTTACCCCCACATATGGCACATCAGCGTACTTGGGATAAATTGGACAACAATTATTGCAGTCCAATTTCTCCTGTTACCCTTGTGAAAATAAAAACTTGGGGGCTACAATATATTTTTTGTGGAAAAAAATATATTTTTTATTTTCACGACTCTGCATTCTAAACATCTGTGAAGCACTTGGGCATTCAAAGTTCTCACCACACATCTAGATAAGTTCCTTGGGGGGCCTAGTTTCCAAAATGGTGTCACTTGTGGGGGGTTTCCACTGTTTAGGCACACCAGGGGCTCTGCAAACGCAACATGGCGTCCGATCTCAATTCCAGACAATTCTACATTGAAAAAGTAAAACGGCACTCCTTCTCTTCCAAGCTCTGCGGTGTGCCCAAACAGTGGTTTACCCTCACATATGGGGTATCGACGTATTCAGGAGAAATCGCACAACAACTTTTTTTGTCTAATTTCTCCTGTTACCCTTGTGAAAATAAGAATTTGTGGGCGAAAAGATCTTTTTTGTGTAAACAAAAGCGATTTTTTATTTTCACGGCTCTACGTTATAAACTTCCGTGAAGCACTTGGGGGTTCAAAGTGCTCACCACACATCTAGATAAGTTCCTTAAGGGGTCTAGTTTCCAAAATGGGGTCACTTGTGGGGGGTTTCCACTGTTTAGGCACATCAGGGGCTTTCTAAACGTGACATGGCGTCCGATCTCAATTCCAGCTAATTCTGCATTGAAAAAGCCAAAAGGTGCTCCTTCACTTCCAAGTTCTGCGGTGCGCCCAAAAAGTGGTTTACCCCCACATATGGGGTATTGGCGTATTCAGGAGAAATTGCATAACAAAATTTATGGTTACATTTATGTTTTTACACATGTGAAAATAAAAAAAATGGTTCTGAATTAAGATGTTTGCAAAAAAAAGTTAAATGTTCATTTTTTCCTTCCACATTGTTTCAGTTCCTGTGAAGCACGTAAAGGGTTAATAAACTTCTTGAATGTGGTTTTGAGAACCGTGAGGGGTGTAGTTTTTAGAATGGTGTCACGCTTCATTATTTTCTATCATATAGACCCCTCAAAATGACTTCAAATGTGAAGTGGTCCCTAAAAAAAAATGGTGTTGTAAAAATGAGAAATTGCTGGTCAACTTTTAACCCTTATAACTCCCTAACAAAAAAAAATTTTGTTTCCAAAATTGTGCTGATGTAAAGTAGACATGTGGGAAATGTTATTTATTAACTATTTTTCGTGACATATCTCTCTGATTTAAGGGTATAAAAATAGAAATTTTGAAAACGGCAAAATTTTAAAAATCGCCATATTTCCATTTTTTTCATAAATAATCGCAAGTAATATCGAAGAAATGTTACCACTAACATGAAGTACAATATGTCACGAAAAAACAATCTCAGAATCAGCGGGATCCGTTGAAGCGTTCCAGAGTTATAACCTCATAAAGGGACAGTGGTCAGAATTGTAAAAATTGGCTCGGTCATTAAGTACCAAATTGGCTCTGTCACTAAGGGGTTAATACTATACTGGGGTGTTTTCTTCATTGAAGATGGATTGTGGCTGGGTCTTCCAGCATGATAATGACCCAAAATACACAGCCAGGTCAAATAAGGAGTGGCTCCGTAAGAAGCATTTCAAGGTCCTGGAGAGGTCTAGCCAGTCTCCAGACCTGAACCCAATAGGAAATCTTTGGAGGGAGCTGAAACTCAGTGTTGCACAATGACAGCCCCGAAACCTGAAAGATCTGGAGATCTGTATCGTGCGAGTGGGCCAAAATCCCTGCTGCAGTGTGTTCAAACTTGGTGAAGAACTACAGGAAGCATCTATGTAATTGCAAACAAAGGTTTCTGTACCAAATATTAAGTACTGTTTTGCTATTGTATCAAATACCGGTACTTATTTCTTGCATTAAAATGCAAATTAATTATCCCAAAATCATACAATGTGATCTTCTGGATTTTCTTTAACATTCTGTCTCTCACAATTGAAGTGTACCTACAATAAAAATTCTAGACCCCTCTATTCATTGTAGGTGGAAAACTTGCAAAGTTGACAGTGTATCTCATACTTATTTTCCCCACTGTATCTTCCTAAGCTCCCACTGTCTTTATAGTGACGCTCCTGGCACTGGCAGTATTTCTGAAAACACCACCTTGGAGGTCATGGCCTTCAGCTTCTCTCCTAGTTTTCTGTAATAATTTTTTAAGGATTTTCCACCGCCCTCTAACTTTATCATTGGTACCGGTGTGTACCGTGACCGCTGAGTTTTCCCAGCCCATCAATCAATCTGTCTATCCAATCCGCAATATGCCGAACCAGACACCCACCATTATGTTCGACATTCACGATCTTGGCAGCAGATGACCCTGTCTGTCCAATTAATTATAGAGTACCCTACCACCAGCATTTGTCTGATCTTTGCTGAACTCCTATTTCCCTCCTTCCTATAGCAGTTGTTTTCCTGGTTGCTAGGAGCAATTTCCTGCTGTAGTGATCCCAGTCCTGAGCTTGCATTCCTAATATCAGCCCAACAGGCATATCTACTAGGTTGTGCCAGGTCAGGCTGGTCTCCCTGGCCTTTCCCACCTCCCTTCTTCTAACGTTTATCCAGCTGGGTACTTCTGGGTCCTGATCTTCCCCACGGGCACCCTCCTTCATATCACTGGCCCTAGCCAGCACATGCTTAGTGAGTTCTAAACTCCTCTCCAAGTTTGCAATGTTCCTGAGTGTTGCAAGCTGCACATTTATACCCGAAACCTGAGCTTCCAAACAAGCAACATGCTGACAACGAGCGCAGATATATTCACCCTCAAATGGCAGTTCAAGCATACCTCACTATTTTTGAAGAACAGAAAGAGGGGTAAATTATGTAGCACACATTTCTTTCTACCCTGGTGGGAGAAGATGTCAGAGGGGCAGTAGTAGTGAGAGGAATTCAGATGTTTGAAGCTGCAGGGCGTAGACCCAAATCCTGTGACTGTTCCATTGTATTTGTGTTAGGGACTAGAGATGAGCAGATCGATTCACAGGTCTCCGGTCCAGCGTCCAAGTCAGTGGTATCTGGCGGTTGGACGGGAGGCTCGCTAATCTCTTACCCTCTGGTGTCCTCGGTGTATCTTTTGATTAGCCAGTGTTAGTGAGATGTCATCTGTACATCCTGCTCATCTCTAGCTGGGATCTGTGGAGTTATTTTTTGTTCATTCATTCATTCACAGTCGTAGCAGACAGAACTTTCTCATTTTCATGTAGCTTCACTATATGACATCTGGCTTCTTGGTGTCTGTAGGGCCATTTTCACACGTTGCATAAATACTCTTTTTTTTGTTTTCTGCAGGTGTCTGCACCAATCTGCACAATACCAATCTTCTTTGATTATTGCTGCGTTTCTTTCAGGCCTTTCCCCCTTATTTGATGCTTTTCTGGTGCAGATGTGAAGCCGCATTTCTAATGTGCTTTTTAGGCCGGGGAAACACACAACGTATAAAAAAACGGTCCGTTTTTGACGGACGAGAATCGCACAAATGTTACCAAAACAGTGATCCGTGTGCAGTGCGAGGATGCGATTTTCTCGCATCAAATGATCCGTGTGACATCCGTGTGACATCCGTATGGTGAGATTTTCTCACACACTTGCAAAATGAGCAAATAATGGCTGAGCCTTTCCTGTCACCTGCCCAATGCCTGAGAAATTCTCGCAAGTCACACTGATGGTCCGTGTGCTGTGCTATTTTTTCTCACCCCCATAGACTTTCATTGGCGATTCTCGGCCGAGAAACGCTAACAATCGCAGCATGCTGCGATTTCACTCGGATCCTGAATACGGCCGAGAAAATATCGGATGATGGGAGCTGCCCCATAGATTAACATTGGGACGAGTGCTATGCGATTTTTTATCGCATTGCACTCGTCCGTATTACGGTCTAGTGTGACCCCGGCCTTATAGTACAGAAATGCTTTGATTCTGCACTTAAAAAAGCAACTGCAGGTTTTTTACATGCACTGTTTTAGGCTCCACATAGAAGCCTCCGCACATTTCAGCTGAGTCTTTAGACGCACAGGGGGCACAGTTTTCATGAAATCACATCAATTTTGCTTGAACAGTTAAACACAGCAGAATTTCTGTGCAAAAAAGCAGCAGAAAAAAATGCAGCATTTACGCTGATTGTGAACAAAGTCTAAATGTCTAAGCAAAGTGGATGTGATTTCATGAAATCTCCCCCCTTGGGGGGGTGGCACTGAGAATCAGCTGACACCCATCGGCGATCGCGTGCGGCCCAGGTCACAGGGACGTATGGACACATCCAAAGTGTGAAAGGGGTTAAACAAGCATTAAAAACGCAGATTCCCATCTGAATAAAAAATGCATCAAAAAGGGGGGAGCACGCATAAAAAAAACTGCTGCAAACACGCAATAATCAGAGAAGATTGTATTTGTGTCGTGTGGTGTGGGCAGGGCTGCCAATAGGAATTTCAGGGCCCCATACTGGCAAAATTTTCAGGGCCCCCTTAAGACTCCGCCCAGGCTCCACCCCTCGAACTGTCCACAGCCCCACCGCTGTCTCTTGGCAAAACTCCACTTCTCACAAATCACACATTAACAGTTCCCATCACCAGATCAAACACATAGCCAGCAGCTTTTGTTTTGGCCAAAAGGTTTTTTTTAATCTGAGACGACAACAAGGTAGACTCTTTTGGCCGGGCTCGACTCTACTCTATATAGCCTACAGAGGACCGGAGTATAACGCCCCCAAATAACTAATCAAATACAAAAAACTAGCAAAACAGTAATAAACTTTATTAACCAATATAAAAAAGACAATATACAAAAAAAGTATATATCCAATGAAAATAACAGGCAATGGTGATGACACAAAAAAGACGGAAGCAACAGTAACTTGAAGATATAGTATCGGCACCACGGAGCATAAAAGGTGCTAATTTTGTAGGTGCACCTTTAAAAATCCTAAAGCCTGTATGGCACGTATGTATTAATAGACTGTTAAACTGCTAGTAGGATGCTACTCTAACCTATTAAACATTTGTTAAAATATGCAATACAATTTAGGTGTATTTTTATTTATTTTTCAATTTTTCAAATGACCAATAATACCACATACAAGGGACAAATACCACAACACCATGACCAGACACCATATTATCACCCCATAGTGACCTATAATACTATCTACAAGGAACAAATACCACCACACCATGTGCAGACCACATATTACCACCACAGTGACTGAACAATATCACATACAAGGGACAAATACCACCGCAGCATGTCCAGATCACATATTACCATCAAATGGTGACCAACTACATACAAGGAACAAACACCAACACAACATGAACAGACCACATATTACCACCACACAGTGACCGAATAATAGCACATACAAGGAACAAATACCGCTACACCATGGCCGGACGACATATTACCACCACATTGTGACTGAATAGTACAATACTGATCATTAATTTAAAAAAAAATACTATCACCATAAGTGCCATTATACACAGGAGATCTGTACTTAGCATGCAGTGTGTGTACAGGTAATACAGTGGTCACCGATGCCATTATACACAGGAGCTCTTTATATAGTGTCAGTGTACAGGTAATACAGGGATCACCAGTGACATTATACACAGGAGCTCTGTATATAGGGTACAGTGTACAGATAATATAGTGATCACCAGTGACATTATACACAGGAGCTCTGTATACAGTATACAGTGTATGGTGTCAGTGTACAGGTAACATACTCACCAGTGACGTCTCTAGCTAAAGTCCTTCATCTTTGCGTTTCTTTTAATCCAGCGCAGACCGCTATCACTTCTTTGTGCCAGGACTCGTCTCTGCATAAAATAACACAGTTATCTAGAGCACCGCTTCCAGAGCACATTCCCCATTTTTTCCCTTTCTTCTACACTACACATCTGACTACAGATGTTCACCCACCATTAATATATAATTGGTTATTATGCAACCCACCATTCCAAATATAAATTATAATCCGCCACTGTGCCCCCACTATCTGTATATAGCCACTTTCCCCATGTAATATATAAATTAATTAGCACCTGTATTCTTTCTCCCAATTTATTACCAGTCACTTTATCCTCAACGACCCCCACTATTTACCTCCCGCTCTAACCCTTACCCCAATTCTTTATAGTTACATGCCCCTTCTGCCTCAATTCATTGCCATGTCTTCTCTCTCTCCAACCCTCTATTCATTATCAATTGCTCTTCCCCACCCTCAGAATTAATTTGCTCTCCCTACCTTCAATACACCATTTGCTCTTCCCACCCCCACCTTCAATTCAATTGCTGTCCACGTCCTTCACACTCACTTCATGTGCAGTCCCCATCACCCCCACTTCATCATTAAGTCCCCTATCATCATTTAGTCCCCTATCCCCCCGTCACTTCATCTGCAGTCCCCCTTACTTCATCATTTGCAGCCCACCTATCATTTCATCATGTGCAGATCCTCTTCAAACACACTTCATCATCTGCAGTCCCTATCACTCCCACATCATTTGCAGTCCCCATCACCCCCACATCATTTGCAGTCCCCATCACCCCCACATCATTCGCAGTTCCCATCACCCCCACATCATCATTTGCAGTCCCCATCACCCCCACATCATCATTTGCTGTCCCCATCACCCCCACATCATCATTTGCAGTCCTCATCACCCCCACATCATCATATGCAGTCCCCATCACCTCCACATCATTTACAGTTCCCATCACCCCCACATCATCATTTGCAGTCCCCCCACATCATTTGCAGTCCCCATCACCCCCACAACATTTGCAGTCCCCATCACCCCCACATCATTTGCAGTCCCCATCACCCCCACATCATTCACAGTTCCCATCACCCCCACATCATTTGCAGTCCCCATCACCCCCACATCATTTGCAGTCCCCATCACCCTCACATCATTCGCAGTTCCCATCACCCCCACATCATTCGTAGTCCCCATCACCCCCACATCATTTGCAGTCCACATCACCCCCACATCATTTGCAGTCCCCATCACCCCCACATCATTTGCAGTCCCCATCACCCCCACATCATTCGCAGTTCCCATCACCCCCACATCATTCGCAGTCCCCATCACCCCCACATCATTTGCAGTCCCCATCACCCCCACATCATTCGCAGTCCCCATCACCCCCACATCATTTGCAGTCCACATCATCCCCACTTCATTTGCAGTCCCCATCACCCCCACATCATTTGCAGTCCCCAACACCCCCACATAATTTGCAGTCCCCATCACCCCCACATCATTCGCAGTTCCCATCACCCCCACATCATTCGCAGTCCCCATCACCCCCACATCATTTGCAGTTCCCATCACCCCCACTTCATTTGCAGTCCCCATCACCCCCACATCATTCGCAGTTCCCATCACCCCCACATCATTCGCAGTCCCCATCACCCCCACATCATTTGCAGTCCACATCACCCCCACTTCATTTGCAGTCCCCATCACCCCCACTTCATTTGCAGTCCACATCACCCCCACTTCATTTGCAGTTCCCATCACCCCCACATCATTCGCAGTCCCCATCACCCCCACTTCATTTGCAGTTCACATCACCCCCACATCATTCGCAGTCCCCATCACCCCCACTTCATTTGCAGTCCACATCACCCCCACTTCATTTGCAGTCCCCATCACCCCCACATCATTCGCAGTCCCCATCACCCCCACTTCATTTGCAGTCCACATCACCCCCACATCATTCGCAGTCCCCATCACCCCCACTTCATTTGCAGTCCACATCACCCCCACTTCATTTGCAGTTCCCATCACCCCCACATCATTCGCAGTCCCCATCACCCCCACTTCATTTGCAGTCCACATCACCCCCACATCATTCGCAGTCCCCATCACCCCCACTTCATTTGCAGTCCACATCACCCCCACTTCATTTGCAGTCCCCATCACCCCCACATCATTCGCAGTTCCCATCACCCCCACATCATTTGCAGTCCCCATCACCCCCACATCATTTGCAGTCCCCATCACCCCCACATCATTCGCAGTTCCCATCACCCCCACATCATTCGCAGTTCCCATCACCCCCACATCATCATTTGCAGTCCCCTATCCCCCCTTCACTTTATCTGCAGTCCCCCTTACTTCATCATTTGCAGCCCCAATCATTTCATGTGCAGTACCCCCTCAAATACACTTTATCATTTGCAGCCCCCTATTATTTCATCATGTGCAGTCCCCTATTATTTCATCATGTGCAGTACTCCCTAAAACACACTCCATCATCTGCAGTCTCACTGCCCCCCACCTCACCTATTTAAAAAAAACAAAAATGTTTTTTATACTTACCTCAGTCATTCCCGGGGCGTCTAGTGTTGTCAGCAGTGAAGCAGCAGCTAGAATGTATGGGCTGCTGAGAGGACCTGACAGGAGCCCCTACATTCTAGCACATTCACTACTGAGATTGCTAGAATGTATGGACTGTAGTCAGGACCTGCAGGGAGCCCATACATTCTAGCTACAGCCGAGCAGGAGCTGCGCAGCCGACTAGGTGAGACGCCGTGCACAGCTCCAAGAAGGCTCCTGGGCCCCAGCGCCGACGTGTGCGCCGCAGTGCACAGTATTTTAGTGCATGATGGGGCCCGATCAGTAGAAGCACAACAGTGGGGCCCCGGGTCTGCGGGCCCCTCTGTGTATGGCTGCTGACCGGGCCCCATACAGCAGTAACGGCTGTAATGCCCTGATGGCGGCCCTGGGTGTGGGCACGTGGAGAAAAACAACAACAGTAGATAAAAACACAGCATATACGTTACATGTGAACACGGCCTCAGCTTTACATTTTTATTAAATTTTTTATGGGTTTAATTGAGAAAAAATATCAATCACGCCTTATTTTATGCCATTTACTGATCCCCGTAGATAATTTGATTGCTGTGTTTTGCTGGTCATTACGATTACAGGGAGACCAAATATGTCCATTTTGTTTGCTGATTTGTGATGTTCATTTTTTTTTTTTTTTTAAAAAAGCAAATTATAACTGACATTATTGTCATTGTTTTCACAATTTTTTAGCAATCTTATAGGAAGAAACAATCTCTTTTATTCTCCCTCTAGAGTATAGAGACATAAAAATACACTGCTATGTATAGATACAAGTGCATCTCACAAAATTAGAAAAAAGTTAATTTATTTCAGTTCTTCAATACAAAAAGTGAAACTCATATATAGTATTATATAGAGTCATTAAAAACAGAGTTATCTATATCAAGTGTTAATTTCTGTTAATGTTGATGATTATGGCTTACAGTCAATGAAAACCCAAAAGTCATTATCTCAGCAAATTAGAATAATTAACAAAAAACACCTGCACAGGCTTCCTAAGCATTTATAAAGGTCCCTTGGTCTGTTTCAGTAGTCTCCATCATCATGGGGAAGACTGCTGACATGACAGAAGATCAGAAGGCAGTCATTGACACACTCCACAAGGAAAGTAAATTTTGCATTTCATTTGGAAATCAAGGTGACTGAGCCTGGAGGAAGAGTGGAGAGGCCACAATCCAAGCTGCTTGAGGTCAAGTGTGAAGTTTCTACAATGAGTGATGGTTTGGGGAGCCATGTCATCTGCTGGTGTAGGTCCACTGTGCTTTATCAAGACCAAAGTCAGCACAGCCGTCTACCAGGAAATTTTAGAGCACTTCATGCTTCACTCTGTGGACAAGATTTTTGGAGATGGAAATTTCATTCTCCAACAGGACTTGGCTCCTGTCCACACTGCCAAAAGGACCAATATCTGGTTTAAAAACAACAGTATCACTGGGCTTGATTGGCCAGAAAACTCTCCTGACCTTAACCCAATACAGAATCTATGGGGTATTGTCAAGAGGAAGATGAGAGACACCAGACCCAACAATGCAGACGAGCTGAAGGCTGCAATCAAAGCAACCTGGGCTTCCATAACCCCTCAGCAGTGCCACAGGCTGATCGCCTCCATGCCACGCTGCATTGATGCAGTAATTGATGCAAAAGGAGCCCCGACTAAGTACTGAGTGCATTTACTGAACATACATTTCAGTAGGCCAACATTTCATATTTTAAAATCATTTTTCAGGCTGGTGTTATAAAGTATTCTAATTTACTGAGATAATGACACATGGTGTGTGTTGTGACGACACACAGATTGTTCCCAGGGAATGAGCGCTGGGGGATTGAATGGGGAGACAGCATTAACTAATAGAAGTGTATAGCTGCTGCAGAGAGTGAGCTGCACTAACAGGACCTGAGACATGTTATTACGGGGAGTGCATGGAGAAGGAGCTAAGCTCCGTGCAAGGGAAAGAGAGAGTTGTTAGGCAAGCCGGGTACAATAGCCAGAGGGTAACGCAGTATCCAAGGGCACAGACTACAGAATGGTCAAATGGAAGCCAAAGTCAGAAAAAACAGACAGGAATGCAGTAACGAAGGGCACAGACAAGGAGAGCAGTCAAAGAGCAAGCAAGAGATCAGAACCAGAGAAATCAGAGCGCAGACACAAAACAAGGACCAAGCCAGATCATACACTAGACAAGCACACTGGATCAAACGGTGTACACAGGTATAGCAAGGTCAGCTGCTCAGCAGAGGATAGAACTATCACTGACAAACCACCCCACAGAAGAGTGGGTTATATAGCCCTCCCCAAACCAAAAGGAGGCCAGCAAGGTTAACTTCGTACAGCCCAGGACAGGGAAAGGAATTCCAGTCCAGAGCCATGACATTGGGTTTTCATTGGCTGTAAGCCATAATCATCAACATTAACAGAAATAAACACTTGAAATAGATCAGTCTGTTTGTAATAACTCTATATAATATGAGTTTCACCTTTTGTATTGAAGAACTGAAATAAATTAACTTTTTGATGATATTCTAATTTTGTCAGATGCACCTGTATATCTAATCTGTATATATAATCTGCCTACAGATCAAGTATACAAAATTCTCCCAGTGACATCACCAGAGCCTGTGGCACAGTAGCTATAGCCCCTGCCTGTAATGTTGAAGGTTGTAGGTTTGAGATCTGGGGAGACTCACAAAAAGAGAAAGTATGTTTTTTTAATTGCTTATAAAGCTCTTTGGTCTTGCCCATATTGTAGAAGTTGGAGTCTGACTGATTAATTGAGTCTGTGGACAGGAGTCTTTTATAAAGGTGACTATGTAAGACAGCTGTCTTTAATGCAGGTAACGAGTTGATTAGGAGCATCTAACCGGTCTGTAGGAGCTAGAACTCGCATTTTTTTGCTGCAAAAATGCGATAAAACCGTGAAAAAACGCTTACATTAAGCATCCAATTTAAAGAATGCAATCCGCATTTTGTATGCACATTCTGAGTTTTTTCCTGAGAGGAAACGCATTCCGGAAAAAAACACAGCATGTTCATTAATTTGCGGAGTCGCGGAGATTCCGCACTCATAGGAATGCATTGATCCGCTTACTTCCCGCATGTGGCTATGCCCACCATGCGGGAAGTAAGCGGATCAGGTGCAGATGGTACCCAGGGTGGAGGAGTGGAGACTCTCCTCCAGGCCCTGGGAACCATATAATTGTTAAAAAAAGAATTAAAATAAAAAATCGTGATATACTCACCTTCCGATGGCCCCCGGAGTCTTCCCGCCTAGGCATAGGCAGCATCAATAGTAAAAAGTTGGTCACACTTGTCAAACACTATGTTTAACAAGTGTGACCAATCAGTTTTCCAAGCGATGCTACAGATCGCTTGGAAAACGCTGGCATTATGCAAGCTAATTACGCTTGCAAAACGCTAGTGTTTAGCGGGAATACGCATGCCAATTCCGCAAGCGCGATATACCAGCGGCAGGAGTTTTTCCGCGGCAATTCTGCAACTTGTGCACTTAGCCTTAATGGTTGGTAGGCGATCAAATACTTATTTTTCACTGCAAAATACAAATAAATTTATATCATGTATACAATGTGATTTTCTGGATTTTATTTTTGATATTCTATCTCTGTGTTAAAATTAACCTACCCTTAAAATTATAGACTGTTCATGTCTTTGCCAGTGGGCAAACTTACAAAATCAGCAAGGGATCAAAAACTTATTTCCCCCACTGTATGTTAGTCATTATGGGCTGTGGCTCATAGCTAGAGCTGCTGTCTGCGTTGTGAGTTTGAGTCCTGGGGAGACCTGATCACAAGAGAAGAAGTTATAATTTAATTTATGTCAGTGCAGAGAGATGCAGCCCTGCCCCCGGAGGAGTCACAGAGCAATGAAAATGTCAAAGAGAGGTGAGTATTAGAAGCTGGGACTGAGCCTTCAAATCTGAAAAAGTCCTGCTGAATCCGGGGCGGTTGGGAGCTATGATTCAAGGCGTGCATGCATACATTAAATGGATATATACTCGGGACTACAGAACAGAAGAACTTGGGTATTCTGGTTACATGCAAGCCGAGCAGCAGTACTCAATGTCAGGCAGCAGCTGGAAAAGCAAACAAGTTTTTAGGGTGTATAAAAAGAGAGATAAAATCATGTGATCTCAACGTATGTTTACCAGTTTATGAATCCAGTGTTTGGCTCCACATTTTAAAAGGATTTTATAAAGCTAGAGTAAATTCAAAGGTGGCAGCTAGATTATCACAAATAATTGAAGGCCTCTGATATGATGATGAGAGGTTGGAGAAGTTGGGCTTGTTTAGCTTAGGAAATAAATGACTCACAGGAGATCTCATTTATATGTTCACTGCTCAAAAAAATAAAGGGAACACTTAAACAACAGAATATAACTCCAAGTAAATCAAATTTCTGTGAAATCAAACTGTCCACTTAGGAAGCAACACTGTTTGACAATCAATTTCACATGCTGTTGTGCAAATGGAATAGGCAACATATGGAAATTATTGGCAATTATCAAGACACACTCAATAAAGGAGTGGTTCTGCAGTTGGGGACCGCAGACCACATCTCAGTACCAATGCTTTCTGGCTGATGTTTTTGTTACTTTTGAATGTTGGTTGTGCTTTCACACTCGTTGTAGCATGAGATCGACTCTACAACCCACACAAGTGGCTCAGGTAGTGCAGCTCATCCAGGATGGCACATCAATGCGAACTGTGGCAAGAAGGTTTGCTATGTCTGTCAGCGTAGTGTCCAGAGGCTGGAGGCGCTACCTGGAGACAGGCCAGTACACCAGGAGACATGGAGGGGAGCCGTAGGATGGCAACAACCAGGCAGAGATGACAAAGGCTGCTCTGTGCTCTCTTACAGCCCATGCCTCTCCTTTCACTTGTAATTTTGTGAGATGAGAGGAGACTTGCTGGAGAAGCTCTCCCAAATAAATAAAGTGTCCAGGTTCCAATGTTTTAATAATAAACATGGAGTTTTTACATCTATTTTCTAACCCTAATTAGTAGAGATCAGTGGTTCGATCCATGGAGGACTGAGTTTGAGTCAAATTTCCTGAACTTCGCAGTTTCACATGAATTCGAACATTTTTTAGATTCCACAGTTCGCAAAAAATAATTCATTCTCCAGCTGGTAATTGACCATTTAATAGAGAGGCTAAAGGAGGCAAACGGTGCAACATTTTTAATAAAACCCAATTGCAAAAGTGATATTTAGCCCCAGTTGCATGCATATAGGTTAGAAAAGAAAGTTGTCTCGAAAGGTGTAGAAGCCTTTTAATGTTGGATATCCTGGGTGGATGAAGTAAGTGGAGTCATAAAAGGGCTTATTAAGGTTCTATTGTACAAGGACCCATATAACCCTGGAGCCAAACCTGAGCATGATCCCAATGTCACATAAACTATACTGTTCATATATAAGAGCGTAGGTCCAGTGAATAAACTTCTGTGGTGTCTTGTCTTCCCCAGCAGATGGTGCTCATCCCCCACACGCAGAATGGAGCCTCATAAAACAACCGCATTGCACGCTCTTATTCTGCTTTTCAATGGATTTTCTCAGCAAAACTCACGACTCCATTGTAATCTCCTTTTGCATTTAATACAGCGACTTGTCTAATGGAATGAAAACCCCCTACAACTATTACCACTGGCACAGCCACATACTCAGACACTGCGTGATATTCGGGGTATTATGAAGACTGAAGCTTTGTCTTGCATCTGAAATACGGAGCAATTCTGCCTGTGAAATTCTCAGTGTTCTGCAATGTCACGCCTCATATCTGGCTTTTAACCTTGACTTTCTTCCAAATGGAACGAAAGAGAGTGAGCAGAAAAAAGTCAATAATAATTGCTTCTGTGGAGTCGCTGGAGGGAATTCTTGCACTACCATTTGTATATGAAGCTCTTGCTGCACAATATATATATATAGATTACAGATCCAAGACGAAGCCAATACATTTTTATTAAAGAAGGGACGTAGCGGTGACATATCAATTAGTTCTTATATATTGTGCATATATTATGTGGACTGCCAGATGGGAAATAAAGAAGTAAAATGTTGTATGTACCAGTATTCAATGTATTTCATGCATCGTCTCTCGGACATATCCATCACTGTCAGCGGGAAGAAATGGAGAAGTTGTGGAAAACAAGAGGAAATGGGTGGAAGGGAGAGTTCCAGGATCTCTCCTCCTAGATATGCAATAGGGAATTTGTATGTTATAAGCGCTTGTTCACACATTCGATTTTTCCATATATGAGAAAAACTGACCGATTAGCTTGATCAGACATTGATCAGAGTGTGGTGCAAGTGTCATCAGTTTTTCTCATACTTGGATAGAAAAAAAACAAAGTTTCTCCCCTTCTCCTTTATGACAGCCCATGAAAATTGGACTGCACTAGTATGTCATCTGCGTGCTGTCTGATTTTTTTTCACGGACCCATCGACTTGCATTGCCAATTTTGAACAGACCCTTAGATCAAAATAGGACGTCTTCAATATTTTCCGCGGACCACTCAGCCCGAGGAAGAAAAATCAGACCTGTCCACAGCCCCATAGAATATTATCAATCGAACATGTGAACGAGCCCTAATGCGGAAAAATCCTGAACCGTGATTGAGATGTTTCAGAGGATAAAATCACCGCTGGTACAAGTGGCTATTGATTTCAGTGGTACCTCTGTAAGCAGGTTGTGGGATGCAGTGACGCAAGGGAGACAGAGCAGGGGTTAACAATATAACTAGTGATGAGCGAGTGTACACGTTGCTTGGGTTCTCCAGAGCACCCTCGGGTGGTCTCCGAGTATTTATGACTGCTCGGAGATTTAGTTTTCCTTGCCGCAGCTGAATGATTTACAGCTACTAGCCAGCTTGATTACATGTGGGAATTCACTAGCAACCAGGCAACCCCCACATGTACTCAGGCTGTCTAGTAGCTGTAAATCATTCAGCTGCGGTGATGAAAACTAAATCTCCGGACACTAACAAATACTCGGAGACCACCCAAGCATCGAGTACACTCGCTCATCACTAAATATAACAATTTAATTAACATAAAGGAGAAAACTCCTTGCAGGGAGATAAACAGTTACATTTGAAAAAAGAGCAAATGTAAGATGACAGCAGTCCAATTATCAAACGTATTGTGTTCTTATGGTCCTTCACCGCAGATGATCCTTTAAGGGTTGCAATACTGGCAGCGGCCGGAGTAGTGTCCACAGATGGATCCAGCTTCTGGCGGCAACGGGCGGTCTCCGGTTTTACCTGTTGAGCCCCTAGTTCATGAGCCTGTGCAGCCAAAGCAATGAGAGCTGCACCAATCCAGGAATCAAACGTGAGCTCAGGTGTGCAGTTCAGCATACGGTGCCGTGGCCTAATGTCCTGCCACTGGCCCACACTTCTTTGCACGTGTACGGCCTTGACTGCCTCTGGGTGCGCAGCGCTCTCTACACGCACTGTCCTGCTGATGTTACCCAGAGGTGTCGGCTGCCATACGTCGCAGTGCCGGGGTTTGGGTGCGGATCGTGCTTCTCACACTGCTGCACTCTCTCTGACGATGGGAAACTAACTGTTGCTTCGTGCGCTTTTTTCTTTGTTTCTTAAACACGCCCCCTCTTCCTAGGTCATGTGACCTGTCCGGTCCCCTATTCCTTCTCCCGGGCAACATGGGACGCAGCCTCGATAGTTCTGGACCTGGTTCAATACAGGTACCAGCAGCCCGATCTTCCTCCTTATACCTCATCTGACAAGAAACAGCACCATTGATGTCTTCGACTGTTCTCATCCAGCTACATGATGGATAAACTCAGGTGCAAAGGGAGTTGAAAACTTTTATGGTTTGTCCACACAGTGCCTTTTTTAAGCATTTTTCTGCATGAAAAATGCAGTGCTGACAGAAAAAAATGATTTTTTAAGGTATTTTTTCCTCATTCAAATGCAGCTGAAAAAATTGAAATGCTGAGTAGAGATAGACGAACCCAAAAAGTAAAGGTCGGCTTTCGTACCGAACACCTACTGTTCAGGCATGGACACAGACCCCGGACTTCTCCAGGAAGGCCATGTTACTGTTCGGGTTCGGCTGCCCGAACACCGGGTGTTTGTTGCGCTGTCATGTGCATGGCAGCGCAGCAAACACCACTTCTGATTGGCAGTGAAATCATCCCTACCGCTCAGAGAGCCGCGGTTCCCACGCTGTCAAAAGACAGAGTGAGTGCTCAGCTGTGATCGGAAGTACAAAGTTTAGCTCCGAACACTGGTGTCAGCTGATGGGACTAATCGTATAGCCTAGCATATTGATCTAAAGAAAGGCAAAAAACCCATGTTGCAGACACTAAAAGCTCCATATTAGTGGAAAAATTCCTTTAAGCAAAGATAAAAATAAAAGGACAACATTCTGTTTTTACTATTTAATATGTCATGAAATGAAGAGTAAAAAAACTTTTCGGGTGCCTTGGAGATATATTGGATTTTCTGATATTTTGGTCAAGAGTCTCCCTAACAAATCACGTAAATATAGAAGTTGTGCAGGGAATTTAACCATTTGAATGATTAATATAGTATATAAGTAGTCTAAACCCTAGCGCCAAAGGACCCCAGATGCCATTTACATTTTTGATATGTTTTCACTAGACAGAAGCCACTTTGAGCCTCCTCCCCAGGAACCATTACCCAAGTGTGAGGGTGACCATTTCTTCCCCTATAGGTGTTCCACTAGCAGTGAGGGCAGTTCCCCAAAACTCAAATATGTTGGAAGCAGACATTCTGTAGTTAGACAGTAACTGGTTTGGTAGGCAATGGAACTTTAAATGGGTTGGTTGGATAACAAACCCCCTAGAACACCATTGATGACACATTGTAAACATTTTTTTTACCAAGACAGATTTTTATCCGCTTAGAGCAAATATTGAAGATTTCCGTTGACTATTGGTATCTCTAGATAAGTGTTATGGTCACTTTCAACTATATATGTCAACAATTTTAGATTTTAAAATCATTTTACCAGCTGGTGCTATAAAGTATTTTAATTTGCTGAGATATGACTTTTGGGTTTTCATTGGCTGTAAGCCATAATCATCAACATTAACAGAAATAAACACTTGAAATAGATCACTCTGTTTGTAATGAGTCTATATAATCTATGAGTTTCCCTTTTTGCATTGAAGAACTAAAATAAATTAACTTTTTGATGATATTCAAAATTTTGTGAGAAGCACCTGTATCTACAGAAGACTGGTACAGCAATGGGAAGTAAAATGGCTCCACAGTATGCAAATCTTTTCAAGGCCAAGCTGGAAAGTGACTTCTCCTCTTGTCCCATCAGGAGTCTGGCGTACTACTGTTACATTGACGATATTTTAATCATCGGGATGGAGTCTGAGCAACAGCTGAAGATGATCCATGAACACTTTAATCAATTTAATCCCACCATCAATTTAACACTCAACTACTCCTGTACTGAAATTCTTTACCAGAAGATAATTGACCGTCCAACATACCTTCAATGGGACAGTTTCCATTCAAAACACATAAAAACTCTATTGTATTTTCAGTTAAGCATTAAAAGGTATCAACTACAGAGGACTCTCAAATTTTAAAATTTTTAAATCAACCTTTGCACTCTCCATAGCTTTGTCAGTAATATTAGATTATGATCACACCACCGTATCTTCAGTCCAAGCGAAGTACGTGGAAAAAAGCAAAGCACTATTAACAATGTTTTTCAATTTGACTGTTCAGATGACTGTTTTTCTAAACGGACCGAATGTTGGCTTGAAAAAAATTGCAGCTATTGTCTTCCACATTTCGCATGAGACTACCCCATTCAAGTGTTGAAATGAAATAAAATTCAATCCTATTCGGATTAAGCGTATAGAATCCAATATTTACGGCTACATGGTGGGTGGGCCTGCAAACTCCTGAAACTCCTGTATGAGCGGCAGTCCCTGTGGCATGCAGGCCCACCACGGATGTGACGGCCACCCCACTGAAGGTTCATCACTTACCGAGGATCTCTATGCCCCTTCCTCGCTCCATGTTAAGTAACCCCATGAATAAGACCCGGGAGGGTCGAAACGTTGGGTTTCTATCTGCACGTATTTTTTGGTGGCAACCTTGTTTGTTAACTCAATAATCCTGTGAAACACTTTTTGCATTATACCAGTTCTGAGTGTGCGGAAATTTTTTGGTATATGACTATTTGAACCTTATGGTCCGTTTTACCAGCACCTCCTTGTCCTTGACCTGAGTGCACACCGTTACCCCACTATATTCTATGGGGTTGTGCATATGTTTGATTTTTTTCATCAGACCGAGTAGTCTGAGGAAAAAAATCACATCATGTCTGATTTGCCACTGAGAATCAGATGGCACTCACCCTTTCCACTCTATGACATCCGAGTGTGGTCCGATTTTCACAGACTTATAGACAGAAGGTGGAGAAAAATTTTTTTCTCCACCTCTCAGAAGATCGGATCACACTCTGGTCAAACCCTAATCAGAGTGTGATTAGCATTATTGAACCGATTTTCTTGCATGTGGAGAGAACAGTCATCTGCACCTGCCGCTAGGGCTCGTGTAGACATCCGTAGATACTCTCATCCAAGAGAATATGGATGATTATGCAAATGACACTCTGATCAGCGTTTGCTCAGTGCCATAATAGAGTCTGATTCTCTTGGATGAGAATATCAGAGCACACTGTGAGCAGAAGATGGAGAACCAAATTTCTCCTTCTTCTCCATTGTGGCAGTACATGGAAATCGGACTGTACTCAGATGTCATCCGAGCCCAGGCTGATGATTTCCATGCCCTCATTGACTTGCATGGCTGAGTGTAATCCTAATATTAGATCAAACTGAGGCATGCAGCAGTTTTTCCTTGCACAGACACTCAAGGAAAAATCGGACTCATCTATGGTCCCACAGACTAACATTGGTCCGGGTGCGATCTGATGTTTTGGTGGATCGCACTGGAACCAATAATACAGTCATTTGCAGGAGCTTTTACAGTAATAAATATATTCCAGGATTATATTTAGCTATAGTTCTACGTTTTTTTGTGAAGAGATGTTGAATTGACACATCTTTCCATATGAACTTGTAAAGCTATGTATGACTGATGATGATAGGATCCCGCAGAGAACTCCAAATCTTTTCTAAGCTGATTACTTGCAATGAGCAACACACTCCAGTAACACAATATCGAATTAATAATGCATAGTGTTTCTGCTACTTAAACTTGAAAACAGATTTATTTTTTTTTTACAGGAAAAAAATAAAAATTATATTGAAATAAATAATTCAAAACTGTAGATGAAATTAGTAGATTTTGATAGAAGTAGAACATAGCTAAGAGCAGAACAGCGAGAGGAAACAATTAACAGCAAGAGAGAGGAGTGTTACTGAAATAACTGGAAGGAGACTGCTGTGATGAGGACGACATAGATCTGCCAACTAAAAGTGAAAAAAATACCGCCTTAAAAGAAAACAATCAATTCCATCCCGGCCTCTAAGTCTCTAATGATGTAAACCTGATCTATCTGTCAATGTGATCATCTGACTTGTAGCCTGGAGACACAAATTCACTATGTAGACGTTCACATTGTTGCAGTACGAGGATTCATGCACATGGACATACATTACTTATAGGGCACTAACATTATACTATTGAGTTGTATATTTAAATAAAGTTTTTTTATATACAGAATGTGACGTCATACAAAAACAATCACGGCATGCAACATAGTTTGACCATAGTATGACCATAGTATGGCTGTTATGACCTGGTGGTCAGGACAATAATGGACCTGGTGGTTAAGAGCACACGGAAAGACCTGATAGTTACTGATAAAAAAAAAGACGAGCTCTGGGACGTGGGAACTCTGCTGACCGCAATCCCTAATCCTATAAAACACACTAGAAATAGCCGTGGATTGCGCCTAACGCTCCCTATGCAACTCGGCACAGCCTAAGAAACTAGCTAGCCCTGAAGATAGAAAAATAAAGCCTACCTTGCCTCAGAGAAATTCCCCAAAGGAAAAGGCAGCCCCCCACATATAATGACTGTGAGTAAGATGAAAATACAAACACAGAGATGAAATAGATTTAGCAAAGTGAGGCCCGACTTACTGAACAGACCGAGGATAGGAAAGGTTACTTTGCGATCAGCACAAAAACCTACAAAAAGACCACGCAGAGGGCGCAAAAAGACCCTCCGCACCGACTCATGGTGCGGAGGCGCTCCCTCTGCGTCCCAGAGCTTCCAGCAAGCAAGACAACAATAAAAATTGCAAGCTGGACAGAAAAATAGCAAATCAAAGAAATACAAGCTGGAACTTAGCTTCTGTTGGGAAGACAGGTCACAAGAACGATCCAGGAGAGAACTAAACCAATACTGGAACATTGACAGGTGGCATGGAGCAAAGATCTAAGTGGAGTTAAATAGAGCAGCAGCTAACGAATTAACCTCGTCACCTGTGGAAGGAAACTCAGAAACACCCACCAGAGGAAGTCCATGGACAGAACCAGCCGAAGTACCATTCATGACCACAGGAGGGAGCCGGACAACAGAATTCACAACAGTACCCCCCCCCCTTGAGGAGGGGTCACCAAACCCTCACCAGAGCCCCCAGGCCGGCCAGGATGAGCCAAATGAAAGGCACGAACCAGATCGGCAGCATGAACATCAGAGGCAAAAACCCAGGAATTATCTTCCTGACCATAACCCTTCCACTTGACCAGGTACTGGAGTTTCCGTCTCGAAACACGAGAATCCAAAATCTTCTCCACCACATACTCCAACTCCCCCTCAACCAACACCGGGGCAGGAGGATCAACGGATGGAACCACAGGCGCCACGTATCTCTGCAATAACGACCTATGGAACACATTATGGATGGCAAAAGAAGCAGGAAGGGCCAAACAAAATGACACAGGATTGATAACCTCAGAAATCTTATACGGACCAATGAAATGAGGCTTAAACTTAGGAGAGGAAACCTTCATAGGAACATAACGAGACGACAACCAAACCAAATCCCCAACACGAAGTCGGGGACCCACACAGCGCCGGCGGTTAGCGAAACGTTGAGCCTTCTCCTGGGACAATGTCAAATTGTCCACCACATGAGTCCAAATCTGCTGCAACCTATCCACCACAGTATCTACACCAGGACAGTCCGAAGACTCAACCTGCCCTGAAGAGAAATGAGGATGGAAACCAGAATTGCAGAAAAACGGCGAAACCAAAGTAGCCGAGCTGGCCCGATTATTAAGGGCGAACTCAGTCAAAGGCAAAAAGGACACCCAATCATCCTGATCAGCAGAAACAAAGCATCTCAGATATGTTTCCAAAGTTTGATTAGTTCGTTCGGTTTGGCCATTTGTCTGAGGATGGAAAGCCGAGGAAAAAGACAAATCAATGCCCATCCTAGCACAAAAGGATCGCCAAAACCTCGAAACAAACTGGGAACCTCTGTCAGAAACGATGTTCTCTGGGATACCATGTAAACAAACCACATGCTGGAAAAATAATGGCACCAAATCAGAGGAGGAAGGCAATTTAGACAAAGTTACCAAATGGACCATCTTAGAAAAGCGATCACAAACCACCCAAATGACCGACATCTTTTGAGAGACGGGGAGATCCGAAATAAAATCCATAGAAATATGCGTCCAGGGCCTCTTCGTGACCGGCAAGGGCAAAAGCAACCCACTGGCACGAGAACAGCAGGGCTTAGCCCGAGCACAAGTCCCACAGGACTGCACAAAAGAACGCACATCCCGTGACAAAGACGGCCACCAGAAGGATCTAGCCACAAAATCTGTGGTACCAAAGATTCCAGGATGCCCAGCCAACACTGAACAATGAATCTCAGAGATAACTCTACTAGTCCATCTATCAGGGACAAACAGTTTCTCCGCTGGGCAACGGTCAGGTCTATCAGCCTGAAATTTTTGCAGCACCCGCCGGAAAACAGGGGAGATGGCAGACAAAATTACCC
Organism: Ranitomeya imitator; assembly: GCF_032444005.1. Taxonomy (NCBI): domain Eukaryota; kingdom Metazoa; phylum Chordata; class Amphibia; order Anura; family Dendrobatidae; genus Ranitomeya; species Ranitomeya imitator. Next base: position 637,096,753 of record NC_091286.1, read on the forward strand.
CCTCTTTGAGAATACCCGCCGGCTCAGGAACACCCGGAGAGTCAGGCACAAAACTCCTTGACAGGGCATCAGCCTTCACATTCTTAGAGCCCGGAAGGTACGAAACCACAAAATCAAAACGGGAGAAAAATAACGACCATCGAGCCTGTCTCGGATTCAACCGTTTGGCAGACTCAAGATAAGTCAAATTCTTGTGATCTGTCAAGACCACCACGCGATGCTTGGCTCCTTCCAGCCAATGACGCCACTCCTCGAATGCCCACTTCATGGCCAACAACTCACGATTACCAACATCATAGTTACGCTCAGCAGGCGAAAACTTTCTAGAAAAGAAAGCACATGGCTTCATCACCGAGCCATCAGAACTTCTTTGCGACAAAACAGCCCCTGCTCCAATCTCAAAAGCATCAACCTCAACCTGAAACGGGAGCGAAACATCTGGCTGGCACAACACAGGGGCAGAAGAAGAACGATGCTTCAATTCCTGAAAAGCCTCTACAGCTGCAGAAGACCAATTGACCACATCAGCACCCTTCTTGGTCAAATCAGTCAACGGTTTAGCAACAGTAGAAAAATTAGCGATGAAGCGCCGATAAAAATTAGCAAAGCCCAGGAACTTCTGCAGGCTCTTCACAGATGTCGGCTGAGTCCAATCGTAAATGGCCTGGACTTTAACAGGGTCCATCTCGATAGTAGAAGCGGAAAAAATGAACCCCAAAAATGAAACCTTCTGAACTCCAAAGAGACACTTTGACCCCTTCACAAACAAGGAATTCGCACGAAGGACCTGGAACACCATTCTGACCTGCTTCACATGAGACTCCCAATCATCCGAAAAGACCAAAATATCATCCAAATACACAATCAGGAATTTATCCAGGTACTCTCGGAAGATGTCATGCATAAAGGACTGAAATACTGATGGAGCATTGGAAAGCCCGAATGGCATAACCAGGTACTCAAAATGGCCCTCGGGCGTATTAAATGCTGTTTTCCATTCATCGCCTTGTTTAATACGCACAAGATTATACGCCCCTCGAAGATCTATCTTGGTGAACCAACTAGCCCCTTTAATACGAGCAAACAAATCAGATAGCAACGGCAAAGGATACTGAAATTTCACTGTAATTTTATTAAGAAGGCGGTAATCAATACAAGGTCTCAAAGAACCATCCTTCTTGGCCACAAAAAAGAACCCTGCTCCTAACGGTGATGACTACGGGCGAATATGGCCTTTCTCCAAGGATTCCTTTATATAACTCCGCATAGCGGCGTGTTCTGGCACAGATAAATTGAACAATCGGCCCTTAGGAAACTTACTACCAGGAATAAAATTAATTGCACAATCGCAATCCCTATGAGGAGATAGGGCACTGGCTTTGGGCTCATCAAATACATCCCGATAATCCGACAAAAACTCTGGAACTTCAGAAGGGGTGGATGACGAAATAGACAAAAATGGAACATCACCATGTACCCCCTGGCAACCCCAGCTGGACACAGACATAGATTTCCAGTCCAATACTGGATTATGAACCTGTAGCCATGGAAACCCCAAAACGACCACATCATGCAGATTATGCAACACCAGAAAGCGGATATCCTCCTGATGTGCAGGAGCCATGCACATGGTCAATTGGGTCCAGTACTGAGGCTTATTCTTGGCCAAAGGCGTAGCATCAATTCCTCTCAATGGAATAGGATACTGCAAGGGCTCCAAGAAAAAACCACAGCGCCTAGCATACTCCAAGTCCATCAAATTCAGGGCAGCGCCTGAATCCACAAATGCCATAACAGAATAGGATGACAAAGAGCAAATCAGAGTAACAGACAATAGAAATTTAGACTGTACCGTACCAATGGTGGCAGACCTAGCGAACCGCTTAGTGCGCTTAGGACAAACGGAGATAGCATGAGTGGAATCACCACAGTAAAAACATAGCCCATTCCGACGTCTGTGTTCTTGCCGTTCAGCTCTGGTCAAAGTTCTATCACATTGCATAGGCTCAGGCCCATGCTCAGATAGTACCGCCAAATGGTGCACAGCTTTACGCTCACGCAAGCGTCGATCAATCTGAATGGCCAAGGACATAGACTCATTCAGACCAGCAGGCATGGGAAACCCCACCATGACATCCTTAAGGGTTTCAGAAAGACCCTTTCTGAAGAATGCTGCCAGGGCACATTCATTCCACTGAGTGAGCACAGACCACTTTCTAAACTTCTGACAATATATCTCCGCTTCATCCTGACCCTGACACAGAGCCAGCAAGATTTTCTCTGCCTGATCCACTGAATTAGGTTCGTCATAAAGCAATCCAAGCGCCAGGAAAAACGCATCAACATCACGCAATGCCGGATCTCCTGGCGCAAGGGAAAATGCCCAGTCTTGAGGGTCACCACGTAACAAATAAATAATGATCTTTACTTGTTGAACAGGGTCACCTGAGGAGCGAGGTTTCAAGGCAAGAAATAATTTACAATTATTTTTGAAATTCAAGAACTTAGATCTATCACCAAAAAACAAATTCAGGAATTGGAATCCTAGGCTCAGACATCGGATTCTGAACCACAAAATCTTGAATGTTTTGTACCCTTGTAGTGAGATTATCCATCCAAGAGGACAGACCTTGAATGTCCATGTTTACACCAGTGTCCTGAACCACCCAGAGGTAAAGGGGGAAAAAGAGACAAAACACACTGCAAAGAAAAAAAAATGGTCTCAGAACTTCTCTTATCCCTCTATTGAGATGCATTAGTACTTTGGGCCACCTGTACTGTTATGACCTGGTGGTCAGGACAATAATGGACCTGGTGGTTAAGAGCACACGGAAAGACCTGATAGTTACTGATAAAAAAAAGACGAGCTCTGGGACGTGGGAACTCTGCTGACCGCAATCCCTAATCCTATAAAACACACTAGAAAGAAATAACCCTGGATTGCGCCTAACGCTCCCTATGCAACTCGGCACAGCCTAAGAAACTAGCTAGCCCTGAAGATAGAAAAATAAAGCCTACCTTGCCTCAGAGAAATTCCCCAAAGGAAAAGGCAGCCCCCCACATATAATGACTGTGAGTAAGATGAAAATACAAACACAGAGATGAAATAGATTTAGCAAAGTGAGGCCCGACTTACTGAACAGACCGAGAATAGGAAAGGTTACTTTGCGATCAGCACAAAAACCTACAAAAAGACCACGCAGAGGGCGCAAAAAGACCCTCCGCACCGACTCATGGTGCGGAGGCGCTCCCTCTGCGTCCCAGAGCTTCCAGCAAGCAAGACAACAATAAAAATTGCAAGCTGGACAGAAAAATAGCAAATCAAAGAAATACAAGCTGGAACTTAGCTTCTGTTGGGAAGACAGGTCACAAGAACGATCCAGGAGAGAACTAAACCAATACTGGAACATTGACAGGTGGCATGGAGCAAAGATCTAAGTGGAGTTAAATAGAGCAGCAGCTAACGAATTAACCTCGTCACCTGTGGAAGGAAACTCAGAAACACCCACCAGAGGAAGTCCATGGACAGAACCAGCCGAAGTACCATTCATGACCACAGGAGGGAGCCCGACAACAGAATTCACAACATATGGCGCTTGCCAAAGGATGTCAATTTTTCCCAACAGAAGTCAATCAAGATTGAAAAATGTCATCAGTATATGGTTCTGAAACAAAAATCCATGTGAGTACTAAGCTAGGATAGTTTTTAATGATAACACAGCTAGAATCAAATAAGTCTGTTCTGTCTTTTTACCCATATGAAGCGAGAAACAAATGGCCCTGCTATTAAAGTGACAAGGTCAAAAGTGACCAGTTTATACTCTTATTTCATTCATGCATTGAGCATTAAAATTCATGCGTGTTACATGTGGATTTCTCCCTACAATATACATTGCAAAAGTGAGGACCATGATGATTTCCAAGCAAGCAAAACATTGACGAGCTTCATGTTTTGAAAATCTGTACAATAGCTCCATTTATGTGTGGAAAACTTCTACAATATGTAGATGACATTTTTAAAAGCTCATAAATGGGAAATAGTTGCTACCTGCCTGCTCTGCCTACACACAGAGAAGTCACAGACCGCTGCTGCCAGCGATTCAGCTGCTTCTGGTGATGTCACATCAATAGAGTGGCAGCTTTTCTTTCACTCTGTTCTGTTGATGGGGTGGGACTACTGATGTCATGCTGATTGACAGCCAGCTCCCTGCTTTCTAACTGATGGAGCCGGCTGTCAATCAGCATGACATCGGCACTCACGTACCAGACGTTGACAGAGGAGCCCAGAAAAAGAACTGCTTTGTTGACAGCTGAATCGCTGGCAGGAGCGGTGAATGATCGCTGTGTGCTGGTTCAGCGTACAACAGGCAACTACCTGCCTGTTGTCTGTTAGCAGCTACCTGCCTGTGTTTGTTTTTTTCTACTATGTGTCAAAAAACTAATTCTCAGACCACCCCTTTAACTTAACCAGTACAATATTACTGTGCATATTTTCTGTATGCAAAGCAGAAAATCTGCACCAAATATGCACCGTGTGCATTTAGCCTTAGAGTATGTTCACATAATGCTTTTTTCCAGTATTTTTGTTGCATATTCTACTGAAGATGCATTGATATTACCTACAAACTAATAATGGATGAAAATCAGATCCTGTCCACCGATGATAAACATATGCATTTTTCATAACTGAAGTCTGAATGAGACCTAACAAAGTATATAAAAGACATGAGTTTTAGGCCAAGGTTACGCTGTGATGTTGTGCCCAGGAGACATGCCAACACTTCAGAGATTTAAGAACGTCTATGCTTTTTTTTGGGAAACTCCTCCCCCCCCCCCAAAGTTCCGAGAGAGTTGGCAAGTATGTGTTTGACTGGTGAATTGATCCGCACTTAGGTACTAACTGCGCCAACCTAGGCTTTCTGAATTAATTCAAGAATAACAGACTTTTAACAACAATTCATTAGGTGAGCCCCATTTAATTTAGTCTTAACGTAAATGAGAAAGTCAGTCACTTTTCCCTGATCATCCAGATGGCCGCACACAAAACTCAGCGCTTTCGGTGATTAAAGAACATTCTCTTTTGAAAACAGGTTTCCTCAGGGTCCTTGTTCAATATAATAACAACATGCAATGTTTATTGAGTGCCTACACACAAATATATAGGAAACTGTTAAATTAAAAAATTGCAAGATGGCGAGTATTGTGAAAATGTATATTGTTTATTAAAAAGCGACTTATTGTATCTCCTGACATCACATACTTGAAATCACTATGAGATTCTGCAGAATTTTTTTTAATAGTAATTAGGGAGGAGCGAACTTGCATGGTGTTACTCGGATATCACTCGAGTATCTGGGTGCTTGGCAGTCAACAAGCATTGGCCGGTGCTCGAATTTGAAATTTGAATCACCGCCTCGTATGTTTGGCGCCTGTTACACAGAAAAAAGCATGCGAGAATTGCCTGCGAGTCACTGTAATGCTGTAGCCAGCAGGTGGTGATGTTACCTTACAATATGAAATATAGGAAGGATTAATACACACAAAAATACAGTGTCTGTAATAACAGAGACATAAAAAATGACTAAACTTTCTAGACAGCAATTATATGGCTGGACAGAACACTCCCCGCTTGACGTCAGCCGACGTCACTATTGTGTTTATTGGACGAGAACAGCAGAACGAGTTCCCCTACTGGCCTGAGGAACAATTTGGTCTCGCCTTGTTTTCCTATTTTTACTTCCACTTTACGTACGATTCCATCCTTACTTGGGAATATCTGGGTAATGAGACCTAATGGCCATTTATTACTCCAAGACTGACAGTCTTTCATTAGCACTATATCACCAGACTGGAGGTTAGGCTTGCTGGTTTGCCACTTTCTCCTCTGTTGCAGAGTAGGCAGGTACTGTTTTTTCCACTTGTCCCAAAAGGCATTGGAGAGACTCTGTACTTGTCTCCATTGACTCCTGTAACGGTCTTTAACATTACATTCTCCAGGTGGAAAGCAATTAGGGTCGGTCTTCAGCTTAAGCAGCAGGGCTGGGGTGAGAACAGTTAGGTCATCAGAATCTTGAAGTGTAGGTGCTAACTTTGCATGACCGTTCTTGCATATCTTCTCCATGAAGGTTAAGAAATGGTCTTTCATCTCTGGTTTATTATGGAAGCTGTGCCTGAGGGAGACAAATCATTTGTAAACTTGTACTCTGTTGTTAGGCAAGCATTGTCTTTGAGGCTTGAAGGGTAGAGGTGCAATCCAGCTCTTCGTTTTGTCCTGCACCATTCCTTGCTCCATTATCTCTAGGAGCAGTCTATCTTCAAATGACATGGCTGCGCGATTATCTTCTTTCATCTTCCGGAAGACTGTACACCCAAGGGGATCTTGGCCGTCATTCAGGATGCAATCATCGTAGGCACGACTTGCTAAGATACTTGGTGCTGAAGTGCTGTGTGGCAATTCCTTTATGAAGTAGTGATTTTCACATGGTTGAAGGAGAGATGGACGTCTATTCTCAAGCATACTGGTAAGCATGTTGTTAACCACCGTCGGTTTGTGTGCTTCTCCTAAACAGTCCTCTCCTACAATGACCAACCCAAGGTCGAGTCTCTGGGCATATGGAGCATTGTTAGAGCCATTGATATGCCGCCTAACCTTGTGGACTCGTAGAATATCTCTTCCAAGGAGCAAGACTATTTGAGCCTCTGGGTCAAGGTTAGGAATCAGGTGTTCTATACGCTTCAGATGAGGATGATGGGATGCCACTTCAGACGTAGGTATCTCTGACCTGTTGTCAGAAATCTGGTTACATTCCAATATGGTTGGTAAGGGCCTTCACATTTGGCCATCTATAGACTCGACTACGTAGCCTGTTGCTCTCCTACCAGCTGTCTCTACTATACAGGAACAAGTTTCCAAAGAGTAGGGGGTAGAGTTGAGCGACTTTTACCTTTTGTCAAAAGTCAGGTCGGGTGAAATCGGCCGATTATTGCGAAAAGTCGGGGGCCGACTGAAACACGAAACCCAATGCAAGTCAATGGGGAATCAAAATCGGCAGTGAGTGGAGGACAGGAAAACACCTACAGTGCCAATTTTAATGCCAAAAACATCAATTCTTATTACTTAAGCTTGTCAAGCTTAATTTACTTTATAATAATACTTAGGCATTGAAAACTGGGGGTGATTTGGCTAAAGTTGTGGGGGGGGTTAGGGCTGGCTTAAGATTTTCGTGGGCCCAGGAAACGCGGAATACGTCACGGCAGTGGAGCAGGGAGAGGTAAGTATTTCAACTTTGCAAGTGCTGTGATCCTGAGCAATCAGGGGGGCCCACTCGTTGGCACTGGCACAGGGCCCCTCATAGTATGGCGGTGTGTTTGACGGCGGGTGGCGCCTCCCACTGCCAGAGACACTTTTGCATTCTATGAGGGGCCCTGTGCCAGTGTCGTCGCCAACGAGTATGCCCGCCCACCTGATGAAGGAACCTGCACTTTCATCTGCAACTTCCTCTTTGTCCCCGTGTAAGGTGGTATAGTATGCGGGAAGGGGAACCTGACTTTCAGCAGGGTCAGAATCTGGCTGTGTAGAGTGCAAGGGGAATGTAGTGGTCTGGGTCAATATACCAGCAGACTCATCTAGCAGTGGCTGGGCAATTGGCAGGATGAGGAGGAAACACAGATATAGGCCCAAATAATAATGTAGGCTAAATGCAGTTCAAAATTGGTAACAGGACTAAACAGGCGGCATTGCTTTGTTCAGTGGAGGACAACTGTAATGAGTAGCAGACACAGTGGGCCCAAATATTAAAGTGGGCTAAATGTCTGCCAAAAAATAGTTAATAATTAAACAGATGGCATAGCTAGGTACAGGGGTGGGCTCCTCTGCTGAGTAGCAGACAGTGGTAGTAGGCACAAAGTATTTACTGGTCTAAATGGAGGCCAGGGCCCCTGTATATTTTAACTATCATCTATCATTTCAACAAATTTGTATTGGCAGTGCCATTGAAGGATTTAACAGCACAGACTACACAGTGGTAGAGCAGGGAGAGGTAAGTATTGCAAGTGGTAGAGCACTGTTTGAGCTGGGGGAAACACTCTCTCGTGGGCGGCGGTACTGGCACAGGGCCCCTCATATTACGATGGTGTGTCTGACGTTGTGCACCACCACCGTCAGAGACACTTCATTGTACTATGAGGGACCCTGTGCCAGTGCCGTCGCCCAAGAGTGGCCCCACCCACCTGTCCAGGCAAACGGCACTCGCACGGGTGCTGGCGTCAGGTGGTGACCACGGCCCTGTGGGGGGATTCAGCCCACTTAGGGAGGTATAAAAATGGCCTATGGTGGACATTCAGCAGCTGCAAATGGAGGAATTGGAGAAGTCAGTTAGAGAAGGCCAAAAGCTAGACATTTTTCAGGCACTCCATGTCCAATTCATCTTATAATGGGCAGTTAACAATTTCCCTTTCTAACCCAGGCACGGTACGTGTAAAGAGCTCCATGGAGTAACCTGTAGTGTCGCCTGACGCATCTTTCACTTTTGGTTTGGGTGAAGGACACAAGGAAACGTCTTGTTCCTGACCGGGAGCATCCACTGACGACTCGCTACTTTTATATTTGGAACTTTCTAAAGAGGAGGCGAAAGAGCTAGAGGCTGAGTCAGCAAGGAAAGCCAAAACTTTTTCCTGCTGCTCCGGCTTTAAAAGCTGTTTTCCTACTCCCAGATAAGGGAGCCTTCAAGGCCTTATGTAGCCAGACGATGACGCTGACTCAACACCTCCAGCCTTAGGTGCTATTGTGCTTTTGCCACTACCACCAGATGCACCACCACCACCATCAGTACCAGCTGGCAACCACCGCCCATGGGCTCTTCCACGAGACTTCCTCATTTTTGGAAAATCTAACAAAAATAACAACCGTTATATGGTACTGTAAAACAAGGTAGAAGGTGTATATAAACTTGTTGAGAATTTAAATCTCACTTTTTTTCTGGGAGACTGAACCAAAACTCAGGCCCAATGTATATAACAACGCAATCTAAGTGGCAGAAAGTCGCTGGTTGACATACGACAAACTAACAGGACTGAAGTATATCCACTTTGTGAGAATTTGAATCTCACCTTTTTTGGGGGGAGACTGAACCAAAACTCAGGCCCAGTGTATAAAACAACACAATGTAAGTGGCAGAAAGTGGCTGGAAGATGTATGAAAAAATACAAGGACTGTAGTACAATTTCAATCTCCCTACAATGATCCCAGGAAAAGTATGGCAACAATAAAAAGGAATGCTGCACACAAAAGTGTGGACAAATAAACAAGATAACTGTGCAGAAAGGAGCAACAGGATTTTTGCTTTTAAAAAAGCAGTTGGTTTGCAAAGCAGCGTGCAAACAGCAATGCAGCTATCAGGGAGCCTTATAAGGCAGCCTAATAAGCTACAGAGCTGATGCACAAAAATATAGCCTCCACTGTCCCTGCAAACAAATGGTGGTATTGGACAGTGTAAATCGCTACAGCACAAGCAGTTTGGGGGCTTAATCTTCCCTCCCTAACTATATCCCTTCTTCTGACGAAGCTGCAGCAACCTCTCCCTATGCTAAGATCGGCAGAAGTACAATGGCGGTCGGCATGCACGCCCCTTTATAGTCCCTGTGACGCCGCAGAAAGCAAGCCAATCACTGATATGCCCTTCTCTAAGATAGTGGGGACCGAGACCTATGTCATCACGCTGCCCACACTCTGCGTCCTCCTTCATTGGCTGAAAAATGGCGCTGAAAGCATCAAACGAAACGCGACTTTGGCGCAAAGATCGGCGACCTCATGGCCGATCCCACACTAGGATCGGGTCGGGTTTCATGAAACCCGACTTTGCCGAAAGTCAGCGATTTTTGAATTTGTCTGATCTGTTTCGCTCAACCCTAGTAGGGGGCTCTGGGTCCTCTGCCGTTAAAGCTATCAAAGAAGGCAGGCTTGGCTAATGACCTGTAACGCTGATCATCTAAAATCGCGTATATTTTGATGGCTTTGTCCTTTTCGTCTGCTGGGTAGACTCTCACTAGGGAAATTTTAGAGCAGGACTTGCCTCCTATGAGATTTCCACAAACTTCTGTACACTTAGAAGTAATTGCTGGAGTGTCAGTATTTGAGTCCTTCAGCTCCCCACTATGCTTTTGGACTTGGGGCAAAGTATCTGATGGTGGTCCAGGGTGTAGAGCTGAGTTATGCTCGGTGTTGTTACATTCGGCACACTTTGCACTAACCTCACAGTCCCTGGTGAAGTGGGATGTTGAAGAGCAGCATTTGTAGCAGATGTGGTTCTCCTTAAGGTAGGCCTTCCTTTCCTCCAATGACTTTTCTCTGAAAGCTCTACACTTAAGTAAGGAATGTGGCTTCTTGTATAAGGGACACGGTCTGATTGGGTCCCCGGATTTATCTTCTCCTTGACAGGAGCTGAACTCTTTGTGAACTGAACCTGTGGAGGAAACGTTAGTTTTGTGGACCTCTACAGTTGTTCTGCGAGGTTTACTAACAGAGTTATTGGCACATGACAGCGTAAAATCAAAGCTAGGATCATTTCTAATTTTTGCTTGTTCTGAGACAAAATCTACAAACACATTGAATGGAGGAAATGGTACATTGTAAGTCTGCTTATACCTAGAACCATATGTAACCCACTTGTCTTGCAGGTTATATGGGAGTTTTTGAACTATGGGGTTCACACCTCTAGCAGTGTCGAGATATGTCAGCCTCACAAGATCTCCTTCTGCTTTTGCTACACACAACTCCATTATCAAGTCAGTTAATTCTCTGAGCTTTGAATAGTCCTTGTTCGCTATTCTAGGAAAGTCCTCTATTCTTTTAATCAAGGCACTTTCTATAACCTCTACTGACCCATAGCATTCATCAAGTCTATTCCAAATTCTTTTGAGGCCGACATCTGGATAATTTACATTAATGTCTCTGATTCTCTTTGCGTGTTTGGCAGACTCACTTCCTAGCCATTTTACCAGGAGATTGACTTCTTCACTACATGATAGACTTATGTCTCTTATGGCATTTTTGAAGGAGGCTCGCCAAGCCCTGTAGTTTTCAGTGCGATCGCTGAACTTTACAAGTCCCTTAGTGACAAACTCACATCGAGCAAGGAACTTGGCAAAATCCATTGTGGCTTGATTGGCACTGATGCCAGCTGATGGAGTGTTGTCAAAGTACATGTATGCTGTGCGATCATACTTGTTAGATGTCTCTGGTTTGGTCCAACTGCTGTAGTAACTTTCTGAAGCGAAGGGATTCTCTTTAAGCCGGAACAGATTCCGGATCTTCTGTTCTGGAGAAAGATTATTGTAGTCAGTCTCATCCCAATGAGTATTTCCTTGCTTGCGGTAGGGATAGTGATAGTTGGCTTTCTGGGGGTCCGAATTATCTGGTAGGCTTGACTCGTTGATAAAATGCTCTGTCTTCGCCTGTGGGTCTGGATCGTCATTTCATTTGGAATGCTGATGGACGTACTCTGCAGTACGCTGCAATGGATCGTGAGTAACTTGCTGTATGCCTAGCACACTGTTGCGTCTGCTGTGTTCGTCGTCAGAATATACGGCAGCTTCTAAGGCTTCTGCTTCTCCTATGGCAGCTGCTGTTTCTTTTTCAATAGCAAGTTTTTGTAATGTTGCTTCAAGGCGCGCTTTCTCTTCATCCAGGCATGCTTGTTGGCGTGCTTTTTCCGCATCCAGGGAAGCCTGCTGGCGTACTTTTTCCGCATCCAGGGAAGCCTGCTAGCGTGCTTTTTCTGCATCCAGTGACACTTTCTCTTCATTTAGGCATGCTTGTTGGCGCACTTTTTCCGCATCCAGGGATGCTTGTTGTAGTTTCAATTCTATCTCTTGCTCAGCAAAGGTGCTTCTTGCTTTTGCTGCTTCAGCTTTTGCGCCGGCAATAGCGGCGGCATTGCTGACGGATGATGTCTTGGAGGAACCAACTTGTGATCTTGTCTTGACAGAGGATGCTCGTCCTTGAGACATGATTGAACAGTTAGGGGACCGCTGTGATAACCCTTTGTCGGCTCTGCGTGGATAATGACGGGCTCCGTATGGTCTGATTATTCGGTCCGACCGTTATGAGGTTGCTGCAATATCCGTATGCAATAACCATATGCTTGGATAATGGCGGGCTCTGTATCGTGAGATCTTCTGAGCTTGTTCTCAGCAGTTGTTTCACTATGCTGTCCTCATACACGTTAGCAGGGTGTGCAATGAGACATGTAGCTAAACCCCCTGTCTTCTTTAAGAAAAGAGGCTGTAAAATTGTAAATTTCTTTTATTGATTGCAGATGTGACAAAAAAGGGTGAAACTATAGGATGCAATAACAGGAGCATTTCAGAATATATAACTGCACAGGACATGAAACACAAATAGTCTGCCATACACAGGTAACATGAGGTAATACACAGGTAACACGAGGTAATACAAACTGATGATTACCTTCCTGGTACAGCAAACGTATTGATAAACACAGGATTATATCACATAGATAGTGCTTATCAACTATGCTTAGAGCAGGCTATTTAAGGAGCATAAAGAACACGAATGTTTCTCCTAAGACGCATGGAGGAATAATGGCTGCTGTTCCCTTCACAGTGTCATAATAAGACTATAACAATCCCACAATGCCCTAGGAACTTCCCAAAAGACATTGCAAATTAAACTAGAATCTATGCATTTAACGGCCAGCAGGTGGTGCTGTTACCTTACAATATGGAATATAGGAAGGATTAAGACACACAAAAATACAATGTCTGTAATAACAGAGACATAAAAAATGACTAAACTTTCTAGACAGCAATTATATGGCTGGACAGAACACAGCCCTTGTAAGGGCTAAATCTTGGCTTTTCTGTTTGTATAAGATACGTACTGCATTTAGCCTTGGGAGGGACAGTTGCAGAAGCAGAATACAGTCTCTAGGCATGGCTTTTGGTTTACTCATCCAAACAGTATTAGTTGTTTTCTGTTAAAGTTCGATGTTATATAACACTCCAAAAAAGCGTTGAAAAATTTGTCTGGATTCAATTAGTCATCCATACAGTATTAGGTGCTTTCTGTTACATTTCGATGGTATACAACACTCCAAAAAAGCGTTGAAAAATGTATCTGTATTCAATTAGTCATCCATAGAGTATGAGATGCAATCTGTGTCATTAGGGTGGTATATGACAATCCAAAAAAGTGTTTAAAAACTTGTCTGGATTCAATTACTCATCCATACAGTATTACTTTCTTTGTGTTAAATTTTGGTGGTATATAGCACTCCAAAAAAGTTCCAAGATTTTTTATATATTCAATTAATCATCCATACAGTTTAAGGCGGTTCTTGGTAAATTACAGTGGTACAGTATATAAAACTCCCCAAAAACCTTCAACATTTTTTATGGATTCCATTAGTCATCCATACAGTTTAACGTGCTTTGTGAAAAATTCCGGTGTGTTAAAATTTTTAAAAACTGTTTGGCCTGGTACAGTTCACAAAACATTTTTGTTAAAAAAATTGACTATTGTCATATATACTGAAGAACCTGCTTTGTGTGAAATTTCACTGGTTTGAAATGAAAAACAAAATTGGCCTGCTACATGTGTACAAATTTGGTTGTTCAAAAATTGACTATTGTCATAGATACTTTAGAACTTGGCTTGTGTGCAATTTAAAAAAAAAAAAAATTGGCCTGCTACAGGTGTACAAATTTGGTTCCTCGGTACTCTGTCCCCAGGCCCCACTATTTCTCTCAGTGTGGTGTCCCTCCTTGTCCCAGCACGTGTCCAGGAGCATCACCCATGACCTTACCAACATGGTTACTGGGATTGTCCACTTAACAAATGACACATGGGCAAGTGCCCTTGGCCACGGATGCTATGTTTCACTTATGGCACGCTGGGTGAACATTGTGGAGGCCAGAGCAGAGTCCAATCCCTGGCATGGCCCATATGCTACCGACACCTAGGATTGATAGCCCTACTTCTATCAGGGTTTCCTCCATCTCCTACACCAGTTTCCGGACCTCCTCCTGCTCTTCCTCCTCCTCATCCTCCATCTCTGACATACTATCTAAGAGCACACATCAGCTGAGCACTGCCTCCGCAAAGCAGCAACAGGCTCTGCTGAAGCTAATTTGGCTAAGAGACAAACCACACACCACGGCACAGCAGAAGACCATTGTGGAAAATATGTTGGAAAAAATCCCATCAGGTAATGCTAGCGGCAGGGGGAAAGCTTCCTGTTATGGACCTGGTGGTTAGGAGCACCCGGAACGCCCTGATGGTTAAACTATCACAGGACAAGCTCTGGGAAGTGGGAGCTCTGCTGACCGCAACCCCTAATCCTATCACACACACTAGAAATAGCCGTGGAGCGTACCTAACTCTGCCTAGACGCCTCTTCACAGCCTAAGAGCTAACTAGCCCTAGAGATAGAAAATAAAGCCTACCTTGTCTCAGAGAAATTTCCCAAAGGAAAAGGCAGCCCCCCACATATATTGACTGTGAGTTAAGATGAAAGTCACAAACACAGAAATGAAACAGGTTTCAGCAAAGGAGGCCAGACTTACTAAACAGACTGAGGATAGGAAAGGTATCTTTGCGGTCAGCACAAAAACTACAAAAAGACCACGCAGAGTGTGCAAAAAGACCCCCGCACCGACTCACGGTGCGGAGGTGCCACTCTGCATCCCAGAGCTTCCAGCTACCAAGGCAAAATCATGATAGCAAGCTGGACAAGAAAACAATAAACAAATAATTAACTAGCAGGGACTTAGCTTCTGCTGGAGTAGACAGGTCACCAGAAAGATCCAAGAACGAACTGAACCAGTACAAGAACATTGACAGCTGGCATGGAGTAACGATCTGAGTGGAGTTAAATAGAGCAGCCAGCCAAAGAATAAACTAAGTCACCTGTGGAAGGAACCTCAGAACCAGCAGCTCCACTCACAGCCACCAGAGGGAGTCCATGGACAGAACTCGCCGAAGTACCATTCATGACCACAGGAGGGAGTTTGATAACAGAATTCACAACAGCTTCCTTGCCCAAAGAAGGATAGGTGAGGGAGACACACAGTAGAGGCAAGGGTACACTGTCAAAGGCCTGGGCCAATTTCATGACACTAACCCTAGCGTCCAGGCCCTGATGACCGGGTATTTTTGACAAGGAGTGAAACATTGTTAAAGATGGTCAAGCAATACCTGGCCAACAAAACTCGTGTACTCCCTATTTCCTCTGCAACCTATTGGGTCTCAAAGCTGGACACCAGGCATAAGCCGTACCTCTGTGCCATGGAGGTATTTTGCTGCCCTGCTACTAGCATATAGTCTAAGCGGGTTTTATTGCTGCCAGTCAACAGTGTTTTTAATCTTCAATATTTGAATGTGGCCTGCCAGTCATTACCTTTAAGGGTGTATGAATGACCCTACTTATATTTTTTTCATGTCTTAGGGTGTTATGACCTGGTGGTTAGGAGCACCCGACACGACCTGATAGTTAAACTCAATGGATAAACCACGTCACCTGTGTAAGGAACCTCAGAAGCAGCAGCTTCACTCACAGCCACCAGAGGAAGTCCATGGACAGAACTCGCCGAAGTACCATTCACGACCACAGGAGGGAGTTCGACAACAGAATTCACAACAGTACCCCCCCCTTGAGGAGGGGTCACCAAACCCTCACCGGAGCCCCCAGGCCGATCAGGATGAGCCAAATGAAAGGCACGAACTAGATCGGCAGCATGAACATCAGAGGCAAAAACCCAGGAATTGTCTTCCTGACCATAACCCTTCCACTTGACCAGGTACTGGAGTTTCCGTCTCGAAACACGAGAATCCAAAATCTTCTCCACCACATACTCCAACTCCCCCTCGACCAACACCGGGGCAGGAGGGTCAACGGAGGGAACCATAGGCGCCACGTATCTCCGCAACAACGACCTATGGAACACATTATGGATGGCAAAAGAAGCTGGAAGGTCCAAACGAAATGACACAGGATTAAGAATTTCAGAAATCTTATATGGCCCAATGAAACGAGGCTTAAACTTAGGAGAGGAAACCTTCATAGGAACATGACGAGATGACAACCAGACCAAATCCCCAACACGAAGTCGGGGACCAACACAACGCCGGCGGTTAGCGAAACGTTGAGCCTTCTCCTGGGACAATGTCAAATTGTCCACCACATGAGTCCAAATCTGCTGCAACCTGTCCACCACCGTATCCACACCAGGACAGTCCGAAGGCTCAACCTGCCCTGAAGAGAAACGAGGATGGAAACCAGAATTACAGAAAAAAGGAGAAACTAAAGTTGCCGAGCTGGCCCGATTATTAAAGGCGAACTCAGCCATAGGCAAGAAGGACACCCAATCATCC
Organism: Ranitomeya imitator; assembly: GCF_032444005.1. Lineage (NCBI taxonomy): Eukaryota > Metazoa > Chordata > Amphibia > Anura > Dendrobatidae > Ranitomeya > Ranitomeya imitator. Next base: position 637,113,143 of record NC_091286.1, read on the forward strand.
TGATCAGCAGAAACAAAGCATCTCAGATTTGTTTCCAAAGTCTGATTAGTTCGTTCGGTTTGGCCATTAGTCTGAGGATGGAAAGCCGAAGAAAAAGACAAATCAATGCCCATCTTAGCATAAAAGGACCGCCAAAACATCGAAACAAACTGGGAACCTCTGTCCGAGACGATGTTCTCTGGAATGCCATGCAAACGAACCACATGCTGGAAAAACAGTGGCACCAAATCAGAGGAGGAAGGCAATTTAGACAAGGGTACCAAATGGACCATCTTAGAGAAGCGATCACAAACCACCCAAATGACCGACATCCTTTGAAAAACAGGGAGATCAGAAATAAAATCCATGGAAATATGCGTCCAGGGCCTCTTCGGGACCGGCAAGGACAAAAGCAACCCCCTGGCACAAGAACAGCAGGGCTTAGCCTGAGCACAAGTCCCACAGGACTGCACAAAAGAACGCACATCCCGTGACAAAGAAGGCCACCAAAAGGATCTAGCCACCAAATCTCTGGTACCAAAGATTCCAGGATGACCAGCCAACACCGAACAATGAACCTCAGAGATAACTCTACTAGTCCATCTATCAGGGACAAACAGTCTCTCCGCTGGACAACGGTCAGGTCTATCAGCCTGAAACTTCTGCAGCACGCGCCGCAAATCAGAGGAGATGGCAGACAAAATTACCCCCTCTTTAAGAATACCCGCCGGCTCCGGAACACCCGGAGAGTCAGGCACAAAACTCCTTGACAGGGCATCAGCCTTCACATTCTTGGATCCCGGAAGGTATGAAACCACAAAATCAAAACGGGAGAAAAAGAGCAACCATCGAGCCTGTCTAGGATTCAACCGTTTGGCAGACTCGAGAGTCAAATTCTTGTGATCCGTCAAGACCACCACGCGATGTTTAGCTCCTTCAAGCCAATGTCGCCACTCCTCGAATGCCCACTTCATGGCCAACAACTCTCGATTGCCAACATCATAATTGTGCTCAGCAGGTGAGAATTTTCTAGAAAAGAAGGCACATGGTTTCATCACCGAGCCATCAGAACTTCTTTGCGACAAACAGCCCCTGCTCCAATCTCAGAAGCATCAACCTCGACCTGAAACGGGAGCGAAACATCTGGCTGGCACAACACAGGGGCAGAAGAAAAACGACGCTTCAACTCCTGAAAAGCCTCTACAGCCGCAGAGGACCAATTGACAACATCAGCACTAGGGTTGAGCGAAACGGGTCGGCCACTTTCAGAAGTCGCCGACTTTTGGCAAAGTCGGGTTTCATGAAACCCGACCCGACCCCTGTGTGGGGTCGGCCATGAAGTCGGCGATCTTCTGAATCTGGAATCGGAATTCCGATACCGATTCCCGATATGTTTAAGATATCGGGAATTGGTATCAGAATTCAGATTTAAGTATAAAATAAAGAATAAAAATAAAAAATATCGCTATACTTACCCTCTGACGCGCCCTGGTACTAACCGGGAACCTTCCTTCCTTCGAATCAGCGCTTTCAGGACTTTGCGGTGACGTCGCGGTGACGTCGCGGCTTGTGATTGGCCACGCGACCGCCCATGTGACCGCCGCGCGACCAATCAGAAGCCGTGACGTCACCGCGACGTCACCGAAGGTCCTGGAAGCGCTGATTCTTAGGAAGGAAGGCTGCCGGAAAGAAGCAGGGCGCGTCCGAGGGTGAGTATCTACCTAATAGGAATATACTCACCCTCGGACGCGCCCTGCTTTTTTCCGGCAGCCTTCCTTCCTAAGAATCAGCGCTTCCAGGACCTTCGATGACGTCGCGGTGACGTCACGGCTTCTGATTGGTCGCGCGGCGGTCACATGGGCGGTCGCGCGGCCAATCACAAGCCGCGACGTCGCCGCGACGTCACCCCAAGGTCCTGAAAGCGCTGATTCGAAGGAAGGAAGGTTCCCGGTTAGTACCAGGGCGCATCAGAGGGTAAGTATAGCGATATTTTTTATTTTTATTCTTTATTTTACACTTAAATATGGATCCCAGGGCCTGAAGGAGAGTTTCCGCTCCTTCAGACCCTGGGAACCATTGGAAACCCAATGCACTGCATTGGGTTTCGAGTTTCAGCCGACCCCGACCCCGACTTTTTTATAGGATCGGCCGATTTCACTCGACCCAACTTTTGAAAAAGTCGGGTTTCGTGAAACCCGACCCGATCCTATAAAAGTAAAGGTCGCTCAACCCTAATCAGCACATTTCTTGGTCAAATCAGTCAACGGTTTAGCAATACTAGAAAAATTAGCGATGAAGCGACGGTAAAAATTAGCAAAGCCCAGGAACTTCTGCAGGCTCTTCACAGATGTCGGCTGAGTCCAATCATAAATGGCCTGAACTTTAACAGGGTCCATCTCGATAGTAGAAGGGGAAAAAATGAAACCCAAAAATGAAACCTTCTGAACTCCAAAGAGACACTTTGACCCCTTCACAAACAAGGAATTCGCACGAAGGACCTGGAACACCATTCTGACCTGCTTCACATGAGACTCTCAATCATCCGAAAAGACCAAAATGTCATCCAAATATACAATCATGAATTTATCCAGGTACTCTCAAAAGATGTCATGCATAATGGACTGAAACACAGATGGAGCATTAGAAAGCCCGAATGGCATAACCAGGTACTCAAAATGGCCCTCGGGCGTATTAAATGCTGTTTTCCATTCATCACCCTGTTTAATTCGCACAAGATTGTACGCCCCTCGAAGATCTATCTTGGTGAACCAACTAGCCCCCTTAATCCGAGCAAACAAATCAGACAGCAGCGGCAAAGGATACTGAAATTTGACTGTGATCTTATTAAGAAGGCGGTAATCAATACAAGGTCTCAAAGAGCCATCCTTCTTGGCCACAAAAAGAACCCTGCTACCAATGGTGACGACGATGAGCGAATATGACCCTTCTCCAAGGATTCCTTTATATAACTCCGCATAGCGGCGTGCTCTGGCACAGATAAATTAAACAGACGGCCCTTAGGAAACTTACTACCAGGAATCAAATTAATAGCACAATCGCAATCCCTATGAGGAGGTAGGGCACCGGATTTGGGCTCCTCAAATACATCCCGGTAATCTGATAAAAACTCAGGGACTTCAGAAGGAGTGGAAGGCGAAATTGACAACAATGGAACATCACCATGTACTCCCTGACAACCCCAGCTGGACACAGACATAGATTTCCAATCTAACACTGGATTATGGACCTGTAGCCATGGCAACCCCAAAACGACCACATCATGCAGATTATGCAACACCAAAAAGCGAATATTATTATTATTATTATTATTATACATTTTTATAGCGCCATTTATTCCATGGCGCTTTACATGTGAATACGGGGCAAATATAGACAAATACATTAAACATGAGCAGATAACAAGGCACACGAGTACATAAGGAGGGAGGACCCTGCCCGCGAGGGCTCACAGTCTGCAGGGGGTGGGTGAGGATACACTAGGAGAGGGAAGAGCTGGCTGTACGGCTGTTCAGTAGGTTGAGGATCACTGCAGGCTGTAGGCTTGTCGGAAGAGATGAGTCTTCAGGTTCTTTTTGAAGGTTTCTATGGTAGGCGCAAGTCTGATGTGTTGGGGTAGAGAGTTCCAGAGTATGGGGGAAGCACGGGAGAAGTCTTGGATGCGGTTATGGGAAGAAGAGATGAGAGGGGAGTAGAGAAGGAGATCTTGGGAGGATCGGAGGTCGCGTGTAGGTAGGTACCGGGAGACCATGTCACAGATGTATGGAGGAGACAGGTTGTGGATGGCTTTGTATGTCAGTGTGAGGGTTTTGAACTGGAGTCTCTGGGCGATAGGAAGCCAGTGAAGGGCTTGACACAGGGGAGAGGCTGGGGAATAGCGGGGGGGACAGGTGGATTAGTCAGGCAGCAGAGTGTAGGATGGATTGGAGTGGTGCCAGAGTGCTAGAGGGGAGTCCAGAGAGTAGGAGGTTGCAGTAGTCGAGGCGGGAGATGATAAGGGCATGTACTAGCGTTTTTGCAGTGTTGCGGTCAAGGAAAGCACGGATCCGGGAAATATTTTTGAGTTTGAGACGACAGGAGGAGGCAAGGGCTTGGATGTGTGGCTTGAAAGAGAGGGCAGAGTCGAGGATCACCCCGAGGCACCGGGCGTGTGGGACTGGGGATAGTGAGCAGCCATTGACATTGATGGATAGGTCTGGTGGAGGGGTAGAGTGAGATGGGGGAAAGATGATGAATTCTGTTTTGTCCATGTTCAGTTGTAGAAAGCGAGCAGAAAAGAAGGCTGAAATGGCAGACAGACAGTGCGGGATTTTGGTAAGCAAGGAGGAGAGGTCAGGTCCGGAGAGGTAGATCTGCGTGTCGTCAGCGTAGAGATGGTACTGCATACCGTGGGATTCTATGAGCTGTCCCAGGCCGAAAGTGTAGATGGAGAAGAGTAGGGGTCCTAGAACAGAGCCTTGAGGAACACCGACTGACAAGGGGCGAAGTGAGGAGGTGGTGTGGGGGAGGGAGACACTGAATGTTCGGTCTGTCAGATATGACGAGATCCAGGAAAGGGCCAAGTCTGTGATGCCAAGGCCTCCTGATGTGCAGGAGCCATGCACATGGTCAATTGAGTCCAGTACTGAGGCTTATGCTTGGCCAAAGGCGTAGCATCAATTCCTCTCAATGGAATAGGATACTGCAAGGGCTCCAAGAAAAAACCACAGCGCCTGGCAAACTCCAAGTCCATCAAATTCAGGGCAGCGCCTGAATCCACAAATGCCATAACAGAATAGGACGACAGAGAGCAAATCAGAGTAATGGACAAAAGAAATTTAGACTGTACCGTACCAATGGTGGCAGACCTAGCGAACCGCTTAGTGCGCTTAGGACAATCGGAGATAGCATGAGTGGATTCACCATTGTAAAAACACAGCCCATTCCGACGTCTGTGTTCTTGCCGTTCAGCTCTGGTCAAAGTCCTATCACACTGCATAGGCTCAGGCCTATGCTCAGAGAATACCGCCAGATGGTGCACAGCTTTGTGCTCACGCAAGCGCCGATCGATCTGAATGGCCAAGGACATAGAATCATTCAGACCAGCAGGCGTGGGAAATCCCACCATGACATCCTTAAGAGCTTCAGAAAGACCCTTTCTGAAAATTGCCGCCAGGGCACACTCATTCCACTGAGTAAGCACAGACCACTTTCTAAACTTCTGACAGTACACCTCCGCTTCATCCTGACCCTGACACAAAGCCAGCAAGATTTTCTCTGCCTGATTCACTGAATTTGGTTCATCATAAAGTAATCCAAGCGCCAGAAAAAACGAATCAACATCACGCAATGCAGGATCTCCTGGCGCAAGGGAAAATGCCCAGTCTTGAGGGTCACCACGCAAAAAAGAAATAATGATTTTTACTTGTTGAACGGGGTCACCAGAGGAGCGGGGTTTCAAAGCTAGAAACAGTTTACAATTATTCTTGAAATTCAGAAACTTAGATCTATCCCCAGAAAATAAATCAGGAATAGGAATTCTAGTCTCTAACATAGGATTCTGAACCACAAAATCTCGAATGTTTTGTACCCTTGCAGTGAGATGATCCACACAAGAGGACAGACCTTGAATGTCCATAACTACACCTGTGTCCTGAACCACCCAAAGGTTTAGGGGAAAAGAAAGACAAAACACAGTGCAAAGGAAAAAAAATGGTCTCAGAACTTCTCTTATTCCTCTATTGAGATGCATTAATACTTTGGGCCAGCTTTACTGTTATGACCTGGTGGTTAGGAGCACCCGACACGACCTGATAGTTAAACTCAATGGATAAACCACGTCACCTGTGTAAGGAACCTCAGAAGCAGCAGCTTCACTCACAGCCACCAGAGGGAGTCCATGGACAGAACTCGCCGAAGTACCATTCACGACCACAGGAGGGAGTTCGACAACAGAATTCACAACATTAGGGCTTTGTTCAGAGCTGTTATGAGTGTGTAGGAGCACATCAACAACAAATTCATAATATTTTAATGAGGCCCTCCAGTTGTTGACTTCACTGGTCTATAGATGAGCCTGCTTATAATTTTTTCCTGGCTTTGCACTGAGTGCAGAGTCTTTACAAGTGTAGGAGTACCGCAACTATACTTTGTTCACAATATTTGAATGAGGCACTGCAGTTGGTTTCTTCAAGGCTGTATGGATGACCCTTCTGGTAATTTTTGGCAGGCATTGCACTGTGCATAACTTTTATGAGTGTAAAAGAATCACAACTACACTTTGTACGCAATATTTAAATGAGGTACTACAGTTTGTGCATTCAATACCAGGTGTATGGATGACCCTTTTTGTAATTTTTGACAGGCTTTGCACTTAGTGCATAGCCTTTATGAGTCTAGGAGTACCACTACATCATAATTTGAGCAAAATGTGTTAGATGCCCTCCTTTATGTCTAATAAAGGGTGTATCTGAGTCACTATTCCATCACATTTTTGGTAGTTCTTGCTTCCTTCATAAATTACACTGAAATTTCCAATCTTTTAATAAAAATTTAAATTTAATCTCATAAGTGACGTACCAACAAGGTGGGACTCCACCTTGCATATGCTTGAGATACTGTGCGAGCAGCAGCAGGCAATAGTGGAGTTCCAGCTGCAGCACACACGGGTGAGTTGCTGTGCAGAACAACACCATATCTTGGGTGTGCTCGAATAATATGCTAATAATACTCAGTCAAATGCATGGAGTTTCTGCAACCTACTGACCTTGCGTCATTTCTGTGCCATCGCTCAATGATCAATGATGATGGGGAGGTAGTTTTCATTTTCATTGTAAAAAAAAATGGCATTACCGTGTGTGTCTGAGATTAGATTGTGATATAGAAATAAAACCTGGTGCACAGCCAAAGAACAAGAGGTGCTCAGGTAGGTTCCAACACCATACCGAATGTAAACAAAAACCTGGCACTCAACTTTATATGTCTGAGGAGATTTTATTGTTCAGCAACAAAAACGTTTCGGTCCTTTACAAGTTGGACCTTCATCAGTTACTGCAAATTTAAACAATATACAAAAACAAGGAACACAAAATCAAAAACAGAAAAAAAGGACCAAATAATATAATAATGAAAACCAAAGTATGTACATGAGAAGACATATCAATAGATGGCAAATACCTATGAATCTAATAGCCAAACAACAATTTGGAACCATCCGCTAGTGGCACAATGCTACTGAGGAAAAAATGATAGGATGAGAAGGTGATAACATACCGTGCTATTGAGCATGTAGTTGTGGGCAGTGTACTTCTATGAGTGCGCATTAATCTGTAATAGGAGATTAACCATGAGGGTAGTGGATAGAGAAATAAAGTCAATATAAGGAGAACTGATACCTACAGGGATGGCTGTCAGAACGCTGACAATATAAGTGCAAAGGCTCAATCCTGTGGGGATAGAATACATCTGTGAACAGGGTTGCAGGTCAGCGCTAATGAGGCCCCATGTGAGTGAGCGTGAAGAGATCTCTTACCAGATGCTGTGGTCGGAGTAGACGCGGTGTCCACCGCTGGTCCTAACGCTCGTGCCGGGAAGACGCCAAAGATAGACTCCGGTCTCGGCGGTAAAATACACCGCCGACCGGAAGTGGGCGTGTCAATCGCATCCTAACCCGCGGCCAACTACGTCATAGCTATGGCGGTGCGCTGAAAGCCATGCGCGTCCAGCCATGGGAGGGTCCAGGCTATGGGGGAGTGTCGGTCACATATTGACATGCGGCCATTCACGTCACCGCTATGGCGGTGCTGAGGCGCCTAATGCGTGTCAAGCCATGGGAGGATCCCGGCTAAGGGGGAGTGTCTATCCTGTCGTAGTAAAAGGGCATAATAGCGGCGTGAAAAAAGGGGGAATCCAATAGGTAATGAACTGGATAGATACCAGGGTGGTAAATACTACAGGGAAAACTGTGCAAGCCATGCGAGCCTATGGTTATGATAAGCACCTATCTGAATAAATGGTATAGGGACATCCTAAATATTAAAGAAAGGCTGATATGAAATAAGAGGTGTTAGAACTATGGATTATGCAGACATGAGAGCCAGGGCAAGGTTAGTTACACATATATAGAGACAGTGAGTGCAGCATAGTATATGGGAGATCATGCCAGGAGGCGCCGTGGCGTAAGATAGCGGTGCCAGTGAAATAATGAGTGAGTCGTCAGGCTATGGTGAGTGCCACGTAGCAGGGTTCTCGATCCCCGAGTCAGTACAGGCAGTTCTAGAATGAATAAACAAAAGGTACAATTAGCATAATGATGTGACAAGTAAATAAAACCTACACTTGAGACTAATGCATCAGTTTACATAAAAGCCAGTAAATCGTAATCTCTATTCAGCCCTTTTGGTGTGAGGGTATTCAACGTGTGAATCCAGAATGCCTCACGTTTTTTCAAGAGTGCTACACGGTCCCCCCCTCGACGTTGTAGTGGAATAGAATCGATGACTTGATATTTTAATTGGGAGATAGTATGTCCCTGTGATGAGTAGTGATGGGGAACCGGTAGTAACAGATTATTGCAACGTATAGTCGATTTGTGTTTTGATATCCTATCACGTACCGGTTGGGTTGTTTCCCCGATGTATAGCAAGCCGCAAGGGCACTTTATGAGATACACTACAAACGAGGATTGACATGTGTAGTAATCTTTAATCTTAAAACTCTTTCCCGTATGTGGATGTTGAAAGGTGTCACCTTTTTGGACATTCCCACACTGGGCGCAGTGTAGGCAAGGGAAGGTACCCATCTTTGGATGGGAAAGGAATCTGGACCTCGTCTTGTGTGAGGGCCCAAAGTCAGCTCTCACTAGTGTGTCCCTGATGTTATTGGGTCTCTTATAACATGGCAGAAAGGGTAACTTGAATTCGGGTACGGTAGGATATGCTGTTGATAATAAAGGCCAATGCTTCCTAATTTGTTTGTGGAGGATGGAGGTGACAGGATGATAAGTGTGCACGAATGGGACCCTTTTACCTTGATCGTTTGTCCGTGTTCGAGGGGGTGGATTTTTCTGTTCCTCAAGTATGTGTTTCGGATATCCACGCTGATGAAATCTGGTGGACATGTCTTGTAGACGTTGTTCGCATTTGTCATGGTCTGACACTATGCGACGTACGCGTTGAAATTGGGATCTGGGAATGCTACGTTTGACTGATGGAGGATGGAAACTATCAAAGTGAAGAACACTATTGCGATCGGTGGGTTTGGTGTGTAGATCAGTGGTTAGGTGGCCCTCCTGATCTTTAAGGACAGTGGTGTCCAGGAAACTTACAGAGTTGAAATCATGGGTAATGGTGAATCTTATACCGGGCCAGGCTTCGTTCAAGAATGTAAAGAAAGTTTCCAGGGATTCCAACGTGCCCCCCCATAGGCAAAAAATGTCATCGATATAACGTGTCCAATAGAGGACGTTGGAAATAAACAGCTGATGTCAATAAATGATAGACTCTTCGAAGTGAGCCATGTAGGCATTAGCGTATGGGGGCGCTACGTTGGAACCCATGGCAGTACCACGTACCTGGAGATAGAACTGATCCTGGAAGAGAAAGTGGTTATTGTATAATATCAGGGTGAGAAGATCAACACACAAATTTATTTGTTCTGAGTCTAGGCCTGCCGATGTTAATAGGTGATGAACTGAGTTGATGCCCTCTATGTGAGGAATAGAGGTATATAAGTCCTTCACATCCAAGGTGACCAGAATCGTTTGTGGGGGTATGGTATCTATACTACGTATCTTGTTGAGGAAAGCCCCGGTATCCAAAAGAAATGATGGGGTATTGCTGATCAAGGGCGTGAGGATCTTTTCCAGAAAAATGGATAAAGGAGACAGTACTGATTCTGTCGATGCCACAATCGGCCTACCCGGAGGGTTTTGCATACTTTTGTGAACCTTTGGTAGGATGTAGAAGACTGGTATTACTGGATTGCTTTTTGTCAAGAATTCTATTGTTTTGGAATCAAGGATTCCTTGAATGGTTTTATTTCTATATTGTATCTACCTTTATTTGGTGGCACGCCATAGATGGCTACATCATCGGATACATTCTCATACAACATAGAGGAATCCTCCAGTATTTTGGCACAATCTACCCTTCCATGTGATTTCCTTAAATGTCCACCGCATGAAACACGTGGTCGCGACCTAGAGAAAGCACTTCGACACCAGGTGAGCGTCGAGCTCCACTGCGCCACCTTATCTGAGTACCTTAGGGTTAAACGCATTCCCAGGGGTCTGAGGGTAGCCTTGCAGCCTACACTGTTTCACGATAATTCTGATTACTGTGCTAAGTATACACAAATTCTAAACAAATGTTCTTTTGACCTGATGACCCTCACGGTGGAGTTCCTCCACAAGAAAATTGAAGCAAACGCAGCTGAAATCCGCAACATTGAAACTCAACTGTCTTCAGCGGGAACATCGGAGGAACTCAACGCGCTTAAGGTACAGATTCAGACACGGGTGGACCAGCACAAGAAAGATACTGAAAACCGCAAGCGGAGCAAATTCACCAGAGACACCATCGATTACGAACAGAACCGGGTGTATCGATGGCACAACAACTCATCTACAAGACGTCCATCACCACGCAACCCACGATCCTCAACAGATTTCTCTACGTCCGGATCCGATGCGGAACGAGACACTCCTTCGACCAGTCAGGCTCCTTTTCTAGGACCAAGGCGCCGGTTCCCTCAAAGAAAACGAGGCGGGGGCAACACCAGAAACGACGACACGGACAGAATACGAGTCACCCGCTCCATGGTAGGGAATCACTGGTAATTAATATTTCTTCCAGGTCCTTGGGTATCGCAGAACTTAGTGTCCTCCAAAAGGGGCTCTCTTTCTGTCCCTCATATAGATGCCAGACTTTTCAGCTAGATATGGATCTACAGCGTTTTTTTCGCCTTCTTAGGCTCAAAGCTTACTTCTCCACCACACCGATTTCCCCTCCTGATGTGGGCATTCCTGATAACCCATTGTCTGTTACACAACTAGGACTCAGGAACAAAAGTCACTTCCGCCCACCGCACGCCTCTCATGCCGTAGAAACTTTTATTGGTTTCATACAGAAATCCTTTGTAGATATGCGGGATGATATAGAGAAAGGGAGACTGTTCTTCCCCCCCAATCTATCCCCCATCGAAAGGCATGCCCTTAGGTCTCTTAGAGAGGATGGTAATTTAATCATCAAACCGGCAGATAAAGGGGGCGCCCTTGTTGTTATGGACAAATCCCAGTATCTTTCGGAAGTCAAACGACAATTACAGGACGAGTCGGTGTATACCAAACTTGATAGAGATCCAACTAGTAACATCCAAACCAAGATAGGCATCATCTTGCAAAAATACTCCATTCAAGGAATCCTTGATTCCAAAACAATAGAATTCTTGACAAAAAGCAATCCAGTAATACCAGTCTTCTACATCCTACCAAAGGTTCACAAAAGTATGCAAAACCCTCCGGGTAGGCCGATTGTGGCATCGACAGAATCAGTACTGTCTCCTTTATCCATTTTTCTGGAAAAGATCCTCACGCCCTTGATCAGCAATACCCCATCATTTCTTTTGGATACCGGGGCTTTCCTCAACAAGATACGTAGTATAGATACCATACCCCCACAAACGATTCTGGTCACCTTGGATGTGAAGGACTTATATACCTCTATTCCTCACATAGAGGGCATCAACTCAGTTCATCACCTATTAACATCGGCAGGCCTAGACTCAGAACAAATAAATTTGTGTGTTGATCTTCTCACCCTGATATTATACAATAACCACTTTCTCTTCCAGGATCAGTTCTATCTCCAGGTACGTGGTACTGCCATGGGTTCCAACGTAGCGCCCCCATACGCTAATGCCTACATGGCTCACTTCGAAGAGTCTATCATTTATTGACATCAGCTGTTTATTTCCAACGTCCTCTATTGGACACGTTATATCGATGACATTTTTTGCCTATGGGGGGGCACGTTGGAATCCCTGGAAACTTTCTTTACATTCTTGAACGAAGCCTGGCCCGGTATAAGATTCACCATTACCCATGATTTCAACTCTGTAAGTTTCCTGGACACCACTGTCCTTAAAGATCAGGAGGGCCACCTAACCACTGATCTACACACCAAACCCACCGATCGCAATAGTGTTCTTCACTTTGATAGTTTCCATCCTCCATCAGTCAAACGTAGCATTCCCAGATCCCAATTTCAACGCGTACGTCGCATAGTGTCAGACCATGACAAATGCGAACAACGTCTACAAGACATGTCCACCAGATTTCATCAGCGTGGATATCCGAAACACATACTTGAGGAACAGAAAAATCCACCCCCTCGAACACGGACAAACGATCAAGGTAAAAGGGTCCCATTCGTGCACACTTATCATCCTGTCACCTGCATCCTCCACAAACAAATTAGGAAGCATTGGCCTTTATTATCAACAGCATATCCTACCGTACCCGAATTCAAGTTACCCTTTCTGCCATGTTATAAGAGACCCAATAACATCAGGGACACACTAGTGAGAGCTGACTTTGGGCCCTCACACAAGACGAGGTCCAGATTCCTTTCCCATCCAAAGATGGGTACCTTCCCTTGCCTACACTGCGCCCAGTGTGGGAATGTCCAAAAAGGTGACACCTTTCAACATCCACATACGGGAAAGAGTTTTAAGATTAAAGATTACTACACGTGTCAATCCTCGTTTGTAGTGTATCTCATGAAGTGCCCTTGCGGCTTGCTATACATCGGGGAAACAACCCAACCGGTACGTGATAGGATATCAAAACACAAATCGACTATACGTTGCAATAATCTGTTACTACCGGTTCCCCATCACTACTCATCACAGGGCCATACTATCTCCCAATTAAAATATCAAGTCATCGATTCTATTCCACTACAACGTCGAGGGGGGGACCGTGTAGCACTCTTGAAAAAACGTGAGGCATTCTGGATTCACACGTTGAATACCCTCACACCAAAAGGGCTGAATAGAGATTACGATTTACTGGCTTTTATGTAAACTGATGCATTAGTCTCAAGTGTAGGTTTTATTTACTTGTCACATCATTATGCTAATTGTACCTTTTGTTTATTCATTCTAGAACCGCCTGTACTGACTCGGGGATCGAGAACCCTGCTACGTGGCACTCACCATAGCCTGACGACTCACTCATTATTTCACTGGCACCGCTATCTTACGCCACGGCGCCTCCTGGCATGATCTCCCATATACTATGCTGCACTCACTGTCTCTATATATGTGTAACTAACCTTGCCCTGGCTCTCATGTCTGCATAATCCATAGTTCTAACACCTCTTATTTCATATCAGCCTTTCTTTAATATTTAGGATGTCCCTATACCATTTATTCAGATAGGTGCTTATCATAACCATAGGCTCGCATGGCTTGCACAGTTTTCCCTGTAGTATTTACCACCCTGGTATCTATCCAGTTCATTACCTATTGGATTCCCCCTTTTTTCACGCCGCTATTATGCCCTTTTACTATGACAGGATAGACACTCCCCCTTAGCCGGGATCCTCCCATGGCTTGACACGCATTAGGCGCCTCAGCACCGCCATAGCGGTGACGTGAATGGCCGCATGTCAATATATGACCGACACTCCCCCATAGCCTGGACCCTCCCATGGCTGGACGCGCATGGCTTTCAGCGCACCGCCATAGCTATGACGTAGTTGGCCGCGGGTTAGGATGCGATTGACACGCCCACTTCCGGTCGGCGGTGTATTTTACCGCCGAGACCGGAGTCTATCTTTGGCGTCTTCCCGGCACGAGCGTTAGGACCAGCGGTGGACACCGCGTCTACTCCGACCACAGCATCTGGTAAGAGATCTCTTCACGCTCACTCACATGGGGCCTCATTAGCGCTGACCTGCAACCCTGTTCACAGATGTATTCTATCCCCACAGGATTGAGCCTTTGCACTTATATTGTCAGCGTTCTGACAGCCATCCCTGTAGGTATCAGTTCTCCTTATATTGACTTTATTTCTCTATCCACTACCCTCATGGTTAATCTCCTATTACAGATTAATGCGCACTCATAGAAGTACACTGCCCACAACTACATGCTCAATAGCACGGTATGTTATCACCTTCTCATCCTATCATTTTTTCCTCAGTAGCATTGTGCCACTAGCGGATGGTTCCAAATTGTTGTTTGGCCATTAGATTCATAGGTATTTGCCATCTATTGATATGCCTTCTCATGTACATACTTTGGTTTTCATTATTATATTATTTGGTCCTTTTTTTTCTGTTTTTGATTTTGTGTTCCTTGTTTTTGTATATTGTTTAAATTTGCAGTAACTGATGAAGGTCCAACTTGTAAAGGACCGAAACGTTTTTGTTGCTGAACAATAAAATCTCCTCAGACATATAAAGTTGAGTGCCAGGTCTTTGTTTACATGAGATTAGATTGTGGGCGCCATCATACACTGATGTGGACGGTCGTAATCTCTGTACAGCACTGCAGAATATGTTGGTGCTACATAAACAAAAGAAAAAAAATAATTGCATTCCTATTTTCTTGCTTGGAAACAAAAAGCTTCCTATAACTGAATCATTTTTTTAAAATTGTAAATCTGAAATACACGGTCACAAAAATGAACTACGACCAAAATCACTTGACAATGCATCAGCAGAAAATAAAACAGTTTAGCTATTTGCTTAAAATATGCCAACATGGAGATTGAACAGTTTCAGGTTATGAGCAAAAGAATTAGATTAGCAAAGTACATAAGAATATCAACCTAAATACTTTCTGTACAAATTAATCTTGTATGAAAGTGAAATATTTCAGTCAGCATATTATTATCTAATCCCCTGAAATCCATGGTTTATAGAAACTTTAAAGGAGGATATGCAAGGCAAACCGGGTGTATGGAGTAACTTTTACATCAAATAAAAAAAATGAGGCATTGCTTACAAGCTTAGTCATAGCCACAAGATACAAACTTCAAGAAACAGACCGTCACATCCAAACATAGACTAAAGGTACCTTCACACTGAGCGACTTTAGAACGATAACGATAGCGATCTGTGACGTTGCAGCGTCCTGGATAGCGATATCGTTGTGTTTGACACGCAGCAGCGATCAGGAACCTGCTGTGAGATCGCTGGTTGGAGCTAGAAGGCCAGAACTTTATTTCGTCGCTGGATCATCCGTTGACATCGCTGAATCGGCGTGTGTGACGCCGATTCAGCGATGTCTTCACTTGTAACCAGGATAAACATCGGGTTACTAAGCGCAGGGCCGCGCTCAGTAACCCGATGTTTACCCTGGTTACCATTGTAAAATTTAAAAAAAACAAACATAAAGCAGAGCACAGCGGTGACGTCATCACTCTGCATTACGGCCGGCCGGCGCTGACACAGTGCAGGGAAGCTGAGGCCGGGGGACAGACACCGGAATGTAAGTATGTACTGTTTGTTTTTTTAACTTTTACAATGGTAACCAGGGTAAACATCGGGTTACTAAGCGCGGCCCTGCGCTTAGTAACCCGATGTTTACCCTGGTTACCCGGGGACTTCAGCATCGTTGGTCGCTGGAGAGCTGTCTGTGTGACAGCTCTCCAGCGACCACACAACAACGAAACAGCGACGCTGCAGCGATCGGCATCGTTGTCTATATCGCTGCAGTGTCGCTTAATGTGACGGTACCTTAAGTGTGAACAGGTGCTGAACCTAGAGTCACCAACTCATATACTCTCAAACCAAAAGTCAGCACACTGTAGCACCATAGCATGCAAATATGAAAATTGAATTGCATTACTGCATTAGAAATATGAAAAATATGAAAAATTTGAAAAATTTGAAAAATCCGAAAAATGAAAAATTGAGATAGTTTAGGGCATAAATTGGCCAATTCATGTGTACCTGGAAGCCACAATAAGGCATTTCTCGTTTCCAGGGCCTAAACAATGCCATTTCTCTCTGAGAATAAAGTCTTCATCTGAATGGGAACCTAATGTGTGTCCTCTCTTACACTAAAATATCTCTCTCTCTGTGGAGGGGTAGTAGCCATGCTGGGATTAAAAACACCTGTTGCTAGAAGGCGGAGTGCTCAGTCAGAAGGCCAATGAATCCAAACTTCAAAAAACTGACCATCACATCCAAACATTGACTAAGTGTGAACAGGTGCTGAACCTAGAGTCACCAACTCATATACTCTCAAACCAAAAGGCAGCACACTGTAGCGCCGTAGCATGCAAATATGAAAATTTAATTGCATTACTGCATTAGAAATATGAAAAATCTGAAAAATGTGAAAATGTTTTAATCCCAGCAGGGCCACTACCCCTCGACAGAGAGAGAGATATTTTAGTCTAAGAGAGGACACACATTAGGTTCCCATTCAGATGAAGACTTTATTCTCAGAGAGGAATGGCTGTTTAGGCCCTGGAAACGAGGAATGCCTTATCGTGGCTTCCAGGTACACATGAATTGGCCAATTTATGCACTAAACTTTCTCAATTTTTCATATTTCATTTTTCATATTTTTAAAATTTTTCATATTTCTAATGCAGTAATGCAATTCAATTTTCATATTTGCATGCTATGGAGCTACAGTATGCTGCCATTTGGTTTGAGAGTATATGAGTTGGTGACTCAAGGTTCAGCACCTGTTCACACTTAGTCTATGTTTGGATGTGATGGTCAGTTCTTGGAAGTTTGTATTCATTCACCTTCTGACTGAGCACTCCGCCTTCTAGCCACAGGTGTTTTTAATCCCAGCAGGGCCACTACCCCTCCACAGAGAGAGAGATATTTTAGTCTAAGAGAGGACTCACATTAGGTACCCATTCAGATGAAGACTTTATTCTCAGAGAGGAAAGGAATTATGAAGCCCTGGAAACGAGAAATGCCTTAGGCTACGTTCACACTAGCGTTGCGCCGCCCTGCGTCGGCGACGCAACGCGCGACGCACGAAAAAACGCGTTTTGTGACGCGTGCATCGTTTTTTGACCAAAATCGGACGCACAGAAAATGCAACTTGTTGCATTTTCTTGCGTCCGACGCTAGCGTCGGAAACGACGCAAGTGTCGAAAAACGCCACCCTAAAAACGCACGCGTCCCCTATGTTAAACATAGGGGCGCGTCGCCGCTGCGTCGCCGCTACGTCGCCGGCGCAATAGCGACGCACATTGGCGGAACGCCAATGTGAACGTAGCCTTATCGTTGCTTCCAGGTACACATGAATTGGGCACTTTATGCGATAAACTCTCATTTTTTCATATTTCATTTTTCATATTTTCAATTTTTTCATATTTTTCATATTTCTAATGCAGTAATGCAATCAATTTTCATATTTGCATGCTATGGCGCTACAGTGTGCTGCCTTTTGGTTTGAGCCACAAGATACGGCATAAATGTCTGATAGATTAGGGTCTTCCTCTGGTCATCACATCTACTCTATGAAGAATGGGGTTCCCTGACCTGTCTGCTGAGGTAGCAAATGGGTGCACTGTCCAGACGGAGATGGAAAGGACATGTGGCCACATAGCTGTCTCCACCTACAGCTGAAATAGTTATTGAAACAATTAAGTAAGGCCACCTTCATTCATTCTCTGTTGGTCTCCACAGTGCAAATCTGAGAGGTAACACCACATTTATGAGACATTTATGGCATATTCTGTCCTGCCTTTGTGGAGACTCACTTAAAGGGAACCTGTCACCCCGCCCCCCCCCCCAGCCGTTAGAAACTAAAAGAGCCACCTTGTGCAGCAGTAATGCTGCATTCTGACAGGGTGGCTCTTTTAGTTATAGGTGCAGTCAAAGCAGAAATAATGCATTTTATAATTTCGCAAAAATACCTGTCTTTAGTCCGGGAAGCAGGTCTTTCCCCCCCTGATGCACATGCCACACTGCCGTCAGTCTAGGCTTCTTCGGCGCCGGGCGCCGCCCCCTCCACACTTATTTCAAATAATCTGTCGCCTGTGCTCTGTTGTTCTGCCTGGGGCAGGCGCAGTGAGCGCTGGCTGTCTGACCTCAGATGCAGTCTTGCAGACTGCGCCTGTGCGGCCACCCAGCTTGTGAATCCCAGCCCCGCAGTGTGTTATGCATTATGCAGAGTGCGGGGCTGGGATCAGCTGCAGATACACAAGCTGTAAGGCAGGGGACCTGGGTGAGTGGCTTACACACGCAGTGCGCATGCCCAGGAATCCCAGCCCCGCACTCTGCATAATGCATAACACACTGCGGGGCTGGGATTCACAAGCTGGGTGGCAGCACAGGCGCAGTCTGCGAGACTGCATCTGAGGTCAGATGGCCAGCGCTCACTGCGCCTGCCCCAGGCAGAACAACAGAGCGCAGGCGCCGGATTATTTAAAAACAGCGTGGAGGGGGCGGCGCCCGGTGCTGAAGAAGCCTTGAGTGACGGCTGTGTGGCGTACGTGCAGCAGGGGGGGAAAGACCTGTCTCCAGGACTAAAGACAGGTATTTTTGCAAAATGAAAAAATGCATTATTTCTGCTTTGACTGCACCTATAACTAAAAGAGCCACCTTGTCAGAATGCAGCATTACTGCTGCACAAGGTGGCTCTTTTAGTTTCTAAAGGCTGGGGGGGGTGACAGGTTCCCTTTAATGACAGCGATCCCAATTAGGGGGCATAGGGGTCATATACCATTACATCTCCATCTGGATCTGATCCTGCAACTTCTGTTTCTTGCTCCGGGTGCCGCCATATTAATTCGGGCGGTGGTGTAAAGATATGGATCAGCTGTCATGTTCTCCCCTGAAATCATCAATGCTAATATGGTATAGAATATGTAGGATGTGAACAATGTTTTGTTCTTCATATGTGTCCTGGTGATAAGTGTTAATTTCTCTGTGCGTTGCAGTACTAATGGTCACAAAATGTTATTGTCTAGAACAGGGGTCCCCAACCTGTAGCTCGCGAGCCACACGTGGCTCGCCTGCTCCTGAAATGTAGCTCGCCGACGGTCACCGGAAAGAAGACTGTGTTAAGTCCCCAGGGAGCCGCCCCACCGCCTGTAATACGCGCCCCGCCGGTTAATATGCCGCCCCTCCTGTGTCAATCACTGACTGCATTCACTCCTGCGCAGTAGTCACTGTGCTCTATTGAAACCGCACAAAGTCTCGCGAGACTTCACAAATCTCACAAAACTTTGGTTACTGCGGCTTCAGTAGAGCACAGTGACCCACGCCACCAGGGCTGCCATCAGGGCATTACTGCCCTGACTGGCGTATGGGGCCTTATCAGCAGAGGAGGACCACATCGGACCCCGTCTCTTCTGCCGATCGAGCCCCAGCGACAGGCTTCGGCTCAGTGCAGTAACTGAACCTACGTCTGAGACGCTATTTCATCCTTCTTCTCCGCTAGATTTCTGAAACTTAACATGGACAAAACAGAACAGAATTCATCATCTTTCCCCCATCTCACGTGACCCCCCCAACGAACCTATCCATTACAGTAAATGGCTGCCCACTCTCCCCAGTCCCACAAGCTCCCTGCCTCGCGGTAATCCTTGACGCTGATCTCTCCTTCAAACCACATATCCAAGCCCTTTCCTCTTCCTGCCGACTTCAACTCAAAAATATTTCACGAATCCGTTCATTCCTCAACCAAGAATCTGCAAAAACCCTAGTCCATGCCCTCATCATCTCTCGCCTTGACTACTGAAACCTCCTGCTCTGTGGCCTCCCCTCGAACACTCTCGCACCCCTCCAATCTATTCTAAACTCTGCTGCCCGACTAATCCACCTGTCCCCCCACTATTCCCCAGCTTCTCCCCTCTGTCAGTCCCTTCACTGGCTCCCTATTGCCCAGAGACTCCAGTACAAAACCCTAACCATAACGTACAAAGCCATCCACAACTTGTCTCCTCCATACATCTGTGACCTCGTCTCCTGGTACTTTCCTGCACGCAACCTCCGATCATCACAAGATCTCCTTCTCTACTTCCCTCTTATCTCCTCTTCCCACAATCGTATACAAGATTTCTCTAGCGTATCAACCCTACTCTGGAACCCTCTACCACAACACATCAGACTCTCGCCTACCATCGAAACCTTCAAAAAGAGCCTGAAGACCCACCTCTTCCGACAAGCCTATAACCTGCAGTAACCACCGATCGACCAAACTGCTGCATGACCAGCTCTACCCTCGCCTACTGTATTCTCTCCTCTCTCCTCCTGTACCAGTTATGACTTGTATTGTTTAAGATTATTGTACTTGTTTTTATTATGTATACCCCTCCTTACATGTAAAGCGCCATGGAATAAATGGCGCTATAACAATAAATAATAATAATAGTTACTCTATTGCACTGTGGGCCCAGGCCCGCACGGCAATAGTTAAAGCCGCCAGCCTATCGGAGGCTGGCAACTGACATCAGCACGCACTTCACCGGCGTATAACGTTATTGTCATTCTTTGGCAAGTACGCGCTTGAGACGTCTGGAGGGATCATCATCACCGCAAGAGCGCGGCAAGGTACGAAGAAAGATGTTTTTTGTTTTTTATTTATTTTTTTAAAGCAATATGTTTCACTGGCAGGATGGAAACACATGGACCATGTGTCTCCATCCATGTGCCTCCATTCTGCCCGGGGCAGAATAGAGACACGGGTGCAGGATGGGAGACAAGGGGGCAGAATGGAGACAAGGGGAAGAATGGAGATAAGGGGAAGAATGGAGACAAGGGGCAGAATGGAGACACGGTGGCAGGATGGGAGAAACGGGCAGAATGGAGACGGTGCAGAATGGACACAGGGGGCAGGATGGAGACATGGTGCAGGATGAAGACAGATGGTGCAGGATGAAGACAGATGGGGCAGGATGGAGACAGATGGTGCAGGAACATGGGGCAGGATGGCGACAGATGGTGCAGGATCATGGGGCAGGATGGAGACAGATGGGGCATCATCATGGGGCAGGATGGATACGATGGAGACAGATGGGGCAGGATCATGGGGCAGGATGGAGACAGATGGGGCAGGAGGGCAGGATCATGGGGCAAGATGGAGACACATGATGCAGGAATATGGGGCAGGATGAAGACAGATGGTGCAGAATCATGGGGCAGGATGGAGACAGATGGAGCAGGATGGAGACAGATGGGGCAGGATCATGGGACAGGATGGAGACACATGGTGCAGGATCATGGGGCAGGATGGATATATTGGAGACAGATGGGGCAGGATAATGGGGCAGGATCATGGGACAGATGGGGCAGGATCATGGGACAGGTGGGGCAAGATCATGGGACAGATGGGGCAGGATGGGATATCACATGGAGGCAGGATGGGAGAACATATGGCTGGAGCAAGGAATGAGACCCACGGGGGCCAGGATGGGGGATATTATTACTGCAGTTAGGTATTTATTTTATTTTTTGAGGATAGTGTTTTAAATGGGGGAGGCGGTCCTGTTACTGTGCAGAGCAACACTGTGGTCTTTTTATTTTCTTCTGGTGTAGTTTAGAATTTGGGGGAAAAAAAGTAATGTGTTCTGCAAGCGGAGCTCTAGATAACTGTGTTATTTCCT
Source organism: Ranitomeya imitator (assembly GCF_032444005.1). Taxonomy (NCBI): domain Eukaryota; kingdom Metazoa; phylum Chordata; class Amphibia; order Anura; family Dendrobatidae; genus Ranitomeya; species Ranitomeya imitator. The sequence goes on from NC_091286.1 coordinate 637,134,711, forward strand.
GCAGAGACAAGCCCTGGCTGGAAGAAGTAACGGTTGTCTGTGCTGGATGAAGATGAAAAGCAAAGATGTAGGACTTCACATACAGACGTCACTGGTGACTCAGTGTGTTACCTGTACACTGACACTGTTGAGGGAGGATCTAAGTTGATCCTTCACGGTTGACTCAGTGATTTCCAAATTAATCTAAAGGGCGTTGCCGGCAACTGAAAATGACCAGACGGAGACTCGTGCCTCTGTGTGGGGGATCGAGCAGATCTCTGGGCCCCCGTTTATTGTGTATGAGTTTTCATAGTCATAGAAATTATACTTCAACCAATCAGCATAAGAATACGCTCACAATTCTTAACCTATAAGAATGCAGGAAAAACTTAACCCATGAGGATACAGGAAAAATGGAAACTACAGATATGGTCATGTCTTTTTGGCATAGAAAAACATATTAACAGATGCCTCAGTCTTGTATAGCGATACACCCACGAGTCTCTTATCTGGCTCACTCAAGTTAGAATACTCAAGGTCTTTATACCAATTATGAACCATAGACTAGCTGAATAACAAAATGTTATCTTCGTGAGAAACAGGACAGAGTTATTTCATAGCAGCTGTAACCTTCTACCTAAGTAAATAACAGAATTTATCTTTAACCAACAACAAAATGGAGTCAAAGCACAAAATGGAGAATCTTTCATAATTTGTTCCTTCACATTCCCCCCTAGATAAATTTTGTTAATTAATGTCCAGCATCAGAGGTACTATCCCAAGCTATAAGATCGAGGGGTACTGGTCTTCACATGACTGGTGCCATGTTACCAGCCATGGCTGTTGCGGCGTACCCGTCCCCCCTGTATACTAGAATTTATGAATAACAATTGTTGATAACGGTGGTGGGGATCTTTTGAAGATAGCCATACGCTTGGCTTCAACATCTTCATCTGGTAACTTCGGTGTAGAGAGCAGGGGTGGCAACGCTTTTGGTTTCATCATTAGTTGTCTTAGTGCAGAATTTCCTAATACATACAGAAATACACCAAAGATTAAGTTTTAGTATTACATACATTACAAGGATAAAGGCAGTGATGTGTAACAAACTTTACAAGATTCCAGCTATCCAGCCGCAAGTCCCTCAAACCAATTGGCTGGATTAAGAAAGGAGAAGGTGTCTGCCCACCAACTGTCCTTATTACAGTCATTGTCTTTATTATATTGATCTCTGAGTTTTTTTGAATGTCTTCTAACTTTAACTTTAGAGTACGGTACTATTGGGATCTGTATAATGACAGCATGCGGCTCCAATAATCTGACACATACCCCCCTGTGCTGCTGTTAAGTAGTCCAGTACTACAGTATATTGATTAGTGACTATGATAAGTTGGTTTTGGACAGCGACAGTAGTATTAAGTATAGTATATTCAATATATCCCGAATTTGATCATCTGGATAATCTGTGGCCCTAAGCAATTTATCCCACATTTGTGTAATCATAGGGTAAATGAAAATAGAACTGAATTTTATTGGCTATACCCATCTGTACTATTAATCTTTCATGATATTGTACAAACTTATTATTCAAGGATGTTGGAGAATTTAGGCTGTCCCATTCGGTTACCAATATTATTATATGGAAATACGAAAAACCAAAACATCATGTCCCCTTATTTGCCACTAGTCTGTTTGACCAGCTCGCAGTGCGATACGTGGATCCACGTCGGCCTTCCTTCCAGCTTTACTGACATAGGAATAATGAGGAGGACTTGGTAGGGACCGTCATACAAGGGTTCTAGTCCGTGTTTTCTGACATAGCTTTTCACGACTATAAAACCACCAGGCTTCAAATTGTGACAAGTGTCGGTTTCTGCTGAATCTGGAAGGGAAGAAGAAACTAAAACATGGGTGTTAGCAACATTTTTACTAAGCTGAATAACATATTGAACAGCACGGTCAGTCTCTTCTGATAACTACTGAGGCTTGAAATTTGCAACTGAGGGCCTAGCACCAAACAATATCTCATATGGGGACAGGCCATGTTTTGCAATAGGGGCAGTACGAATGTGTAAGAGCCCTGGTCATGGAGCCGTAGTCTCCTGCATCATTTTGGTCAATTGTCCCTTCAGTGTGCCGTTCAGCCTCTCAACTTTCCCACTGGATTGTGGAGAGTATGGAGTATGGAGGGCTACAGTGGATCCAAGCATTTTCAGAACCTCCTGATACACATGAGAAGAAAAGGCCGGGCCTTGGTCACTTTCATCAACTTCTGGAACACCATATCTGCATATAACTTCCATCACCAGTTTCTTTGCTGTGGTTTTTGCAGTCATGTTGGTAACGGGGAATGCTTCCGGCCAATTGGAGAACATATCGACAACCACCAGACAATATTCATACCTTCCAGACTTAGGCAACGTGATGTGGTCCACCTGGAGCCTTTGGAAAGGATAGTCGGGCTAAGCAAGATACTTTGGGGGTACACGTTGAAGTTGACCGGGATTGCAGGTCTGACAGATATTACATGCACGGTTGAGTGCCGTCAGGACTGTAGAAATACCTGGAGCCCAGTAGAATTTTTGTACCAGGTCAAGGGCCTGTTTTTTTTTTCCTCAATATGTGGGCCCATGTGCCCACGTGGCAATAGCAAGGTACATCCGCTTAGGGAGACACACAAGTTGGTCCTTTTTCCAGATTCCATTGTCCATACGTGCTCCATCAGTCTTCCACTGCTTCATTTCTTCCTTTGGAGACATTCTCTGCATCGTCATTAAGCGGTCTCACGGGGTCCAGCAGAAAACCTCAGTCTGGCATAGATCATCAGGTTCCTGTAGAGTCCGTGTTTCTTGTAACTGTTTACGATGAGAGCGTGTGGTCAGGTCACCATAGCTGGTATGGGCTGTTCAACGGGTAGGAGAGCAGTAGCTTTTGCTTGCATATCCGCAAAGGTGTTACCAACAGTCTGTGGACTGTTCCATAGTACCATGCTCCTTAACTTTGATAATGGCCACCTGGGTAGGTAATTTGATTGAGTCCATGAGGGTTTTAACAGCTTCAGCATTCTTCACTGGAGTCCCGGCAGTAGTAACAAACCCTCGATTGGCCCATAGGGCTCCGAAATCATGAGCAATACCAAATGCATACTGTGAGTCCGTGTATATATTAGCCCGCCTGTCTTTGGCCAGAACACATGCAGTAGACAGAGCCTGAAGTTCTGCTTCTTGTCCTGACAGTGAGGGAGGGAGTGCAGCTCCGTGCAATACAGTGTCTTCCATAGTAACAGCGTATCCGGTGTGAAATCTGCCAAAATCATCAGCATATCTTGAACCGTCTTTCAGGGCATTGTAGAGAGGTAGCATTATGCAGGATGCGTCCGGTATCCACTGACAACAATAAGTACATAGTCCAAGAAAATGCTGGCGTGCAGTCTCATCTTTTGGGAAAGGAAGGGAGCTGACGGCTATTTTTCTTTCTTCTGTGAGGTGTCTGGCACCCTGAAGGAGACAGTGACCCAAAAATATCACTTGACCAAGGCAGAACCGAAGTTTCGAGGCCGAAACCCGACAGTTCAGATCTGCCAGATACTTGAGAAGGCTAACAGTGGCAACAATGGCTTCCTGCTCTGTCTGTGCACACAACAAAAGGTTACCCACATACTGAAGCAGCGTGACATAAGGATAGTCTAACTGCCAGGGTAAAAGACCCATATTTTTTGCAAACTGATTGGGACTGTTTTGGGCCCCTTGTAGCATAACTGTCCATGTCAATTGTCGTCCCTGATAAGTGAATGCAAACAGAAACTGGCAATCTGGGTGTAAAGGAATGCTGAAGAAGGCATTGGCGAGGTCGATAACTGTGAACCAAGCAGCATCCTGAGGTATCTGGGACAAGAGTATGTGGATTAGGCACCACTGGAGTTTCTAGAACAGTAGCTGCATTAACTGCCCGTAGGTCTTGTACCAGCTGGTACACAGGGGTTGGCCGGGTGGCGTCTTTTTCTTAACGGGAAATAAGGGCGTGTTACATGGAGAAACACAGGGTACCAGGGCAACATTATCGAGTAACGTTTGTATTTGCCCCTTGAGGCCCTGCTCCTGATCATATTTCAAAGGGTACCGATGGACTTTGGGGAAAGGGGCACCAGGTTTGAGAAACACTTTTACTGGTCTTATAGGCATTATTGGGGGTGGATCTGGGCCTATCAGGGCCATCATAACCGTGGGAAGGATATGAAGAAAAAGAAAATTGCAGCACTCACCGATCTTCTTATGCAGGTGTCTTTATTGTTTAAAAATCTTCACGGCAGGGGGGTGTGTAACATAGGAATGCGGGAGCAGAACGACGGCCGTTTCACGCCGGTCTGGCGCTTCGACGGGTTCAATGAGGGATCGGGCGTGACGCCTGAAGTAGTGTGGACTACCATAGCCCCTCCTTACAGGCTCACTCCTCCCCCCCACGGTACAAACTTATTAAAATAATAAAATCAGTAATACACGCAGACAAGTGTACATAAACGTTAATGAGCTAACATCTTAACTGCACCTAAGGTATATAGCGAGCAACAGAATTGAGCAACATTCATTTTTAGATACGTAAACATTATATTGTTATGGTAAGCGACTATTAGTACTTATACTCACTAATTCTCTTTATTTTCCTCTTAATATTTTGACTCTTTCTTTTCCTCATTTATAACTCTATTAATAGTATCTTATCCAACTAACTCAGCAGGATAGCAGACTCAAAGTAGACTATATCATCCCTACACCGGATATACCGATTAAATAAGGGATCGCACGGGGGAAATAGGAATGTGTGTGTCTTCTCCATAATAGATGGGGATATCGGTCACAAAAATATGGACATGTCTATTTTGTCGTTAAGACCGGCGGGGCCCATGGCTCCCGTTTGCATGATCCAAGTCGCCTCACACCTTAATAATATATTATGGTGGTCACCTCCTCTTATGGGCGATTTAACCTGTTCTATCCCTGTGAATGTCAAAACACCTGCATTGCCTCCATGTTCCTCCCTTATGTGTGTTATAAGTCTAGGTGCACCTTTCTCTGTTGTTACGGATCTGCAATGTTCTCTGAACCGCACTGAAAGGCATCTAATGGTCTTCCCTATATAAAAACGTCCACATGGACAGTATATCACATAAACTACGTGTTTAGTTTTGCATGTTATAAATTGCATCACCTTGTGTTTGACCGGTCCAATATGCAAAATCCTGTCTGTGACATGCTGTTTACAATATTTACAATGTCCGCATCGATAATTCCCTAGAGGGACCCCTCGTTCTAGCCAACTATTGGTTTTAATGGGAGTGATCCGATTCTGCACTATTAAGTCTCTTATTCTGGTGCTTCTTCTATTTGAGATCAAAGGACCTCTGGATACCATTTCCGCTAAATCACTATCCCTATTCAGCAAATGCCAATTATTTCTGATGGCTGCTCGAATCTGCTGGTCCATGGGGCCGTATTTAAAGCAAAACCTGAATTTTTTTATCCACGGAAATGTTGGTATTAGTAACTCCTGCGGCTCTGTTGCTCAGTTTCCTTCGTGCCTCCTGCAACACCTGATCGGGATAACCTCTATCTTTCAGACGGTCTTCTAATTCCCGTGTTTGTCTATCAAAGACTTCTTGTGTATTGTTAGTCCTTCTAGTTCTTACAAATTGGCCATACGGTAGTGATCGTTTGGTGTGACTAGGGTGGTAACTATTAAAGTGCATTAGTGCATTAGTGGAAACCGGTTTACGATATATGGACGTTTGGATGGCCCCATCAACCACATCAATTGCTACATCTAGGAAGTCTAGATGTAGTCCTCCAAAAGTAGATGTGAAGGACATACCCATCGTATTGCTATTCAGATAAGATATGAAGTTGTCGAACTCCTCCTCCGATCCATCCCAAATAAGAAACATATCATCGACATAACGTAAGTATAATTTGATGTGCTTCAGGAAGAGGTTATTGAGTGAATACATGTATACTTCTTCGAAGTGCCCTAGAAAAAGATTTGCGAACGTACAAGTTGCCGGAGTCCCCATAGCAGTGCCAACCACCTGCAGGTACCAGAGGTCCATAAAAGTAAAGGCATTATGCGTTAAAATAAATTGAAGACTGTCACAAATAAAATTAATAACTTGACTCTCCTCTTGCGTGGTTTCCAAGATTAAGCGTATAGAATCTACTCCCTGTTTTTGTGGAATACGTGTATATAGATTCGTAACATCCACTGATGCTAATTGGAAACTAGGTTGCCAAGTAAATTGATGAATATGTCTCAAAAACGCACCCGTATCCTTAGTGTAGGATGGAATATGTACCAATAACGGACGTAATAACCAATCAACGTATTTGGAGAGTGGTTCCGTTATAGATCCCACCCCCGACACAATGGGTCGGCGGGGTGGGTCTATAAGGGCTTTGTGAATTTTGGGGACATTGTTGTGAATTCTGTGGCAGAGCTCCCTCCTGTGGTCACAAGTGGTACTTCGTCTGATTCTCTCTGTGAGCTTCCGTTGGTGGAGGAAAATGGTACTGCGTCTTCTGAGTTTCCTTCCTCAGGTGCGGGGTGAAGTCGTTAGGTGCTGCTCTATTTAACTCCACCTTGTGCTTTGATCCTGGCCTCCAGTCAATGTTCTAGTATTGGACCTGTTTCCTCCTGGATCGTTCCTGTGGCCTGCTGCTCTGCATAGCTAAGTTCCGCTTTGCTATTTTGTTTGCTGTTTTTTTCTGTCCAGCTTGTCTATTTGTTTTTTCCTGCTTGCTGGGAGCTCTGGGACGCAGAGGGTGTACCTCCGTGCCGTCAGTTCGGTACGGAGGGTCTTTTTGCCCCCTTTGCGTGGTTTTTGTAGGGTTTTGTGTTGACCGCAAAGTTACCTTTTTATCCTCGCTCTGTTTAGAAAGTCGGGCCTCACTTTGCTAAATCTATTTCATCTCTACGTTTGTCTTTTCATCTTTACTCACAGTCATTATATGTGGGGGCTGCCTTTTCCTTTGGGGTATTTCTCTGAGGCAAGGTAGGCTTATTTTCTATCTTCAGGCTAGCTAGTTTCTCAGGCTGTGCCGAGTTGCATAGGGAGCGTTAGGCGCAATCCACGGCTGCCTTTAGTGTGGTGGAGAGGATTAGGGATTGCGGTCAGCAGAGTTTCCACGTCTCAGAGCTCGTTCTATGTTTTTGGGTTATTGTCAGGTCACTGTATGTGCTCTGACCTCAATGTCCATTGTGGTACTGAATCACCTTATCATGACAGTACTGGAGGCCTAAAGTACTAATGATTCTCAATAGAGGGAAAAAAGAAGTTCTGAGACCATTGTTTTTTTCTCTGCACTGTGTTTTGCCTTTTTTTCCCCCTAGACATTTGGGTGTTTCAGGACACAGGTGTAGCGATGGATATTAAGGGTCTGTTTTCATGTGTGGATCAGCTCACGGCAAGAGTACAAAATATTCAAGACTTTGTGGTTCAGAATTCTATGTTAGAACTGAGAATTCCTATTCCTGATTTGTTTTTTGGAGATAGAACTAAATTTCTGAGTTTCAAAAATAATTGTAAACTATTTCTGGCTTTGAAACCTCGCTCCTCTGGTGACCCAGTTCAACAAGTTAGGATCATTATTTCTTTTTTACGTGGCGACCCTCAGGACTGGGCATTTTCTCTTGCGTCAGGAGATTCTGCATTAAGTAATATCGATGCGTTTTTCCTGGCGCTCGGATTGCTGTACGATGAACCTAATTCAGTGGATCAGGCAGAGAAAAATTTGCTGGCTCTGTGTCAGGGTCAGGATGAGATAGAGGTATATTGTCAGAAATTTAGAAAGTGGTCCGTGCTCACTCAGTGGAATGAAGGTGCGCTCGCAGCTATTTTCAGAAAAGGTCTCTCTGAAGCCCTTAAGGATGTCATGGTGGGATTTCCTATGCCTGCTGGTCTGAATGAGTCTATGTCTTTGGCCATTCAGATCGGTCGACGCTTGCGTGAGCGTAAATCTGTGCACCATTTGGCGGTATCACCTGAGCTTAAATCTGAGCCTATGCAGTGCGATAGGACTTTGACCAGAGTTGAACGGCAAGAACACAGACGTCTGAATGGGCTGTGTTTCTACTGTGGTGATTCCACTCATGGTATCTCTGATTGTCCTAAGCGCACTAAGCGGTTCGCTAGGTCTGCCACCATTGGTACGGTACAGTCAAAATTTCTTCTGTCCGTTACCTTGATCTGCTCTTTGTCATCGTATTCTGTCATGGCATTTGTGGATTCAGGCGCTGCCCTGAATTTGATGGACTTGGAGTATGCTAGGCGTTGTGGGTTTTTCTTGGAGCCCTTGCAGTGTCCTATTCCATTGAGAGGAATTGATGCTACGCCTTTTGGCCAAGAATAAGCCTCAGTATTGGACCCAGCTGACCATGTGCATGGCTCCTGCACATCAGGAGGTTATTCGCTTTTTGGTGTTGCATAATCTGCATGATGTGGTCGTGTTGGGGTTGCCATGGCTACAAGTCCATAATCCAGTATTAGATTGGAAATCCATGTCTGTGTCCAGCTGGGGTTGTCATGGGTTACATGGTGATGTCCCATTTCTGACTATTTCGTCATCCACCCCTTCAGAGGTTCCAGAGTTCTTGTCTGATTACCGGGATGTATTTGATGAGCCCAAGTCCGATACCCTACCTCCGCATAGGGATTGTGATTGTGCTATCGATTTGATTCCTGGTAGTAAATTCCCAAAAGGTCGACTGTTTAATTTATCTGTGCCTGAGCACGCCGCTATGCGGAGTTATGTGAAGGAGTCCTTGGAGAAGGGGCATATTCGCCCGTCATCGTCGCCATTAGGAGCAGGGTTCTTTTTTGTGGCCAAGAAGGATGGTTCACTGAGACCTTGTATAGATTACCGCCTTCTAAATAAGATCACGGTTAAATTTCAGTACCCTTTGCCGTTGTTATCTGATTTGTTTGCTCGGTTTAAGGGGGCTAGTTGGTTCACCAAGATAGATCTTCGTGGTGCGTATAATCTTGTGCGTATTAAGCGAGGCGATGAATGCAAAACTGCATTTAATACGCCCGAGGGCCATTTTGAGTATCTAGTAATGCCATTCGGACTTGCCAATGCTCCATCAGTGTTTCAGTCCTTTATGCATGACATCTTCCGAGAGTACCTGGATAAATTCCTGATTGTGTACTTGGATGACATTTTGATCTTCTCGGATGATTGGGAGTCTCATGTGAAGCAGGTCAGAACGGTGTTTCAGGTCCTGCGTGCTAATTCTTTGTTTGTCAAGGGATCAAAGTGTCTCTTTGGTGTTCAGAAGGTTTCATTTTTGGGGTTCATCTTTTCCCCTTCTACTATCGAGATGGACCCTGTTATGGTCCAAGCCATCCATGATTGGACTCAGCCGACATCTCTGAAAAGTCTGCAAAAGTTCCTGGGCTTTGCTAATTTTTATCGTCGCTTCATCTGCAATTTTTCTAGTATTGCTAAACCATTGACCGATTTGACCAAGAAGGGTGCTGATGTGGTCAATTGGTCTTCTGCTGCTGTGGAAGCTTTTCAAGAGTTGAAGCGTCGTTTTTCTTCTGCCCCTGTGTTGTGTCAACCAGATGTTTCGCTTCCGTTCCAGGTCGAGGTTGATGCTTCTGAGATTGGAGCAGGGGCTGTTTTGTCACAGAGAAGTTCTGATTGCTCGGTGATGAAACCATGCGCCTTCTTTTCCAGGAAGTTTTCGCCTGCTGAGCGAAATTATGATGTGGGCAATCGAGAGTTGCTGGCCATGAAGTGGGCATTCGAGGAGTGGCGTCATTGGCTTGAAGGAGCTAAGCATCGCGTGGTGGTCTTGACTGATCATAAGAACTTGACTTATCTCGAGTCTGCCAAGCGGTTGAATCCTAGACAGGCTCGTTGGTCGCTGTTTCTTGCCCGTTTTGACTTTGTGATTTCGTACCTTCCGGGCTCTAAAAATGTGAAGGCGGATGCTCTGTCTAGGAGTTTTGTGCCCGACTCTCCGGGTTTATCTGAGCCGGCGGGTATCCTCAAAGAGGGAGTAATTGTGTCTGCCATCTCCCCTGATTTGCGGCGGGTGCTGCAAAAATTTCAGGCTAATAAACCTGATCGTTGCCCAGCGGAGAAACTGTTTGTCCCTGATAGGTGGACGAATAAAGTTATTTCTGAGGTTCACTGTTCGGTGTTGGCTGGTCATCCTGGAATCTTTGGTACCAGAGAGTTAGTGGCTAGATCCTTTTGGTGGCCATCTCTGTCGCGGGATGTGCGTACTTTTGTGCAGTCCTGTGGGATTTGTGCTCGGGCTAAGCCCTGCTGTTCTCGTGCCAGTGGGTTGCTTTTGCCCTTGCCGATCCCGAAGAGGCCTTGGACACATATCTCTATGGATTTTATTTCAGATCTTCCCGTCTCTCAAAAGATGTCAGTCATTTGGGTGGTCTGTGATCGCTTCTCTAAGATGGTCCATTTGGTACCCTTGTCTAAATTGCCTTCCTCCTCTGATTTGGTGCCATTGTTCTTCCAGCATGTGGTTCGTTTACATGGCATTCCAGAGAACATCGTTTCTGACAGAGGTTCCCAGTTTGTTTCGAGGTTTTGGCGAGCCTTTTGTGGTAGGATGGGCATTGACTTGTCTTTTTCCTCAGCTTTCCATCCTCAGACTAATGGCCAGACCGAACGAACCAATCAGACCTTGGAAAGATATCTGAGATGCTTTGTTTCTGCTGATCAGGATGACTGGGTGTCCTTTTTGCCTTTGGCTGAGTTCGCCCTGAATAATCGGGCCAGCTCGGCTACCTTGGTTTCGCCGTTTTTCTGCAACTCTGGGTTCCATCCTCGTTTCTCTTCAGGGCAGGTTGAGTCTTCGGACTGTCCTGGTGTGGATACTGTGGTGGACAGGTTGCAGCAGATTTGGACTCATGTAGTGGACAATTTGACCTTGTCCCAGGAGAAGGCTCAACGTTTCGCTAATCGCAGACGCTGTGTGGGTCCCCGACTTCGTGTTGGGGAATTGGTTTGGTTATCTTCTCGTCATATTCCTATGAAGGTTTCCTCTCCTAAGTTTAAACCTCGTTTCATTGGTCCGTATAGGATTTCTGAGGTTCTTAATCCTGTGTCTTTTCGTCTGACCCTTCCAGATTCTTTTTCCATACATAACGTATTCCATAGGTCATTGTTGCGGAGATACGTGGCACCTATGGTTCCATCTGTTGATCCTCCTGCCCCGGTTTTGGTGGAGGGGGAGTTGGAGTATATTGTGGAGAAGATTTTGGATTCTCGTGTTTCAAGACGGAAACTCCAGTATCTGGTTAAGTGGAAGGGTTATGCTCAGGAAGATAATTCCTGGGTCTTTGCCTCTGATGTCCATGCTCCCAATCTTGTTCGTGCCTTTCATATGGCTCATCCTGGTCGTCCTGGGGGCTCTGGTGAGGGTTCGGTGACCCCTCCTCAAGGGGGGGTACAGTTGTGAATTCTGTGGCAGAGCTCCCTCCTGTGGTCACAAGTGGTACTTCGGCTGATTCTCTCTGTGAGCTTCCGTTGGTGGAGGAAAGTGGTACTGCGGCTTCTGAGTTTCCTTCCTCAGGTGATGTGGTGAAGTCGTTAGGTGCTGCTCTATTTAACTCCACCTTGTGCTTTGATCCTGGCCTCCAGTCAATGTTCTAGTATTGGACCTGTTTCCTCCTGGATCGTTCCTGTGGCCTGCTGCTCTGCATAGCTAAGTTCCGCTTTGCTATTTTGTTTGCTGTTTTTTTCTGTCCAGCTTGTCTATTTGTTTTTTCCTGCTTGCTGGAAGCTCTGGGACGCAGAGGGTGTACCTCCGTGCCGTTAGTTCGGTACGGAGGGTCTTTTTGCCCCCTTTGCGTGGTTTTTGTAGGGTTTTGTGTTGACCGCAAAGTTACCTTTCTATCCTCGCTGTTTAGAAAGTCGGGCCTCACTTTGCTAAATCTATTTCATCTCTACGTTTGTCTTTTCATCTTTTCTCACAGTCATTATATGTGGGGGCTGCCTTTTCCTTTGGGGTATTTCTCTGAGGCAAGGTAGGCTTATTTTCTATCTTCAGGCTAGCTAGTTTCTCAAGCTGTGCCGAGTTGCATAGGGAGCGTTAGGCGCAATCCACGGCTGCCTTTAGTGTGTTGGAGAGGATTAGGGATTGCGGTCAGCAGAGTTTCCACGTCTCAGAGCTCGTTCTATGTTTTTGGGTTATTGTCAGGTCACTGTATGTGCTCTGACCTCAATGTCCATTGTGGTACTGAATCACCTTATCATGACAGGACATGGTACCAATGTGGCTTAATGGAGAACTCCGGCAGCAACTTTTCCGCTCTATTCTTATCGAGGACATTGATTTCTACCGCCGCTCTTAGTAGTGTCTTCAGTTGTTTTTTAAAATTTTCCATAGGGTCACTTCGCAATCTTCTATAAGTACTTTCATCACTCAATTGCCTATATGCCTCTTTGATGTACATATCTCTTGGGACTTGTTAAGTCCATAGTTTTGTATGCCGTCTAATCTCTGCTGCTTGTTCCATGTGAAAACTTGTCCTAGCTCGAAATCTTTCTTATCACGTATAAATTTATCACGTTTCTTCTGTTTGATATCGGCCTGTATAGGGACGAGTTTCGTCTCCATTTTCTTTTTAAGTAATACCCACTGGTTTTCTGTGAGTCTGGTCTGCAATTCCGCTTGTGTCTTATATATATCCGCTTCAATTGTCTCATAATTCTGAATATTGGATTTAAGCACTAGTGCTAACAACTCCTGTGAGCATTTGAGCATAATCTGCTCCCATTGAGTGCAGAAACTAGGATCACCGGAAAAATGAGAGATCTCCTTCCAGACCCTCAGTCCTCTTGGTACTCGCCCGCTGTCTACATAGGAAGTCAAGGAGTTGTTTGTCCAAAACAATTTAATTTCTCGTTCTGAGAGATTTAAGCAATCTGTGCCTCAAAGCCTTGGTACTTAACGTTTGCACCTCATCTGCTTCCTCGCATTCTCTAAAATAATTATTTACACCTACCCGGCCGGCTTGAACACCTGAGCTTGCGGGACCAGCTTCTGCCTCCATAGTTGCTGAAGTCAGTATGAATATATCCTCTGGACACGCGGTAACTGAGGCGTGAGATTCTTCTCAGTAAGTCAACGATCTGCAGTAACTTGGTGTGCAGGGTCATGAAACAGTCCAGACATGAATCACCTATGAGAGCACAGCTGACCGCACCACCGCTGCAGCTGACGAACTCCGCTCTAGGCTAATTAGCCTCAGCTGATCCCCCGATCTCGGGTGCTGAATCCGGAAAACCAGATAACGTGGATATGAAGAAAAAGAAAATTGCAGCACTCACCGATCTTCTTATGCAGGTGTCTTTATTGTTTAAAAATCTTCACGGCACGGGGGTGTGTAACATAGGAATGCGGGAGCAGAACGACGGCCGTTTCGCGCTGGTCTGGCGCTTCGACGGGTTCAATGAGGGATCGGACTTGACGCCTGAAGTAGTGTGGACTACCATAGCCCCTCCTTACAGGCTCACTCCTCCCCCCCACGGTACAAACTTATTAAAATAATAAAATCAGTAATACACGCAGACAAGTGTACATAAACGTTAATGAGCTAACATCTTAACTGCACCTAAGGTATATAGCGAGCAACAGAATTGTGCAACATTCATTTTTAGATACGTAAACATTATATTGTTATGGTAAGCGACTATTAGTACTTATACTCACTAATTCTCTTTATTTTCCTCTTAATATTTTGACTCTTTCTTTTCCTCATTTATAACTCTATTAATAGTATCTTATCCAACTAACTCAGCAGGATAGCAGACTCAAAGTAGACTATATCATCCCTACACCGGATATACCAATTAAATAAGGGATCGCACGGGGGAAATAGGAATGTGTGTGTCTTCTCCATAATAGATGGGGATATCGGTCACAAAAATATGGACATGTCTATTTTGTCGTTAAGACCGGCGGGGCCCATGGCTCCCGTTTGCATGATCCAAGTCGCCTCACACCTTAATAATATATTATGGTAGTCACCTCCTCTTATGGGCGATTTAACCTGTTCTATCCCTGCGAATGTCAAAACACCTGCATTGCCTCCATGTTCCTCCCTTATGTGTGTTATAAGTCTAGGTGCACCTTTCTCTGTTGTTACGGATCTGCAATGTTCTCTGAACCGCACTGAAAGGCATCTAATGGTCTTCCCTATATAAAAACGTCCACATGGACAGTATATCACATAAACTACGTGTTTAGTTTTGCATGTTATAAATTGCATCACCTTGTGTTTGACCGGTCCAATATGCAACCTTGCAATGTAGGACCCCTGGGGTTTATGGCAGGGGCAGGCTTAAACACACTATCTGATACCCGTAGTGAGGCGGCGTTGCTGTTAGATCTTACAAAGGACGAATTATATACCCCGTCACATCATCCAGCCTCCATAACATCGTTTAAAGGGGGCATCACATCCAAATATATGCCTCCAGTTTCACCAGGAAACATTATAGATCTGTTTGAAACACAAGTCATCAGAGATGTAGAAGCTTTGGTCCATCCCAAAGCTCCTAAGAACATATCAGCAGAGGAGCATAAGGCCTTAAAAGAAATTATAAATTGGCGTGATACTGTCGTCCGACCAGCGGATAAAAGGGGGAAGACAGTATTGATCCCAAGAGATATGTACATCAAAGAGGCATATAGGCAATTGAGTGATGAAAGTACTTATAGAAGATTGCGAAGTGACCCTACGGAAAATTTTAAAAAAGAACTGAGGACACTACTAAGAGCGGCGGTAGAAATCAATGTCCTCGATAAGAATAGAGCGGAAAAGTTGCTGCCGGAGTTCCCCATTAAGCCACATTGGTGCCATGTCCCCAAAATTCACAAAGCCCTTATAGACCCACCCGGCCGACCCATTGTGTCGGGGGTGGGATCTATAACGGAACCACTCTCCAAATACGTTGATTGGTTATTACGTCCGTTATTGGTACATATTCCATTCTACACTAAGGATACGGGTGCGTTTTTGAGACATATTCATCAATTTACTTGGCAACCTAGTTTCCAATTAGCATCAGTGGATGTTACGAATCTATATACACGTATTCCACAAAAACAGGGAGTAGATTCTATACGCTTAATCTTGGAAACCACGCAAGAGGAGAGTCAGGTTATTAATTTTATTTGTGACAGTCTTCAATTTATTTTAACGCATAATGCCTTTACTTTTATGGACCTCTGGTACCTGCAGGTGGTTGGCACTGCTATGGGGACTCCGGCAGCTTGTACGTTCGCAAATCTTTTTCTAGGGCACTTCGAAGAAGTATACATGTATTCACTCAATAACCTCTTTCTGAAGCACATCAAATTATACTTACGTTATGTCGATGATATGTTTCTTATTTGGGATGGATTGGAGGAGGAGTTCGACAACTTCATATCTTATCTGAATAGCAATACGATGGGTATGTCATTCACATCTACTTTTGGAGGACTACATCTAGACTTCCTAGATGTAGCAATTGATGTGGTTGATGGGGCCATCCAAACGTCCATATATCGTAAACCGGTTTCCACTAATGCACTAATGCACTTTAATAGTTACCACCCTAGTCACACCAAACGATCACTACCGTATGGCCAATTTGTAAGAACTAGAAGGACTAACAATACACAAGAAGTCTTTGATAGACAAACACGGGAATTAGAAGACCGTCTGAGAGATAGAGGTTATCCCGATCAGGTGTTGCAGGAGGCACGAAGGAAACTGAGCAACAGAGCCGCAGGAGTTACTAATACCAACATTTCCGGGGATAAAAAATTCAGGTTTTGCTTTAAATACGGCCCCATGGACCAGCAGATTCGAGCAGCCATCAGAAATAATTGGCATTTGCTGAATAGGGATAGTGATTTAGCGGAAATGGTATCCAGAGGTCCTTTGATCTCAAATAGAAGAAGCACCAGAATAAGAGACTTAATAGTGCAGAATCGGATCACTCCCATTAAAACCAATAGTTGGCTAGAACGAGGGGTCCCTCTAGGGAATTATCGATGCGGACATTGTAAATATTGTAAACAGCATGTCACAGACAGGATTTTGCATATTGGACCGGTCAAACACAAGGTGATGCAATTTATAACATGCAAAACTAAACACGTAGTTTATGTGATATACTGTCCATGTGGACGTTTTTATATAGGGAAGACCATTAGATGCCTTTCAGTGCGGTTCAGAGAACATTGCAGATCCGTAACAACAGAGAAAGGTGCACCTTCTTCTTTATTTTTTTTATATAGCGCTAACATATTCCGCAGCGATTTACAGTTTGCACACATTATCATCACTGTCCCCGATGGGGCTCACAATCTAGAATCCCTATCAGTATGTCTTTGGAGTGTGGGAGGAAACCGGAGTACCCGGAGGAAACCCACGCAAACACAGAGAGAACATACAAACTCTTTGCAGATGTTGTCCTGGGTGGGATTAGAACCCAGGACCCCAGCGCTGCAAGGCTGCTGTGCTAACCACTGCGCCACCGTGCTACCCACCTAGACTTATAACACACATAAGGGAGGAACATGGAGGCAATGCAGGTGTTTTGACATTCACAGGGATAGAACAGGTTAAATCACCCATAAGAGGAGGTGACCACCATAATATATTATTAAGGTGTGAGGCGACTTGGATCATGCAAACGGGAGCCATGGGCCCCGCCGGTCTTAACGACAAAATAGACATGTCCATATTTTTGTGACCGATATCCCCATCTATTATGGAGAAGACACACACATTCCTATTTCCCCCGTGCGATCCCTTATTTAATTGGTATATCCGGTGTAGGGATGATATAGTCTACTTTGAGTCTGCTATCCTGCTGAGTTAGTTGGATAAGATACTATTAATAGAGTTATAAATGAGGAAAAGAAAGAGTCAAAATATTAAGAGGAAAATAAAGAGAATTAGTGAGTATAAGTACTAATAGTCGCTTACCATAACAATATAATGTTTACGTATCTAAAAATGAATGTTGCTCAATTCTGTTGCTCGCTATATACCTTAGGTGCAGTTAAGATGTTAGCTCATTAACGTTTATGTACACTTGTCTGCGTGTATTACTGATTTTATTATTTTAATAAGTTTGTACCGTGGGGGGGAGGAGTGAGCCTGTAAGGAGGGGCTATGGTAGTCCACACTACTTCAGGCGTCACGTCCGATTCCTCATTGAACCCGTCGAAGCGCCAGACCGGCGCGAAACGGCTGTCGTTCTGCTCCCGCATTCCTATGTTACACACCCCCATGCCGTGAAGATTTTTAAACAATAAAGACACCTGCATAAGAAGATCGGTGAGTGCTGCAATTTTTTTTTCTTCATATCCACGTTATCTGGTTTTCCGGATTCAGCACCCGAGATCGGGGGATCAGCTGAGGCTAATTAGCCTAGAGCGGAGTTCGTCAGCTGCAGCGGTGGTGCGGTCAGCTGTGCTCTCATAGGTGATTCATAACCGTGGGAAGGGTGTGTAAGTTATACATCTCATTATGTTCATCTGCATAGGGGTTATATAACGTAAATACCATTTGACCAGCATCTTGGAATTATATTCTGGAGCGGAACTGTGATAATAAATCTGCCCCCAGTAAATTTACCAGCCATGAGGGAGAGATTACAAACTGAGCAGTAAATTCAGGGAAAGGTCCCACAGGGATGGGTTTTGTGAGAGTATATTTATTGAGTCTGCCATCTACTCTAATTAAAACAAGCTCTCGATCTGAGAATTGACATGGTGGGGCTTGGGAGGGAGATTCCCAGACATAGGGTTAAAAAGGGATATTGGAGTATGGGACTGGATTTGTGTAAGGGTGGGAGGAGGTCAGGAGCTGGAGTCTGGTGGGCCACTGATAAGGAATGGAGCTGTGTCCTTGCAGCTGTGGGGGAGGGGGGCTGAGATTGGAGCAGAAATCGCTGCAGCTACTGATTTAACCCTTGATCTCACTGTTGATGCAGAGCGGGTTAAGTTCTTCTGAAAACTTTGTACTACTTTTTTTTTTTTTCAATGCATCGTCCAGAATGGAAGTCTCAGTATCGGGTCTCATTGACATTATTGCCTCTTTCAATTCAGATTTAAGGCCATCAAAGCTGCCACAAAAAGGTGTGAATGGGCTTTATTATACAGTGAAAACCCCAGATCTTTAAACACTACCATAAGACGCCCATAGAACTTCTCGGCAGTCTCCCCCTTGTCCTGTGTGACATCTGTGAGGGAGGTAGCTTGGTCCGCTAGTTGATCTTGTGCCCAAACCTTTAAAGCTTAACAGAAATCAACATCACTCTCATAGGTTCCCCCTCAATAATTGGAAAATACCCCTCTCCAGCCTTCACATGGAGTAAGTGTAACAGATCTCTCCGGGGAGTGGAATAAATCTCAAGATTCGCTGCTATTTGTCTATAGAAGGACATGGGGATGTTTCTGAATCGGGTAACTAAAGTAGGAGGGGGTGGATACTCATAACCACTAGCAATACTAAGCATAGCAGGGACTGGTGCTGGCGGTGGCTGATAATAAGTGCCGTCAGCGTTTAGCAAGGGAAAGGTGGGGGCTACAACTCCGGGTCTTCTTGCTTCACAATTGTAACAGACGTCTCTCCACTGAGAATTAGTAACTCTGCATACATCACAAATCCACCCGGCAGGATCATAGGGTGGGGGCGCACTGAGTTTTGGCAACCCAGGATATATTGGAGCTTTGGGGTTAAGGGGCACAGAGCTTACAGTCGGGAGAAGAGGCTTGATTTCCTGGGGAGGGACCTTATCATCTAGCAGGGAGACCCCCTATTCCAGATCATCATTTTTAATTGTTTGTCTTTCTAACACATTACCCTCAATCACTTTCTCAATTCCTTCTTGCACCACAAACATCCAGTTTTTGTCATAGTAATAGACAACTTTCCTTTTTCATCGTAACAAAAACAAATCAGAATTCACGTCCTCTGTTAATCCTTAATTTGCTATATATCAACCATTCAACTTGAAGCCGGTGAATCTTTTACCAATCTTTCAATCACACTGATAACCAAACAATCTCTTTCAAGTTTCCTTCTAAAACTAGGCGCCATTTTTTACTTTAAACTTACAATATTTCTTTCTACTTCAATACAATATTGTACTATTGCTTTAAATAAAGCACAGATCTCCCAGCACATACACAAGGATAGAAAATTCAGAGAGGACGCAGCATTGCCCCCTCCATACCAGAAACACAGAACAGATAAGAACATCACAGCATTCCTCAACACAAAAGAAAGCGCAGCTGTTTGACTCCCTCCCATCGGATATTTTGGAAATCTATACACAGAAACAGAATACAGCAGTTCTCAGACTTAATTAATTTCTACAAAACCTTCATCACACAATTCATATGCCAGAACACCTTAGAAAAACCAATGATTGAGAATATTTTCCTCATCTTTGGGCTAACAATATCAGATTCAACACACAAATTCAAAGTCTTCTCTTACTTCCATGGAAACATGATTCTCCTTTAGAGCTAAATATCCTTACTTTGTCGTGCATAGTACCAGAGCGGCCGTATATAGTCTATTCCACTAGGTTTACCTGTCCCCCGCTGGGACAACCCAAAAACGCGGTGATATATATACTGTATACTTCTATATATTCCTGAGTTACGTATCCTACCCAATCTTCGATCACCTCACCGCGCCTGATTCTAACAATGATCAGGAATTCAGGATATTTTGACTATAAAGAGAATTACATCACTGGTCAATCCGGGGTGTCCGTCCCTTATGAGGTACGGTTCGAGCACTGGGCTCCCAACGGAACTACACCTCTATATGATTCCACCCAAAAATCACCCACCATCGGGGACAAACCTCAGATCCTCTTTGCAGCAACAAACACAGGAAAACCACACCAAACGGTCAGTCTGGACAGTATAACTGCCAACTTACCGTGGTTGTTGTGGGGGATGATCAGTCCCAATTTTCCAGTGCCTGTGTCCGCTCCGAGGGTCCTTTGTCTTGTTGTCCTCCGGGGGGCAGAGGCGTTCCTGTTTGGGGCCCCACGTTGGGCGCCAAGCTGTTGAGGGAGGATCTAAATTGATCCTTCACGGTTGACTCAGTGATTTCCAAATTAATCTAAAGGGCGTTGCCGGCAACTGAAAATGACCAGACGGAGACTCGTGCCTCTGTGTGGGGGATCGAGCAGATCTCTGGGCCCCCGTTTATTGTGTATGAGTTTTCATAGTCATAGAAATTATACTTCAACCAAACAGCATAAGAATACGCTCAGAATTCTTAACCTATAAGAATGCAGGAAAAACTTAACCCATGAGGATACAGGAAAAATGGAAACTACAGATATGGTCATGTCTTTTTGGCATAGAAAAACATATTAACAGATGCCTCAGTCTTGTATAGCGATACACCCACGAGTCTCTTATCTGGCTCACTCGAGTTAGAATACTCAAGGTCTTTATACCAATTATGAACCATAGACTAGCTGAATAACAAAATGTTATCTTCGTGAGAAACAGGACAGAGTTATTTCATAGCAGCTGTAACCTTCTACCTAAGTAAATAACAGAATGTATCTTTAACCAACAACAAAATGGAGTCAAAGCACAAAATGGAGAATCTTTCATAATTTGTTCCTTCACAACACTACTGTACTACAATGTGGCTATCGACCAACTGTCATAGCAGAATGTGGCTCTCAAGGTAAGAAAGGTTGAGGACCCCTGGTCTAGAATATAGATTATAATGTGTGTGCTGGTGTATCTCTAGTACATGTGAAAACTGTCACAACATGTACCAGAAACACTGGTGTGTAAAGGGGACCTGAGACAGCGCCTTGCTTGGATCGTTTTGCAACAGAATACAATATAAATAAGTGAAATTCACTTTATTTTCTCACACCAGGCGTTTTTAAAAACCTGAAGTGGAATAAAAATACTCAAAACAATGAAAATATGAACAGCAAAGTAGATTTACAATACAAATGAATAGTCTTTCAATCGCTTTTCTCAGCTAATTTTTCAAGCGTTTTTTGGAGAGGGCCTGCTTTAAAAGATTCCTTAGGCCGGTTTCACACGTCAGTGGCTCCGGTACGTGAGGTGACAGTTTCCTTACGTACCGGAGACACTGACTCACGTAGACACATTGAAATCAATGTGTCTCTGCACATGTCAGCGTGTTTTCACGGACCATGTGTCCATGTGCAAAACACGGAGACATGTCAGTGTTCGTGGGAGCGCACGGATTACACGGACCCATTAAAGTCAATGGGTCCGTGTAAAACATGTACCGCACACGGACAGCGTCTGTGTGCAGTCCGTGTGCCGTGCAGGAGACAGCGCTACAGTAAGCGCTGTCCCCCCCACGTGGTGCTGAAACCGACATTCATATCTTCTCTCCAGCAGCGTTCACTGGATAGAAGATATGAAAAATCCTTTCTTTTTTTCATGTTTAAAATAAAGACCCCCCTCCCACCCCCTGTGCGCCCGCCTGCTCGCTCGCTGTTATTTAAATACTCACCCGGCTCCCTCGCAGCGTCCTGTCCTCGCCGCACCTTCTCCTGTATGAGCGGTCACATGGTGCCGCCGATTACAGTCATGAATATGCGGCTCCACCTCCCATAGGGGTGGAGCCGCATATTCATCACTGTAATGGGCAGCACCACGTGACCGCTCATAAAGGAGAAGGTGCGGCGAGGACAGGACGCTGCGAGGGAGCCGGGTGAGTATTTTATTAACAGCAGGCATACGCATAGGTGGTGAGATGGGGGTGGGGACAGGGATCTTTATTTTAAACACGAAAAAAAAACAAAAGGATTTTTCATATCTTCTATCCAGCGAACGCTGCTGGAGAGAAGATATGAATGGCGGCTTCAGCACCAGATGCAGGGGACAGCGCTTATCTCTAGCGCTGTCTCCTGCACGCTCCATGTGGTACCCAGTCGGCACACGGGCGGCACACGTGTGCCGCACGTGTGCCACACGGATGGCCTACGTGAGCTCACGGACACACGGACACGGATAATTCCGGTACCGATTCTTCCGGTACCGGAATTATCTGGACGTGTGAGACTGGCCTTAGGCCGGTTTCACATGTCAGTGGCTCCGGTACGTGAGGTTACAGTTTCCTCACGTACCGGAGACACTGACTCACGTAGACACATTGAAATCAATGTGTCTCTGCACATGTCAGCGTGTTTTCACGGACCGTGTGTCCGTGTGCAAAACACGGAGACATGTCAGTGTTCGTGGGAGCGCATGGATTACACGGACCCATTAAAGTCAATGGGTCCGTGTAAAACACGTACCGCACATGGACGCTGTCCATGTGCAGTCTGTGTGCCGGGCAGGAGACAGCGCTACAGTAAGCGCTGTCCTCCAGCGTGGTGCTGAAGCCGCCATTCATATCTTCTTTCCAGCAGCGTTCGCTAGAGAGAAGATATGAAAAATCCTTTTTTTTTTTTTCGTGTTTAAAATAAAGATCCCTGTCCCCACCCCCCTCCTACCCTCTGTGCTCATGGAGGAGCACCTCAGGGTTTATGCACACACAGTTTAAGGCCAGTCTCACACGTCCAGATAATTCCGGTACCGGAAAAATCGGTACCGGAAATATACGTGTCTGTGTGTCCGTGAGCTCACGTAGGCCATCCGCCCGTGTGCCGACTGGGTACCACACGGAGCGTGCAGGAGACAGCGCTAGAGATAAGCGCTGTCCCCTGCATCTGGTGCTGAAGCCGCCATTCATATCTTCTCTCCAGCAGCGTTCGCTGGATAGAAGATATGAAAAATCCTTTTTTTTTTTTTTCGTGTTTAAAATAAAGATCCCTGTCCCCAACCCCCCTCCCACCCCCTGTGCGCCCGCCCGCTGTTACTAAAATACTCACCCGGCTCCCTCGCAGCGTCCTCTCAGCGCCAGCTTCTCCTGTATGAGCGGTCACGTGGTGCCGCCGATTACAGTCATGAATATGCGGCTCCACCTCCCATAGGGCACCACGTGACCGCTCATACAGGAGAAGGTGCGGCGCGGAGAGGACGCTTCGAGGGAGCCGGGTGAGTATTTTAGTAACAGCGGAACCGGAATTATCTGGACGTGTGAAACTGGCCTTAAACTGTGTGTGCATAAACCCTGAGGTGCTCCTCCTGTGGTAATCAGTAGTCCAGTCTATTTATTTTCTTGCTTGAAATAGTAATGCTGCTTCCTATAGGTTGCATCTGGTATTGCAACTAATTCTCATTTGTGAACACCATGGATAGCAAAACACTACCTCTAGTTAGCTGATCCTTAAATTCTTCTATTGGACAACCTTTTAAGCAGGAATGCAGGACCATTTTACTTTATACGCCCATTCACTTGGGCTGTATGCTACTTGGTGGGTTCACCATCAGGTTAGGGTCACACGACAGTTTTCTCTCCATCTGAGAAAATCAGTCTGATTATTATTCATTTCTTGGTCATTTGAATGGTATAAGTTGCAAGGTGTGGGTCAGATCTGACTTCAGTCAGATGTGACATTATTCAAGTGACATATTTTAAGTGTATCATCTGAAATATACCACAATGATAACCCATGGTATATTCTGCTTCATGCTGTCATGCCCTGATAAATCTGCTTTCATTCACAGGTACGCCCTCATTCCTCCTGTACCAGTTATGACTTGTATTGTTTAAGATTATTGTACTTGTTTTTATTATGTATACCCCTCCTCACATGTAAAGCGCCATGGAATAAATGGCGCTATAACAATAAATAATAATAATAATAATAATAATAATCTTCTACTCTGGAATAGCCACTGCACCCCTGAATCCCATGTACTTCTCTCCCTCTGTTCTAAGTGGTACTTTGCTTCTTTTTCCCTGACTTGAATTCCTGTATCATTCTAAATATTTTCTAACTGCATATTGACATGTCTGTGCTCCTCACACCTAGCCCCATCTTTTGATCTTATCCTGCCTCTGTCTTCATTTTTGGTAGACAAATGTTATATTAACTGCAATCTGCTAATTGTCTCCTGCTGGGAACTGTCCTCCACCTCCTTCCTCCTCCCCCCCTCCCTCTCTCACCTGGCTTCATTTCTTGGTCATTTGAATGGTATAAGTTGCATGGTGTGGGTCAGATCTGACTTCATTCAGATGAGACATTATTCAAGTGACATATTTAAGTGTATAATCTGAAATATACCAGAAATAGTCCAGAAATCGACCAGACGGTAAGACTAAACACTGTCTTCTAAGTTTACTTGCCTTTCTTTTACTCCCCTGCTCTTTAACCATGCTCACATTTCCCCCACCGTTTTTTTCTCCACTAATCCTCACTCTCCTCCACTAACCCCATACCCTTGAACCCTCAAACCACATAACTATCTCCCCCTCTCTCTTACCCCCAACCTCGCTTCATCTGCAGACCTGCTCTCTAACCTCAGACCTCTACCACCAAAATATAATATAAGCCAATCACTCTCCTTCACCCATCTGCTTCTTTCTCTGCTTATTCACACTGCTGGTGACACATCCCCAATCCTGCCCCCCCCCCCGCCTAATTCATCACTAATCCTCACCCCTATCCTTCTCACACTATGAGAAACTATCGCAACCCCTCACACTTAAAATCTGTGCAACTGACCCCCACCCCCCTGCTTCCTCTCTCTGGGGCACTTTGGAATGCCCGCTCTATATGCAACAAGCTCCACGTGATCCACGATCTCTTTACTTCCCAAAACCTTTCCTTCCTGGCCCTCACTGAGATCTGGCTGACGCCCCCTGACACGGCCTCGCCTGCAGCACTGAGCTATGGTGGCCTCCAATTTACCCACACTCCTCGCTCTGGCAACAGACATTGTGGAGGAGTGGGTATCCTTCTTTCTAAAAACTGTTCCTTCAACCCTATCCAACCCCCACCCTCCCTTATCCTCCCTTCTTTTGAGGTTCACTCTGTCTGTATCTACTCTCCCTCCAATCTCCAAATGGCTGTCATATACCGACCACCGGGCTCAACCACTGCCTTTCACGACCAATTCTCCACCTGGCTCCTTCACTTTCTCTCTGCTGACATCCCCACAATCATCATGGGTGCCTTTAATATCCCTACTGACACCCGCCAGCCAGTAGCCTCCAAGCTACTGGCCCTTACTTCATCCTTTGGACTCACTCAGTGGTCCTCCACAGCCACCCACACAGACGGACATACATTAGACCTCATCTTCACCCGCCTCTGTTCCTTATCTAATCTCACAACCACTCCCTTCCCCTATCTGACCACCATCTACTCACCTTCTCATCCTTGTCCTCCTTACCTGCACCCCATGTCCAGCCATTACCACATCTTCTCAGAAACCTCGCACATCTAGACATTCACAGACTCTCAGACTCTATTCTACCACTGTCCTCCATATCTTCACTCCGTGACACGGACAGCGCCACCGCTTTCTATAGCTCCACCCTCACATCAGCCATAGACTCAGTCGCCCCTCTCATGCATGGCACAGTGCGATGAACCAATAGGCAACCTTGGCATAACAATCTCAAAAAACTCCAACAAGCATCCAGGGTTACGGAGCGGCGTTGGAAGAAAATACGCCTGCCAGACAACTTCACTGCTTTCAAACAAGCTACATTTGACTTCAAATTAGCCCTCACCTCCGCTAAACAGACCTATTTCACTAACCTTGTATCTTCACTATCCTACAACCCAAAACAACTATTCAGCACATTTACCTCCCTCCTCCGCCCACCACTGCCACCTCCAACTCCCCTCATCTCTTCCGAGGACTTTGCTACTTCAAAAACAAGATTGACCAAACAAGGCAAACCCTAACTGTTCCACGATCCCAACCACTCCATATACCAGACCTCTGCCCTTCCCTAATAACCTCCCTCTCCAACATCACTGAAGGAAAGCTTACTCGCCTCTTTTCCAAATCGCACCTCACCAGCTGTGCATTTGACCCCATCCCCTCCCACCTGCTTCCCAACCTCACTAACATGCTCATTCCAGCCCTAACCCATCTCTTCAACCTATCGCTATCTTCTGGCACCTTCCCCTCTGCCTACAAACATGCCACCATCACACCCATCCTCAAAAAAGCTAACCTTGACCCAACTGCTATGCCCAGCTATCGCCCCATATCACTGCTCCCGTTTGCTTCAAAACTCCTTGAGCAGCATGTCCATGCTCAAATTTCCTCCCACCTCTCATCTAACTCTCTCCTTGACAACCTCCAATCTGGCTTCCGCCCCCACCACTCCACCGAAACTGCCCTGACAAAAATTACTAATGACTTACTCACAGCCAAAGCTAACAGACAGTTCTCCATCCTCCTCCTTCTTGACCTGTCCTCTGCTTTCGACACAGTCGATCACTGCCTACTGCTACAGATTCTTTCTTCCCTTGGCATCAAAGACCTTGCCCTGTCCTGGATTGCCTCATACCTTTCCGACCGCACATTTAGCGTTTCCCACTCCCACACCACCTCCTCATCCTGCCCTCTCTCTGTTGGAGTCCCTCAAGGCTCTGTCCTAGGGCCCCTACTTTTTTCCATCTATACTCTTGGCCTAGGACAACTCATAAAATCCCACGGCTTCCAGTACCACCTGCATGCGTACGACACTCAGATCTACCTCTCTGGCCCAGATGTCACCTCTCTGCTGTCCAGAATCCCAAAGTGTCTGTCAGCCATATCCTCTTTCTTCACCTCTCGCATCCTAAAAGTCAATGTAGACAAAACCGAACTCATCATCTTTCCCCCATCTCACGTATCCCCCCTACCTGACCTATCTATTATGGTAAATGGCATCACGCCCCCTCCCGCAACTGAAATCCGCTGCCTCGGGGTAACTCTCGACTCTGCCCTGTCCTTCAAACCGCACGTCCAAACTCTTGCCACCTCCTGTCACCTCCAACTCAAAAATATTGCCAGAATCCGTTCCTTACTCAGCCCACAATCTACCAAAACTCTTGTGCATGCCCTCATCATCTCCTGCCTCGACTATTGCAATACCCTCCTCTGTGGCCTCCCCGCTAACTCTCTTGCACCACTTTAGTCTGTCCTCAACTCTGCTGTCCGGCTAATCCACCTCTCTCCTCGCTACTTCCCTGCTTCTCCCCTCTGCAAATCCCTCCACTGGCTCCCAATTCCCCAACGAATCCAGTTCAAACTACTAACACTGATCTACAAAGCCATCCACAACCTGTCGCCTCCCTATATCTCTGAACTAATCTCCCAATATCTTCCCTCACGTAATCTCCGATCCTCCCAAGTAGGGTTGAGCGAAACGGGTCGTTCATTTTCAAAAGTCGCCGACTTTTGGCAAAGTCGGGTTTCATGAAACCCGATCCGACCCCTGTGCGGGGTCGGCCATGCGGTACGCGACTTTCGCGCCAAAGTCGCATTTCAATGACGCGAAAAGCGCCATTTCTCAGCCAATGAAGGTAAACGCAGAGTGTGGGCAGCGTGATGACATAGGTCCTGGTCCCCACCATCTTAGAGAAGGGCATTGCAGTGATTGGCTTGCTGTCTGCGGCGTCACAGGGGCTATAAAGGGGAGTTCCCGCCGACCGCCATGTTACTGCTGCTGATCTGAGCTTAGGGAGAGGTTGCTGCCGCTTCGTCAGAAGCAGGGATAGCGTTAGGCAGGGTCCATTAACCACCCAACCGCTTGTGCTGTAGCGATTTCCACTGCCCAACACCACCTTCGGTGTGCAGGGACAGTGGAAGCTACATTTTTTTTTTTTCCCCCTCAGCGCTGTAGCTCATTGGGCTGCCCTAGAAGGCTCCCTGATAGCTGCATTGCTGTGTGTACGCCGCTGTGCAAACCAACTGCTTTTTTCAAAGCACAAATCCTCTTATTCCTTCCTTTCTGCACAGCTATCTTTTTGGTTTGTACACACTTTTTATTTAATTTGTGCATCAGTCCACTCCTTATTGCTGCCTGCCATACCTGGCTGAGATTACTGCAGGGAGATAGTAATTGAAGGACACTCCCTGGTTTTTTTTTTTTTTTTGTGGGAGATTAAGATTGACATTTCTGCTAGAGTGCCATCCCTGTCTGTGTCATCTCTCACTCAGTGGGCCATAGAAAGCCTATTTATTTTTTTGCTTGATTTGGGTTATAAAATCTACCTGAAAAAATCACTACATCAATCAGTGGGAGAAAAATATTGGCCTCAGGGCTTGTGTGCCACTCTTGACTCCTGTGTGCATCATCACTCACTCAGTGGGCCATAGAAAGCCTATTTATTTTTTTGCTTGATTTTGGTTCTAAAATCTACCTGAAAAAATCACTACATCAATCAGTGGGAGAAAAATATTGGCCTCAGGGCTTGTGTGCCACTCCTGACTCCTGTGTGCATCATCACTCACTCAGTGGGCCATAGAAAGCCCATTTTTTTTTTTTTTTTGCTTTATTTGGGTTCTAAATTCTACCTGAAAAAATCAATAAATCAATCAGTGGGAGATTAATATTGGCCTTTGGGCTTGTGTGCCAGTCCTAAGCGTGCCATCTCTCTCTCTCAGATAGTGGGCCATAGAAAGCCTATTTATTTATTTATTTTTTTTATTGGGTTTATAAATTTTCCCTGGAAAAAAAAAAAAAAGTGGGAGATTAATATTGGCCTCTGGGCATGTGTGCCAGTCCTGAGCGTGCCATCTCTCTCACAAATAGTGGGCCATAGAAAGCCTATTTATTTATTTTTTTTTGGTTTTATAAATTCTCCCTTAAAAAAAAAAGGGAGATTAATATTGGCCTTTGGGCTTGTGTGCCAGTCCTAAGCGTGCCATCTCTCTCTGTCTCTCAGATAGTGGGCCATAGAAAGCCTATTTATTATTTTTTTTATTGGGTTTATAAATTTTCCCTGGAACAAAAAAAAAAAAGTGGGAGATAAATATTGGCCTCTGGGCTTGTGTGCCACTCCTGACTCCTGTGTGCGTCATCTCTCACTCAGTGGGCCATAGAAAGCCTTTTTTTGTTTTATTTGTTTTCTAAATTCTCCCTGAAAAAATCATTTTTTTATTTGGTTTCTAAATTCTTCCTGAAAAAATCATTTTATTCTATTTTTATTTTTTCCTAAAGTCTCCCTGAAAAAAAACAAAAAAAAACAAATCAGTGGGAGATTAATATTGCCCTTTCTGCTTGTGTGCCAGTCTTGACTCCTGGGTGTGCCATCTCTCTCTCTCTCTCCAATTGTGGGCCATAGAAAGCCTATTATTTTTTTAGCTTGATTTGGGTTCCAAAATCTACCTGAAAAAATCACTACATCAATCAGTGGGAGATAAATATTGGCCTCTGGGCTTGTGTGCCACTCCTGACTCCTGTGTGCGTCATCTCTCACTCAGTGGGCCATAGAAAGCCTTTTTTTGTTTTGTTTTCTAAATTCTCCCTGAAAAAATCATTTTATTTTCTTTGGTTTCTAAATTCTTCCTGAAAAAATCATTTTATTCTATTTTTTTTTTTTCCTAAAGTCTCCCTGAAAAAAAAAAAAAAAAATCAAATCAGTGGGAGATTAATATTTACATTTGTGCTTCAGTGACAGTCCTGCGTGTGTGGCATCTCTCTCATTTGTTGCCACCAACAACAGAGTGTGTAACATTGTGCCTGATTTTCGTTGTGGTCTCACTCACCTGTAAAGGGGTAGCTAAATCATACTGAAGTTATAGCTCACCGTGTAATTTGTGTGACAGCAACAAATACCGTTAGTTTGTTTACGTTTTTAAAACAATGAGGAAGTATGGTGGAAGAGGTCGTGGCTGGGGGCGTTCATTGTCAGCTGGTAATGAGGGTAGTGGTAGTGGTGGAGCATCAGCTGGTCGTGGGAAAAAAAATATTGCACCTAAGTCTGGAGCTGTGGAGCCAGGTTCGTCGTCTGGCTACACAAGGCCTCGAACGCTCCCTTTTCTGGGAGTAGGAAAACCGCTTTTAAAGCCGGAGCAGCAAGAGCAAGTTTTGGCTTATCTTGCTGACTCAGCCTCTAGCTCTTTTGCCTCCTCTCGTGAAACTGGTAAATGTCAAAGCAGCGCGTCGTTAGTGGATGTTCACGGTCAGGGACAAGTCGCTTCCTTGTCCTCTTCAGCAAAAACAACAACAGAGAAGAATGCAGCAGGCGACACAACGGGTTACTCCATGGAGCTCTTTACACATACCGTCCCTGGCTTAGAAAGTGAAGCAGTTAACAGTCCATGCCCATTACAAGTTGAATCTGACATGGAGTGCACTGATGCACAGCCACAGCCAGACTACTATGCTGGTCCTTTGACTCAGACCACAACATTGCCCTCGCTGGGTGCTGATCAAGAATCAGACCCTGATGAGACTATGTTGCCCCATCACGAACGCTATACCACCGACCGACACGGTGACACAGACGAAGTTGCACACGAGCTACAAGAAGAGGTAATAGATGACCCAGTTCTTGACCCCGATTGGCAGCCATTGGGGGAACAGGGTGCAGGCGGCAGCAGTTCTGAAGCGGAGGAGGAGGGGCCGCAGCAGGCATCAACATCGCAACAGGTTCCATCTGCCGGGCCCGTATCTTGCCCAAAACGCGTGGCAAAGCTAAAACCTGTTGGAGGACAGCGTGGCCATCCGGTTAAAGCTCAGTCTGCAATGCCTGAAAAGGTATCCGATGCTAGAAAGAGTACAGTCTGGCATTTTTTTAAACAACATCCAATTGATCAGCGCAAAGTCATCTGTCAAAAATGTTCAACTACCTTAAGCAGAGGACAGAATCTGAAAAGTCTCAATACAAGTTGCATGCATAGACATTTAACCACCATGCATTTGCAAGCCTGGACTAACTACCAAACGTCCCTTAAGGTTGTAGCACCCTCGGCCAATGAAGCTAGTCAGCAACGCAACATCCCTTCCGGCAGTGTACGGCCACCATTTTCCGCACCACCTGCAGTATCTGTGCAGGTTTCTTTGCCAGGCCAAAGCCGTCAGGGTCAGGGAATCACCAGTTTCGTAGTAGGAAACACTGCATCTAGGGCACCGGTGGCAACAATACCATCTCCCACCGTCTCTCAGTCTGCCATGTCCACCGGCACCCCCGCTAGTTCCACGATCTCCAGCTCTCCAGTCCAGCTCACCCTACATGAGACTATGGTTAGAAAAAGGAAGTACTTAGCCTCGCATCCGCGTACACAGGGTTTGAACGCACACATAGCTAGACTAATCTCGTTAGAGATGATGCCCTACCGGTTAGTTG
Source organism: Ranitomeya imitator (assembly GCF_032444005.1). Taxonomy (NCBI): domain Eukaryota; kingdom Metazoa; phylum Chordata; class Amphibia; order Anura; family Dendrobatidae; genus Ranitomeya; species Ranitomeya imitator. The sequence goes on from NC_091286.1 coordinate 637,165,937, forward strand.
AAAGCGAAGCTTTCAAAGCCCTGATGGACTACGCTGTACCACGCTACGAGCTACCCAGTCGACACTTTTTTTCCAGAAAAGCCATCCCAGCCCTCCACCAGCATGTTAAAGATCGCATCGTCCATGCACTCAGGCAATCTGTGAGCACAAAGGTGCACCTGACAACAGATGCATGGACCAGTAGGCATGGCCAGGGACGTTACGTGTCCATCACGGCACACTGGGTAAATGTGGTGGATGCAGGGTCCACAGGGGACAGCAAGTTTGGGACAGTTCTGCCTAGCCCACGGTCTAGGAAACAATTGGCTGTAGCCGTTCGCACCCCCTCCTCCTCCTCTTCGTCCTCCTGCAGAAGCGAGAGCTCGTCCACAGACCGCAGTCGCACAACCACTCCATCCGCAGCTGCCACTGTTGCACACCAGGTCTCCCATTATGGGGCAGCTACTGGCAAACGTCAGCAGGCTGTATTGGCTATGAAGTGTTTGGGCGACAACAGACACACCGCGGAAGTTCTGTCCGAGTTCTTGCAGAAAGAAACGCAGTCGTGGCTGGGCACTGTAGATCTTGAGGCAGGCAAGGTAGTGAGTGATAACGGAAGGAATTTCATGGCTGCCATCTCCCTTTCCCAACTGAAACACATTCCTTGCCTGGTTCACACCTTAAACCTGGTGGTGCAGTGCTTCCTGAAAAGTTATCCGGGGTTATCCGACCTGCTCCTCAAAGTGCGTGGACTTTGCTCACATATCCGCCGTTCGCCCGTACACTCCAGCCGTATGCAGACCTATCAGCGTTCTTTGAACCTTCCCCAGCATCGCCTAATCATAGACGTTGCAACAAGGTGGAACTCAACACTGCACATGCTTCAGAGACTGTGCGAACAGAGGCGGGCTGTTATGTTTTTGTGGGAGGATACACATACACGGGCAGGCAGTAGGATGGCAGACATGGAGTTGTCAGGTGTGCAGTGGTCGAAGATTCAAGACATGTGTCAAGTCCTTCAGTGTTTTGAGGAATGCACACGGCTGGTTAGTGCAGACAACGCCATAATAAGCATGAGCATCCCCCTAATGCGTCTGCTGATGCAAAGTTTGACGCACATAAAGGAACAGGCGTCTGCAGCTGAGGAAGAGGAAAGCCTTGATGACAGTCAGCCATTGTCTGGCCAGGGCAGTGTACAGGACGAGGTAGCGGGCGAAGAGGAGGAGGAGGACGAGGAGGATGATGGGGATGATTATATTTTTAATGAGGAAGCTTTTCCGGGGCCACTGGAAATTGGTGGCGCGGCAAGGCCGGGTTCTGGTTTTTTGAGGGACACAAGTGACGTGGATTTGCCTCAAACTGCCCCTCAACCAAGCACAACCGCAGATTTGAGAACTGGAACTTTGGCCCACATGGCGGATTATGCCTTACGTATCCTCAAAAGGGACACACGCATAACTAAAATGATGAATGATGACGATTACTGGTTGGCCTGCCTCCTTGATCCTCGCTATAAAGGCAAATTGCAAAATATAATGCCACATGAGAACTTGGAACTAATATTAGCAACCAAACAATCAACTCTTGTTGACCGTTTGCTTCTGGCATTCCCTGCACACAGCGCCCGTGATCGTTCTCACACGAGCTGCAGGGGCCAGCAGACCAGAGGAGTTAGAGGGGCAGAAATCAGAAGTGGCGTTGGCCAGAGGGGTTTTCTGACCAGGTTGTGGAGTGATTTTGCTATGACCGCAGACAGGACAGGTACTGCAGCATCAATTCAAAGTGACAGGAGACAACATTTGTCCAGTATGGTTACAAACTATTTTTCATCCCTTATCGATGTTCTCCCTCAACCGTCATTCCCATTTGATTACTGGGCATCAAAATTAGACACCTGGCCAGAATTGGCAGAATATGCATTGCAGGAGCTTGCTTGCCCGGCAGCTAGTGTCCTATCAGAAAGAGTATTCAGTGCTGCAGGTTCAATACTAACAGAAAAAAGGACTCGTCTGGCTACCCAAAATGTAGATGATCTAACCTTCATTAAAATGAACCACAACTGGATTTCGAAATCTTTTGCCCCACCTTGCACGGCTGACACCTAGCTTTCCTATGAAAAGGTCTTGCCTGTGGACTATTCTGAATGCCTTTTCCAATCTCGTAATTTTCTGCACCTGATTGTCCAGCATACGACATGTTTACACCTCACTAAATGGCCAAACTCCCCACACGGGGCCGTGGTATCGACACTTGGCGACAGCACCCGTGAGAGTGCAGTTTGTCTGAAGAGGTGGGTGAGCCCGCTTTTGGTCGACGGCACTGCCACTGGGTCCCTCCTAGTACAATAAAGTGTCTCTGGCGGTGGTGGTGCGCACCCAACGTCAGACACACCTTTGTAATCTGAGGGGCCCTGGGCCTGTACCGCCGGCCACAAGACAGTTTCTCCCCACCCCAGCTCAAACAGTGCTCTACCACTTGCAAAATTATCTCACAGCTCCACCAATGTTTAGTCTATGCGCTGACATCCTTCAATGCCTGCCACTGACAATACCATTGTATTGACATTTTTGTTATGTTAGGCCTTCGATGCCTGTCTGCGGTGACTCCTTCCGCTAGGCCTCCACTGACCACACCACTGCTGCCCGTGTACCCCTGTAACCAATTTAAAATTGCCTACAGCCATGTGTTATTATTTTAGGCCTTCGATGCCTGTCTGCGGTGACTCCTTCCACTAGGCCTCCACTGACCACACCACTGCTGCCCGTGTACCCCTGTAACCAATTTAAAATTGCCTACAGCCATGTGTTATTATTTTAGGCCTTCGATGCCTGTCTGCGGTGACTCCTTCCACTAGGCCTCCACTGACCACACCACTGCTGCCCGTGTACCCCTGGAACCAATTTAAAATTGCCTACAGCCATGTGTTATTATTTTAGGCCTTCGATGCCTGTCTGCGGTGACTCCTTCCACTAGGCCTCCACTGACCACACCACTGCTGCCCGTGTACCCCTGGAACCAATTTAAAATTGCCTACAGCCATGTGTTATTATTTTAGGCCTTCGATGCCTGTCTGCGGTCACTCCTTCCACTAGGCCTCCACTGACCACACCACTGCTGCCCGTGTACCCCTGTAACCAATTTAAAATTGCCTACAGCCATGTGTTATTATTTTAGGCCTTCGATGCCTGTCTGCGGTGACTCCTTCCACTAGGCCTCCACTGACCACACCACTGCTGCCCGTGTACCCCTGGAACCAATTTAAAATTGCCTACAGCCATGTGTTATTATTTTAGGCCTTCGATGCCTGTCTGCGGTCACTCCTTCCACTAGGCCTCCACTGACCACACCACTGCTGCCCGTGTACCCCTGGAACCATTTTAAAATTGCCTACAGCCATGTGTTATTATTTTAGGCCTTCGATGCCTGTCTGCGGTGACTCCTTCCACTAGGCCTCCACTGACCACACCACTGCTGCCCGTGTACCCCTGTAACCAATTTAAAATTGCCTACAGCCATGTGTTATTATTTTAGGCCTTCGATGCCTGTCTGCGGTGACTCCTTCCACTAGGCCTCCACTGACCACACCACTGCTGCCCGTGTACCCCTGGAACCAATTTAAAATTGCCTACAGCCATGTGTTATTATTTTAGGCCTTCGATGCCTGTCTGCGGTGACTCCTTCCACTAGGCCTCCACTGACCACACCACTGCTGCCCGTGTACCCCTGTAACCAATTTAAAATTGCCTACAGCCATGTGTTATTATTTTAGGCCTTCGATGCCTGTCTGCGGTGACTCCTTCCACTAGGCCTCCACTGACCACACCACTGCTGCCCGTGTACCCCTGTAACCAATTTAAAATTGCCTACAGCCATGTGTTATTATTTTAGGCCTTCGATGCCTGTCTGCGGTGACTCCTTCCACTAGGCCTCCACTGACCACACCACTGCTGCCCGTGTACCCCTGGAACCAATTTAAAATTGCCTACAGCCATGTGTTATTATTTTAGGCCTTCGATGCCTGTCTGCGGTCACTCCTTCCACTAGGCCTCCACTGACCACACCACTGCTGCCCGTGTACCCCTGGAACCAATTTAAAATTGCCTACAGCCATGTGTTATTATTTTAGGCCTTCGATGCCTGTCTGCGGTCACTCCTTCCACTAGGCCTCCACTGACCACACCACTGCTGCCCGTGTACCCCTGGAACCAACATCAGAAAATATAAAAATAAGTATTTTGCTTATAAAAAAGAAAATACTGGAGAGATATCAAATGCAGACATTTTAACATTAAAAACAAACACATACAACAAAAATCTGGTACAGTACTAAAAATGGCCACCAGCTACAATAACTTTCTCCTGCAAGTAGTTAACTGAAAGGTTTTTTCAATTTTAAACACAGATATGGCATCCACCGAGTGTTGTCCTGTCGCGTCTTCTTTATATTATTGCCAAGAAGATGCAAAACAATGAAAATAATAAAATCATTATTTACCAAAAAAATAGAGTAAGTCAAAACCACATTGCAAATAAACATTCATTACAAATAAAGAAGCAGGGCGCGTCCGAGGGTGAGTATATACCTAATAAGAATATAATCACCCTCGGACGCGCCCTGCTTCTTTCCGACAGCCTTCCTTCCTAAGAATCAGCCCTTCCGTGGTGTAGAGAGAGGGTTTGTTACACTCCAAGGTGTTCCCCAGGTTGCCTTTCCTGAGCTTCGATCTTCCGGCTCTCGTTTAGTAGTTGTTGGAAACTACGCTGCATTGGGCCTACAAATTGGGTATGGGGTGTAGAGAGATGGTGTGTTCCACTCCAAGGTGTTCCCCAGGTTGCCTTTCCTGAGCTTCGATCTTCCGGCTCTCGTTTAGTAGTTGTTGGAAACTACGCTGCATTAGGCCTACAAATTGGGTATGGGGTGTAGAGAGATGGTGTGTTCCACTGTAGAGAGATGGTGTGTTCCACTCCAAGGTGTTCCCCAGGTTTCCTCTCCATTGCTTCGATCTTCCGGCTCTCGTTTAGTAGTTGTTGGAAACTACGCTGCATTAGGCCTACAAATTGGGTATGGGGTGTAGAGAGATGGTGTGTTACACTCCAAGGTGTTCCCCAGGTTTCCTCTCCATTGCTTCGATCTTCCGGCTCTCGTTTAGTAGTTGTTGGAAACTACGCTGCATTGGGCCTACAAATTGGGTATGGGGTGTAGAGAGATGGTGTGTTCCACTCCAAGGTGTTCTCCAGGTTGCCTTTCCTGAGCTTCGATCTTCCGGCTCTCGTTTAGTAGTTGTTGGAAACTACGCTGCATTAGGCCTACAAATTGGGTATGGGGTGTAGAGAGATGGTGTGTTACACTCCAAGGTGTTCCCCAGGTTTCCTCTCCATTGCTTCGATCTTCCGGCTCTCGTTTAGTAGTTGTTGGAAACTACGCTGCATTAGGCCTACAAATTGGGTATGGGGTGTAGAGAGATGGTGTGTTACACTCCAAGGTGTTCCCCAGGTTTCCTCTCCATTGCTTCGATCTTCCGGCTCTCATTTAGTAGTTGTTGGAAACTACGCTGCATTAGGCCTACAAATTGGGTATGGGGTGTAGAGAGATGGTGTGTTCCACTGTAGAGAGATGGTGTGTTCCACTCCAAGGTCTTCCCCAGGTTTCCTCGCCAATGCTTCGATCATCATGCTCTCGTTTAGTAGTTGTTGGAAACTACGCTGCATTAGGCCTACAAATTGGGTATGGGGTGTAGAGAGATGGTGTGTTCCACTCCAAGGTGTTCTCCAGGTTGCCTTTCCTGAACTTCTATCTTCAGGCTCTCATTAAATTGTGGTTAAACGGAACAACTGCATTTGGCGTACTAGTTGGTTTGGGGCCTACTATCGGTGTCTGCCGCTCCTTGCTGTTCTCCTGGTTTCCTGTCCTGAAATTCCGTTTTCAGGCGCTCGTTAAGTAGTTGGTAATGTTAGACTGCATTTGGCCTACTAGTTGGGTTGGGGCCTACTATCGGTGTCTGCCACTCCTTGCTGTTCTCCTCCACTGAACAAAGCTGTGCCGCCTGTTTACTACTGTTGCCAATTTTGAACTGCATTTCGACTACTTACTGATTTGGGCCTACTCTCTGTGTCAGCCTCTCATTCCAGTTGTCCTCCACTGCAATGCCCCCTGATTAGTCCTGTGTTACCAATTTTGAACTGCATTTAGCCCACTTTATTCTTTGGGCCTATATCTGTGTTTCCTCCTCATCCTGCCCATTGCCCAGCCAGTGATAGATGAGTCTGCTGGTACATTGACCCATAACGCAACATTTCCCATGCACGCTACACTGCAAGATTGTGACCCTGCTGAAAGTCAGGTCCCCCTTCCCGCATACCATACCACCTTACACGGGGACAAACAGGAAGGTGCAGATGAAAGTGCAGGTTCCTTCATCAGGTGGGGGGAGGAATACTAGTTGGCGATGTCACTGGCACAGGGCCTCTCATGGTACGCAAAAGTGTTGCTGCCGGTGGGAGGCGCCCCCGCCGTGCAAACACACCGCTGTACTTTGAGGGGCCCTGTGCCAGTGCCAATGCCAACGAGTGGGCCCCCCCTGCTTGCTCAGGTTCACAGCACTTGCAAAGTTGAAATACTTACCTCTCCCTGCTCCACTGCCGTGACGTGGTCCAGATTTCCTGGGCCCACTAATTACTTGAACCAGCCCTACCCACCACAACTTTAGCCAAATGACCCCCAATTTCAAATGCCTTCCAATTATTATAAGGTAAATTACGCTTGACAAGCTTCATTAAGAAGAATGGATGGTTTTGACATTAAAATGGGCACTCTAGGTGTTTTCCTGGCCCCCACTCACTGCCGACTATGCTGCCCCATTGACTTGCATTGGGTTTCGTGTTTCGGTCGATCCCGACTTTACGTCATAATCGGGCGATTTCACTCGACCCGACTTTTGAGATAGTCGGGTTTCGCGAAACCCGGCTCGACTCTAAAAACGTCAAGGTCGCTCAACTCTACTCCCAAGACCTCCTACTCTCCTCCACACTTATTCGTTCCTCACACAACCGCCTCCAAGATTTCTCCCGAATATCCCCCATCCTCTGGAATTCCATGCTTCAACATGTCCGACTATCCACCACCTTTGGCTCCTTCAGACGGAAACTGAAAACCCATCTCTTCAAGAAAGCCTAAAGCCTGCTATAACCATTCTGCCGCCTTGCCATCGCCAGAGCCGCCGCCTTGCCATCGCCAGAGCCGCCGCCTCGCCATCACCAGAGCTGCCGCACCCCTGACCTTCTGTCTCTTCTCAACTATCCATTAGAATGTAAGTCCGCAAGGACAGGGTCCTCTCCCCTCTGTACCAGTCTGTCACTGTAAATTTGCTTACTGTAAACGATATCTATAACTCTGTATGTAACCCCTTTCTCATGTACAGCACCATGGAATTAATGGTGCTATATAAATAATAATAATAATAATAATTATGCTAATAAGACTCTGATACATACATGCTAGCCACCTTAGGGAGAGACCCAAGTTGGGCTAAATGTAGCGGGACGAAAGAGACCGAAAAGCCCTCTACTTAAAGGAAATACATAGTGGATGCTTTCCTGAAATGGAAAGTACTTGCAAGCAGCATAATACAAAGAATAGCAGGTTTACCCAGAATCCTGTGCAGTAGGCGGAGCTATGCAAATCATCTCTTTCCACCCCAGTCTAATCCACAGCGCTTGGAATCGCCAAGCGTGCAATGCTGCGGATTAGTTTCTAAATTTACACAGCCAACCAATTCCTACTACTAATTCCTACTATTCATAAGACTCTGATCAGAGTTTGATTAGAGTGGGATCCAATTTTCATCGAAGGTGGAGAGAAAGAAAAAACCTTTCTCCATGCAGGCAGTCATCCGAGCGTGTTCCAATATTTTCACGGACCCATAAACTTGAATTTATGAGTGCCATCCAATTCTCGATTTTTTTTTTTCTCCCTTGGTCTGAGGAAAAAAATCAAACGTGGTCACAGTCCCATAGAATAACGTTGGTAAGAGTGCTATCCATCAAACCCATGAATAGCACTCGTCCAATTTATATGAATGGGTGCTTGAGCCTTTATAGTAAGTCCAGCCTATTTTTATTATTTTTAAGATTGGATGGTTCACTTTAAGTCTGATTTGCATAAGTTTACCAGAGAAATATTTACTGAGCACAATCGAATTGCTGCATGTATTCTCATCAATATGTCTGCACAATAAAATCCAATTACTTTGAGCTGACAAAGATTTATAATGAGAATTTAGAAGCGCTGACTCATTGATTAGTCAGTGACGTGATGTGCAGTCCGCTATGGATGCTACGAGTATCCATTGTTGATCCAGGTGTAAAGTGCTGATAATGTTTATGGGGAGGGAAAAAGTTTACACGGTTGGATCAATTGGGAATTTCTATTGACGTGAATGTAATAACCTTTCCTACATTTGGCATAATCCAGCACAAAAGTGGCTATCTGAGATTTTAAACATTTAGGCTGTGTGCACACGTTGCTGATTTTTCATGTTTTTTTCGCATTTTTGCCAGATAAAAACGCTATAAAACCGCAAAAAAAAGCATACATTATGCATCCCATCATTTTTAATGAATTCCGCAATTTTTGTGCACATGATGCGTTTTTTTTCCGCGAAAAAAACGCATCGCGGTAAAAAACGCAGCATGTTCATTAATTTTGTGGATTTTTTGCGGATTTCCCACTATATAATGCATTGGGAAATGTCCGGAAAAATCAGCAAAAAAACCGCACCAAAAACGCAGTAAAAACACGCAAAAAACGCGAAAAAAACGCATGCAGATTTCTTGCAGATTTCTTGCAGAAAATCTCAGGATTTTCTCAGGAAATTTCTCCAAGAAATCCTGAACGTGTGCACATAGCCTTAATAACAAGTAACCGTTACTCATCTCATGCCATCCATGTAGCTACACTTCAGTTGTTTCTGACAGTTTGTCCATTTACTTGACCGCTGCAGTCAATCACTAGCCTCACCGATGAAGCCAAACAGTAGACTGCTCTGGTCTTGTACACATGGTTGTCACATACAAACACAGACTTGTTGAGGCCACCGGACCTAAATGTAAGTTATTGATATTTTCTTTTATTCTATTGCATTTGCTTCTTTCGGGAGAATTTTTAAAAATGCTAAGAATTAATTACAAAGACTATCAATAAGATCTGTATAAACTGTTAATAAGGTTACAGAATACTAAAAGTGGATCCTTACAATGAACTGAAATATCTTCTGTTCCAATGGCAACTTGTCACCGCCATGGTCAAACTGACCCTACAAAGGGATCTCTGGATTAGCCTGGGTTCTGACACAATAATGGGTCACAAATGGGCCAAGAGAGAACTTGATCAATCATCAATGAATAGAACAGGCTGCCGCGAGAGTTGGTGAGTTCTCCTTCCATAGAAGTCTTCAAATAGAGGCTGGACAGACATCTGTCTGGGATGATTTAGTGAATCCTGCTTTGAGTAGGGGGTTGGACCAGATGACCCTGGAGGTCCCTTCCAACTCTACCATTCTATGATTCTATGATTATAAGAACTGAATATGGAGTCAATCGCTTACCAATAGGGTCTATTTCTAATAAATTGATCAGAAATAGCCAATCGGTCCTAGGTCAGAGCTTAGAGAAGATGAGAGGAGTCAGTCATTTAGCGAGACAACTAAGAATGGCCACAGAGGAGGTGCACTTTTTTCCAAGTTGATGAAGCATGAACTTCAGAGGTTTGGAGTTCTATCCCCACTAGGTAAATGAAGAAAGACTTTGCAAGAGATGGATGCTGAAACTCGCTAGGGAAAAAACTGCTATGTAGAGTGGATGAACGAGGTGAAGTGTCTAGTCCTGGACATCATGGAGGTAGAGACTAAGCCTACAGCCTGCTTTTGGAGGAAAACTACACTACTGTCCAGTTTATCTGCTGCTGTTATGAAATGTTTAAAGGAGGGGTCTGGAACTAAAATTGATTTTACTCCTAAATGCCTATTTATATTTACTGTTATCTAATTGTTTTTCTAATATACTTTAATTAAAAATTCCATAACTTTCTTTCATGACACTATCTAACGGCTTTATTTATTTTTTTACTACTTCCTCTTTAATGACTCTTTCTTTGAGAATCATCAAGCATGTCATGGTCAGAGGACTGAGGCTTCGGTCACTGCCACAGCCTCTGCAACCTTCCTGAAATGACCTCAGTGACCTCCATTTCAGGGGCTGAGCTAGTTCCTGTTCTACTTAGCATGTGTGACGCCCGAGAGACCGGGGTACCCAGCACCGGGTATCAATGGGGTCTGTCTCTTGAGGGGGATGTCACGGGTGGCTTGACCCGGTGCTGTGGCCTCAGGCAATGCACAGTGTAAGGGGTATCGTGAGGGGACAGGCACTTACTTGATCAGCAGCAGGTTCTCCCAGCGGTGATGATCCCAATCCTGGATAGATGGCTATTGTCCAAATGAAAGACTGAGGCACTGAAACGTTTAACCAGTTTACTTTAACAAAAAAGGATTTACAACCAGTCCTGTCACCGGAGTCTGTATGGGAACTCTGAGTTACTTTGACCCTGCCGGGGTCTTCGCCTCTTATTGTACGCAATATCTGTGTGGCCCTGCTGCTGTATGTGAACTGGCTGCCGGCCCAATCTGTCCCCTCCGGGTCCTGGTTCGACGGGCAACCCGAGTCCTTTTATCGGCTTACCCCCTCCGGGAGTACCGCTGAACTCTGTGTCTGTTGCTGCGTCCGACCCTAGTGAAGCTGATATAACCTCACGTTTTTCCGGTTGCTGTATTATATGTAATGAATACAGCCACGGATCCGGTATCCGTCTTTGCGCCTGTTCTGGGTAGTGATTAATGCTACCCGGTTCTCACAATGTCCTTTTTCTCTATCCCTCTTCTCCTCAGGCCGGTGATTTGGGCCTGGAAACTGTCATAGGGCTGTTAGAAATTCAGCTGTATAACCTCTCACTTTCAGCTCCTTAGCCCAACTGCCCAACTGCCAGTTCTTCTCTCAGACCAGAATGGATCAAGGGGAGTCTCTGGAGCTCCCCCTTCTGGCCGGAGGAGGTAGTGCAGTCTTGCTATTTTAGTATTTGTATTCAGTGTCAGTAACTATATTTGTGGCAAATACCTCTAGGGGTGCCACATTCCCCCTTAGTTAAGAACAGTACTCCGGGACTGTGGGACGATAACATTTTGAAATAACAATTAATATGTACAGAGTCTTAAAAATGAAAAGTTACAAAAACCACTCAAAGAAACAAAAATAGAGTTCTGTAAAAAGTCACTTCAAATAGCGTCCATTAATACAGTTCTATCCTTGAAGGTACTAGGAAAGGCACTGCACTTTGTGTCCAAGAATTTAGTTCCATTTTTCCAATGGAGTTATCAATATAACGTCTAAAGAAAGTTCAAAAAGAGCAAAAAGCAAAGTTCAAAAAGCAGTCTTTCTGGAGCTTTGATTTAGTGCCTCCGGGCTGATAAAAAGTTCAAGAATATGCAAGAAGTTCATACAGACAAGTCTCTGTAGGTACTGGGCTTAAACTTTGCAGAATGATAACAATGACTATAGTTTTATAGTTGGTAATCTGCATACCTGGCCGGTAATTGACCCTGGGTACTACGCTGTGATCTACGTAATAGCGGTATCTCTCCATGTGGTGTACTACTGTCTACTGCGGATGTAGTATCTGCCCGCTCTGCTAAAGATAATTCCACGACTATAGAGTTGGCAAGTCCACCGTGAATGGGATCACTCTGATCAGGAATCTGTTCTTCCTGGCCTGGAATCTCCTGTAGTACGGGGTCAGCCTCTTCCTGTCTTGGGACTTCTGGTATTGGGTTCGGTGTTGGGTAAAAGGCTACCATGGGAACCACTACTGCACCATGGTATGTTAGTAGGGTTTTGGGAAAGTCTCCTATACAGGTGTGATACATTTCCTCTTCTTTTTCCTTTACTGGTTGGACCTGCATGGGTTGAATAACTTCTGGTTCTGGCTGGACAACTTCTGTCTCTTTCAATGCTTCCGGACATAATTTAAGATTGTCTCTTGACACTAGTACAGATGTTAAGCCCCCGTTTTTGCTAATGAGACACATTTTAGGATTATCCATTCTTGTTGGTAAAACTGTGTAGGGTACGGCTTCCCACTGATTGTCTAGTTTATTGGTTCGACGATTTCTCTTGAGCACTTGGTCACCCGGTCTTAATGGGGTCGCTAGAGCATTCTGGTTGAAAGTTCGCTCTTGTCTTTCTCTAGTTTGCTGAAGGCTTCTTTCCACACTCTCTTGCACTTGGCGATACTGCTTTTGCCGTATGATATCCCAATTGGAGTCTTGGACTTCTGCGTCTGGTTTCAGAATTCCCATTTCTAGATCGATTGGTAATTGGCCGGGTCTTGCACGCATAAGGTAAGCTTGGGTGCAATTGGTGGAACTCACCGGGACATGATTATACAGATCCACCAAGTCAGGCAATTTCTCTGGCCATTGATTCCTTTCTGCCTCAGGTAAAGTCTTTAGTAGTTCTATTACAATATGGTTCATCTTCTCGCATAAGCTGTTTGTTTGTGGATGATAGGCCGCCGTCCGGATCTTTTTGCAACCATACATATTACAGAATTCTCTGAAGATCTCTGATTCAAAGGCTGTACCTTGGTCGGTGAGAACCTGTTCCGGATATCCATGGGGTCTACAAAAGTACGTTTGGAATGCTTTGGCTGCTGTTTTTGCTGTCAGATCTTTTCCGGGTACTACTACCAAGAAGCGTGAATAATGGTCCACGATGGTCAAGGCATAGACATAGCCGGACCGGCTTGGTGTCAACTTCACGTGGTCCATGGCTACAAGTTCAAGTGGTTGTTTGGTGATTATGGGCTGCAGTGGTGCTCTTTGGTTCTTTTGATCGTTTCTTCTGAGGTTGCACGGGCCACAATTTCTGCACCACTGTTCGATTGATTTTCTCATCCCGACCCAATAAAATCATTCTCTTAGAAGTACTTCTAACTTTTTCCAACCGAAGTGACCAGCACCATTATGGTAAGCTTCGAGGACCATCTTGACATCTTGTTTAGGCACGATAATCTGCCAAACCAATTCATGTGTTTTCGGATTGGTGTACCTTCTACAGAGCTTCCCTTGATACAGGAACATTTTGCCTCTCTCTTTCCAGAGTTGATGCGTCTCTTCTGGGGCATCCTCATCGGGATATGCACTTTGCTCAGTTAACAGTTCCTTCACCAACTTCACAGCCGGATTGCTGTCTTGGGTGTCAGCCCATCTATGGTGTGCTAACGGATTAAAATTCACCTCTTGTTGTTTCTGATAGGTACTTGACTGATGATGTTTTGCCTTGGGATGATGGAAGGCTGGTAGTTCAATTTCTTCAAGCTCCCCCGTTTCTTCTTCTACATCTCTCAAGTGTGGCATCCGGGATAGGGCATCGGCATTTCCATTCTTGCGACCTGCTCGATACTTGATCTTGAAGTTGTAATTAGATAACCGGGCTATCCATCGCTGTTCTTACGTACCTAATTTGGCTGTGTCCAGGTGGGTCAACGGATTGTTGTCAGTATAGACAATAAATTCTGCAGCAGCCAGATAGTGTTTGAAACGTTCAGTCACAGCCCAAACTACTGCCAGTAGTTCCAATTTGAAGGAGCTATAATTTTCTGGATTTCTTTCAGTAGGCCGGAGCTTTCTACTTGCAAAGGCGATGACTTTCTCCCGACCTTCTTGCTTTTGTGACAGCACCGCTCCTAGTCCCACATTACTGGCATCGGTGTAGAGGATGAAAGGTTGATGGTAATCTGGGTATGCCAGAACCTCTTCTCCGGTTAGTGCCTTCTTTAGTTGTTCAAAGGAGTCTTCCCTTTCATCGTTCCACTGAAAAGGAGGGTTTCGGTTTGAAGGTTTCTGCCCTACCAAGGCGTCTTGCAAGGGTGCTGCCAATTTGGTAAATCCTTTCATAAATCTGCGATAGTAACCCACCAATCCCAGGAATTGTCTCACTTCTTTTGCGCTGGTAGGTCTTGGCCAATCCCTTATGGTGCTTATTTTCTCGGGATCCGGTGCTACTCCCTCCGAACTCACGATGTGTCCCAGGTACTGTACCTTTGGCTTGAGAAGGTGACATTTGGATGGCTTGATTTTCATGCCATACCTGGATAAGGCTTTGAACACTTCTGCCAGGTCTATTAAGTGTTGTTCGTAAGTCTTTGAGTAGACAATCACATCATCTAGGTACAGGAGGACGGTCTCGAAGTTCTTGTGTCCGAGGCAGCATTCCATCAGCCGCTGGAAGGTACCGGATGCGTTGCAGAGTCCGAATGGCATGCGATTAAATTCACATAGACCCATTGGTGTGGTGAATGCCGTCTTTTCCTTATCTCTCTCAGCCACAGGGACTTGCCAATACCCGCTTGTTAAGTCTAAGGTGGAAAAATAATTAGCAGATTTCAAAGCAGTCAAGGACTCTTCTATCCTAGGCAAGGGGTAGGCGTCTTTATGGGTGATGTTATTAATCCGCCGGTAGTCTACGCACATTCTCATGGTTCCGTCCTTTTTTTTGACAAGCACTAGAGGGGCCGCCCAGGGGCTACAGCTGTCTCTTATTACCCCGGCCTGTTTCATCTCCCTCAGCATATCTTTTGCACATTGATAGTGAGCGGGCGGTATGGGTCTATATCTTTCTTTTATTGGGGGATGGTAACTCGTGGGGATTGTGTGTTCTACCCCTTCTATCCGTCCGAAGTCCAATGGGTGTTTACTGAAGACTTGTCCATATTCCGTCACTAGCCTATACACCCCTTGTTTTTGATGGGTAGGTGTTGAATTTATGCCCACGTGTAGCTGTTGGCACCAATCCTCCAATTCTCCGTCTGAGCCGTTGCCTTCCACCTGACAGGTTGGTTCTAAGGGCTCAATGGTTGTGATGGCATTGTTGTCAACAGTATATAGCTTTGCCACTGTAGCATACCTTGGCAAAGTGACCTCTTCCTCTCCACAGTTCAAAAGTCGTACCGGCACTCGTCCCCGGTGTACCTCGACTACCCCTCGTGCTGTGAGTATAGTGGGCCTGCTGTCGGTGTACACTGGTTCTATTAAGGCTTGATAATCTCGTCCCTTAGTACCAATGGCTGCTCTACACCATACCAGCATTTCTGTTTTTGGTGGGATTACAATAGATGTTGGATCACTTACCCTCACACTGCCAATTTCTCCACCTGCAACTTCTACCTGTTGCCTTAACATCAATACTTTTATTTCCCTTTGGAGAACTCTCTGCTGGCAGGATTGGGCAGTTTCAGCAATTTGCTGTAAGACAGAAATAACTTCGGAAATGCAGTTCTCTAACACATTCATTCCTATCAATACAGTTGGTTCACAGTTCCGCCGGTCAACATCAACAACAATTATACCCTGTTTCTTCAATTCTACTTTACCAATCTTTATGGTCATCTCCCTGAATCCTAGTTTCGATACCAACTTACCATTACTGGCCCATATATCTAGTTCAACATCAGAGGGCCCTTTATCAATATCTGCATCAGCCCAGTACCTCTTATAAAGGATATACGGTATAGATGAAATCTGGGAACCTGTGTCCAGCAAAGCGTTGAGGGGAATTCCGTCCAGCATGATTGGGATAATGGGTCGTCCTCCGATGTACCTGTCGTGCCAGGGTGTTGGGCCTTGAAAGTTCATTCCTGCGAAGCGGCCCGCATTCACAGGGGATTCCCGTTTAAATCACAATCTCGTGCAAAGTGGCCCGGCTGCTGGCAACGGCGGCAAATGGGCTGTCCATCCGGTTGGTAGCGGTCGCGGGGTCGTCCTCTCCATGTCGGGTATCTCCGGGGTCTCATCCATGGAACATCCTCTCTACGGTTTGCGAACTCTATCTTGGGTCCTCTCATCTCCTGCATGGTTTTAGCCATTGAAGCAAAAACATCAGTTAAAGAGTCAAGCTTTTGTTGAAGAGCCTCATTAGTACTGGGCCCCAGGGGCTTAGCAATGGCCCCGGACATAGCTGATGTCACTGGCACTCCCTGTTATTGAGGTGCCTCTGTCATAGGTTGCGCAGGATCCTGATCCCGAGGTGCCTCTGCCAGCTGGAGACGTATAGCGCTCTCCTTTAATTGAGCAAATGTCAATTCAGGGTTCTGAAAAACAAGCATGCTCACATGCCCCCGGTGAGAAGGGGTGTAGAGTCCCTCCATAAATTGATCTCTTAGCAGTTTATCCGCTCCGGTGTTAAAAATGGGTTCAGCCAGTGTAAGTGATTTAAGGGCTTCCTGCAGGTTTAAGGCAAAGTCTCTCACGCCCTCATTAACTTTTTGTTTGCAATTAAAGAATCGTATTTTAGCTTTGCTGCTGGCAGTGGTTTCAAGTGTAGCTTTTAATCCAGCAAATATGCGTTCAACAGTGCCTTTTAGATCAGCTGCCCATGCTGTGACTTCTCGCTTAGCATGGCCACTTAACTGCATCATCAGGAGACTAACACGCTGAACTTCACCCACAGGGAACATGTCAAAATGGGCCAGCATCTTTTCTCTGAAATCGTCAAGGGTATTAGGCTCACCTTCATACATTGGAAGCCACGGGCCACCTGGGGTATATGGCATCAGCACCGGCATGATGGGCGCCACTCCTTGCACCGCTGCGCTACCAGACGCTCTATCGACATTCTGTCTTTCAGCTGCATTAGCGCCGCCGGGTGCTGCGGCGTCTCCGTGCTGCGACATACTGTGCCCCCTTAGTTAATCCGGACCCTTCCGGTCCTCCGCTTCCGTCGGGATAGTGTAGATTCGTTCTGCTGTGCAGCAGGATTGGTTTTCCCCTTGCTCTGACGTCAGAGCGCTCAGCTTGGTGCCGCCCACAATGACACGCCCCCTGCTGCTCCCGCCCGCCGCGCGCTCTGTAATGGCGGATTCTGAAGTTTTTCAGTTAGACTGGGGCTCAGGTGATGGCGTAGCTCAATTAACAGTCTCGTGCCTAACGGTTATGAAGTGATTACCTCAGGGGATGGCGGCCATCTTTACTACATTATAACCAATGGGGAAAAGTCACTTTCAATAGTTTTTAATGGGAAATGGAATTTTCTTTAATAAAGTCAATTTTCACGATTTTTCATCCAAGTTTTCAAAGTTTTGGGCTCCAATCACGGCACACAATACCCGGTATATGGGCTGGCTCTATCCTGTTCGTGACGCCAATTGTGACGCCCGAGAGACCGGGGTACCCAGCACTGGGTATCAATGGGGTCTGTCTCTTGAGGGGGATGTCACGGGTGGCTTGACCCGATGCTGTGGCCTCAGGCAATGCACAGTGTAAATGGTATCATGAGGGAACAGGCACTTACTTGATCAGCAGCAGGTTCTCCCAGCGGTGATGATCCCAATCCTGGATAGATGGCTATTGTCCAAATGAAAGACTGAGGCACTGAAACGTTTAACCAGTTTACTTCAACATAAAGGGATTTACAACCAGTCCTGTCACCGGAGTCTGTATGGGAACTCTGAGTTACTTTGACCCTGCCGGGGTCTTCGCCTCTTATTGTACGCAATATCTGTGTGGCCCTGCTGCTGTATGTGAACTGGCTGCCAGCCCAATCTGTCCCCTCCGGGTCCTGGTTCGACAGGCAACCCGAGTCCTTTTATCGGCTTACCCCCTCCGGGAGTACCGCTGAACTCTGTGTCTGTTGCTGCGTCCGACCCTAGTGAAGCTGATATCACCTCACGTTTTTCCGGTTGCTGTATTATATGTAATGAATACAGCCACGGATCCGGTATCCGTCTTTGCGCCTGTTCTGGGTAGTGATTAATGCTACCCGGTTCTCACAATGTCCTTTTTCTCTATCCCTCTTCTCCTCAGGCCGGTTATTTGGGCCTGGAAACCGTCATAGGGCTGTTAGAAATTCAGCTGTATGACCTCTCACTTTCAGCTCCTTAGCCCAACTGCCCAACTGCCAGTTCTTCTCTCAGACCAGAATGGATCAAGGGGAGTCTCTGGAGCTCCCCCTTCTGGCCGGAGGAGGTAGTGCAGTCTTGCTATTTTAGTATTTGTATTCAGTGTCAGTAACTATATTTGTGGCAAATACCTCTAGGGGTGCCACACATGCATCTGTTGTAAATTCCGAAATGTGCTCAGAAGATTCTTGGCACTTTGGAATATGCATAGTGCAAGTGCGCTCTCTTACGACGTGCTAGATAAGTAGAGACAAGTGCCCTCCTCACAAGTGACATCACTGTGAGGCTGTGCTGATCTCTGCTCGCTGGGTATTCTTCGGTTCACATTGCGTTAGTGCAATCCGTTTAGCGGATACGCTAACGGATTGCGCTAACGCAATGTCCAAAAAGGGATTGCGGTCGGCAATCCTGTTAGCGCAGATGCCCAATCTGCGCTAGTAGGGAACGGACCCTGAACGCTGCAAGCAGCGTTCGAGGTCCGTCCGGAACTAACGGCACATCGTAGACGCATGCCAAAAATGGCATACGTTTGCGATGCGTTAGGGATCCGTTAGCACATTGCAGTCAATGGGTGCGCTAACGGATCCGTTACATAGCGTTAATTGCGACAATTGCGCCATGTAACGGAGTCCGTTAGCGGACACCCACTAACGCAATGTGAACCTACAACACACAGTGACGATGTGCTCTATTTCTAACTTCTAACTTTTCTGACTTGTTATTTCTAAACAGAGCACAGAGCCGGTGAGCGAGCGCACTGTCACTGTGCATATTGCACACTGACAAGAATCTACTGAGCATACATTGGAATTGACAACCAACACTTGTTAAGTAGAGCAGGGACTCGCCCAGGTCCTGAAATGGAGGTTCCAGATGATGCATCGTTTCAGAGAGCGGGAAGAGGCTGTGGCAGTGACCGCAATCTTTGCCCTCTGATGATGACTCGTTTGATTCAAATGAAATGTCATCAAAGAGGAAGTAGTAAAAAAAATAAAGCAGTTAATGTAGTGAGGGAACAGTAGGAAATTTTAATTTAATTACATTAGAAAAGAGATTAGATTATGACATTAAATAGATAGGCACTTAGGTGTAAAATACCGTACATTTTAGTTCTAGACCACCTGGTTTAGCCAATGTCTCTATAATCAACCGAAGATGTAACCAAAAATTTTTGTCCACTACAAGAAGTAAATGTGAAAGTTTTCTTTCTTGTTCTATTGAACTAGGTATTTACCTTCATGGGATTATTACACAGCCAGAGGAACAGTACAGTCCCGTATTTTATTTGGTCACCACTATATACGTAGATCTGGGGATTTATTATGATGGAATATAGGCTGAACTGGATGGACAAATGTCTTTTTTCGGCCTTACTAACTATGTTACTATGTTACTATGTATTTGGACAAATACAGTGTCCTTACCTTTATGCTCAAATGTGCAATGATAGATTTGCACCTTCTTTACACTAATTGCTTCACACATATATTAGCTCTGAAGTTTTACGATATTATCTCTGACAACCTGGGTCTCTGACTACATGACATCTGATGACATAATCTCTGAACAACATGTGTTGTGAATTCTATGGCAGAGCTCCCTCCTGTGGTCACAAGTGGTACTTCAGCTGATTCTCTCTGTGAGCTTCTGTTGGTGGAGGGAAGTGGTACTGCGGCTTCTGAGTTTCCTCCCTCAGGTGATCTGGTGAGGTCGTTAGGTGCTTCTCTACTTAAAGGGAACCTGTCACCCCGTATTTTAAAGATGAGATAAAAATGGCATTAACTAGGGCCAGAGCTGTGCTTTACATTACTGTCTTCTTTGTGCTTTTATTCCGCACCTATCCTGCCGAAATACCTTTTGAAAGTCGCCGTTTGGCCAGCTTGTCTAATTTGTTGCTGGAAGCTCTGGGACGCAAAGGGTGTACCTCCGTGCCGTTAGTTCGGTACGGAGGGTCTTTTTGCCCCCTTTGCGTGGTTTTCTTTAGGGTTTTGTGTAGACCGCAAAGTTATCTTTTCTATCCTCGCTCTGTTAAGAAAGTCGGGCCTCACTTTGCTGAATCTATTTCATCTCTACGTTTGTCTTTTCATCTTAACTCACAGTCATTATATGTGGGGGGCTGCCTTTTCCTTTGGGGTATTTCTCTGAGGCAAGGTAGGCTTATTTTCTATCTTCAGGCTAGTTAGTTTCTCAGGCTGTGCCGAGTTGCATAGGTAGAGTTAGGCGCAATCCACGGCTGCCTCTAGTGTTGTTTGGAGAGGATTAGGGATTGCGGTCTGCAGAGTTCCCACGTCTCAGAGCTCGTTCTATGATTTTGGGTTATTGTCAGATCACTGTATGTGCTCTGACCGCTATGTCCATTGTGGTACTGAATTGCCTTTCATAACAGTACAGGAAGCCAAAAGTACTAATGATTCTCAATAGAGGGAAAAAAGAAGTTCTGAGACCATTTTTTTTTCTTTGCACTGTGTTTTGCCTTTTTTTTCCCATAGACATTTGGGTGGTTCAGTACACAGGTGTAGCGATGGACATTAGAAGTCTGTCTTCATTTGTGGATCAGCTCTCGGCAAGAGTACAAAAGATTCAAGACACTATTGATCAGAAATCTATGTTAGAACCAAGAATTCCTATTCCTGATTTGTTTTTTGGAGATAGAACTAAGTTTCTGAGTTTCAAAAATAATTGTAAATTATTTCTGGCCTTGAAACCTCGCTCCTCTGGTGATCCAGTTCAACAGGTTTTGATTGTTATTTCTTTTTTGCGCGGCGACCCTCAGGACTGGGCATTTTCTCTTGCGCCAGGAGATCCTGCATTGAGTAATATCGATGCGTTTTTCCTGGCGCTCGGATTGCTGTACGATGAACCTAATTCAGTGGATCAGGCAGAGAAAAATTTGCTGGCTCTTTGTCAGGGTCAGGATGAGATAGAGGTATATTGTCAGAAATTTAGAAAATGGTCCGTGCTTACTCAATGGAATGAATCTGCACTGGCAGCTATGTTCAGAAAGGGTCTCTCTGAAGCCCTTAAGGATGTCATGGTGGGATTTCCTATGCCTGCTGGTTTGAATGAGTCTATGTCTTTGGCCATTCAGATCGGTCGACGCTTGCGTGAGCGTAAATCTGTGCACCATTTGGCGGTATTACCTGAGCTTAAAGCTGAGCCTTTGCAGTGCGATAGGACTTTGACCAGAGTTGAACGGCAAGAACACAGACGTCTGAATGGGCTGTGTTTCTACTGTGGTGATTCCACTCATGCTATCTCTGATTGTCCTAAGCGCGCTAAGCGGTTCGCTAGGTCTGCCACCATTGGTACGGTACAGTCAAAATTTCTTCTGTCCGTTACCTTGATCTGTTCTTTGTCATCGTATTCTGTCATGGCATTTGTGGATTCAGGCGCTGCCCTGAATTTGATGGACTTGGAGTATGCTAATCGTTGTGGGTTTCTCTTAGAGCCCTTGCAGTGTCCTATTCCATTGAGAGGAATTGATGCCACGCCTTTGGCCAAGAATAAGCCTCAGTACTGGACCCAGCTGACCATGTGCATGGCTCCTGCACATCAGGAGGTTATTCGCTTTCTGTTGTTGCATAATCTGCATGATGTGGTCATGTTGGGGTTGCCATGGCTACAAGCCCATAATCCAGTATTAGATTGGAAATCCATGTCGGTGTCCAGCTGGGGTTGTCAGGGGGTACATGGTGATGTTCCATTTCTGTCAATTTCGTCATCCACCCCTTCTGAGGTTCCAGAGTTCTTGTCTGATTACCAGGATGTATTTGATGAGCCCAAGTCCGATGCCCTACCTCCGCATAGGGATTGTGATTGTGCTATCAATTTGATTCCTGGTAGTAAATTCCCAAAAGGTCGACTGTTTAATTTATCCGTGCCTGAGCACGCCGCTATGCGCAGTTATGTGAAGGAATCCCTGGAGAAGGGGCATATTCGCCCGTCATCGTCACCATTAGGAGCAGGGTTCTTTTTTGTAGCCAAGAAGGATGGTTCGCTGAGACCTTGTATAGATTACCGCCTTCTAAATAAGATCACGGTTAAATTTCAGTACCCCTTGCCATTGTTATCTGATTTGTTTGCTCGGATTAAGGGGGCTAGTTGGTTCACCAAGATAGATCTTCGTGGTGCGTATAATCTGGTGCGAATCAGGCGAGGAGATGAATGGAAAACTGCATTTAATACGCCCGAGGGTCATTTTGAGTATCTAGTGATGCCATTCGGACTTGCCAATGCTCCATCAGTGTTTCAGTCCTTTATGCATGACATCTTCCGAGAGTACCTGGATAAATTCCTGATTGTGTACTTGGATGACATTTTGATCTTCTCGGATGATTGGGAGTCTCATGTGAAGCAGGTCAGAACAGTTTTTCAGGTCCTGCATGCTAATTCTTTGTTTGTGAAGGGATCAAAGTGTCTCTTTGGTGTGCAGAAGGTTTCATTTTTGGGGTTCATCTTTTCCCCTTCTACTATCGAGATGGATCCTGTTAAGGTCCAAGCCATCCATGATTGGACTCAGCCGACATCTCTGAAAAGTCTGCAAAAGTTCCTGGGCTTTGCTAATTTTTATCGTCGCTTCATCTGCAATTTTTCTAGTATTGCCAAACCATTGACCGATTTGACCAAGAAGGGTGCTGATTTGGTCAATTGGTCTTCTGCTGCTGTGGAAGCTTTTCAGGAGTTGAAGCGTCGTTTTTCTTCTGCCCCTGTGTTGTGTCAACCAGATGTTTCTCTTCCGTTCCAGGTCGAGGTTGATGCTTCTGAGATTGGAGCAGGGGCTGTTTTGTCGCAGAGAGGTTCTGATTGCTCAGTGATGAAACCATGCGCTTTTTTTTCCAGGAAGTTTTCGCCTGCTGAGCGAAATTATGATGTGGGCAACCGAGAGTTGCTGGCCATGAAGTGGGCATTTGAGGAGTGGCGTCATTGGCTTGAAGGAGCTAAGCATCGCGTGGTGGTATTGACTGATCATAAGAACTTGACTTATCTTGAGTCTGCTAAGCGGTTGAATCCTAGACAGGCTCGTTGGTCGCTGTTTTTTGCCCGTTTTGACTTTGTGATTTCGTACCTTCCGGGCTCTAAAGATGTGAAGGCGGATGCTCTGTCTATGAGTTTTGTGCCCGACTCTCCGGGTTTGTCTGAGCCGGCGGGTATCCTCAAGGAAGGAGTAATTGTGTCAGCCATCTCCCCTGATTTGCGGCGGGTGCTGCAAAAATTTCAGGCTAATAAACCTGATCGTTGTCCAGCGGAGAGACTGTTTGTCCCTGATAGGTGGACCAATAAAGTTATCTCTGAGGTTCATTGTTCGGTGTTGGCTGGTCATCCTGGAATCTTTGGTACCAGAGAGTTAGTGGCTAGATCCTTTTGGTGGCCGTCTCTGTCGCGGGATGTGCGTGCTTTTGTGCAGTCCTGTGGGATTTGTGCTCGGGCTAAGCCCTGCTGTTCTCGTGCCAGTGGGTTGCTTTTGCCCTTGCCGGTCCCGAAGAGGCCTTGGACACATATCTCTATGGATTTTATTTCTGATCTTCCCGTTTCTCAAAAGATGTCAGTCATTTGGGTGGTATGTGATCGCTTTTCTAAGATGGTCCATCTGGTACCCTTGTCTAAATTGCCTTCCTCCTCTGATTTGGTGCCATTGTTCTTCCAGCATGTGGTTCGTTTACATGGCATTCCAGAGAATATCGTTTCTGACAGAGGTTCCCAGTTTGTTTCAAGGTTTTGGCGAGCCTTTTGTGGTAGGATGGGCATTGACTTGTCTTTTTCCTCGGCTTTCCATCCTCAGACTAATGGCCAGACCGAACGAACCAATCAGACCTTGGAAACATATCTGAGATGCTTTGTTTCTGCCGATCAGGATGACTGGGTGTCCTTTTTGCCTTTGGCTGAGTTCGCCCTTAATAATCGGGCCAGCTCAGCTACCTTGGTTTCGCCATTTTTCTGCAATTCTGGGTTCCATCCTCGTTTCTCTTCAGGACAGGTTGAGTCTTCGGACTGTCCTGGTGTGGATACTGTGGTGGACAGGTTGCAGCAGATTTGGACTCATGTAGTGGACAATTTGACCTTGTCCCAGGAGAAGGCTCAACGTTTCGCTAATCGCAGACGCCGTGTGGGTCCCCGACTTCGTGTTGGGGATCTGGTTTGGTTATCTTCTCGTCATATTCCTATGAAGGTTTCCTCTCCTAAGTTTAAACCTCGTTTCATTGGTCCGTATAGGATTTCTGAGGTTCTTAATCCTGTGTCTTTTCGTCTGACCCTTCCAGATTCTTTTTCCATACATAACGTATTCCATAGGTCATTGTTGCGGAGATACGTGGTACCTATGGTTCCATCTGTTGATCCTCCTGCCCCGGTTTTGGTGGAGGGGGAATTGGAGTATATTGTGGAGAAGATTTTGGATTCTCGTGTTTCTAGACGGAAACTCCAGTATCTGGTTAAATGGAAGGGTTATGCTCAGGAAGATAATTCCTGGGTTTTTGCCTCTGATGTCCATGCTCCCGATCTTGTTCGTGCCTTTCATGTGGCTCATCCTGGTCGGCCTGGGGGCTCTGGTGAGGGTTCGGTGACCCCTCCTCAAGGGGGGGGTACTGTTGTGAATTCTGTGGCAGAGCTCCCTCCTGTGGTCACAAGTGGTACTTCGGCTGATTCTCTCTGTGAGCTTCTGTTGGTGGAGGGAAGTGGTACTGCAGCTTCTGAGTTTCCTCCTTCAGGTGATCTGGTGAGGTCGTTAGGTGCTTCTCTACTTTTAACTCCACCTAATGCTTTGATCCTGGCTTCCTGTCAATGTTCCAGTGTTGGACTTGCTTTTCCCTGGATCATTCCTGTGGCCTGCTGCTCTGCATAGCTAAGTTCTTCTTTGCTATTTGTTTGCTATTTTTTCTGTCCAGCTTGTCTAATTTGTTGCTGGAAGCTCTGGGACGCAAAGGGTGTACCTCCGTGCCGTTAGTTCGGTACGGAGGGTCTTTTTGCCCCCTTTGCGTGGTTTTCTTTAGGGTTTTGTGTAGACCGCAAAGTTATCTTTTCTATCCTCGCTCTGTTAAGAAAGTCGGGCCTCACTTTGCTGAATCTATTTCATCTCTACGTTTGTCTTTTCATCTTAACTCACAGTCATTATATGTGGGGGGCTGCCTTTTCCTTTGGGGTATTTCTCTGAGGCAAGGTAGGCTCATTTTCTATCTTCAGGCTAGTTAGTTTCTCAGGCTGTGCCGAGTTGCATAGGTAGAGTTAGGCGCAATCCACGGCTGCCTCTAGTGTTGTTTGGAGAGGATTAGGGATTGCGGTCTGCAGTGTTCCCACGTCTCAGAGCTCGTTCTATGATTTTGGGTTATTGTCAGATCACTGTATGTGCTCTGACCGCTATGTCCATTGTGGTACTGAATTGCCTTTCATAACAAACATGAATGTGAACCACATGACCTCTGACTATATGATCTCTGTCTACATAATCACCCAATGAGAGTCAGTGGGTGTTATGACCTGGGAGAGGAGGAACTCTCGCTTGGCTCCAGGAGTCTACCTGTGCAAGCAGCCAAGTGAAGCAACACCTCACAGAACATAATGCAAAATCATCAAATATGAAATTATTATAATCTACCTTCCATGCAAAGCCCTTGAACACGTCCATGATTTAAGTACCTTCTGTGAGATTGTGCTTACTGTAGGGGGACACTTGCTTAGCAATGGGATTCAAGCACATGGGTACGTTTTTTAAACACAAAACAGTCCATGCGGTTTATTTAAGCGTCATAAGCCAGGTTACACATCACCGGCTTACACATAGCCCATTACTTCATCACGTATGGTTTTACATCACTAGTTTGCGTCACTAAACATGCTGATCCTTATCTGACCAGTTGCCGAGGGTGACCACACAGTTCATATGGCAAATACACTTCTATGCCGTATATCACAGTTTATGACAATCCCCTGGTCCGGGGTTACCTTCCAGGAGCTCCTCTCCTCACGCTGACTCCTTGTCAGTCCTGTCTTCTGGGAAAGCTGCCTCACAGGAATCACCAACTTGTCTGGCAGGCATACCTCAGTCAGTCCAGACCCACCGAAGAACAGTAGCTTCCCCAACACAGACCGTCCAGGTCCACGATCTCTCAGGTGCTCCAGGAAGACTCCACTCACAGGAGCTTCCAACACAGACCATCCAGGACCACGATCACACTGTGCTCTTCAGGAGGTCCATCCCACCTGGGACTGTCTAACACAGAGGCATGTGGCCTGTCCGGGTGCTGTTTAGGACGTTTGTCCAACACCCCAGGCCACCAGGTCCAAAGCCCCACCACATGCTCTTCAGGGAGACGGCACTCCCAACACATAGGCTTCCAGGGCCTTACTCAGAGACCATGCAGGTCCACACTCAGAGACCATACAGGAACATGTGACCCACACCCTGGTTACATTATCAAGCTGTAACCACTCTCCTAGATGTGAGTGTGAGTGTGTGTGGCTAGTTTGACCCGCCCATCTCTCATAACTAGCCCTGCCAGCCTCCCTACTTAAACTGCACAATTTACTTGTATCCCAGAACAACCTTACTTAAGGCTGACAGTGCAGAGTATTCCTCTGCGACACACATACCGGCCATTCACAATAATGCCAGACTTTGACTCATCACCACAGTTATGCCTGCAATTGCCATGCGTTCCTATGGCCTCAATACGCCTCCATGCGTATTCCAGGAAGACCATGCAGCGCCCCCTACCTGTAACAGGGGTCACTGCATCACACTTCTTTAAAAGGGTTGTCCAGGTAACTGCAGACTTTTCAATCCTCAGAGTGCACATTGTACGCTGTCAGGATTCTCTGGTGCCATAGTCGAGAACAAGAGGTCATATGATCGCAATTATGCGATTAGCATACATACAGTCACGTGATGACTAGACATGCACTGTCTCACTGAATTCACTTGTATTGAACGAGGCTGTGCATGTCTAGTTGGAATGTTGCCCGAAATATGCAAACTGCATACCCTCTGTCACATGACCACCCACTCCTGCTGCAGACACAAAAATCCTGAATCCTGATGGCTGCTTACTCGTGGTTAGCTTTTCACCAGGGTCACAGTATCTCTGCGGGTCACGCTGACATCTGACAGAGTGACCCCGCGACATTGTGACTGTGGTAACGGTATTACCGGCGTTAACATTACTACCGATCAGAACCGCCACACCGGTGTTTCCCACACTGTCACACATATAACAGCATGGGAAACAACATAGGAAGTCCGTAAAAACTCGGCATATCCACAAACCTTTTCATACTTGCGTTTTTGATGCGGATTTGACTGACAATACAAATCAGTGGGTGAAAAATGCAAAAAAATCTGCACAAAGAATTGATGTGCTGCACAAAGAAACGCACTGCAAATACTCAAAGGAAAATTACTGATCATGTGCACAGCACTTCAGAAGTGTTATTGAATTGGCTGGCATAAGGATTCCCTAGTTTATTTGGCCCATTTCTGAGCAGAAAAAATGCTCCAAAAATCTACAAAAACCGCACTGTGTGCCTTACTACTCGTTTACTTACTTAATGCAGTGTAAGCAGGTTTTGTCTGCTCAGGCCTCTTTCACACTTCCGACTTTCTTTTTCTGTCACAATGTGTCGTTTTGTGAAAAAAACGGATCCAGCAAATGTTTCTGCTGCATCCGTTTTCTTCTCATAGACTAGTATTAGCGACGGATTGTGATGGATGGTCTTCCGTTTCATCCGTCGTGCACTGGATCCGTCATAAAATTGCTGTCCGTTGGGCGGAGACAACGCACAGAGGAACGTTTTTTGTGCACGTCGGAAAATCGCTCAGTGACGGATCCTGCACTGTCCGTCATTGGCTACAATGGAAGCATATGGTCGCAGGATCCGTCGCTGACTGTCAAAAGCAGGAATCAAGTGACGGATGCCGTCTTTTGAAACTGAACGTGTGTGGAAGAATTTCAAGTCAGGGAAATTCTCTCTCGCTCGCTTTCTCTCTCTTTTTAATATCAATAGTAAAAACATGTAATGTTAAAAATAATTAAAAAATAAAAAATCTTGATATTCTTACCTTCCGGCGTCCCTCGCAGCCTTCCCGATGCTTGTGACGCTCGCGATGCTCCCGTTCCCAGTAATGTATTGCAGCAATAATCCAAGATAATGTAGCAGTCTCGCGAGACTGCTACGTCATCTGGTCATTTCGCAAGGCATTACTGGGAACCGGAGCATCGCGAGCATCGGGAAGACTGCGGGTGACGCTGGAAGGTAAGAATAACACAATTTTTTATTTTTTAATTATTGTTAACATGGGTTGTGTTGTGTATGCGTTTTCGCAGCGGAAAACTGCTGCAAAGACACATTCACAACAGGTGCACATAGCCTCGACGGGTCCGTCAAAAAAACTGACTCAGTGCACCCTTTTTTTACAATCTGCACAGGATCCGTCTTTTCAACATTTTAACAGATCCTGTGCAGATTGCAAAAACGGAAGTGTGAAAGAGGCCTAAGAGATTTAGAATAGAGCTTCAGTTTGTTAATGGTATGTGCCCACAATCAGTAATTGGTGAGGGTTTGACGCTGCGTATATATGCAGAATCAAACCCACAGCAGCCAGCTGATACAGCATAGTGGATGGTATTTCTAGAAATCCCATGTCCACTATGCATCCATAGTTGCCTGAGAATCACCTTGGGAGACTGACATGCAGAGCGTCTATCAAGACTGCAGCATGCCACTTTCACCAATAGAATGTATTTGATGCGGTAAATCCGCATGGTTCAATGATCACATTACGATTTATCTACATTCAATAGAAGGCAGCACTTTGGACACAGCGAACATGTGCGGCGTCCAAAGAGCTGCTAGTTCCAAATCGTGGGCACCCAGCCTAATATAGAGCTCGATAAATAAAACTTACACCTTTTTATTTTTTAAATGTTCTAAATAAAAGTCAGTGCCTAATGTATACATCGCCTTTTCGGTCATAATTTTGACCACATGCTACCCAACGGTGGATTCTAAGGTACAATGAGAGCATCCAGACATTTGCAGTACACGATTCCATGTTATACGTTGAGCTGCCTCCTCCAGTTTATTCTGAGGTCTTCATTATGTTTTCAGGAACCTTGAAAAGATTAATACAGCCATAATGAGACGCCTCCAACCTTCAGAGCTTGAATCAATTCCGCTTGCATTGTTCTACAATATATACTGTCCCAATATAAAGAAAGTCTTATTGCTGCTACCACAATAAAGCTGCCCAACTTACCACCCGGAAAAATCAATCATTGTCAAGATGCCCAAAACATCACATAGATGTGCTGAAAATAATGATTGTTTAATTCCATTTGTCCTATCTAATGACATCTTTACACCTGAGGTATATTTTTATTTTAAGCATACCATTTTCTTCTCACTAATGGAAATATCATTATAGGAAAATTCCTAAAGACTTTTACTAAGCAAATTGCACACCTTTGTGATAGGGAGGCAAACATTAAAGATATAAAATGGCTGCTGTCTTGTTACACTGACAGAAACCTGTCCTGGAATGTGAGGACAGGTGTCTGTGAGCATGTGCAGTACGAAGCTCTACTCAATCCCTTCATGTGTAGGACGATATCCTCACAGTCCATACCATATTTGATATAATGCTGGACATACCAGGGGTGTTGAAGTAAGAAGATGATGCTCACACTGCTGTTCATCTAATCTAATACTGAAGATACCAGTGGTGCTAAGATAGGAAGAGGCTGCTCAAACTGCTGTCCACCCTATCGGATATAATACTGGATATACCAAGAATGCTGAGCTAAGAGACTGCTCATACTGCTGACCACTTGGTTTATCTTGTCTAATACTAGAAATACTAGCGGTGCTGAGGTAAGAAGAGGCTGCTCACACTGCTGTCCACCGTGTCTATCTGATCTAATACTAGAGATACCAGTGGTGCTGAGGTAACATAGTAACATAGTTATTAAGGTTGAAGGAAGACTTTAAGTCCATCTAGTTCAACCCATAGCCTAACCTAACATGCCCTAACATGTTGATCCAGAGGAAGGCAAAAAAAACCTTGTGGCAAATAGTCAGCTCCACTTTGGGGAAAAAAATTCCTTCCCGACTCCACATACGGCAATCAGACTGGTTCCCTGGATCAACGCCCTATCAAGGAATCTAGTGTATGTACCCTGTAACATTATACTTTTCAAGAAAGGTATCCAGTCCCCTCTTAAATTTAACCCCTTCCCGACCTGTGACACAGCGTATGCGTCATGAAAGTCGGTGCCAATCCGACCTGTGACGCATATGCTGTGTCACAGAAAGATCGCGTCCCTGCAGGCCGGGTGAAAGGGTTAACTCCCATTTCACCCGATCTGCAGGGACAGGGGGAGTGGTAGTTTAGCCCAGGGGGGGTGGCTTCACCCCCTCGTGGCTACGATCGCTCTGATTGGCTGTTGAAAGTGAAACTGCCAATCAGAGCGATTTGTAATATTTCACCTAAAAAAATGGTGAAATATTACAATCCAGCCATGGCCGATGCTGCAATATCATCGGCCATGGCTGGAAATACTAATGTGCCCCCACCCCACCCCTCCGATCGCCCCCCCAGCCCCCCGATCTGTGGTCCGCTCCCCTCCGTCCTGTGCTCCGCTCCCCCGTCCTCCTGCCCGCTCCCCCCGTGCTCCAATCACACCCCCCCGTGCTCCAATCAAACCCCCCCGCACTCCGATCCCCCCCCGTGCTCCGAACCACCCCCCCTGCACACCGATCCACCCCCCCTGCACACCGATCCACCCGCCCGCACACCGATCACTCTCCCCCATGCTCCGATCCCTCCCCCCCCGTGCTCCGACGCCCCCCCGTGCCCTGATCTCCCCCGTGCCCTGATCTCCCCCCCCTGTGCCCTGATCTCCCCCCCTTATACTTACCGATCCTGGCGGGGTCCCGTCCGTCTTCTTCCCCGAGCGCCGCCATGTTCCAAAATGGCGGGCGCATGCGCAGTGCGCCCGCCGAATCTGCCGGCCGGCAGATTCGTTCCAATGTGAATTTTGATCACTGTGATATAATCTATCACAGTGGTCAAAATAAAAAAACAGTAAATGACCCCCCCCATTTGTCCCCCATAGATAGGGACAATAATAAAATAAAGAATTTTTTTTTTTTTTCACTAAGGTTGGAGTTAGAACTAGGGTTAGGGTTAGGGGTAGGGGTAGGGTTAGGGGTAGGGTTAGGGGTAGGGTTAGGGGTAGGGTTAGGGGTAGGGTTAGGGGTAGGGGTAGGGTTAGGGTTAGGGTTTCGGTATGTGCACACGTATTCTGGTCCTCTGCGGATTTTTCCGCAGCGGATTTGATAAATCCGCAGTGCTAAACCGCTGCGGATTTATGGCAGATTTACCGCGGTTTTTCTGCGCATTTCACTGCGGTTTTACAACTGCGATTTTCTATTGGAGCAGTTGTAAAACCGCTGTGGAATCCGCAGAAAGAAGTGACATGCTGCGGAATGTAAACCGCTGCGTTTCCGTGCAGTTTTTCCGCAGCATGTGTACAGCGATTTTTGTTTCCCATAGGTTTACATTGAAATGTAAACTCATGGGAAACTGCTGCGGATCCGCAGCGTTTTCCGAAGCGTGTGCACATACCTTTAGAATTAGGCTATGTGCACACGGTGCGGATTTGGCTGCGGATCCGCAGCGGATTGGCCGCTGCGGATCCGCAGCAGTGTTCCATCAGGTTTACAGTACCATGTAAACCTATGGAAAACCAAATCCGCTGTGCCCATGGTGCGGAAAATACCGCACGGAAACGCTGCGTTGTATTTTCCGCAGCATGTCAATTCTTTGTGCGGATTCCGCAGCGTTTTACACCTATTCCTCAATAGGAATCCGCAGGTGAAATCCGCAGTAAATCCGCAGGTAAAACGCAGTGCCTTTTACCCGCGGATTTTTCAAAAATGGTGCGGAAAAATCTCACACGAATCCGCAACGTGGGTACATAGCCTTAGGGTTAGGGTTGGGTTGGAATTAGGGTTGTGGTTAGGGTTAGGGGTGTGTTGGGGTTAGGGTTGTGGTTAGGGGTGTGTTGCGGTTAGGGTTGTGGTTAGGGTTACGGCTACAGTTGGGATAAGGGTTAGGGGTGTGTTGGCGTTAGAATTGAGGGGTTTCCACTGTTTAGGCACATCAGGGGTCTCCAAACGCAACATGGCGCCACCATTGATTCCAGCCAATCTTTCATTCAAAAAGTCAAATGGTGCTCCTTCCCTTCCGAGCCCCGACGTGTGCCCAAACAGTGGTTTACCCCCACATATGGGGTATCAGTGTACTCAGGACAAACTGGGCAACAATTACTGGGGTCCAATTTCTCCTGTTACCCTTGAGAAAATAAAAAATTGCTTGCTAAAACATCATTTTTGAGGAAAGTAAAATGATTTTTTATTTTCACGGCTCTGCGTTGTAAACGTCTGTGAAGCACTTGGGGGTTCAAAGTGCTCACCACATATCTAGATAAGTTCCTTGGGGGGTCTAGTTTCCAAAATGGGGTCACTTGTGGGGGGTTTCTACTGTTTAGGCACACCAGGGGCTCTGCAAACGCAACGTGACGCCCGCAGACCATTCCATCAAAGTCTGCATTTCAAAACGTCACTACTTGACTTCCGAGCCCCGACATGTGCCCAAACAGTGGTTTACCCCCACATATGGGGTATCAGCGTACTCAGGACAAACTGGGCAACAATTACTGGGGTCCAATTTCTCCTGTTACCCTTGAGAAAATAAAAAATTGCTTGCTAAAACATCATTTTTGAGGAAAGAAAAATGATTTTTTATTTTCACGGCTCTGCGTTGTAAACGTCTGTGAAGCACTTGGGGGTTCAAAGTGCTCACCACATATCTAGATAAGTTCCTTGGGGGGTCTAGTTTCCAAAATGGGGTCACTTGTGGGGGGTTTCTACTGTTTAGGCACACCAGGGGCTCTGCAAACGCAACGTGACGCCCGCAGACCATTCCATCAAAGTCTGCATTTCAAAACGTCACTACTTGACTTCCGAGCCCCGACATGTGCCCAAACAGTGGTTTACCCCCACATATGGGGTATCAGCGTACTCAGGACAAACTGGGCAACAATTACTGGGGTCCAATTTCTCCTGTTACCCTTGAGAAAATAAAAAATTGCTTGCTAAAACATCATTTTTGAGGAAAGAAAAATGATTTTTTATTTTCACGGCTCTGCGTTGTAAACGTCTGTGAAGCACTTGGGGGTTCAAAGTGCTCACCACATATCTAGATAAGTTCCTTGGGGGGTCTAGTTTCCAAAATGGGGTCACTTGTGGGGGGTTTCTACTGTTTAGGCACACCAGGGGCTCTGCAAACGCAACGTGACGCCCGCAGACCATTCCATCAAAGTCTGCATTTCAAAAGTCACTACTTCCCTTCTGAGCCCCGACGTGTGCCCAAACAGTGGTTTACCCCCACATATGGGGTATCAGCGTACTCAGGAGAAACTGGACAACAACTTTTGGGGTCCAATTTCTCCTGTAACCCTTGGGAAAATAATAAATTGCAGGCTAAAAAATCATTTTAGAGAAAATAAAATTTTTATTTTATTTTCATGGCTCTGCGTTATAAACTTCTGTGAAGCACTTGGAAGTTCAAAGTCCTCACCACACATCTAGATTAGTTCCTTTAGGGGTCTAGTTTCCAAAATGGGGTCATATGTGGGGGATCTCCAATGTTTAGGCACACAGGGGCTCTCCAAACGTGACATGGTGTCCGCTAATGATTGGAGCTAATTTTCCATTTAAAAAGCCAATTGGCGTGCCTTCCCTTCCGAGCCCTGCCGTGCGCCCAAACAGTGGTTTACCCCCACATATGGGGTATCAGCGTACTCAGGACAAACTGGACAACAACATTTGCGGTCCAATTTCTCCTATTACCCTTGGCAAAATAGGAAATTCCAGGCTAAAAATCATTTTTGAGGAAAGAAAAATTATTTTTTATTTTCATGGCTCTGCATTATAAACTTCTGTGAAGCACCTGGGGGTTTAAAGTGCTCAATATGCATCTAGATAAGTTCCTTGGGGGGTCTAGTTTCCAAAATGGGGTCACTTGTGGGGGAGCTCCAATGCATAGGCACACAGGGGCTCTCTAAACGCGACATGGTGTCCGCTAACAATTGGAGCTAATTTTCCATTCAAAAAGTCAAATGGCGCGCCTTCCCTTCCGAGCCCTGCCGTGTGCCCAAACAGTGGTTTACCCCCACATATGAGGTATCGGCGTACTCGGGAGAAATTGCCCAACAAATTTTAGGATTCATTTTATCCTATTGCCCATGTGAAAATGAAAAACTGAGGCGAAAAGAATTTTTTTGTGAAAAAAAAAGTACTTTTTCATTTTTACAGATCAATTTGTGAAGCACCTGAGGGTTTAAAGTGCTCAATATGCATCTAGATAAGTTCCTTGGGGGGTCTAGTTTCCAAAATGGGGTCATTTGTGGGGGAGCTCCAATGTTTAGGCACACGGGGGCTCTCCAAACACGACATGGTGTCCGCTAACGATGGAGATAATTTTTCATTCAAAAAGTCAAATGGCGCTCCTTCCCTTCCGAACCTTACCATGTGCCCAAACAGTGGTTTACCCCCACATGTGAGGTATCGGCGTACTCATGAGAAATTGCCCAACAAATTTTAGGATCCATTTTATCCTGTTACCCATGTGAAAATGAAAAAAATTGAGGCTAAAAGAATTTTTTTGTGAAAAAAAAGTACTTTTTCATTTTTACGGATCAATTTGTGAAGCCCCCGGGGGTTCAAAGTTCTCACTATGCATCTAGATAAGTTCCTTGGGGCGTCTAGTTTCCAAAATGGGGTCACGTGTGGGGGAGCTCCAATTTTTAGGCACACGGGGGCTCTCCAAACGTGACATGGTGTCCGCTAAAGAGTGGAGCCAATTTTTCATTCAAAAAGTCAAATGGCGCTCCTTCCCTTCCAAGCCCTGCCGTGCGCCCAAACAGTGGTTTACCACCACATATGAGGTATCAGCGTACTCAGGACAAATTGGACAACAACTTTCGTGGTTCAGTTTCTCCTTGTACCATTGGGAAAATAAAAAAAATGTTGCTAAAAGATAATTTTTGTGACTAAAAAGTTAAATGTTCATTTTTTCCTTCCATGTTGCTTCTGCTGCTGTGAAGCACCTGAAGGGTTAAAAAACTTCTTGAATGTGGTTTTGTGCACCTTGAGGGGTGCATTTTTTAGAATGGTGTCACTTTTGGGTATTTTCAGCCATATAGACCCCTCAAACTGACTTCAAATGTGAGGTGGTCCCTAAAAAAAATGGTTTTGTAAATTTCGTTGTAAAAATGAGAAATCGCTGGTCAAATTTTAACTCTTATAACTTCCTAGCAAAAAAAAATTTTGTTTCCAAAATTGTGCTGGTGTAAAGTAGACATGTGGGAAATGTTATTTATTAACTATTTTGTGTCACATAACTCTCTGGTTTAACAGAATAAAAATTCAAAATGTGAAAATTGCGAAATTTTCAAAATTTTCGCCAAATTTCCGTTTTTATCACAAATAAACGCAGAATTTATTGACCTAAATTTACCACTAACATGAAGCCCAATATGTCACGAAAAAACAATCTCAGAACCGCTAGGATCCGTTGAAGCGTTCCTGAGTTATTACCTCATAAAGGGACACTGGTCAGAATTGCAAAAAACGGCCAGGTCATTAAGGTCAAAATAGGCTGGGTCATGAAGGGGTTAAGTATGGATCACTCATTACAACATCATACGGCAGAGTTTCATAGTCTTACTGCTCTTACAGTAAAGAATCCGCGTCTGTTATTATGCTTAAACCTTCTTTCCTCCAGACGTAGAGGATGCCCCCTTGTCCCTGCCTCAGGTCTATGATTAAAAAGATCATCAGAAAGGTCTTTGTACTGTCCCCTCATATATTTATACATTAAAACAAGATCACCCCTTAGTCTTCGTTTTTCCAAACTAAATAGCCCCAAGTGTAATAACCTATCTTGGTATTGCAGACCCCCAGTCCTCTAATAACCTTGGTCGCTCTTCTCTGCACCCGCTCTAGTTCAGCTATGTCTTTCTTATACACCGGAGACCAGAACTGTGCACAGTATTCTAAGTGTGGTCGAACTAGTGACTTGTATAGAGGTAAAATTATATTCTCCTCATGAGCATCTAAGCCTCTTTTAATGCATCCCATTATTTTATTTGCCTTTGTAGCAGCTGCCTGACACTGGCCACTGAACATGAGTTTGTCATCCACCCATACACCCAGGCCTTTTTCATTGATGATTTTGCCCAGACTTTTAGAATTAAGTGCATAGTTATACATCGTTTTACTTCTACCCAAGTGCATGACCTTACATTTATCCCCATTAAATCTCATTTGCCATTTATCAGCCCAAGCTTCTAGTTTACATAAATCATCCTGTAATATAAAATTGTCCTCCTCTGTATTGATTACCCTGCAGAGTTTAGTGTCATCTGCAAATATTGAAATTCTGCACTGAATGCCCCCTACAAGGTCATTAATAAATATGTTAAAAAGATAAGAAAGGTAAGAAGAGGCTGCTCACACTGCTGTCCGCCATGTATATCTGATCTAATACTAGAGATACCAAGGCTGCCAAAGTAAGAAGAGGTTGTCACTATGCTGTCCACCATATCTATATGATCTAATACTGGAGATACCAGGAGCTCTGAGCTAAGAGGCTGCTCACACTGCTGACCACTCAGTTTATCTGGTCTAACACTAGAAATACGAGTGGTGCTGAGGTAAGAAGAGGACACTCACATTGCTGTCCACTCTATCTATCTGATCTGGTACTGGAGATACCAGGGGTGTCAAGGTAAGAAGAGGCTGCTGGAGCACCCCCAGACACAGGGCCACAGGTTCTCGGTACCGGTCCTCTCTGTCTCAGTTCTGGGGTCGTCACGGTGGCTGGACCCGGTCCGTGACACTGCCAAGGGGCGTCCAATAAAAGGAGTGATGGTAGTTTGTCAAGGGTTCGTGACACCACCTGTGGTGTTCGGTCAGGGCGACCAACGCTGCTTAGGGGTCCGCTGGGGTGATGGAATGGCAGCTAGATGGAATACCTTCCCACAGGTGAAGTATATTGCCAGGGCTTCCCAGTAGTGTAGGTGGCGATGGTGTGAGGCGCAGTTAATAACGAGGACACAGGGTTGCAGTCTCTTTACCTTTTACTGAAGACTTCGGGATCCTCAATCCAGAGCACAGTTAACAGGGCTGTCTGAGACCGGCCGGTCCGAAGGCACATCCAGAGTTCCCTTTGCAGGTGGAAATCAGTGCCTACCACTAGCGCCTGTGTGTTGTAGTTCTTCCCTGCTGAGCATTCGGGATAGTCCTCACAACTTCTGTTCTCGTTCTTTCTCTTTATCTCTCTCTCTCTTCATCCCCCAAGTTATCTGGATAGGACGCACCCGTTTGACGGGAAGGCTCGGAGCTATTCTGGGACCCTAGAGACGCCCCTCTCCACGCTTGCCCCCTGTGTCTGCTTAGGTGATGTATGGTAGACAGCCAACCTATAATTAACTGTCCTGCGGTATTTGAAGTAAGGCATCGAGTGAGTTACTTCCTCGGTGTTCCGGTCACCGGCTACGCGCCTCAGTAGGAAGTTGCTGTTCTCGAGGCACGACTCCTACTGGCTCTCCTTTGTGCTTGATCTCGTTTCTCACTTTCCACAATATCTTTCTCTTCTTGTCCTTTCTTAGGATACCGCCGCAAGGTAGTGCAGGCGCGGTTCCATTGCTTTCTATTCGTTCTGCTAGGTCCCTGTCAGGAACCCACCCCTGACAGGTCCTCCCTGGATCTCTCCCAGGCTGCGTTCTGTTCTAACTTCCTATCCGACCCCTAGTTTTACCAGTGTGAGGAGTGGCCTAATACATAGTGCCTTTTGCTCCCCCTAGTGGCCGGAGTGTGAAGTGTAATGTGTACTTGTGATACCTGGTGAGGTGAACTCCTTTAGTGCAATCAGACATAACATCACTCCCCTTAGCGGCAGAGCAGAGCGACATTACTGCAACGACCAGGACTCTGGGGCGCTGCACTGCTCACACTGCTGTCTACCCTATCTGATCTTATACTAGAGCTACCAGGGGTGCAAAGGTAAAAAGAAGTTGCTCGTAATGCTGTCTACCATATCTATATGACCTAATACTGGATATACCGGGGGATAGCACTTGCAAATCACCACCAACTGTTTGATGATTCAGTATCTCTTTAGGTCTTGAAACCAGGGATTCAAGCTTCAGGAGGCTAATTTGCATATTCCAGGTGCCTTCTGGGAGAAGCGAAGTCTCCCTAAGCTAGAAGATCGTTGGGTACAGCCGGGACCAGCTGCTTCGAAAGCATCACCAAACCAGGGATTCAAGCTTCAGGAAGCTAATTTGCATATTCCAGGTGCCTTCTGGGAGAAGCGAAGTCTCCCTAAGCTAGAAGATCGTTGGGTACAGCCGGGACCAGCTGCTTCGAAAGCATCACCAAACCAGGGATTCAAGCTTCAGGAGGCTAATTTGCATATTCCAGGTGCCTCCTGGGAGAAGCGAAGTCTCCCTAAGCTAGAAGATCGTTGGGTACAGCCGGGACCAGCTGCTTCGAAAGCATCACCAAACCAGGGATTCAAGCTTCAGGAGGCTAATTTGCATATTCCAGGTGCCTTCTGGGAGAAGCGAAGTCTCCCTAAGCTAGAAGATCGTTGGGTACAGCCGGGACCAGCTGCTTCGAAAGCATCACCAAACCAGGGATTCAAGCTTCAGGAGGCTAATTTGCATATTCCAGGTGCCTTCTGGGAGAAGCGAAGTCTCCCTAAGCTAGAAGATCGTTGGGTACAGCCGGGACCAGCTGCTTCGAAAGCATCACCAAACCAGGGATTCAAGCTTCAGGAGGCTAATTTGCATATTCCAGGTGCCTTCTGGGAGAAGCGAAGTCTCCCTAAGCTAGAAGATCGTTGGGTACAGCCGGGACCAGCTGCTTCGAAAGCATCACCAAACCGCGCGCCGTAATTTTTGCCTGTAGGACATTATTGCAAGAGAGCTTGGCTGAGTAGATTACACAAGAAGGAAAACACACAGCAAGTCAGCAGGATCTAGGAGCAACATGGCAGATGTGACAACCTACATGGTGAGCTGCAGCATGTGCTACATGTTCACAGATCGACCAGAAGAAGAATCCAATTTCACCTGTCAGAAGTGTAGACTAGTGGCCCTTTTAGAAGAAAAGGTGCGGGGTCTGGAAGAAAGAATAGCAACTTTGAAACTCATCAAAGAGAATGAAGACTTTCTAGACAGAACAGAAGCATCTCTACTGGTCACAGAAGGTGCAAAAAGTGTCAGAGAACCTCCAAAAGCAGATGAGTGGAAGCATGTGACCAAAAGAAGCAAGAAGACCATGGAGAAATCACCAACCACACAACTGAAGAACCGATATCAAATCTTTGTAGAGGATGAAGATGGCACACCTAAGAATGAAGCAATACCAGCAAGCAAAAAAGAAAAGGGCACACAGCAACAAGTGACAGCAAAAAGTACAGCCAAGAAGCAACGAAGAGTGGTGGTGGTGGGAGACTCACTACTGAGAGGCACCGAAGCAGCCATCTGCAGACCGGACATAACTGCAAGAGAAGTATGCTGCCTTCCAGGTGCGATGATCAAGGATGTGACCGATAGGATACCAAAGCTCTTCAGCTCCAAGGACGTCCACCCATTTCTTCTGATACATGTTGGCACCAATGACACGGCAAGGAAGGACCTACCGACAATCTGCAAGGACTTTGAAGAGTTGGGGAAGAAAGTAAAGGAACTGGATGCACAGGTAGTTTTTTCTTCTATCCTTCCAGTAGACGGGCATGGCACCAGGAGATGGAACAGGATCCTTGATGCAAACAACTGGCTAAGACGATGGTGCAGACAACAAGGATTTGGATTCCTGGACCACGGTGTGAATTACTGGTATGATGGACTCCTCGCCAGAGACGGACTACACCTCAACAAACCTGGGAAACACACATTCGCCAGAAGACTCGCTACACTCATCAGGAGGGCGTTAAACTAGAAGAAGAGGGGACGGGAAGAAAAACATTAGACTCGAACAAAGACGACCCAGGAAAACATACTCAGAAGGGAGGTAAGAACATTTCTAAAACAATCCACAGTGAGGAGATTGGAACAAAACAAAATCCTCTAAACTGCATGCTCGCAAACGCCAGAAGCCTGACAAACAAGATGGAAGAACTAGAAGCAGAAATATCTACAGGTAACTTTGACATAGTGGGAATAACCGAGACATGGTTAGATGAAAGCTATGACTGGGCAGTTAACTTACAGGGTTACAGTCTGTTTAGAAAGGATCGTAAAAATCGGAGAGGAGGAGGGGTTTGTCTCTATGTAAAGTCTTGTCTAAAGTCCACTTTAAGGGAGGATATTAGCGAAGGGAATGAGGATGTCGAGTCCATATGGGTTGAAATTCATGGAGGGAAAAATGGTAACAAAATTCTCATTGGGGTCTGTTACAAACCCCCAAATATAACAGAAAGCATGGAAAGTCTACTTCTAAAGCAGATAGATGAAGCTGCAACCCATAATGAGGTACTGGTTATGGGGGACTTTAACTACCCGGATATTAACTGGGAAACAGAAACCTGTGAAACCCATAAAGGCAACAGGTTTCTGCTAATAACCAAGAAAAATTATCTTTCACAATTGGTGCAGAATCCAACCAGAGGAGCAGCACTTTTAGACCTAATACTATCTAATAGACCTGACAGAATAACAAATCTGCAGGTGGTTGGGCATTTAGGAAATAGCGACCACAATATTGTGCAGTTTCACCTGTCTTTCACTAGGGGGACTTGTCAGGGAGTCACAAAAACAATGAACTTTAGGAAGGCAAAGTTTGAACAGCTTAGAGATGCCCTTAATCTGGTAGACTGGGACAATATCCTCAGAAATGAGAATACAGATAATAAATGGGAAATGTTTAAGAACATCCTAAATAGGCAGTGTAAGCGGTTTATACCTTGTGGGAATAAAAGGACTAGAAATAGGAAAAACCCAATGTGGCTAAACAAAGAAGTAAGACAGGCAATTAACAGTAAAAAGAAAGCATTTGCACTACTAAAGCAGGATGGCACCATTGAAGCTCTAAAAAACTATAGGGAGAAAAATACTTTATCTAAAAAACTAATTAAAGCTGCCAAAAAGGAAACAGAGAAGCACATTGCTAAGGAGAGTAAAACTAATCCCAAACTGTTTTTCAACTATATCAATAGTAAAAGAATAAAAACTGAAAATGTAGGCCCCTTAAAAAATAGTGAGGAAAGAATGGTTGTAGATGACGAGGAAAAAGCTAACATATTAAACACCTTCTTCTCCACGGTAT
The DNA here is from genome assembly GCF_032444005.1 of Ranitomeya imitator. Lineage (NCBI taxonomy): Eukaryota > Metazoa > Chordata > Amphibia > Anura > Dendrobatidae > Ranitomeya > Ranitomeya imitator. Next base: position 637,207,305 of record NC_091286.1, read on the forward strand.
TCACGGTGGAAAATGAAATGCTAGGTGAAATCCCAAGAAACAATGAAAACCCTATATTAAGGGTCACCAATCTAACCCAAGAAGAGGTGCGAAACCGGCTAAATAAGATTAAAATAGATAAATCTCCGGGTCCGGATGGCATACACCCACGAGTACTAAGAGAACTAAGTAATGTAATAGATAAACCATTATTTCTTATTTTTAGGGACTCTATAGCGACAGGGTCTGTTCCGCAGGACTGGCGCATAGCAAATGTGGTGCCAATATTCAAAAAGGGCTCTAAAAGTGAACCTGGAAATTATAGGCCAGTAAGTCTAACCTCTATTGTTGGTAAAATATTTGAAGGGTTTCTGAGGGATGTTATTCTGGATTATCTCAATGAGAATAACTGTTTAACTCCATATCAGCATGGGTTTATGAGAAATCGCTCCTGTCAAACCAATCTAATCAGTTTTTATGAAGAGGTAAGCTATAGGCTGGACCACGGTGAGTCATTGGACGTGGTATATCTCGATTTTTCCAAAGCGTTTGATACCGTGCCGCACAAGAGGTTGGTACACAAAATGAGAATGCTTGGTCTGGGGGAAAATGTGTGTAAATGGGTTAGTAACTGGCTTAGTGATAGAAAGCAGAGGGTGGTTATAAATGGTATAGTCTCTAACTGGGTCGCTGTGACCAGTGGGGTACCGCAGGGGTCAGTATTGGGACCTGTTCTCTTCAACATATTCATTAATGATCTGGTAGAAGGTTTACACAGTAAAATATCGATATTTGCAGATGATACAAAACTATGTAAAGCAGTTAATACAAGAGAAGATAGTATTCTGCTACAGATGGATCTGGATAAGTTGGAAACTTGGGCTGAAAGGTGGCAGATGAGGTTTAACAATGATAAATGTAAGGATATACACATGGGAAGAGGGAATCAATATCACCATTACACACTGAACGGGAAACCACTGGGTAAATCTGACAGGGAGAAGGACTTGGGGATCCTAGTTAATGATAAACTTACCTGGAGCAGCCAGTGCCAGGCAGCAGCTGCCAAGGCAAACAGGATCATGGGGTGCATTAAAAGAGGTCTGGATACACATGATGAGAGCATTATACTGCCTCTGTACAAATCCCTAGTTAGACCGCACATGGAGTACTGTGTCCAGTTTTGGGCACCGGTGCTCAGGAAGGATATAATGGAACTAGAGAGAGTACAAAGGAGGGCAACAAAATTAATAAAGGGGATGGGAGAACTACAATACCCAGATAGATTAGCGAAATTAGGATTATTTAGTCTAGAAAAAAGACGACTGAGGGGCGATCTAATAACCATGTATAAGTATATAAGGGGACAATACAAATATCTCGCTGAGGTTCTGTTTATACCAAGGAAGGTGACGGGCACAAGGGGGCATTCTTTGCGTCTGGAGGAGAGAAGGTTTTTCCACCAACATAGAAGAGGATTCTTTACTGTTAGGGCAGTGAGAATCTGGAATTGCTTGCCTGAGGAGGTGGTGATGGCGAACTCAGTCGAGGGGTTCAAGAGAGGCCTGGATGTCTTCCTGGAGCAGAACAATATTGTATCATACAATTATTAGGTTCTGTAGAAGGACGTAGATCTGGGTATTTATTATGATGGAATATAGGCTGAACTGGATGGACAAATGTCTTTTTTCGGCCTTACTAACTATGTTACTATGTTACTATGTCTGTATTTTGTGTACATGGCAACTCCGCCACATTTATGGCACAGTTGTCATGTGACAACTGTCTTACAGCCTTAGAGTCACTACTCTTTGATATGTCCTCTTTGTCCTCCCAGATCAATCTACATGTCTGCTGTCAGCACATGGCTGAAATCTTTGTTATAACTGGATACAGTGTGCCAACCCTCTGCACAAGGTGAGTGTATGCATTATATATCATACTTGACATCAGGAGCTAATAGTTCCTTCCTCTTTCATTATTTGTTCATTGTTAATATTTGAGTTTTTTCAATCGGTTTAATGGTATTTAGATTTCCTGAGGCATCATTTACCAACAGCTCCTGACAAAGCTGAGTGCGAAACACAGAGTCTGGTGAATGCTCCATGCCACCTGCTTACTTAGGCACTTGCCTGGTTTATTGTCTAAATTTTCTGAATTGTGTATTCTTTTTAGGGGCACTGTCTCTCTCTTGTACAAGTGACTACACTTGCCTCCATTAGAGGTCAACTCTTTCCCTTTTCCACTACCCACCCCTCTGCACAGTGTTCCCAGACTCCTGAATTTGTGATTGCTGCAAGAAATCATCCACAAGTGCTGATTTTTGAGGGTTTTAGGGAAAAATTAGTGGATCTTTGTGGGACCATTTCATTCTATCCAACACTGAAGAAAAGTCGGCACTCCGTCCTCCTAGAGTCCTGGTCGTCACAGTGGTATTGCTTTCCTCACGGGGAAAGTGATGTCACGCTTGGAAGCGATTAAGGATAACTCTCACCAGGTAACACAAACATGCAACATGTTCTCACTCCAAGCCACAAGGTGGAGCTTTTGAACCTTTTTCTAGGTGACTCCCCTGCATATAGCGATGTATTGTGGTTTGGAGGGAAAGTCAGTCACATAGTGCCGGAGAGCAGACTGGAGCAGTCTGAGGCAGGAAGAACATATGAGGAGCCATGCAGCCAAGAGAAAATGCTGCAGCTCCTGGACAGAGATAATACCGAAAGCCGAACAGATTGTAGTGAGCGTGTGGGAGAGCGAAGCACAGAAGAAGGGACACCAGTGGAGCAGAGCAGTGAACTAGCTAACTCCCTGGCTGATGCAGATTTACAGTAGTCGGAACACTGAGGTTGTGAGTGACTCTAAGACTGACAGCAGAAACCGGCAGGACAGCAGGATTACAGATCACCTGTCCGCCCTAATACCCAGGAGGCACAGTGACACATAGAGCCCGGGTCATGATAGAGATCCTGTAAAAAGGCTCGAGTCACCTGTCGTAAGCGTTTATGTCCCACCTTTATGGAGGACAGAGAAGAACTGTGAGAACCTGGACTGCGGTTGCCTGACGTCTTCAGTAAACCAGGTAAAGAGATTGCAAACCTGTGTTCTCGTTCTTCACTGCACCATTCACCATCTTCCATCTACACACCTGGAGCCCTGGGGATATACTTCACCTGTGGGAAGTTATACCATCTAGCTGCCATAACATCACCCCAGAGGATCCCGTAAAGCAGCATCGGTCCCCACTGACCGAATACCACAGGTGGCATCATGAACACAAACTTTAATCAATTTTCCCTTTTACATGGGCGCTCAGGGCCACAGACTTGGTTGCCACCGTGACATCCCCCTGTGAACACCAGACCTGATATCGGGTACCCCACGGCCCTGGCGAGTGACTCATCACGAACAGGATGGACCGACCCTGAGAATTGGGTCATGTGCGCCTAAGAGACTGTGTTGTGCTGAGAGACTGTTAATTGTGAATTGCTGCCAAAACTGCCACCATTATAGCGCCACGAGGAGTGCTGGAGAAGGAAAGTGCGCCATTGTGGGTGGGGACTAGCAGTGAGGCGCGAAAACAATGGCCGCCAACTTCAAATACTTTTGCACCATGAGGACATGCTCATCAGCAACTGAGATCTGCCTACTGATCCTGAATGGCGGGAAAAAGAGGAAGAAGAAGCTCGGCCCCCACAGGAGAGAGTGGGAACCAGACGAGGAAGTAGAAAGGAACATGGAGGCCGGCACCAGAAGTCCCAGAGTTCCTGAAGGAAGAGGTGGAAGAGCCGAGCGACCAACTGCTGCAGACGCAGCTGAGTGCCCTGGCCAAATGGAAGGCGGCGCTGGGAGTGAAACTGCAGGAGCAGCATCCTATCCGGCGGCCCCTGATGTCAGCAGAGGAGACCGGCACCAGAGACATCGCAGCGGCAGGTAACGAGACAGACCCTGCCCCAGTAGGCGAGGAACTCCTAGTGGGCCCACTAGCTGCACCATCAAGTTATTAATCCGGACGGATTCAGATCCTGGGGGAATGGGACCAGGCTACGGGTATGGAAAGCCATATGAGAGCCCCGATCCAGCACAACAGTATGTGAGGCAAAATATACGCCAAAAAGACTGTATACCACTGGGTGAACACTGGGACAGATCTGATTGGGTTCCCCAGGACAGAAAGGAAAGAAGGAGAAGTTATGGAGGTCCTTAGCTGGGAGGAGTTTCCACAGCAGCTCCCTTATAAATGGAAGGAGAAAGACAAGGAATACCAGGCCGGGGGCAAAGCGTTTGACGAGAGAGATCTGTGCGCTAAGGCTCAGGTCCGCAAGGACAAATATACCAGGCCCCTCTGAGGCAAGGCACTGTAGTGGCCTTCAAGCTGAAAATAGGCTGGGGATTCATCAAGGAGCCAGGCTTGTATGCTGAAGTGTTTGTTTACAGGAGAGATGTGGAGTCTCTCCTCAGAGAAGGACAGGGACCTGTATCCAGGGGACACTGTAACATTCACACAGCATTTTAGCGATAAGCGATGGTATGCCTTAAATGTGAGAAAACTCAAAGACTCTACTTCTAATTTAAAAGGTACCAGACCTAAAACACCAGCAGTGCCACCTAGTGCCAAAGTGGTCACCACTACTACTCCTACTGTTACACCAGCCCCTAAAGCCATTACCAAGACAACAGTATGTACCATAACAACGACTGAAACTGCAGTGGCAACAGCACCTGTTATCACGCGTACCCAGGCCACGCAAACCCCTATTGCAGGACATGACTTGACTGTACACGAATGCAAGACACATGATGTCTACCTGTCACCAGGCGTAATCTTGACCTATGACCCTCCCAGGCCAGGAAGTAATCAATCAATGCCAAGTGTTACCATGGAGACAACCAAAGAAAAATTAAAACAGAAAAACCTGACTGTGAATAAATTACCGTATTTTTCTGACCATAAGACGCACTTTTTTTTCCTCCAAATTTGAGAGGAAAGTGTGGGTGCATCTTATGGTAGGGATGTAACGTGCGGAGGGGGCAGCAGCGAGTGGGATTGCACTGGGAGGCAGGAGGCAGAAAAATGTCCCTGCTGGGCTTCAGGAATCAACTCACTGGGGAAACCACATGGTCCCGATCATTAAAGTGCAGTGAATATTCATTAGCTGCTTCCCCGCCCACCTGTCAGCTGAGCAGTGAGTCAGCAAATGAATACTCCTTCACAGGGACACACATGGTTTCCCCAGCGCTGGATTCCTGCAGCAGCTGGGGAGATCTGTGTATCCGGTGGAGGAGGCGGCAGCAGGGGCCAGAGGGGACAAGATCGCTGCATACCTACCTGCCGGGCTGTGCTGGATGCTGAGTGCTCCAGCACAAGGACCTGTGTGATATCATGAAGTGGGCGGGCTGGAGCATCACATGGCAGCACAGAGCCCTCCCTCTTCTGATGTCATCACAGGTCCTGCAGACACCACACTACAATCTGTAAGCTTACTCCTGTGCTGTGGAGAGGTGACAAGAGGGAGGGCTCTGTGGTGTCATGGGATGAGAGGCTCCAGCATTTTACCTCACCACAGTGTGGCTGGCTGCCACAATTAAAAGGTTAGTCACTACAACACACAATATAGCAATCTGCCACTTCTGGGTTGAACTATAACTCCCAGCATGCCATAGGTTCTGCAGGACATGCTGGGAGTTATAGTTCTCCCAATGGGATCTCAAAGCAGCACTCCAGTATTATTTTTCAGTGCTGGAGTGGTGCTTTAAATATAAGCCCTGTGCCCCCATTCTTATACTCACCCTCCAGCATCTTCATATAGTACTTTCCAGACACCACACTGGTCCCGCAGCTCCATCTTCTACCCGCAGCTTCCAACATAATAACATACTATTATATATAATAACAACACATATAATAGTAAGTTTATGTTACTAAATATTTTACCACCTTTTTTGCTTCAAATATTTTTTTCCCTATTATCCACCTCTAAAACATGGGTGCATCTTATAGTCCGAAAAATACGGTAACTGCTTAAAAGTTTTGTTTAACCTGGAAAAAGTTTTTGCATTAAGAAGTTCAATTGTTTAAAGGGATCATTTGTTTAAAGACAGTGAGATCATGGACAATGTATGATTCAAAAACGTTCCATTGTACATAGTTGGCACCTATTTAGGTGTTTCCTACTGGTTTTACAAAGAAGCTTTAAAGGAACTGTTTCAACTCTTGCCTTAAATATTGATTTGTTTACAGAGACCTGAAGAAAAACATGTTTGGCGTGGCAGATACCAGGTCTGGATACACGCCTTGAAGCTCGCCCAAGACTACCTTTGGGATTTCATGACGGGTCCCTCGCATCGTTGCTGCTGTTATAAAGTTATTAATTGACTTGAATATTAATTGCACAATTAAATGCACTACCTCCGTATAAAAAAATGTTGAAAAATGTTTGCACCCTTGAAGGAAATGTTGACTTGTTGCACTTTATTAAAGTGAATAATGTTTGATAGTATTAAAGATAGTATTGCACGCAGAAAATACTAGTGAGAGATAGTGACTGAGAATAAAGTTGAAACTTTGCACATGTAGGAAAGTGATTGATGTTGTTAGAAGAAGTGAGCTGGTATCGTAAGTGATAGTATTATATCCAGATAGTATTGAGATACAGTAAAGGTTTAAAAACCGAAAATAAAACTAATGTTCAGTTTTGCACTTTGAATAAAGAGAAATCTAGATAGTATACCTGTAGGGGTAGTTGCTGTTCCATAGTATAATATAGTAAAAGTTCTATATTTTTGAAGAAATTATCTATACCATGTAAATATGTTCTGCAACGTTAAAGCATTAATTCCTCCCAATAAAGGGAAGCTTTGTTTTACATTAATTAACCAGTTTTACATGTTTACAGCATTTAAAAATTTGTATATCTTTTTGCTAATTTATATTGTTGTTCTTCTTTTCCCAGTCCTGGAGCACTGGATTTAATGGAGGGACGGGGGAGTGGGGGGGAGAGGGAGGGAAAAGCCCCAGGGTCCTGATCGACACAGTGGCATTGCTTTCCTCACAGGAAGAGTGATGTCACGCTTGGAAGCGATGAAGGATAACTCTCACCCAGGTAACACAAACAAGCAACATGTTCACACTCCAGGCCACAAGGGGGAGCGTTTGATCCTATTTCTAGGTGACTCCCCTGCATATAGAGATATATTGTGGTTTGGAGGGAAAGTCAGTCAGATTGTGCCGGAGAGCAGACTGAAAGCAACAAAGAGCTAGCACTCGACCACTAGGTGAGATTTTGATGGTGCCAGTGAACGGGACCCGAAGACCCCAATTACATAGGAAAAGTCAAATCACTGCACTCATCCAGTCCGAAAATTAGCTGAAGTGAATACATTTATTGAAGAAGCAAAATTGAAACAATAATGCAACAGTTTTTTTGACGTTTCGGCCACTCAGTGGCCTTGTTCACAAATGGTGCTGAAACAAAACAAACAAATAGTGTATAAACATACTATATACATAGTGTTTCAAAATATGTACAGAAATATATACAGATATAATACATAGAGTTGAACTCATGTCAAGTAATGTAGAAAGAGGCAAAGGTTCTAGTATCCCTGAAGTATAAGCTTAAACCTATAGGGCATAAAGAAAAAGAAGAGGGGTTCTAGAGAGTGTTATCTAAGAAATTGATTAAGGAGACCCAATCGGAGACAAGAGATGGGAAAAACATACCCTTATACTCTGTTCATGATGCGTCATGTGAAAAACATGGATATGTTAGTAAATAGGTAGAGGTGATCCAGATGTAACCTGTATGGGATATATAGGGAAAACCGTAGCAATGTAACTGAAGGTGTAGAGAGTCGCATATAAAGTGGAACAAGTCTACATATGTGTGGGGACAAGTAGTTACCCAGGAGCCGGATATAAAGTCTAAGTTATCACAAGGAGACACTAAAGGATGGTCCAATCTTCGTTATAGACATCCGGTTGCGATCAGGTACGCTGTAATGTATAACAATATATACGCACTGTAGAAGTCATGGGATCGACCAGCAGCTAAAGTAAATGATAGTAGGGTAGCTACCTGGGTAGTGAACTTGCTCTAATGCGGCCCTGCAACCCCAGAGGTCCCAGCAGGGAAGAGGGTTAATGACTGTCGCCTGTACCCAAATTGTGCCTAGCAAGAGGTTGTATATAAAAAAAAAAAAACTAGCATTAGGTTACGTCACCCAGGCCATCAAAAGTAGGATCTCTAGCCACAAATCTACCATCAGGTGTGGTAAGACCTGGTTGCCATTACCCCTTCATTTTAAAGAAGCCCAACATACTGTAGCGCAATTGCGCTTCCAGATCATTGAAAAGGTCCACCGCCCCAGGAGAGGGGGTAACCATATTCAGCTACTTAAACAGAGGGAAACCTTCTGGATTTACACGCTTGACACGCTTCACCCTAGGGGACTCAATAGAGAGTTGGATTGGCTAACTTAATCGTTTTTTTTCCCAATAGGCAAACTAACCCCCTGCACATGTAATACTCGTATCGCCCCCTGGAGGATGGTAAGAGCCATACCCTTTAGGAGTCCCCCAAGTTTCATTTATCCCCGTCAGTATACCCTTTGATTATTTTTTATTTTTATTTTTTATTTTTATTTTTATTATTATTTTTTTATTTTTTATTTTTTAATTTTATTTTTATTTTTTTCTTTGTATATTTTCCAATATTTTTGGCGTATTTAATTTTTCCCTGGTCTTTTACCATTTAGTTCTTGCTATACATGCAATATTTCTTTCATTTAATGTTTCTTTTTCATTTTTACCCATTCAACTCAGGTTCTGTGAATAATCATCGCTAGTTTGGACTCCTACTATACTTTGGCATGTCGTCTTATGTTTATTATGTTCTCCCTCCCCCTGCATTTTTTGCGGGGGTTTATTATCTCTCCATGTATTTCAATATATCTTTGGTCCATCTCGTCTGTCTTCCTGCTACCTTATACATACCCTCTACACATATATGTACCATCCCTTGAGCCTCTGTCTCCCTGACCTGTACAAATGGATTCCATGTGTACATGTCCCACTAGCACACAGACGCTACTGTGCCAACAATACCGATACTGTCGTACTTCTAGTGAGCCCAATGGCACGGTCCACGCATGCGCCGGTTCTCCTCCAAGTACGCAAGCGCCCGACATACTCGCGTGCTATTAGACTAATACACAAGCGCGGCTTTGCACCTATCTGCGCATGCGTTAGCCTCCGTCCACAGCACGCAGGCGCTCACCACACACATCCCTCCCGCAGTAATACACAGGCGCCGGCGTCCTCCCCTTGTTCCGGTCACATGACCGGCTATAGCCATTTAAACCTGGCTCCATGCCGACAGGTTACCGCCGCCTTCCCCGCCTAGACACTGCCTGTGTCGGCGCCATCACTCATGCGATCTCTTTGATCCTGGATCACACTTCCTACGCGGTCACCTTGATCCGGCATTGCGCTTCCACTACACCACCAATTGCTGTGAGACTGGGACTATGGTTTCAGATAAGTACTCTTACCCTACCACCAGACGTAACCTAATGCTAGTTTTTTTTTTATATACAACCTCTTGCTAGGCACAATTTGGGTACAGGCGACAGTCATTAACCCTCTTCCCTGCTGGGACCTCTGGGGTTGCAGGGCCGCATTAGAGCAAGTTCACTACCCAGGTAGCTACCCTACTATCATTTACTTTAGCTGCTGGTCGATCCCATGACTTCTACAGTGCGTATATATTGTTATACATTACAGCGTACCTGATCCCAACCGGATGTCTATAACGAAGATTGGACCATCCTTTAGTGTCTCCTTGTGATAACTTAGACTTTATATCCGGCTCCTGGGTAACTACTTGTCCCCACACATATGTAGACTTGTTCCACTTTATATGCGACTCTCTACACCTTCAGTTACATTGCTACGGTTTTCCCTATATATCCCATACAGGTTACATCTGGATCACCTCTACCTATTTACTAACATATCCATGTTTTTCACATGACGCATCATGAACAGAGTATAAGGGTATGTTTTTCCCATCTCTTGCCTCCGATTGGGTCTCCTTAATCAATTTCTTAGATAACACTCTCTAGAACCCCTCTTCTTTTTCTTTATGCCCTATAGGTTTAAGCTTATACTTCAGGGATACTAGAACCTTTGCCTCTTTCTACATTACTTGACATGAAATCAACTCTATGTATTATATCTGTATATATTTCTGTACATATTTTGAAACACTATGTATATAGTATGTTTATACACTATTTGTTTGTTTTGTTTCAGCACCATTTGTGAACAAGGCCACTGAGTGGCCGAAACGTCAAAAAAACTGTTGCCTTATTGTTTCAATTTTGCTTCTTCAATAAATTTATTCACTTCAGCTAATTTTCGGACTGGATGAGTGCAGTGATTTGACTTTTCCTATGGAGAGCAGACTGAAGCAGTTTTAGGCAGGAAGAACGTATGAGGAGCCGTGCAGCCACGAGAAAGTGCTGCAGCTCCTGGACAGAGATAATACCGAAAGCTGAACAGATTGTAGTGAGCATGTGGGAGAGCGAAGCACAGGAGAGGGACACCAGTGGAACAGAGCAGTGAACTAGCTACCTCCCTGGCTGGCGCAGATTGCCCGTAGCCGGAACACCGGGGTTGTGAGGGACTCTAAGACTGACAGCAGAAACCTGCAGGACAGCTGGTTTACAGATCACCTGTCCACTCTAATACCCAGGAGGTACAGTGACACATAGAGCCCGGGTCATGATAGAGATCCTGTAAAAAGGCTCGAGTCACCTGCCGTAAGTGTTTATGTCCCACCTTTATGGAGGACAGAGAAGAACTGTGAGAACCCTATCAGAAGCCATAGGAGGTAAGGGACTACAACACCACCGAGCTATGAGGATGGCTTTTAACTCCACCTGGTAAAGGGGACTCTGAATTTGCTTCCAAGCCGGCTGGACCCTGCCTGTCCTGTGATCTGGTGCCCTGCACTGCGGTTGCCTGAAGTCTTCAGTAAACCAAGTAAAGAGATGGCAAACCTGTGTCATCGTTTTTTACTGCGCCATTCACCATCTTCCATCTACACACCGGGAGCCCTGGGGATACACTTCACCTGTGGGAACTTATACCATCTAGCTGCCATAATATGTATTTGTCTATATTTGCCCCGTATTCACATGTAAAGCGCCATGGAATAAATGGCGCTATAAAAATGTATAATAATAATAATAATATCACCCCAGAGGACTCCTTAAAGCAGCGTCGGTCGCCACTGACCGAATACCACAGGTAGCATCATGAACACGAACTTTAATCAATTTCCCCTTTTACATGGGCGCCCAGGGCCACGGACCGGGTCGCCACCGTGACATCCCCCTGTGAACACCGGACCTGGTACTGGGTACCCCACGGCCCTGGTGGGCGACTCACATGTTTTGAGATTTTTGATTCTTCTGTCCTTACAATGGCCATTCTAATATAAAGCTAAAAATTTGGTTGAATAAATGGTTAAATGTTATAGTTAATGGAGAACTAAAATAACTATAAATTAACAACATGAAACAAAGCAAAGAATTCCCAATCAAGCTCTGGCTGTGCGGAATATTACTGACTTTTGTGCAGAGCACATAATAATACCAGGAAACCTAGAAAATTATTGAACACAGCGTGATACCGATAGACAGGCGTCACTTCAATCAATATTTAATGCCTCCTATCATTTCTATTTCCAGGTAAATTCTTTTGGTTGTAAATTATTGGACAGTTCTCAATTACGTGTGACATTTATATCCTGTGTGTAATCCTCTGGGAAACAAGGTGACCCTCAAAGCAAGATTAATTTGTCAGTCAGGGGGTCGCTCTCTCAAGCTAGATGGCTACAAACCTCTACTTTTTCGAAGGACGCAATGTTTGCTGTCTGAAAGTCACAATCGATAGAGAGGGGGAAAGTTTCTTATTGTTAGACTATTGTTAGTGTATTGGGGGAAACTCACTTGGCACGGGGTTAACGTAGTCAGGCACGATTTTTGATCACAAAACAGTCCATACGGTTTATTTAAGGTCATAAACCGGGTTATTCACAGTCCATATTATACATTCCATATAACACAATAGGCACCAACTGGTGATATTAACTTGCAGCTTTGTATTGCACACTTCATATACGGCTTGAACTCATAGACACTAAACATGCTGGACCTCTCACTTCGTCCAGTTACCATGGGTGTCTGTACGCCGTACACTTCACCAATGTCCCAAGTCACATACAGCGCATATGACACTGGGTCACGGTCTCTAAACATGCCGAACCTCACTCCATTCAGTCACTGTGGGAGATCACATAGTTCATAGAACATTACAAGCACCAACAGTCTGTATAAGTACCTGACGGGAGCTCCTGCTCCACCTGCTGACTCCTTGTCAGTCCACTCCTCTGGGAAAGCTGCCTCACAGGGATCACCAACTTGCCTGGGCGGCATATCTTAGTCAGTCCAGACCCACCGAAGGACGGTAGCTTCCCCACATGAACCGCACATGTGACCTGTCCAGGTGCTATTCAGGACCTCGTCCAACACCCCAGGCCACCCGCAAGTCCAAAGCCCCACCATGTGCTCTTCAGAACTCCTACTCCCAGGAAATTCAACACAGGTTGTTCAGTGTGCTATTCAGGACTCCTACTCCCAGGAAATCCAACACACCCGGCTCACCAGGTCCAAAGCCCCACCATGTGCTATTCCGGACTCCTACTCCCAGGAAATTCAACACAGGTGGTTCAGTGTGCTATTCAGGGATCCGGTCCTACTCCCAGGACCTCCCAACACACAGGCTCTCCAGGACCTTCCACTGGAACCACACGGGAACCATGTGACCTACACCCTGGTCACATTATATACCCTTAACCACTCCCCTGGATGGGAGTGTGGATGTGTGGCTAGTTTGTCCCGCCCATCTCACACAACTAGCCTAGTAAGTCTCCCTTACAGCTACACCATACATATACACACTTGAGGGACTACAGGTCCCAGAACAACAACATTGCATCAGACTTACTACGCAGACTCCCTCTGCGACACATATCGGCCATTCACAACACAGCCAGTCACTGTTTCACCATGATTATCACAATAGATATGCCTCCATGCACATCCCAAAGAGCACTCACAGCGCCCCCTAGCTGTCACAGGGGTCACTGCATCACAACTCATTTATTTATTTATGAGTGTTCTCCATGGAGGATAGCATGTAAAGTGGATTTAAAAGGAATCTGTCATCAAGATTTTGCCACCTAATGTGAGAGAAGCAAAATGTAGAGACAGAGACACTGATTCCAATGATGTGTCACTTACTAGGCTGCTTACTGTAGTTTTGATAAATTCACAGTTTTATCACCAGGAGATAATCACTCAAGGACTAGTAAACACCTGCTGCCATGTAGTCCAACCCCACCCCCACAACTGATTGGCAGTAGTGTACACAGAACGCTGCCAATCAGTGGTGTGGGCGGGGTTATATATAGCTCAGCATTCAGAGAACTGTTAAATCTGCAGCAGAGAAAACAGTGAATTTATCAAATTTGCGGCAAGTAGACCAGTAAGTGACACACAGCTAGAATCATGGTTTCTGCTCTTATATTATGCTGATCTCAGATGAGGCAGTAAAAAACTGCTAACAGATTCCCTTTAAGGAGATATTCCCGTTTAGGTATTTTAGGGGGTTAAATGATATGAGATAAGGAAAGCATGGCTGATTTGTTCAAAAACAGCACCATCCTTGAAGCTGAAGAGCTGAATTGCAATACCACACACAACACGTAGACAGGGGGCACGCCTCTTTTGATTGAAAGCAGCCATGATTTTTAATGGTGGACAAGCAAGGAGAAATGTCTAATATTTGGGAACTTCAACTTTCCATAGAATAGAAGACCATGATCCCCTTTAGCAAGGCAAGGTGTCTAGTGCTGACCCCATTTAACAGGAGAATAGCAGTTGCAGAGAAGACTATGTACCTTCTTATCAGTTAAAGGGGTGTTCCGGGACTTTAACAACTCAGTCAATCAGCTGTACCCAGTGTCGGAGGCGGGCGGAACTACTCAGTCACAAAGCTGCCCAGCACAGCTCCATCAACTGTATAGTGACCGCGGCCAGCAGTAGCGTAGCTACCGGGAGGCAGAGGGGGCCATGGTCCCGGGCCCGATGCGCAGAGGGGGCCCACCCGGAGCTACGCCACTGTAACTGTATCAGCGCGCTGAATGCACGCCAATACAGTTACCATCTGTGGAAGAGCAGGGAGAATCGACCTCCCTGCTCTGACGCCCGCTATGGGGCCCCTAAGCAGGCCATGGGGGCCCGGTGCTAGTAGTGGGCTCCCCGCCCGTCATCGCACTGATGAGGGAAGGAGCGCTGCACTCCTGCTCCCATCATCCCCCTGTCAGTGTCTGGCGTCACCTACACCGATGCTGACAGTGGGCGTGATGACGTCACCACCCGGTGCCCGCTGCCAGAAGCTGAGCGGGAGGTTGGAGCACTGCTGGAACAAGGAGGAAGAGAGTTGAGTATTTATTTATTGTTTTTTTTATGGGGGCTGCCTTAGGGTATGTTCACACGTTCAGGATTTCCATCCTTTTTTTTTCAGGACAGTTTTTTTTAAAAACTGCAGCTCTTGGCAGAAAACGCAGGTCCTTTTTTTGTCCTTTTTTGATGCGTTTTTTGATGCGTTTTTTGATGCGTTTTTTTATCATTTTTTTAAGCAGTTTTCTATGCAGAGACTGTGTGTTTCCTAGGAAGCTTTTTAGGGCTAAAATGGCTGAAAATACCCTAACCCTACCCCTAACCCTAACCCTACCCCTAACCCTACCCCTAACCCTAACCCTACCCCTAACCCTAACCCAACCTTAGTGAAAAAAAAAAAAAAAAAATTCTTAATTTTTTTATTGTCCCTACCAATGGGGGTGACAAAGTGGGGGGGGTGTCATTTACTATTTTTTTATTTTGATCACTGAGATAGGTTATATCTCAGTGATCAAAATGCACTTTGGAGCGAATCTGCCGGCCGGCAGATTCGGCGGGCGCACTGCGCATGCGCCCGCCATTTTGCAAGATGGCGGCGCCCAGGGAGAAGACGGCCGGACGGACACCGGGACGCCGGGTAAGTATAAGGGGGGGAGATTAGGGCACGGGGGGGCATCGGAGCACTGGGGGGGGGGCATCGGAGCACGGGGGGGGCATCGGAGCACGGGGGGCGCGGGATCGGAGCACGGGGGGGCAGCCACACTCCGCCCACGCACTTCCGCCCGCTCCCCCGCACTTCCTGCTGCAGCGGTTCTGCACATCAAATCGCAGTAAAACCCGCAGATATATTTTTGATCTGCGGGTTTTACTGCGATTTTGACCTCACAATGGAGGTCTATGGGTGCAGAACCGCTGCGGTTCAGGAAAAAGAAGTGACATGCTCCTTCTTTTTTGCCGCAGCTATTCTGCGCGGCTTTTTAAACGAAATTACGGATCATGTGCACAGCAGTGACTGTTGTCCATAGGGTTACATTGTTATGTACCCTGCATGGAAAACAGCTGCGGAACCGCAGCGGCAAAACCGCTGCGGTTCCGCAGTAAAAAACGCACTGTGTGAACATGGCCTTATACTTCAGGATCTGCCTATAGGGGGGCTGCCTTATATTTCAGGATCTGCCTATAGGGGGGCTGCCTTATACTTCAGGATCTGCCTATAGGGGGCTGCCTTACACTTCAGGATCTGCCTATAGGGGGGCTGCCTTATACTTCAGGATCTGCCTATAGGGGGGCTGCCTTATATTTCAGGATCTGCCTATAGGGGTGCTGCCTTATACTTCAGGATCTACCTATAGGGGGGATGCCTTATACTTCAGGATCTGCCTATAGGGGGCTGCCTTATACTTCAGGATCTGCCTATAGGGGGCTGCCTTATACTTCAGGATCTGCCTATAGGGTGGCTGCCTTATACTTCAGGATCTGCCTATAGGGGGCTGCCTTATACTTCAGGATCTGCCTATAGGGGGGCTGCCTTATACTTCAGGATCTGCCTATAGAGGGGCTGCCTTATACTTCAGGATCTGCCTATAGGGGTGCTGCCTTATACTTCAGGATCTACCTATAGGGGGATGCCTTATACTTCAGGATCTGCCTATAGGGGGCTGCCTTATACTTCAGGATCTGCCTATAGGGGGGCTGCCTTATACTTCAGGATCTGCCTATAGGGGGCTGCCTTATACTTCAGGATTTGCCTATACGGGGGCTGCCTGATACTTCAGGATCTGCCTATAGAGGGGCTGCCTTATACTTCAGGATCTGCCTATAGGGGGCTGCCTTATACTTCAGGATCTGCCTATAGGGGGCTGCCTTATACTTCAGGATCTGCCTATGGGGTGCTGCCTTATACTGCAGTGTTTAACTATGGGATGCTGTCTTATACTACAGTGTTTAACTATGGGGTGCTGTCTTGTGCTATGGAGTCTGCCTATGGGTGCTGCCTTGTGCTATAGAGTCTGCCTATGGGTGCTGCCTTGTGCTATAGAGTCTTCCTATGGGTGCTGTCTTGTGCTATAGAGTAGGCCTATGGGGAGTGCATTATACTATATGGAGTCCTATGGGGAGTGCATTATACTATATGGACACCTATGGGGAGTGCATTATACTATATTTAGGATGACCTGGTGCATTATATTATATGGAGGCCATCTAGTGGGCCATCATACAGTGTGGAGATTACAGTGAAGGGGCCATCATACAGTGTTGGAGCCATCAAACAGTTTGGGGGCTACTAAGGGGTCAGTATACTGTGTGGATGGTACTATACAGTGAGGGGGCATTATACTGTATAGGGGAGCTGTACAGGGGGGAGACTCACGACATTATTAAATGTAAAGTGGGCACTTCATGTTATGGGGGATTTCAGGTTACTGTGACTATCAAAGGGGCACACATGGCAATATTATTTTCTAGGGGGCAAAATGTGAGCACTGTTTTCTAGGGCACTTGCACCCGCATTATTATATTATAAAGGCTTGCTTTAGAATTTAGAAGGCACACAGAACCACACAGCAGGTGCAGTGACAGGGACACATATGGCAGCAGCGGCTCAGTATTGGGGTATCAGGTGCAGTAATAGGGACACATACGGCAGCAGCGGCCAGTGGCGTAGGAAGGGGGGTGCGGGGGGGGCGGTCCGCCCCGGGCGGCACAATGCGGGGGGCGGCCGGCGCTGCAGGAGATGAAGATTAAAAAAAAAAAAAAAAAAAAAGACGCCCCTTTAAATCTTCGGGCGGCGCCGTCCGCCGCCACGACCAGGGCCAGCTCCCCCCACCCCCGGGTCCCGCCCCCCGCTCTATACTCACCTCTCCTGGTTCCTGCGGCGCCGGCAGCTGCAGCGTCCTCTGACTCTGCGACGTCTCAGAGCAGAGGGCGCGATGACGTCACTACTGTGCGCGCCGCTCTGCCTCTCTGTCCTGAGCGTCGCAGAGCCGGAGAGACGCTGACTGCACCGGACCTGCGCTGGGAACGGGAGAGGTGAGGATTTTACTTTTTTTTTTTTTTTCTTTATGTCTGACTGTCTGGGGCTGGGGCAATGCTGGACACACTGGGGCAATACAGGAGACTATGGGGCAGATTGCTGGACACACTGGGGCAGTACTGGAGACCATGGGGCAGAATGCTGGACACACTGGGGCAATACAGGAGACCATGGGGCAGATTGCTAGACACACTGGGGCAATACAGGAGACTATGGGGCAGATTGCTGGACACACTGGGGCAATACAGGAGACCATGGGGCAGATTGCTGGACACACTGGGGCAATACAGGAGACCATGGGGCAGATTGCTGGACACACTGGGGCAATACAGGAGACTATGGGGCAGATTGCTGGTCACACTGGGGCAATACTGGAGACCATGGGGCAGAATGCTGGACACACTGGGGCAATACTGGAGACCATGGGGCAGAATGCTGGACACACTGGGGCAATACTGGAGACCATGGGGCAGAATGCTGGACACACTGGGCAATACTGGAGACCATGGGGCAGAATGCTGGACATACTGGGGCAATACTGGAGACCATGGGGCAGATTGCTGGACACACCGGGGCAATACTGGAGACCATGGGGCAGAATGCTGGACACACTGGGGCAATACAGGAGACCATGGGGCAGATTGCTGGACACACTGGGGCAATACTGGAGACCATGGGGCAGAATGCTGGACACACTGGGGCAGTACAGGAGACTATGGGGCAGAATGCTGGACACACAATACTGGAGACCATGGGGCAGATTTCAGGACACATTGAGGCAATGCTGGAGACCCTGGGGCAGACTTCTGGACATACTGGGGCAATACTGGAGACCATGGGGCAGATTGCTGGACACACCGGGGCAATACTGGAGACCATGGGGCAGAATGCTGGACACACTGGGGCAATACAGGAGACCATGGGGCAGATTGCTGGACACACTGGGGCAAAACCAGGGATTCAAGCTTCAGGAGGCTAATTTGCATATTCCAGGTGCCTTCTGGGAGAAGCGAAGTCTCCCTAAGCTAGAAGATCGTTGGGTACAGCCGGGACCAGCTGCTTCGAAAGCATCACCAAACCAGGGATTCAAGCTTCAGGAGGCTAATTTGCATATTCCAGGTGCCTTCTGGGAGAAGCGAAGTCTCCCTAAGCTAGAAGATCGTTGGGTACAGCCGGGACCAGCTGCTTCGAAAGCATCACCAAACCAGGGATTCAAGCTTCAGGAGGCTAATTTGCATATTCCAGGTGCCTTCTGGGAGAAGCGAAGTCTCCCTAAGCTAGAAGATCGTTGGGTACAGCCGGGACCAGCTGCTTCGAAAGCATCACCAAACCAGGGATTCAAGCTTCAGGAGGCTAATTTGCATATTCCAGGTGCCTTCTGGGAGAAGCGAAGTCTCCCTAAGCTAGAAGATCGTTGGGTACAGCCGGGACCAGCTGCTTCGAAAGCATCACCAAACCAGGGATTCAAGCTTCAGGAGGCTAATTTGCATATTCCAGGTGCCTTCTGGGAGAAGCGAAGTCTCCCTAAGCTAGAAGATCGTTGGGTACAGCCGGGACCAGCTGCTTCGAAAGCATCACCAAACCGCGCGCCTTACGGCGCGCGAATTTTTGCCTGTAGGACATTATTGCAAGAGAGCTTGGCTGAGTAGATTACACAAGAAGGAAAACACACAGCAAGTCAGCAGGATCTAGGAGCAACATGGCAGATGTGACAACCTACATGGTGAGCTGCAGCATGTGCTACATGTTCACAGATCGACCAGAAGAAGAATCCAATTTCACCTGTCAGAAGTGTAGACTAGTGGCCCTTTTAGAAGAAAAGGTGCGGGGTCTGGAAGAAAGAATAGCAACTTTGAAACTCATCAAAGAGAATGAAGACTTTCTAGACAGAACAGAAGCATCTCTACTGGTCACAGAAGGTGCAAAAAGTGTCAGAGAACCTCCAAAAGCAGATGAGTGGAAGCATGTGACCAAAAGAAGCAAGAAGACCATGGAGAAATCACCAACCACACAACTGAAGAACCGATATCAAATCTTTATAGAGGATGAAGATGGCACACCTAAGAATGAAGCAATACCAGCAAGCAAAAAAGAAAAGGGCACACAGCAACAAGTGACAGCAAAAAGTACAGCCAAGAAGCAACGAAGAGTGGTGGTGGTGGGAGACTCACTACTGAGAGGCACCGAAGCAGCCATCTGCAGACCGGACATAACTGCAAGAGAAGTATGCTGCCTTCCAGGTGCGATGATCAAGGATGTGACCGATAGGATACCAAAGCTCTTCAGCTCCAAGGACGTCCACCCATTTCTTCTGATACATGTTGGCACCAATGACACGGCAAGGAAGGACCTACCGACAATCTGCAAGGACTTTGAAGAGTTGGGGAAGAAAGTAAAGGAACTGGATGCACAGGTAGTTTTTTCTTCTATCCTTCCAGTAGACGGGCATGGCACCAGGAGATGGAACAGGATCCTTGATGCAAACAACTGGCTAAGACGATGGTGCAGACAACAAGGATTTGGATTCCTGGACCACGGTGTGAATTACTGGTATGATGGACTCCTCGCCAGAGACGGACTACACCTCAACAAACCTGGGAAACACACATTCGCCAGAAGACTCGCTACACTCATCAGGAGGGCGTTAAACTAGAAGAAGAGGGGACGGGAAGAAAAACATTAGACTCGAACAAAGACGACCCAGGAAAACATACTCAGAAGGGAGGTAAGAACATTTCTAAAACAATCCACAGTGAGGAGATTGGAACAAAACAAAATCCTCTAAACTGCATCTTCGCAAACGCCAGAAGCCTGACAAACAAGATGGAAGAACTAGAAGCAGAAATATCTACAGGTAACTTTGACATAGTGGGAATAACCGAGACATGGTTAGATGAAAGCTATGACTGGGCAGTTAACTTACAGGGTTACAGTCTGTTTAGAAAGGATCGTAAAAATCGGAGAGGAGGAGGGGTTTGTCTCTATGTAAAGTCTTGTCTAAAGTCCACTTTAAGGGAGGATATTAGCGAAGGGAATGAGGATGTCGAATCCATATGGGTTGAAATTCATGGAGGGAAAAATGGTAACAAAATTCTCATTGGGGTCTGTTACAAACCCCCAAATATAACAGAAAGCATGGAAAGTCTACTTCTAAAGCAGATAGATGAAGCTGCAACCCATAATGAGGTCCTGGTTATGGGGGACTTTAACTACCCGGATATTAACTGGGAAACAGAAACCTGTGAAACCCATAAAGGCAACAGGTTTCTGCTAATAACCAAGAAAAATTATCTTTCACAATTGGTGCAGAATCCAACCAGAGGAGCAGCACTTTTAGACCTAATACTATCTAATAGACCTGACAGAATAACAAATCTGCAGGTGGTTGGGCATTTAGGAAATAGCGACCACAATATTGTGCAGTTTCACCTGTCTTTCACTAGGGGGACTTGTCAGGGAGTCACAAAAACACTGAACTTTAGGAAGGCAAAGTTTGACCAGCTTAGAGATGCCCTTAATCTGGTAGACTGGGACAATATCCTCAGAAATAAGAATACAGATAATAAATGGGAAATGTTTAAGAACATCCTAAATAGGCAGTGTAAGCGGTTTATACCTTGTGGGAATAAAAGGACTAGAAATAGGAAAAACCCAATGTGGCTAAACAAAGAAGTAAGACAGGCAATTAACAGTAAAAAGAAAGCATTTGCACTACTAAAGCAGGATGGCACCATTGAAGCTCTAAAAAACTATAGGGAGAAAAATACTTTATCTAAAAAACTTATTAAAGCTGCCAAAAAGGAAACAGAGAAGCACATTGCTAAGGAGAGTAAAACTAATCCCAAACTGTTCTTCAACTATATCAATAGTAAAAGAATAAAAACTGAAAATGTAGGCCCCTTAAAAAATAGTGAGGAAAGAATGGTTGTAGATGACGAGGAAAAAGCTAACATATTAAACACCTTCTTCTCCACGGTATTCACGGTGGAAAATGAAATGCTAGGTGAAATCCCAAGAAACAATGAAAACCCTATATTAAGGGTCACCAATCTAACCCAAGAAGAGGTGCGAAACCGGCTAAATAAGATTAAAATAGATAAATCTCCGGGTCCGGATGGCATACACCCACGAGTACTAAGAGAACTAAGTAATGTAATAGATAAACCATTATTTCTTATTTTTAGTGACTCTATAGCGACAGGGTCTGTTCCGCAGGACTGGCGCATAGCAAATGTGGTGCCAATATTCAAAAAGGGCTCTAAAAGTGAACCTGGAAATTATAGGCCAGTAAGTCTAACCTCTATTGTTGGTAAAATATTTGAAGGGTTTCTGAGGGATGTTATTCTGGATTATCTCAATGAGAATAACTGTTTAACTCCATATCAGCATGGGTTTATGAGAAATCGCTCCTGTCAAACCAATCTAATCAGTTTTTATGAAGAGGTAAGCTATAGACTGGACCACGGTGAGTCATTGGACGTGGTATATCTCGATTTTTCCAAAGCGTTTGATACCGTGCCGCACAAGAGGTTGGTACACAAAATGAGAATGCTTGGTCTGGGGGAAAATGTGTGTAAATGGGTTAGTAACTGGCTTAGTGATAGAAAGCAGAGGGTGGTTATAAATGGTATAGTCTCTAACTGGGTCGCTGTGACCAGTGGGGTACCGCAGGGGTCAGTATTGGGACCTGTTCTCTTCAACATATTCATTAATGATCTGGTAGAAGGTTTACACAGTAAAATATCGATATTTGCAGATGATACAAAACTATGTAAAGCAGTTAATACAAGAGAAGATAGTATTCTGCTACAGATGGATCTGGATAAGTTGGAAACTTGGGCTGAAAGGTGGCAGATGAGGTTTAACAATGATAAATGTAAGGTTATACACATGGGAAGAGGGAATCAATATCACCATTACACACTGAACGGGAAACCACTGGGTAAATCTGACAGGGAGAAGGACTTGGGGATCCTAGTTAATGATAAACTTACCTGGAGCAGCCAGTGCCAGGCAGCAGCTGCCAAGGCAAACAGGATCATGGGGTGCATTAAAAGAGGTCTGGATACACATGATGAGAGCATTATACTGCCTCTGTACAAATCCCTAGTTAGACCGCACATGGAGTACTGTGTCCAGTTTTGGGCACCGGTGCTCAGGAAGGATATAATGGAACTAGAGAGAGTACAAAGGAGGGCAACAAAATTAATAAAGGGGATGGGAGAACTACAATACCCAGATAGATTAGCGAAATTAGGATTATTTAGTCTAGAAAAAAGACGACTGAGGGGCGATCTAATAACCATGTATAAGTATATAAGGGGACAATACAAATATCTCGCTGAGGATCTGTTTATACCAAGGAAGGTGACGGGCACAAGGGGGCATTCTTTGCGTCTGGAGGAGAGAAGGTTTTTCCACCAACATAGAAGAGGATTCTTTACTGTTAGGGCAGTGAGAATCTGGAATTGCTTGCCTGAGGAGGTGGTGATGGCGAACTCAGTCGAGGGGTTCAAGAGAGGCCTGGATGTCTTCCTGGAGCAGAACAATATTGTATCATACAATTATTAGGTTCTGTAGAAGGACGTAGATCTGGGTATTTATTATGATGGAATATAGGCTGAACTGGATGGACAAATGTCTTTTTTCGGCCTTACTAACTATGTTACTATGTTACTATGTAATACTGGAGACCCTGGGGCAGATTGCTGGACACACTGGGGCAATACTGGAGACCCTGGGGCAGATTTCTGGACACATTGAGGCAATGCTGGAGACCCTGGGGCAGACTTCTGGACACACTGGGGCAATGCTGGACACTGGGGGTAATATGCTGGACACACTGGGGCAATGCTGGACACTGGGGGTAATATGCTGGACACACTGGGGCAGACTGCTTGACACACTGGGGAAAGGCTGGACACTGGGGCAGATTGCGGGACACACTGAGGGCAGATTGCTGGACACACTGGGGGTAATATGCTGGACATACTGGGGCAGATTGCTGGACACACTGGGGGTAATATGCTGGACACACTGGGGCAGATTGCTGGACAACATGGGGGTAATATGCTGGACACACTGGGGCAGATTGCTGGACAACATGGGGGTAATATGCTGGACACACTGGGGGCAGGACTTGAGGCATGGGCAGAATGTAGATACGGGGCATGATTGGAGACACGGGGCAGGATTGGATCATGGGGCAGGACGGATACGATGGAGGCTGGTGGGGCAGGATGGGGAGATCATATGGGGTAGAATGGATACTCATGAGGGCAGGATACGACAACATATGGCTGGAGCCAGGAATGAGATAAACGGGGCCAGGGTGGGGAATATTATTACCATAGGGGATAATTAAGGGATATTATTACTGCAGTGATGTATTTATTTTATTTTTTGAGTATACTGTTTTAAATGGGGGGGCGGTCCTGTTACTGTGCAGAGTGACACTATATCACCTTTTTTTCTTCATGTGGTGTAATGTAGAAGTTGTGAAAAATTAAGTAATGTGTTCTGCAAGCGGAGCTCGAGATAACTGTGTTATTTCCTGCAGAAACGAGTCCTGGCTGGAAGGAATGATGGCGGTCTGTGCTGGATGAAAGATGAAGGACTTCACCTAGAGACGTCACTGGTGAGTCAGTGTTACCTATACACTGACACTATACACTGTATACTATATAGAGGTCCTGTGTATAATGTCACCAGTGATCTCTGTATTACCTCTACACAGACACTGCATACTAAGTACAGATCTCCTGTGAATACTGGCACTTATGGTGATAGTATTGTGGTTTTTTTTTTATTACTGATCAGTATTGTAGTATTCAGTCACTATGTGGTGGTAATATGTGGTCTGGAAATGGTGCGGTGGTATTTGTCCCTTGTATGTAGTATTATTCGGTCACTATGTGGTCATGGTGTGGTGGTATTAAGTCACAGGTGTGGCATGTGGGGGTGACACCATTAGGCCCAGTTTAAGTTCTACAAAACAGGAAAACCATTTTTGGTAACCTTTGTGTGTATTGAGCTGGGGGGGGGGGGGGGGGGCGCCAAACTCGGGATCAGCCCCGGGCGGCAAAAGCTCTAGCTACGCCTCTGGCAGCGGCTCAGTATTGGGATATCAGGGGCAGTAATAGGGACACATACGGCAGCAGCGGCTCAGTATTGGGTTATCAGGCGCAGTAATAGGGTCACATACGGCAGCAGCGGCTCAGTATTGGGATATCAGGGGCAGTAATAGGGACACATACGGCAGCAGCGGCTCATCATTGGGATATCAGCAGGATAAGGAGTTTGTGCAGGTTGGGAATAGATGGTGATGGGCTAAAAAAAATGAGAAGTGAAATGTGTCTTTGTTGTATTCTCTCCAGCTGAGTCGTGGCTGGAAGACGTTGTTATGTCGGTCTGAGCCAGATGGAAAAGACGGGAAAAGTGAACGATTCCATCAGAAAGGACGTCAGCGGTAAGACATTATCTGTAACTGTGCTGTGATCTCTTATATGTTCTGTAGGGCTGGTATCTACCACTGACCATATGGCGGTAATATCTATGTTGGTCGTTATATAGAGATTATCTTCAGTAACAGCGCTGTCATCTGCTGAGGTTCTCCTCCACTATTAGGGAGTGTCACCAAATTGTATCAGAAGCTTCACCACCCCGAACCAAAACCCTAGCTATGCCTCTGGTGGCCGATAATGAACATCCGCCGTGTAACGCCGCTGGGTTTATACCTTGTTTCTTCGGCGTTTCTCTGCATGTCTCTGCTTTAACCCTTGCTCCTCTCCCCCTAATGTACAGGGATACTGTTGTCTGTTACCTGTATGGACGCTGCTCAGTTCCCTGCCACCGCTGTGTAGCTGTACATGTGCTGTGATGTCTTTGCTCTGCCGCATGTCCACTCGCATGTGCGGTCCCTGGCTACCGCTTGGAAGCTAGCCACGGTGTGCGAGGTCCTCTGCAGCGGGTGCATGACTTTCCACATGTGTTCAGGCTAGTAGTCACTGCCAGGTGCCCTAAGCCACAGTTCCTGTGCTGACTGTGCTGTAGTGGTTTCTGTTTGTGCTTAGGGTGCACCTGTGATGCTTTCCACAGCCTATTGCTGAGGAGCAGCTCCTACATAAACTTCCTCTTTGCTGCTGGGCGTGGCCAGAGCATTGCATTCTGGTTCTGTGTCTTGCCTATTGTGTGAGGTATCCAGCTCCCATTCTGTCTGCAGTCTGTTCTGGGAGAGCTGATACCTGTCTACCGCCTGCTCTGGGGGCAGAATACCCAGATCCATTTGTATCTTGTTTTGTCCACCTGTTCTGGGGGCAAAGTACCCAGATCCCGCCTGCTCTGGCGGCAGAATACCCAGATCCATTTGTATCTTGTTTTGTCCTCCTATTCTGGGGGCAGAATACCCAGATCCGTTAGTATCTTGTTTTGTCTGCCTGTTCTGGGGGCAGTGTACCCAGATCCTGCCTGCTCTGGGGGCAGACTACCCAGATCCGTTAGTATCTTGTTTTGACCGCCTGCTCTGGGGGCAGAATACCCAGATCCATTAGTATCTTGTTTTGTCCGCCTATTCTGGGGGCAGAATACCCAGATCCGCTTATCCTGGAGGCTGCATATCCATTACCTGATCCTGTCTGAACTGTGTCCTTTGTGTTCCTGATGTCCTGCCTGTGTCCTGATGTCCTGACTATGACCTGATGTCCTGCTTTTGTCCTGATGTCCTTCCTGTGTCCGATGTCCTGATGCCCTGGGTTGCCACGCCAGTGTCTCAGCCGATGACCTGGGCTGCCACGCCTGTGTCCCAGATGTCTATCCTGTGTCCTATGACCTAATGTCCTGATGTCCTTCCGGTGTCCGATGTCCCGTCTATTCAAATCAATTAGAGTTGGATGTGCAGTACATGGCCTCGCACACCATTCTGTCGACAGAGCTGCAGCTGTCCCTGCTCCCTCTCCCCCTCTGGCTTTCTGGACAATGACATCTGTATAAGCCGAAGGGGGCGTTTTCAGCACAAAAAATGTGCTGCAAATCTCGGTATACGGTAATTTTTAAAAATTAAAAATCTTGCAATTTTCACACTCGCCTCTAAGTTTAATAATGCACTCATACTTCCTCTTCTGTACAGGTAGCCACATGGACATAAGCCGCAATAGAATGGCTCATACTCATTTAATTACATAGGGGAATATTTCTGGGCATACAGTGGGTACGGAAAGTATTCAGACCCCTTAAATTTTTTTTCTCTTTGTTTCATTGCAGTCATTTGGTAAATTAAAAAAAGTTCATTTTTTTCTCATTAATGTACACTCAGCACCCTATCTTGACTGTAAAAAACCCAGAAATGTAGAAATTTTTGAAAATTAATTAAAAAAGAAAAACTGAAATCACAGGGTCATATTTAAGTTGCATGCTGTCCATTTCCTTGTGATCTTCCTTGAGATGGTTCAACTCCTTCACTGGAGTCCTGCTGTGTTTAATTAAACTGATAGGAATTCATTTGGAAAGGCGCACACCTGTCTATATAAGACCTCACAGCTCACAGTGCATGTCAAACCAAATGAGAATCATGAGGTCAAAGGAACTGGCTCAGAGACAGAATTGTGGCAACGCACTGATCTGGTCAAGGTTACAAAATAATTTCTGCAGTACTTAAGGTTCCTAAGAGCACAGTGGCCTCCATAATCCTTAAATGGAAGAAGTTTGTGACCACCAGAAGTCTTCCTAGACCTGGCCGTCCAGCCAAACTGAGCAATCGTGGGGGAAGACCCTTGGTGAGAGGTGTACAGATATATCCTGGATGAAAATCTCTTCCAGAGTGCTCTGGACCTCAGACTTGGCCGAAGGTTCACCTTCCAACAAGACAATGACTCTAAGCACACAGCTAAAATAATAAAAAAGTGGCTTCAGAACAACTCTGTGACCATTCTTGACTGACCTAGCCAGAGCCCTGACCTAAACCCAATTGAGCATCTCTGGAGAGACCTAAAAATGGCATCCACCAATGCTCACCATCCAACCTGACGGAACTGGAGAAGATCTACAAGGAAGAGTGGCAGATTATTCCCAAATCCAAGTGTGAAAAACTTGTTGCATCATTCCCAAGAAGACTCATGGCTGTTACTAGCTCAAAAGGTGCTTCTACTCAATACTGAGCAAAGGGTCTGAATACTTATGAACATGTGATATTTCAATTATTCTTTTTTAATAAATTTGCAAAAATTTCTACATTTCTGTTTTGTTTCAGTCAAGATGGGGTGCACAGTGTACATTAATGAGAAAAAAATGAACTTTTTTGAATTTACCAAATGGCTGCAATGAAACAAAGCGTGAAAACTTTACATTCCGTTCCCACTGTATAGTAGATAGATAGATAGATAGAATAAAAGCCGGCAATACATCTGCTGCGCATACAGTAAAGAGGTGGCAAGTGGGATGATAGTAGGAGGGGTTGATGTTATGTGACACAGCGCAAGCGCTGTGGGAAATTTTCCCATGGCGTTCGCGCTGACATCAGAAAGCTGAAGTGAGTTAATTGGCCATGAACTTCTATTCCCTGTCTGACGGCACCGCCAACAGGAGAACTCTCTCACGCTCGCGGTGCCCTCAGACAGGGAATAGAAGTTCACAGAGAGACACTGACCGCACGAAGCTCAGTGTCTACTAGATGACAGGCTGCATGGTCCCATCATGCAGCCTGCCATCTAGATGTAGCATAGCTGGACCCGTCGTAGGACAAAAGAATTAAAAGAGTCTCTGCAGAAAGGTGAGGAATACTGTTGCTTGTTTTTTTACCTCTTTTGCAGGTGATGTGGGCATCGGGGGAATAGGCAAGGTCATAAGTAAGCTTTAATCCCTTCATGACCTTGGGATTTTTCGTTTTTCCGTGTTCGTTTTTCACTCCCCTCCTTCCCAGAGCCATAACTTTTTTATTTTTCCGAGGGCTTATTTTTTGCGGGACGAGTTGTACTTTTGAAAGACATCATTGGATTTAGCATGTCGTGTACTAGAAAACGGGAAAAAAATTCCAAGTGCGGTGAAATTGCAAAAAAAGTGCAGTCCCACACTTGTTTTTTGTTTGGCTTTTTTGCTAGGTTCACTAAATGCTAAAACTGACCTGCCATTATGATTCTCCAGGTCATTACGAGTTCATAGACACCTAACATGACTAGGTTATTTTTTACCTAAGTGGTGAAAAAAATTCCTAACTTTGGTAAAAAAAAAAAAAAAAAAAAAAATTTGCACCATATTCCGTTACCCGTAGCGTCTCCATTTTTCGTGATCTGGGGTCGGTTGAGGGCTTATTTTTTGCGTGCCGAGATGACGTTTTTAATGATAGCATTTTGGTGCAGATACGTTCTTTTGATCGCCCGTTATTGCATTTTAATGCAATGTTGCAGCGACCAAAAAAACGTAATTCTGGTGTTTCTAATTTTTTTCTCGCTACGCCGTTTAGCGATCAGGTTAATGTTTTTTTTTAATTGATAGATCGGGCCATTCTGAACGCGGTAATACTAAATATGTGTAGATTTGATTTTTTTTTATTGGTTTATTTTGATTGGGGCGAAAGGGGGGTGATTTAAACTTTTATTTATTTATTTATTTTTTCACATTTTTGTAACTTTTTTTTTTTACTTTTGCCATGCTTCAATAGCCTCCATGGGAGGCTAGAAGCAGGCACAGCACGATCGGCTCTGCTACATAGCAGCGATCTGCTGTTCGCTGCTATGTAGCAGAAAATCAGGTGTGCTGTGAGCGCCGACCACAGGGTGGCGCTCACAGCTACCGGCGATCAGTAACCATAGAGGTCTCAAGGACCTCTATGGTTACAATGGAGAAGCATCGCCGACCTCCGATCATGTGACGGGGGTCGGCGATGCCGTCATTTCCGGCCGGATGCGGTAGTTAAGTGCCGCTGTCTGCGTTTGACAGCGGCATTTAACTAGTTAATAGGTGCGGGCAGATCGCGATTTTGTCCGCGCCTATTACGGGCACATGTCAGCTGTTCCAAACAGCTGACATGTCCCAGCTTTGATGCGGGCTCACCGCCGGAGCCCGCATCAAAGAGGGGCTTCTGATCTTGGACATACTATCTCGTCCGAGGTCAGAAAGGGGTTAATATTAGATTTCTCGAGCACGCTCGGGGGTCCTCTGAGTATGTTTTAGTGCTCGGAGATTTAGTTTTTCTGGCTGCAGCTGAATGATTTACATCTGTTAGCCAGCATAAGTACATGTGGGGATTCCCTAGCAACCAGGCATCCCCCACCTTTACTTATCCTGGCTATCAGATGTAAATCATTCAGCTGCAGCAAGAAAAACTAAATGTCCGAGCACTAAAAAATACTCGGAGGACCCCCGAGCATGCTCAAGAAATCTCGAGGAACAAGTATATTCGCTCATCATCACTAGCTATAATGCACATAGTAGTGCTTGAATAAAAGTTTTTTGGATTTGGTATCCCCATAGTTACTCCAATATTTTCCTGTTTTACTTGTCAGTACTCTTACGAAATTTCCTTGTAACATAGTAACATAGTAACATAGTTAGTAAGGCCGAAAAAAGACATTTGTCCATCCAGTTCAGCCTATATTCCATCATAATAAATCCCCAGATCTACGTCCTTCTACAGAACCTAATAATTGTATGATACAATATTGTTCTGCTCCAGGAAGACATCCAGGCCTCTCTTGAACCCCTCGACTGAGTTCGCCATCACCACCTCCTCAGGCAAGCAATTCCAGATTCTCACTGCCCTAACAGTAAAGAATCCTCTTCTATGTTGGTGGAAAAACCTTCTCTCCTCCAGACGCAAAGAATGCCCCCTTGTGCCCGTCACCTTCCTTGGTATAAACAGATCCTCAGCGAGATATTTGTATTGTCCCCTTATATACTTATACATGGTTATTAGATCACCCCTCAGTCGTTTTTTTTCTAGACTAAATAATCCTAATTTCGCTAATCTATCTGGGTATTGTAGTTCTCCCATCCCCTTTATTAAATTTGTTGCCCTCCTTTGTACTCTCTCTAGTTCCATTATATCCTTCCTGAGCACCGGTGCCCAAAACTGGACACAGTACTCCATGTGCGGTCTAACTAGGGATTTGTACAGAGGCAGTATAATGCTCTCATCATGTGTATCCAAAAAAACCCTGTTTGGGAGAGAAGAACAGACAAATCGCGGCGCCCTAAGTGAGTAAACACAATATTATAGTCTTTAAAGGGTGCACAATTTTATGCACTCACCTGATAAAAGACTAAAATGGCTTTAGATCGTGTATCCTCCAAATTCCCTCTGAGATACTTTTCAATATACAGGGCTTGCAGCTTGCCTCGGGTGGATCCAAGTGAGAGAGCCAGAGTAAGGCTCACACAGGATGAGTAGTTCAAGAAAAGCACATCCAGCCCATGAATGGCAGCGCTTCCCAGGACTCACATTCAAAGATGATATCATCTTTGAATGTGAGTCCTGGGAAGCGCTGCCATTCATGGGCTGGATGTGCTTTTCTTGAACTACTCATCATGTGTATCCAGACCTCTTTTAATGCACCCCATGATCCTGTTTGCCTTGTCTTGTTTTATTTTTATGTGAAATAAACTGATGTTTTTAATAACGTATTTTATCCGCCTAATTGCCTATGCCTCTTTTTCACCTGTGATTGGCATGGTGTATGTAGGAAATAATTGCTTTTTGGAGGTATTAATTCCACTATGAATTTTTGATATGTTTCTATATATCTACCTATTCTATTTGTATTTATTATATGTAATCCATCTCTTCTATCCTGTCGGCTCCTGCAGTAATTTTACAGAACAAGGCAGATGAATTACCAGTTTTTCTTCTATGTATCTATCTACTATATAAAGCTGAATGTGTGTGTGTGTGTGTGTGTGTGTGTGTGTGTGTGTATGTGTGTGTGTATGTCCGGGATTGGCATCTGCACCGTCGCAGCTACAGCCACAAAATTTTGCAGTCACACGTCTGGACCCCGAGAGCGTCATAGGCTATATTGTGAGGCGAAATTTTAACCCCGCGCGTTCCAATTCACCAAACAATTTTGCCCCTATCTACATAATGGGGAAAAAAGTGAAAGGAAAAGTGTTGGAAGCGTCGCAGCTACAGCAACAAAATTTTGCACAGTCACACGTCTGGACCCTGAGAGCGTCATAGGCTACGTTGTGAGGTGAAATATTAACCCCGCGCGTTCCAATTCACCAAACAATTTTGCCCCTATCTACATAATGGGGAAAAAAGTGAAAGGAAAAGTGTTGGAGGCGTCGCAGCTACAGCCACAAAATTTTGCACAGTCACACGACTGGACCCAGAGAGCATCATAGGCTATGTTGTGAGGTGAAATATTAACCCCGCGCTTTCCAATTCACCAAACAATTTTGCCCCTATCTACATAATGGGGAAAAAAGTGAAAGGAAAAGTGTTGGAAGCGTCGCAGCTACAGCAACAAAATTTTGCACAGTCACACGTCTGGACCTCGAGAGCATCATAGGCTATGTTGTGAGGTGAAATTTTAACCCCGCGCTTTCCAATTCACCAAACAATTTTGCCCCTATCTACATAATGGGAAAAAATGAAAGGAAAAGTGTAAGAGGCAAATTGACAGCTGCCAGATGTGAACAAGGGGGACTCAAAGAATGAGAGCGATGGCGCCAAAGAGTATATACCGTACAGTTGCTAAGGTGGGGCCTCGACATGGGATACTCACCACACATGGGGATATGAACACACGCAAAATGCGCCACACACTACCACGTGCTTGAACACATATTACCCTCAGCACACATTTCACTACAAATACACCAACCTCGCCACATAAAAGTCAAAACACAAAAGTTGCCACTCAAAACTCGCCACGCGCAGAACTCGCCACATGCAAAAACTAGGCTCTTGCAAAACTCGCCACAAGTGCAAAATTCTCCTCATGAAAAACTCGCCACACGCAAAACTTGCACACGCGGAAAAATTGCCACATGCACAAAAGTTGCAACACATGCAAAAGTTGCCTCACACAAAACTTGCACATACTCAAAAGGCACCACACATAATACTCGCAACGCGCAAAACTCGCCATGCGCAAAACTTGCTGCACACAACTTGCTACACTAACCTGTCACATGTAACTCGACAAATGAAAAGTTGCTACACGCATGTTGCTACACAAAACTCATCTCACAAAAGTTGCTACATGCATGTCGTCACACGCAACTCAACACACACAACTTGACAAACGAAACTCGCCCTAAAACACATACAAGTCTGGTATTATCCTTCAAAAATAAAAATCTGATTAATAAGCAGACAAACTACAACAATTGCACCATATAGGAAATACGGCAGCTGTCAGTCACATGACCTGTCTATTATGTGTATGTGTGAGCTAATATATACTGCCAGGGGGAGGGCTTCCTGTTGGCTGGGGATTTATCAGGCTGCCAATTTAGCTTACAAATACTGAGGTAAAAATACTGAGCAAATAACGTGTGAACGAGGTCTAATACAGGAGGAGATGACACACAGGTATATACTATATACAGGGGAGATGACACACAGATATATACTATATACAGGAGAGATGACACACAGGTATATACTATATAGAGGAGGAGATGACATATAGGTACATATATATACAGGGGAGATGACACACAGGTATATACTATATACAGGAGGAGATGACATACAGGTATATGCTATATATAGAAGATGACATGCAGGTATATACTATATGCAGGAGGAGATGACACTCAGATATATACTATATACAGGGGAGATGACACACAGGTATATACTATATACAGGAGGAGATGACCAGGGCGGGCTCCAGGTTTTCGAGGGCCCCGGGCGAAAGAGTCTCAGTGCCCCCCCCCCCCCTTTAACACATACCCCGATTTATGATGCACAGATACGGCAGAGAAATGTATAGTACAATGCCAGATTTCACTTCTTACATGAGTGACAGCTATTGTAGATTTTGCAGTGTATATATACAGGAGGAAAGGTGCTGTGCAGTGTATATATACAGGAGAGGGGCTGTGCAGTGTATATATACAGGAGGAAAGGTGCTGTGCAGTGTATATATACAGGAGAGGTGCTTTTCTGTTTTGAGTTTTTCTATGAAACAAAGACTTTTCTACATAAACAACGTTGTTTGGTTTTGCGGCCCCAACAGATCTGTGCTACAAAGTAACAGGCGGCTCGGGCATTAATGAGGGACCTGATGCTGAATCCTTTCCACAAACCCTAATGACCCAATTAGTGCCCCGTCATTAGAACCTCATTAAACACCTCCCTGTCCTGAGTAGTCATGTACAGTATGGGGGGATCCTGCAGCCCACCCCCTGACTGCTCCATACCATACACTGCCCTCTGTCGCGCTCACTATTATCCTGTGCATTTCTCTGTCATCGTTACCCCATGTTACACTTGTCACCCCCCACTACAGAGTAGCAGGGCAGCCAATGTCACCCCCTCCCGGACCCTAATGGCAGCAGGAAATGTCTGCTCCTCTATTGGGTTGGAACCTGATTTAATCAAGGAATAATGTGGATTTGTTGCCGGTGGCTGCAGGGGAAGGGTTAAGTGATGCCATGTCCTTGGTGGGAGCAGTGGCAGCTGCTGGGACCTGGACAGAGACAAACAATGTTGCTGTGACTGCACAGTGTGATGTGGAGGAGAGAAGCTGAGACTCCGGAGCAGAAATCACCCACATGCCAGCACTGGGCAGAGTCCCTCCAGTCACCAGCCTGGGGCCACGGGGCCCCAACGTACAGCCCACAGCTCAGTGTTATCCATGGCAGCAGCTCCCCTTCCTCCTGGCATCTGGTTAACCCCATTTATGCGGGTCGGATTGGTATCTTTAAGGTTCAGCAATAACCTTCATACAGATGGGAAGGGGTTAAGCTTCTTCCTACCCCACTGGTGCAGGTTTGGTGCAGCATGCATGTATTCTGGGAGAGCTGGGTGGCTGCAGGCTGCACCCCACCAGCTGCTCCTCCAGACATCACCCACATTTTTAGGCAGCGGAGACAGACAGCAGCAGACTGAGCCACAACTGCAACCACTGCTGGATACCTTTGCACTCACTCAGGCACTGGTAGGACTGAGCTCCTCTGGAATCTGCCTGGTAAACTTCAGCACTGTCTGCAGCCACCCAGGGGGGAGAGCAGAGAAGGTGCTCTCTCCGCCCACAATGTCACACTGGCTGCCTTCTGTTAACCCCTATGTGTGCCTGCCTGGCTGCACTGACTGAGTGAGAAGATGCTTGTGTCAGAGCTGGCACATAGGGGTTAAGAGAACGCAGCCAGCAGTGACTTTGTGGGGGGAGAGAGCATGTTATCTCCTGCTCTGCTCTCCCAGCTGTATCTATGACAGCATGAGTGGGCCCCCCCCTCTCCCCAGGGCCCCGGCATTTGCCCGGTGTGCCGGGTGCTGACGCCGGCCCTGGAGATGACATACAGGTATATACTATATATAGAAGGAGATGACATTCAGGTATATACTATATATAGGGGAGATGACACACAGCAGGTATATACTATATACAGGGGAGATGACACACAGATATATACTATATACAGGAGGAGATGACATACAGGTATATACTATATATAGAAGGAGATGACATTCAGGTATATACTATATATAGGGGAGATGACACACAGCAGGTACATACTATATACAGGGGAGATGACATGCAGGTATATACTATATACAGGAGATGACATACAGATGTATGCTATATATAAGGGAGATGACAAACATGTATATACTGAGGTGATGAGGTGAAAATGAGAGGTGTGAGGTGAAAATGAAAAGGTGTGAGTGCAAAATGAGAGGAGTGAGGAAAAATAGTGGAGTGATCAGAAAATGACAGATGTGAGGTTGAAATGACAAGTGTTAGGGTGGAATGAGAGGAGTGAGGGAGAAAATGAGAGGTGTGAGGGAGAAAATGAGAGATGTGAGGGGGAAAATGAAAGATGTGATTGGGAAAATGAGAGGTGTGATGGGAAAATAAGAGAAGTGAGGTGCTATAACTAACCACAGATATTTACTATGCCCAGGCAACGCCGGGCTCTTCAGCTAGTGTAATATAAATACATACAGCTCTTGCAAAAATTAAGAGACCACTGCACAGTTTTTAAAAAATCATCTTCTCTACATGCCTGATAGCCATTCCATTCCAGTGTCAGTTGAATTCCAACCATAGTACACCTCATTCTACTTAATGTGCTTCTGATTAGGTGATCACCTGAACCAAATCTTATTTAATGAAGGAAAATATAAAAAACAGTGCTGTGGTGTTCACAATCCTCTTGCAATAGGACAAGCTGAATGGGAAAACAAGTGCTTGTAAGATCCCAAAAGTAATAGGAATAAAAAAGAACTTTTAACCATGCCAAAGGAGTTGAGTGAGGAAAAGAAGGGCTCAATTCTGGCTTTACTAGCAGAGCAACACAGTGAGCGTCATGTTGACTCAGTCCATTTCAACAAGGTCAAGTAGCAGACATTAGGAACAACAAGGTCAAGTAGCAGACATTAGGGACAACAAAGCTACAGACTGGCAGAGGGCGAAAACCACTTTCCACTGACCAGGATGACCGTCATCTTATTCAAATGTCACTCAGCAACTGCAGGATGACATCAAGTGACCTACAAAAGGAATGGCAAATGGCAGCTAGAACAGAGAACAGTTTGCAACAGGCTCCTAGAAGCAGGACTCAAGTCATGTAAAGCTAGAGAAAAGCCTTTAATCAATGAGAAGCAAAGGAGAGCCAGGCTGAAGTTTGCCAAAGACCATAAGGATTGGACCATAGAGCACTGGAGTAAGGTAATCTTCTCCGATAAGTCTAATTTTCAGCTTTGTCCAACACCTGGTCATCTAATGGTTAGACGGAGACCTGGAGAGGCATACAAGCCAAAGTGTCTTGCACCCACTGTGAAATTTGGTGGAGGATCGGTGATGATCTGGTGATGCTTCAGCAAGGCTGGAATTGGGCAGGTTAATCTTTGCAAAAGACGTATGAATCAAGCCGCATACAAGGTTATCCTGGAAAAACAGTCGATTCCTTCTGCTCAGGCAATGTTCCCCAACTCTGAGGACTGTTTTTTCCAGCAGGACAATGCGCCATGCCACACAGCTAGGTCAATCAATGTGTGGATGAAGAACCACCACATCAAATCCCTGTCATGGCCAGCCCAATCTCCAGACCTGAACCCCATTGAAAACCTCTGGAATGTAATCAAGATGATGATGGATAGTCACAAGCCATCAAACAAAGAAGAACTGTTTACATTTTTGTATCAGGAGTGGCATAAGGTCACCCAAAAGCAGTGTGAAAAACTGGTGGAAAGCATGTCAAGACGCATGAAAGCTGTGATTAAAAATCATGGTTATTCCACAAAATATTGATTTCTGAACTCTTCATGAGTTAAAACATTAGTATTGTTGTTTCTAAACGATTCTGAACTTGTTTTTTTTTTTTTTTGCATTATTTGAGGTCTGCAAGCAATGCATTTTTTTGTTTTGACCATTTCTCATTTTCAGAAAGAAAATAGAAAATTTATTGCTTGGAAATTCGGAGACATGTTGTCAGTAGTTTATAGAATAAAAGAGCAATTTACATTTTACTCCAAAATATACCTATAAAGAGAAAAATCAGACAAACTGAAAATTTTGCAGTGTCTCTTAATATTTGCAAGATATATATATATATATATATATATATATATATATATACAGTATGTGTGCGTGTGTGTGTGTGTATGTCACTGACATATATATATATATATATATATATATATATATATATATACAGTTATATGAAAAAGTTTGGGCACCCCTATTAATCTTAAGCTTAATGTTTTCTAAAAATTGTTTTTTTGGCAACAGCTATTTCAGTTTCATATATCTGATAACTGTTGGACACAGTAATGTTTCTGCCTTGAAATGAGGTTTATTGTACTAACAGAAAATGTGCAATCTGCATTCAAACAAAATTTGACAGGTGCATAAGTATGGGCGCCCTTATCATTTTCTTGTTTTAAATACTCCTATCTACTTTTTACTGACTTACTAAAGCACTTTTTTTGGTTTTCTAACCTCATTGAGCTTTGAACTTCATAGCCAGGTGTATGCAATCATGAGAAAAGCTACTTAAAGTGGTCACTTGCATGTTGTTGTTCTCCTGTTTGAATCTCCTCTGAAGAGTGGCATCATGGGCTCCTCAAAACAACTGTCTAATGATCTGAAACCAAAGATTATTCAACATAGTTGTTCAGAAGGATACAAAAAGCTGTCTCAGAGATTTAACCTGTCAATTTCCACTGTGAGGAACATAGTAAAGAAATGGAAGAACACAGGTACAGTTCTTGTTAAGGCCAGAAGTGGCAGGCCAAGAAAAACATCAGATAGGCAGAGAAGAAGAATGGTGAGATCAGTCAAGGCCAATCCTCAGACCACCTCCAGAGAGCTGCAGCATCAACTTGCTGCAGATGGTGTCACTGTGCATCGGTCAACTATACAACGCACTTTGCACAAGGAGAAGCTGTATGGGAGAGTGATGCGAAAGAAGCCGTTTCTGCAAGCACGCCACAAACAGAGTCGGCTGAGGTATGCAAAAGCACATTTGGAGAAGCCAATTTCTTTTTAGAAAAAGGTCCTGTGGACTGATGAAACCAAGATTGAGTTGTTTGGTCAAACAAAAAGGCGTTATGCATGGCGGCCAAAAGACACAGCATTCCAAGAAAAACACTTGCTACCCACAGTAAAATTTGGTGGAGGTTCCATCATGCTTTGGGGCTGTGTGGCCAATGCCGGCACCGGGAATCTTGTTAAAGTTGAGGGACGCATGGATTCCTCTCAGTATCAGCAGATTCTTGACAATAATGTTCATGAATCAGTGACAAAGTTGAAGTTACGCAGGGGATGGATCTTTCAGCAAGACAATGATCCAAAACACCACTCCAAATCTACTCAGGCATTCATGCAGAGGAACAATTACACTGTTCTGGAATGGCCATCCCAGTCCCCAGACCTGAATATCATTGAACATCTGTGGGATCATTTGAAGAGGGCTGTCCATGCTCGGCGACCATCAAGCTTAACTGAACTGGAATTGTTTTGTAAAGAGGAATGGTCAAAAATACCTTCATCCAGGATCCAGGAACTCATTAAAAGCTACAGGAAGCGACTAGAGGCTGTTATTTTTGCAAAAGGAGGATCTACTAAATATTAATGTCACTTTTCTGGTGAGGTGCCCATACTTATGCACCTGTCAAATTTTGTTTGAATACAGATTGCACATTTTCTGTTAGTACAATAAACCTCATTTCAAGGCAGAAACATTACTGTGTCCATCAGTTATTAGATACTAGATAGTGGCCCGATTCTAACGCTTCGGGTATTCTAGAATATGCATGTCCACGTAGTATATTGCACAGCCCACGTAGTATATTGCCCAGCCACATAGTATATTGCCCAGCCACGTAGTATATTGCACAGTCACGTAGTATATTGTCCAGCCACGTAGTATATTGCCCAGTCACATAGTATATTGCCCAGTGACGTAGTATATTGCCCAGTCACATAGTATATTGCCCAGTGACGTAGTATATTGCCCAGTGACGTAGTATATTGCCAATTGACATAGTATATTGCCCAGCCACATAGTATATTGCCTAACCACGTAGTATATTGCCCAACCACGTAATATATTGCCCAGCCACGTAGTATATTGCCCAACCACGTAGTATATTGCCCAGTGACGTAGTATATTGCCTAGTGACGTAGTATATTGCGCAGCCACGTCACATAGTATATTGCACAGCGACGTAGTATATTGCCCAGTGGCGTAGTATACAGCACAGTGCCACGTAGTATATTGGCCAGTCACGCAGTATATTGCCCAGTGACGTAGTATATTTCCCAGTGACGTAGTATACTTCCCAGTTACGTAGTATACAGCACAGAGCCACGTAGTATATTGCACAGCGAAGTAGTATACAGCACAGAGCCACGTAGTATATTGCCCAGTCACGTAGTATATTGCCCAGCCAGGTTTGTCACAGGTTAAAAAATAAAAAATAAACATATACTCACCTTTCCGAGGGCCCCTTGTAGTCCTCGGCAGCTTCCGGTCCCAGGGTTGGTATGAGCGCAGGACCTGTGATGACGTTGTGGTCACATGACCGTGACGTCATGGCAGGTCTTTGTAGCGCACGTGCGCAGGGACTGAGATGATGTCGCAGTCACATGACCAGGACGTCATGGCAGGTCTTTCTGCCACCGGAACCTGCAACAGAAGATGGCGGCCGGCACGAGCGGCTACGGAGTATGAGTATAGCACGTTTTTTTTTTATTATTATTTTTAACATTACATTTTTTACTATTGATGCCGCATAGGCAGCGTCAATAGTAAAATGTTGGGGAAACACAGGGTCAGGGCTGCCACTAGGAATTTCAGGGCCTCATACTGGCAAAATTTTCAGGGCCCCCTTAAGACTCCGTCCAGGCTCCACCCCAGCCCCGCCTCCACCCCTCGAACTGTCCACAGCCCCACCGCTGTCTCTTGGCAAAACTCCACTTCTCACAAATCACACATTAACAGTTCCCATCACCAGATTAAACACATAGCCAGCAGCTTTTGTTTTGGCCAAAAGGTTTTTTTTAATCTGAGACGACAACAAGGTAGACTCTTTTGGCTGAGCCCTACTCTACTCTGACCTATCAAACATTTGTTAAAATATGCAATACAATTTAGGTGTATTTTTATTTATTTTTCAATTTTTCAAATGACCAATAATACCACATACAAGGGACAAATACCACCACACCATGACCAGACACCATATTATCACCACAGTGACTGAACAATATCACATACAAGGGACAAATACCACCGCAGCATGTCCAGACCACATATTACCATCACATGGTGACCAACTACATACAAGGAACAAATGCCAACACAACATGAACAGACCACATATTACCACCACACAGTGACCGAATAATAGCACATAGAAGGAACAAATACCGCTACACCATGGCCGGACAACATATTACCACCATATTGTGACTGAATAGTACAATATTGATCATTAATTTAAAAAAAAAATACTATCACCATAAGTGCCATTATACACAGGAGATCTGTACTTAGTATGCAGTGTGTGTACAGGTAATAATCGATGCCATTATACACAGGAGCTCTTTATATAGTGTCAGTGTACAGGTAATACAGTGATCACTAGTGACATTATACACAGGAGCTCTTTATATAGTGTCAGTGTACAGGTAATACAGGGATCACCAGTGACATTATACACAGGAGCTCTGTATATAGGGTACAGTGTACATGTAATACAGCGATCACTAGTGACATTATACACAGGAGCTCTGTATATAGTGTATAGTGTACAGATAATATAGTGATCACCAGTGACATTATACACAGGAGCTCTGTATACAGTGTATGGTGTCAGTGTACAGGTAACATACTCACCAGTGACGTCTCTAGCTAAAGTCCTTCATCTTTGCGTTTCTTTTTAATCCAGTGCAGACTGCCATCACTTCTTTCTGCCAGGACTCGTCTCTGCATAAAATAACATAGTTATCTAGAGCACCGCTTCCAGAGCACATTCCCCACTTTTTCCCTTTCTTCTACACTACACATCTGACAACAGATGTTCACCCACCATTAATATATAATTGGTTATTATGCAACCCACCATTTCAAATATAAATTATAATCCGCCACTGTGCCCCCACTATCTGTATATAGCCACTTTCCCCATTTAATATATAAATTAATTTGCACCTGTATTCTTTCTCCCAATTTATTACCAGTCACTTTATCCACAACGACCACCACTATTTACCTCCCGCTCTAACCCTTACCCCAATTCATTATAGTTACATGCCCCTTCTGCCTCAATTCATTGCCATGTCTTCTCTCTCTCCCTCCCTCTATTCATTATCAATTGCTCTTCCCCACCCTCAAAATTCATTATTTACTCTCCCCACCTTCAATACACCATTTGCTCTTCCCACCCCCACCTTCAATTCAATTGCTGTCCACGTCCCTCACACTCACTTCATGTGCAGTCTCCATCACCCCCACTTCATCATTTAGTCCCCTATCATCATTTAGTCCCCTATCCCCCCCATCACTTCATCTGCAGTCCCCCTTACTTTATCATTTGCAGCCCCAATCATTTCATCATGTGCAGAACCCCCTCAAACACACTTCATCATCTGCAGTCCCTATCACTCCCACATCATTTCCTGTCCCCATCACCCCCACATCATCATTTGCAGTCCCCATCACCCCCACATCATTTGCAGTCCCCATCACCCCCACATCATTTGCAGTTCCCATCACCCCAACATCATTTGCAGTCCCCATTATCCTCACATCATTTGCAGTCCCCATCACCCCCACATCATTTGCAGTCCCCATCACCCCCACATCATCATTTGCAGTCCCCCCACATAATTTGCAGTCCCCATCACCCCCACATCATTTGCAGTCCCCATCACACCCACATCATTTGCAGTACCCATCACCCCCACATCATCATTTGCAGTCCCCATCACCCCCACATCATCATTTGCAGTCCCCCACATCATTTGCAGTCCCCATCACCCCCACATCATCATTTGCAGTCCCCATCACACCCACATCATTTGCAGTACCCATCACCCCCACATCATCATTTGCAGTCCCCATCACCCCCACATCATCATTTGCAGTCCCCCACATCATTTGCAGTCCCCATCACCCCCACATCATCATTTGCAGTCCCCATCACCCCCACATCATCATTTGCAGTCCCCATCACCCCCACATCATCTGCAGTCCCCATCACCCCCACATCATCATTTGCAGTCCCCCCACATCATTTGCAGTCCCCATCACCCCCACATTATTTGCAGTCCCCATCACACCCACATTATTTGCAGTCCCCATCACCCCCACATCATTTGCAGTCCCCATCACCCCCACATCATCATTTGCAGTCCCCTTCATCCCCACATCATCATTTGCAGTCCCCATCACCCCCACATCATTTGCAGTCCCCATCACCCCCACATCATCATTTGCAGTCCCCCCACATCATTTGCAGTCCCCATCACCCCCACATCATTTGCAGTCCCCATCACACCCACATCATTTGCAGTACCCATCACCCCCACATCATCATTTGCAGTCCCCATCACCCCCACATCATCATTTGCAGTCCCCCCACATCATTTGCAGTCCCCATCACACCCACATCACTTGCAGTCCCCATCACCCCCACATCATCATTTGCAGTCCCCATCACCCCCACATCATTCGCAGTTCCCATCACCCCCACATCATCATTTGCAGTCCCCATCACCCCACATCATCATTTGCAGTCCCCATCACCCCCACATCATCATTTGCAGTCCCCCCACATCATTTGCAGTCCCCCCACATCATTTGCAGTCCCTATCACCCCCACATCATCAATTGCAGTCCCCATCACCCCCACATCATCATTTGCAGTCCCCATCACCCCCACATCATCATTTGCAGTCCCCATCACCCCCACATCATCATTTGCAGTCCCCCCACATCATTTGCAGTCCCCCCACATCATTTGCAGTCCCCATCACCCCCACATCATCATTTGCAGTCCCAATCACCCCCACATCATCATTTGCAGTCCCCATCACCCCCACATCATCATTTGCAGTCCCCCCACATCATTTGCAGTCCCCATCAGACCCACATCATTTGCAGTCCCCATCACCCCCACATCATCATTTGCAGTCCCCATCACCCCCACATCATTTGCAGTTCCCATCACCCCCACATCATCATTTGCAGTCCCCATCACCCCCACATCATCATTCGCAGTTCCCATCACCCCCACATCATCATGTGCAGTCCCCCCACATCATTTGCAGTCCCCCCACATCATTTGCAGTCCCCATCACCCCCACATCATCAATTGCAGTCCCCATCACCCCCACATCATCATTTGCAGTCCCCATCACCCCCACATCATCATTTGCAGTCCCCCCACATCATTTGCAGTCCCCATCACCCCCACATCATTTGCAGTCCCCATCACCCCCACATCATTTGCAGTCCCCATCACACCCACATCATTTGCAGTCCCCATCACCCCCACATCATTTGCAGTTCCCATCACCCCCACATCATCATTTGCA
The DNA here is from genome assembly GCF_032444005.1 of Ranitomeya imitator. NCBI lineage: Eukaryota > Metazoa > Chordata > Amphibia > Anura > Dendrobatidae > Ranitomeya > Ranitomeya imitator. The sequence goes on from NC_091286.1 coordinate 637,251,060, forward strand.
GTACTCATCACCCCCACATCATTCGCAGTTCCCATCATCCCCACATCATCATTTGCAGTCCCCCCACATCATTTGCATTCCCCATCACCCCCACATCATTTGCAGTCCCCATCACCCCCACATCATCATTTGCAGTCCCCTATCCCCCCTTCACTTCATCTGCAGTCCCCCTTACTTCATCATTTGCAGCCCCAATCATTTCATGTGCAGTACCCCCTCAAATACACTTCATCATTTCCAGCCCCTATTATTTCATCATGTGCAGTCCCCTATTATTTCATCATGTGCAGTACTCCCTAAAACACACTCCATCATCTGCAGTCTCACTCCCCCCACCTCATCTCACCCATTTAAAAAAGCAAAAATGTTTTTTATACTTACCTCAGTCGTTCCCGGGGCGTCTAGTGTTGTCAGCAGTGAAGCAGCAGCTAGAATGTATGTGCTGCTGAGAGGACCTGACAGGAGCCCCTACATTCTAGCACATTCAC